>NC_090926.1:662013263-662638263 GCF_040938575.1 Ambystoma mexicanum | reverse complement strand
TATTCAGTTTTACAAAAAGTAAAATCTGGTGTTTTAAAATGCCGGCTTTTGGATAGTGGTGAGTACTGGTAATGCACCCATTTTTGGGATTTAAGAAATGAATTCCCCACAATTCTAGGTGGCTTTTGGCAATCAGCATTTCCATTCCCAATGGTTTCAGACTACTGTGTGGGTAGTCCAATGGTGGTTTTAGGCAGTGTCCTTCTGTGCCCATAACATCGGCAAAAATGAGTGGCAGCCTATTCTTCATGCATTTCCCTGTGCATTTTCTGGGAAGCTCTGGCCATCATGATGTTTTCAATGCCAGTAATGCACAGTTTTGGTGGTAGGGCTTGGATGCATGGATAAAAACATCCCACAGGATCCCTTCTGGTGTACTGGAGGCGTGGGGCTGATTGAAGGTGTAGAAACTGATATTCCTAGCTGGACCACTGGTGTCCTGCAAGTTGATTCATCTCACACACACACACACACACCTTGAGTTGTCATAATAGGTGGTCAAAGGGTACATGGATAGAATGGGGACTTTGAAAAGGCCTGGTGAAATCACCCATATAGCTCCTGCAGGTAGCTTTCACCCCTATGGACGGCATCTCTGGTTCTTAGAGCGGCTCAGAGTGCCCAAGCAGTGTTCAACAATCTGACTATGTTAAAGAACATTGATTGTGCAATTCATCCATTTACAAATGATGTTCTGCTATTAGTCTGTATAGTAGTGCGAGGGGTTGGCCACAAACGAGTCCATTAAACCTCTGAAAAGAACTACCCAGGGATTTGACATAAGGCACGACTTTGAGGATCCCTCATAGCTTGCAGCATTGCTGGATTTGCCCAGCTGGTGAGATTTTTTATGCCTTTTGCCCTCTGCTGACTTGGCTATTTTTTCTCATTTCTTGATATTTTTCAACAGTCAGCATAGCTATCTATACGAAAACATGTTTACGCATTGACATCATTGGAACAGTTCAGATTATTTTTTATAGGTTCCCTTTTATTGGCATTTTCCCTCAAATCTTTGTATGATACTAGATAATAAATTTGGCTAGTTTTATAACTTGTTTTGGACATTTCTCTTACAGTATTTCTGTTTGAGCTTTTGAACTGGTTGCACCTCTCACGCCTTTTTTGATGAAGTGTTGATCTTATCCCATTCTACTGAAGGGTAAGACAAGAGATGGGATGCAATTGGGGTCTGCTGGTTTGCCCATCAGGAACTCTCAATCCCAAAGGAGTTGATTTATTGCAAGGGGCCAGGAGTTTGCAACAGCCTTATCTACAGCTGACTGGAGCGCTTTAGGGAGGGAAGTAAAAACAAGAAGGGTGCGGATTTCATGGAAGAGGTGAGTTTGGAAGGGTCCATCATGGCGGAGTCAGGAGCTTTACTTATACTGTAAGATGGTGCAGCACCAAATGACAACGACCCTGAACAGTGCACGAGGGCTTTCAGGCCAAGCTCTCCTTTCCTGCTGGCACGCTATGGCAGCTTGATTGACTGATTATTTATTATGCGATTTCAATGCCCATCATCTTGGGAAAATAACTCCCTGGGCAAGCATGAAGCACTGTATAAAAACAGACGCAATATATCACTGCATGGGGAGTTTGGTTCGCAGCCACACACTAACATAACTGGAGAAGCAACCCTAATTAGCGTTGGCGTACCTAACACAGAAATCACGGGCATACACCTATATTAATTGAAACATTTGCAATGGAGGGGGCATGCGCACCAGCCATGTGAACATGTTAAACTCCAGCACACAAAAATACGAAAAATTATCCATGCCACCTAATGAGCAAATTAGACAAAAACGAACTGCCTTTGCAAGTCTAATTTGTTGACAGTAGCCGAGGCCTGTGCAGAACCGGAGGCAGGCGCGTTAAGGAGAGTCCCTGCCAAGTCAGGAATAAACGCTTGACATTATGCAGACGCCCTTTGTCACGCAGAATTAAGGCGACCATGAGAGTTGGGGAGCCGGAGGGTGGGCGGAATAGAAATCGAGGCGTCCATGTGCGCTAGGTCTGCAGCTTCATCGAGGAACTCTTCTCAGCCCCGAACACCCAAGAATTTGCCCGACTTCAATTAGCACGCCTTCTGTCGCAGGAAGATTAATGGAATTCATTGTGCTCACAGCTTCGGGAACCAAGAATAGGGAGACTTGTTGCTGCTGCTCTGCACAATCATGTGCTATGTTGGCAACGGTTCGAATCTACAAACAAAGGCACACGTATTGAAGATATCTGGGGGGGGGGACCTTTTCCACCGGATTTTGCCATTTTCACCAAGTTTTATGAAACGCTGGGTAGGCTTGTCCCAAGATCCCTCTTTGTACTGGCCTCAACTAACCTCTCGGCCATCTTGTTGCATACACGACGCTGAGCATCGCCTTACCATTAGCTGCACAGAGTCTTTGCTGCCACCTCTCTTTTACATTACTGTGGTAAATGGTATTAGAGTCCAGAACAAAACCACTGACTCCAAACTTCACTCCATGTTTGGACTTTGTTCTTCTAACCAACATTACAAATAATCAACGTTGACAACTGTACATTTCTAGCCAACAAAACAATTAGAAACGCCTTTGATGCAAAAATAAAATGAGTTATTTCGGGGTGTTAAGAGCAGTTGTGTTGGTCCTGCCACAGGCTCGCACACCACTCCCTGCCCTGCTTTGCTTTGAAAGGCCTGTTCCCTTCTGTGGCTGGCTGGGTTGGCCAATACGCTCTAAAAACACAAACGTGCAATGACATCAAAAGGAGAATCCTCAGGCATTCGGGCAGCTCCGACATTACCTCGTAATAAATTGTTTGATTTGCTCGACTTCTCAGCAGCAGGCTTACGAGTACGTGGCCTGTCTGCGCCATTTGTTTGCTACTGACCCAAAACCCTTTGCTGTGATTAGCGGACAAAGCATGTAATCACCGAACGCTTTTTGTTTTTCGATAACATGCCATCCGTGGGGATTTAATGAAAGATATGAGCACCGAGTGTCGACAGCAGGCGGCTCTCTCTGGGAGGTCTGGGGCTGGGCCAGCCCCTCCCCGATAAGGCTCGCCATGGACTATAGAATGGCAGGAGAGCATACGGCAGTCCATGTACCCCAGGAAAAATGGGTCCCCAGGGCGACCATCTCCCGTAAATCGTGGCAATCAATGCCTGATGGCACCTCGAGAGTGAAACAAGGGGGAACTTTTCATTGCAGTGTGCGTCCACGGAATGTGGGAAAAGAAACATTTTTCTAAAGATCGCGCATCTCCACGGAGATCACCTATATAACGTTAATGAGTCTTGTAGCGCACACTGTTTCCACTCGAATGGTCTCTTGGCACTCTGGCGCATCTACAATGGAAGTGGGATTGGGGGGGAGGGTGTTAGTGGGATTGCGAGTGAGAAGAGCAAGAGAGCTTTGGTGTGCTGTTGGCAGCTTCAGTTTTGAGAAATAGGTCACTGGATGTAGGAGCGTTTTCGGATTGGTAGCTGTCATGTGGTGTTAAGGTATGATTGTGCCGAGTTTGGTTTGATATTGTGAAGTGCGTTTGGTTTGGTGTATGGTGGAGATATGGTTGTGTATAGTTGAGAGTATGAGGCCAAGTATGCAGAATGGTGAGTTTTTAGTAAGGTTTTTAGTATGGCTTTTAGTATGGCATTGTGGATTTGTTTCTTCTTCTTAAGCAGAGATTCAGCGGAAAACCTGATCTTCTAAAGCATATGCCTACTTAGGCAAATTTTGGATCGGCAACATGAAAGCTAATGGATATGCATTTCTTTTATTTAAAAGACTTTTTCGTGGTACAGAAAGCACATACAGCAGTGCTGTCAGAGATGAGGGAGGTTCAGTTAAAAAGAACTGCCTTTGTGCATCTGTGGCTATTAAAAGCCACTGCAGACATCTCCACTGCAGCCTACCAAGCCGAGGAGAAACTCTGGAGCATCATACTGTACACTTGTGCAGGGAAGAAAAACCCCTGGCATTGTAGAAACGGCTCAAGATGTGGTCAAACTAGATGATCAGCAATGAAACAAGAACAACAAGCAAGTTAGCCCATCTCTCTACATCTGCAGTTTTGCAAACAAGGTACATACACAGTCCATCCCGCAATACACCCAAAACCGTTAATTCAAGTTTTAAACTTGTATTGATTACTAGCAAAAAGTACCCGTTCTCCAAACGGGTTCTGCGGACAGACATAACACTCATCAATTGTTGAAAATCAATGATCCTGTAGGTCACTGTTCCGATTCGCTTATTGCTTAATGTGCTTTGCACTCTGAAGTAAATTGCACTGAGAATAAGGGCGTCTGTGGCTGGCTGACATACACCGGAGCAAATGTTGGGGAGAGGCGAGAGTTGGTTTGTTGCTGCATACTGGGACCTACTGTGCTCTTTCCTAAAATGTTGCCTCACCCTGGCATGGTGCAGTTTGGTACGGTACATTGCGGTGCAAATGACTCAAACTGTGCATTCTAGTGTTGAGGAGCAATCCTTCCACGACCACATTGTTGTTAGGCCGAGTTTAGGCAACAGTCTCATGTGTGAAGGTGCAAAAATCCAGGGAAAGTGGTGGGGTGTCAAAATGTTATGTAGCCAGCAATGTCTGGAGGTTCCCAACAGGTAAATATGCAAAATTTGGTGCACATTTGTGAAACAGTGTGGAATTGTACAAACCCACACATTATCACTTTTACAAATATAGATGCCCACTAATATTTCCTTATACTGCTATGTGCATCTGATATCTTAACGTTTTTGAATACTATTTATAGCTTATTTATATTGCCATCAAGTGGAATTAACTGTTTTAATGTTACTGTCTGTATTGAGATCTTATACTGCATTGTATATAAAATGTTTTTTTGGATTGTTTTTCCGATATAAACATATTTGTGTATTTGAGTGAGTAAATTCAACCTAATAGATTCTCAGCCTTGCAAGCATCAATCACAAAAACTCTTCTGTCACTTAAAATGCATAAGGGTGCATAACTTACAAAAATAAGCTCTCACAGAAATAGCCTCGTTCAACCCTCAAAGCAAATCCCCACCTTGGATCCGATGTATACAGTGCGTGCCACAACTGCTAAATACGTCCACACATAAGACAGTTGAGGGCAGCTGGAAGCTATTTAGCTCCTGCTTCTAGTATAGTAGAACCTGGTTAGCTTGAAGACTACAGCTACAAGAGCTACCTTTGGCTCCTAGGGCCAATTGGTGCCTTCCAAACATGTAAATGTGACGTTAACTTTGAGTATTTGAGAATGTTAATAAAGAAGAATTAGAATAAATCTAATATACATTTAAACTCAATGGCTCATACAAAATGTATAAAAGGATAAAGGGGCATCTCTGGTAGCTGCTGCTTCCCCTGCAGTAGCTCCTTCCTACAAGGTGTTGCCAGATAGGCAGGAGCTGGTTTTAGCTCCTGCTCATCGAATCTCAATTTCGAACCCTGTGCTATGCACCTGTTGGGTGTCCTGACCCACGTTTGGACTATTAAGCTGCAACATTTGGTGCTGTGGGCTTAGAAAATCCAAGATGGCGGAAAAGCCCACAGTTGCGCCAGAATCCGGGAAAACCGCGCAGTTTGTGCGCACACCAAAATGGTTGACTAACCTGCCACCCACCAGTGCAAGCATGATGGGCCAGGAGTGCCATGAGTGAAATGTGTGCCAAAGGAAAAACAGCAGTGCCGGTTGGCTAAAAAAGCGCTTTAAAATCACCTTTGTTTCCCTGAATGCAAGCTCAAAATGCCTATTTCAAACATTGGAAGATATTCAAAAACCTCAATGAACACCAGCAGACATTTGGCAGAATGTAGTCTTGTGTGCATACAAAATCGGGAAAGAGAAAGAGCCCAAAACAATGTTTATAACAAAACTGGCTTAGCTGTGGATGTGAGCAGCTTAACTGAAATTGGATTTAAAACCACCAAAAAATCGAAATGTTTAAAATAAATGAGTGACCTACTGTTGAGTGTCACATAGTTTGCAACTGTTGAAATGTCAGTTTTGAACTTAAAATCAGCGTTCTAGCTGCATGTGTACAAATTGTCAGTTTGATTTGAATGTAGAAAACTGGGAACTAAAGTGACATTTAGCTGAAGCCTGGCTTAATGAAACTGGATTCTGCCTGACAACTACCCCCGACAGGAGAGGGAATTCAGCAGCTGTGTTCCCAGGCCTGGCTGCATCCTGCTGCCCCTGCCAAAAGGAGATGACCTCTCTGATTGAATTAGGGGAGTGGTACCTGCAGACTGCATGACATTGAACAAAGCCCTGTCCTGGACACAGGCAAATGTTATATTGGGGGGGGTCGTAAAATGGCTTCCTCTTGGGAGAAACTGGGAGGGGCACTGCATCTGTGAGCAAGCTGAGCTTGGGGGAAGTGGATAAACCAGAAATTCCACCATGTGCTTTGGAAAACCACACCCCTTTGGGGCCAGAGCATACTTTTAAAAAGATGGATCATTCATAGTGCGGACTTGTAAAAATTATATAAATAACATCATCATTCTTGTGATTTTTCTGTGCACATTTTAAGAGGTGTTAAGACCCTGTGGTATGTTCTTGGGGATAGTAGCAGAAAAAAGGTTGTTACTCCAAATGTATGCATGTTAAAAATCTGACACTATCATCTGAAACCCATATCCCTGGTGCACATTTGTGTAAAATCTGGAAAGGTTTAGAGGTCGTTATCTGGATGAAAAGGGCAGAATTCTGTCAAAAGTGGACACAACATCTTACAAAGAGGGTTTGGTGCTACAGAAAATATGTTAACTGGACGTATAATATTAGAAAAATGGTACATAGATAAATATGTATTTGGATCAGAAATAGATGTGTGCAATTTGACAAGGGGAGGATCCTCTGACCATAAACCTACCTCATCACTCTGACTCACAACCCAGTTCCCCCAATCAAGGGAGAGAGGAGGAACTGGTCAATGATAAGTTGAGAGGGTTGGGCATGCAGAATTAGCCGACCCACCCACTTTCTAAACACATAAAAAGAGCCACTGGAAGCCAGATAGGACTTTTCTTTTTCACGTTCTGCGGAGCATTTTGACTTCAGGCTTCACATCCAGAGATCCAGACTTCAAATCCATCAATCTCCAGAGAAAAGAAATTAACTCCAGAATTTGTAGCAGAGAGGCCTGAATCCACAAGCTGAATCATTTTTCAGCAGGCCTCCAAATCATTTGCAAACTATTCAACAGCCGGGTGAGCTGTTTGAATTTTTGTCAAGAACTTTTGTCAGAACCAGAGACCAGACCGTCGTGCAGTGCCGAGAACGTTTGTCAGAACCAGAGATCCAGACCGCTGTGCAGTGCCGCTAGCAGAGCTGACCAAGAAGGTAGAATTATCCAGTGAGCAGAACCAGGCAGAGACCGTCCGTGGCGAGGGAACCGCAGTCCAATCCTGACCCGATCCGTGGCAAAGTCGCATTCCTGTCCAAAATATAGTGCGAGTACCGCCAGAACTGTGAAAAACCCAATCTCTTAGTTTAAAATAATCTAATTCAAACTATTTTAACCTATTTAGAATTGCCTCCTAGAATCCTGTCATTCTGTCATCTTTAAACCTGAAAACTGTCATCTGTCATTCTGAGCTTTCAAATTTCAAATCCGAAAAACTACCTTTACTAAATCGGCCGCATCTCGGAACCGTTTGTGATAGAAGCGAGATTTAACTTTTATTTTGAAGCTGAGATTCTAAGCTTTCCAACAAGCTCTAAACCGACTTGCTTATAGTGCCTCGGTAATTGCGCTCAACGCACGCGACTAATTTGCCGCGATTTGACATTTTGCTTAATTTCAGCCACGTGTAAAAAGATTTGTCCTTGCTTTCCTTTGCTGAAATTCGTTTGCAACCTGACAACCATTCATAGAGCATTGCTAAAGTGATCCTGAACTAATACAAAGTAGCTATTACCTACCCTGAACCTCCTGTAGAGAATTAAAAGCATGTTTCGCATATTTTTCACTTAATTGCAATCACATCAAAGTATATTGCCTGTGTTTAAAACTTCTACCTGTTTTCCTCTAAGCTTGCTAGGGGGGGGAGGGGGACTGAATTATATTTGATTGCATTCCTGAGAACTGTGTGCTTTCCTTCCATCTCTATACCTTGCATAAAGGGGGGGGGGGTGAATTGTCAAAGAAAAGTGATTACATTGTCTTTTGTTGAAGTCATATCAAGTTTATTTTCTGTACTGCATTTTCATTCATCATTGCATTGTCCTTGAAGCCATAAAAGCATTCTCAGCTACTGTATCCTCTCTATATCACTTCTAAGCCATCAAAAAGAGTGTACCACTGTAACATTATCCATTGTTGATCACTATCATCCTCACAAGTGTGCTACCAAATATTAATTTACTATAAAAGTGTGATAGATATATATTGTTTAATTTTCAAATAAACCTTTTAAATTTGCAAAACAAACCTACTTCTTGGCTCAGCGGGGTCAGGGGATTCTGAGAGAGGGGTGTTATATAAGGGTTGTCATCCAGAGTGAACGAACTGGACATAAAAATACATCAATAAGGGCTTCCATCAGCATCCCAGACTAGGCATTGACTTAGCTGTAGTGTTGAATTGAAGTAGCTTACACATACCCTTCTTCTGCACAACACTGGGGCGATCAGCAAACCCTGTATCCAAGGAAGAGCTCTACAATTATGTTCTAGGAAGCAGACTAGCCATAACCCATCATCGGGTAGCTTTCTACCTTAAACCAACTCCTCAGTATTGCCATCTTAAAACCCAACACCACACTCAGTTCCTGCAACAGGACCTTCTAGGTCTAGTCTACAAAATAGACAACTACCCTTTTCTTATTTTACCAAAAACGGAACTGTACACTACTTGTAACCAAGGATGCTGCCCTTTTAGCTAACCTAGATAGTAAACACAACTTGATCAGGACGTGCCCGAACATATAAAGACTCAAGGGACCATAGACATTTGAATGAATGTACTCGTAAGTCAGATGAAAAGAAAATCTACATATCACATTACAACCAATCATCATTGTGTTAGACATTCGTAAACAAGAATATACGTCTGATGTATTCACAGGGCAGGGCAAAATTAATGTTAGAAACAACAAATGCAAATGCACATGTAAAGACAAAACATTTACATAAAATATTGCAAGGAGTATGTGGGTCCTTTATAGGTTAAATGAATATTACTTAAGCAGTAAAAGCATTTAAAACCATGTACGACATACCCAAATAAAGACTCCTTTTTTCACTGACAGACCATTTTCTGATCATTTGACAGATACAGACAGGAATTCTCATTTATTGAGCATCCATTCTTCCCTTTCTCCGTCCTGATGATTCTAAGCACCTTATAACTGCTACAAGTGGCCGAAACACAACCGTATCGATGACTTTCCTACACAGTATTGATTGCTCATACTATTTATACAGTTGTTTGGTTCAGCCAATGAAATAACTTATGGCTCCCAATAGATGAAATGGGACCCACATACTGATCAAGTTATGTTTAGTATCTACCTCCCTACCTGGATAGATCAGGGAATTGCCAGGAGCCCTTTAATGTATACTTTTAGCTAACCTGCCCCAGTATCTGGCCGCTGCAAAGCACTCAGTTACCACATCGGCACAGGGAAGGTGGATACTTTCGAACTACACACCACCAAAGTCTTTCATGCATCTGCCTTCCTTCTGTCCCAATAACACTCATTCTCCAGCCCTTTTTCTTACAGAGCTATGTGCAGCAAGGCCAATATTATTGGTACAAGTGTGCTACATAAGACTCCTCACCTTACCTTACTCTCCAAGTGAGGGGCCTCTTAAAATAACCACACAAACAAGATTTCCTCCTGTTGGTACACATCTCCTCATGTTTAGTGCATACTGCTACCAACAGCAGAAGTCAGCTATCAAGGCTCGTCTCACCAGCCTAAGCACGCTGCTCCCAAACACTGCCAATTGCTTACCAAACTCCCGATAAAAAAATATATGACTTAATATATTCCCTCTTTCCCTCTCTACCCTACCCTCCTACCCTCCTCCTCCTCCTCCTCCTCTCTACCTTGGTCCCTCAAGTATTCTACTTTTATTCACATACAATTCCATGAGGTGTACAAAAAAGAGACATAAAATAGCAATATACACCTTACTTACCTGACATAACATTATGCTCTCCGATTGGCTCCCTCTGGAAATTCTCCTTCCCCCCTTACTTGTTTCCATTTCTACAGTCCCATCTTCCCAGTCTCCCCTTTATCACTGAAAGGTGGCCAAGAAGTTCCTCGATATGCCACTAACATGCTATAACATCATTTTTCTGACACGTTACACCTCAGCTGTTCCTAGTTCTACTCCTTCCTGTTATGTCATCTTCTACCCTCTCTTTTGCTTGCCTACAGCGCTTGAGTGGACGGAAGATGGCAAAAGGTAATTATCCTACTACTAAAGGCCATTCCAGCAACTTTTGCCTCATATGTCTCCGTTTGTTCTAGAACCCTCCTTGCCCCCCAGCGCATAAATACGTGCATCTACTACTGTGTCTTTAATTGTCACTCTTGTAACTTCCTCGTTTGGCACCGTAGGGTCCCGTGCCCCGTGGTTAGGTTAGTCTTGCGTCTGGTGATCAGCGAGCCCGAGAGCAGGTGTTGCTGATATGCAGGTTGCTAGAGGCAGACTGCTTTGCAGCATTGGAGATGCTAGTAAGAAGATGGCAGGAGCTTACACAGGATTATGTAGACTGAAGCCCTGAGCAGGGCAGAGACAATTAAATCATTTGCTGCCATGAAGGAGTTTTCTAATGGGGGCAGGGCAGGCCTGGGTTATTGGGACATGTGCAGATGCGCATTTTAGGGGAGAAAGGGATGACCAGACGAGATCATGAGGAATACTTTAGATATTATTGCACAGGCTAAAAAACTTTAAAAGCATAGGCGTTATTAGGTATGTTACATGAAGGCATTGTGGTGAGCAAAACATTCAATACGTTTCCTAACAAATAATGTAAATCACATTTCTTTTCATTAACAAATGAATTGCATTTCTGAAGAGGAAGGCAATGTGTTTAATTAAGTACTAAGTTTTGAAGTGTATGGAAACGTGTCTGTGTAGCAACAGACCCGCCATGGAGAGGGACTGAGCAAGCACGTGTTATTCGGGACAACGCGCTGGCTTGCAGGGATGTGTCAAACATCCCGTATCGCCCACAGTGACAGCGTCACCGTGCACATTTGAACTCCGATTGTCTGATGGGGTGGTGACAGCACTTGGAGCGCGGCGTGTACGGAATACAAGATAGATTAATTTGCCCACTGAAAGCCATCTAGGAGGGGCTGAAGAAAAAACAAACTGCGAACGCGGGCACGACCTCAAACAAATAGCAGGTCAGTCCTAGGATGGGCCCATTACTAACTATCCGTCACCGCTTCTCTGCAGTGATAATGGTCAGGGGCTGCGGATGGACGAGTGACAGGCCATCCCGCCTCTCCAGCACACTGCTCTCAGACCCGACAGCAACAGCCACGGAGAACGCTGCAGCCAAGCGCCAGGCGCCCGACTCAAGCAATCACTGTAGGGTCAGCATGGCTTGATGTATATATACACGTCAGCCACCCAAAAAGTCAAAGGCAGAAAGCTGGGTGTCCCATTGTTACCAGCTAGTTTCTGGCAGTGCAGACAGGGCCACCAAGCGCCAGGCATTAGGGTAGATGATGCACCCGACTCAAGCACTCACTGTAAGAGATTAACCGTGGAAAGGCATGTGCAGGGGGTTCCTGCCAGTGCAGAGAGACACTGTGCGATGGACGACAACCATTCTGAGCCACACACACACTCAATCATATTAAGACTTCATTTATTTCCTACATCGCCAATCATGATGGCTTTTAGTCATTGCTAAGTTCTTTCACACTCAAACAGTTGGGCTAGGCATACAACCAAAAGATTGGCTGCAATAGATAGAGGTTAAGAGATTTAGATTAGCCAGGTCCTCTCGGATTGGGGAAGCTTCAGTCAGGCCAGGGGAGAGGGCAATTCTGACCTACCAGCGATATACGCTGCATAAAAGCAGGCACAGGCCTGCAAGGAAAATGAAGTTGGCACGCGTTTTATGAAGAACGGCGCTTAGTTGTGTTTTGCAGAAGCCTGAGAGAATGAGGATGGTACCCCGATGGACATGGCTTCCATCTTATAGCCTCTTGAACCATGGTTGTTATGGACCTCTTGATTTTCATTACAGGGGACGAGTGTGTCTGCTGAACATGAGCAAGTGGCTGAGATTTGCATATAAAATGTTTTTTTTTTTAACCACACAATAGGAATGTGTATGACTTCAATAAACCTACTCATGTTGAAGAACCACTGTCCACTTTTCTACACACAACTTCACTCCTTGATCATTCACATTTACGTTATGAAAAAAAAAAAAAAACGGACAGCCTGCAAGGATGTTCTGCAAGTTCTGGCTTTTAATTTGTACCCTTCTGGAAGCTTGAAAAGAACCTGTAGTTTTATTTTTCCTTTATAAGTATAGGACTGTAAGTAACCCCAATGAAAAGTAACACACGCTTTATGGCCAGGACTAGACGAACCACCAACGCAGTACAAATTCAGTTTTTTGCAATTCCTACTAAATTCTTATAGACACACGCTAAAGGGCCCTGTTTGGTAGAGCGGGATTTTAGTCAGTTGAACAATAATTATCATCATAATGATATAGACACATTTGTGGGCTGGAAGGATAGCTCAGGAGCAATGCTTGGAAAGCAAGACAACTCAGAGAAACCCAGGTTCCAAAGCCGATCCTGAGCTTAGAAAGTGGCCTCCGGTATTAAGCGCCATATAAAAGATAAATAACTTAATTAAAACAGCAAAAAAATTCAATTTCGTTTAGAGATTCTTGAATTGGACAGTTTGGGGCTATCATCATAGAGGTGTGTTTGGACCTATGCAAATGTGACACAAAACAAAAGCAGAGAACGCCCAACAAGTATTTGCAGACAGCGCAAGACTGTGCTGGGTTGCTCCAGTTTACAGGTTCACAATTATCCTCAGTCGACTTGTGCCTTTGATTGTAATTGTGTTGGTGGAAACCACGGGCTGCCTCAGGCTCATGTGTGTCACGTTTATCATCGTTTGTTGGAAGGATTTTTATTCTATTTTATGTTAGGACTATGACTCTTTAGGGAATAGACGTGGCTAATTTGCCACTTACCTGTAGGATTGCTCACAAGTAGTGATGTTGTATTGAGTGAGCAGAGATACAATTCATCATACATTGTGGACTATACAAATGGTTAACATCCATGGATGAGTGAGACATCCTACTAGACGCTGAACTGAATTCCAGCTGGGTGATTATATACAGTGAGGTAAAATGATTACATAATATGCCAAGGGGGAAGAGCATCATTTGAGCGCTGGTTTCCTGCTTCCACGGTAAGTAAACTACGTTTTCTCCTTTTCCATCCTCAGTTTTGGAAACGTGCAATGATTTTGTTCACATTGTTTTTCAATTGCTACACTAGTACTATCTTAAAAGAATCTGTATTACAATGCACAAACTCGCATGATAAATCAACTTGACAATGTATAATAAATATTAATAGATACGACACAGTGGCCCATGAGCCTGCAAAACTCCACCAAGAAACAGAATAGTTTCCAACGTTGCACTCACATGCTGAGGCCCACACACAGAAGGTGTTTAAAAAAGGAGACAACCAGAAAGGTGATGCTAGTTGGTACGATGGGCTGAAGTTCATAAGACGCTGGATTCTGTTGAACTGTGGGCAGTGGAGGTAGACGCTGGAAAGCTTAGATTGTCCAATGCTGATGAGGTCAGCAATAGCAAGGAGGTGGAGAACAAAACACAACCTGATCAGATAAGACAAGCAGATACACATAGCTGAACTAGACCCCCACAAAGACTCCCACATGTTGAATCGAGACAAAGGCAAAAACAAACACCAAGAAGACAGAAGTGACAAGACAGAGCCAGGACGATGTGGTCCATGGCCATGGCAAGAGCAGACACAGAGCTGGTCTAAGAAAGGAAGCAGACCAGGGGTGAGGAATCAGGGAAAGGAGCCGTCACTCTAGACACATTGCTTCCTATCCAAGAGGAATCAGAGGACTCAAATAAGAGGGGGAATAGCTGCCAAATGCAGAGGGTTTGGTGCGTTATATCAAATAAACAAACAGACAAACAAAGCTGAGTAGTGAAGTCCATCTTTCCGCCTTTGAGAGAGGTTGTGAGACCAGAAGGTGAAAGACTACTACATTGTGGGAATGAAGTGCATGATCCCAAAGCCTGTGAAGAAGAGCTCATGAATCCCGGAGGGAGTAGAGAAAAAGATGGCTGCATTATGGAAATTGTAGTCCATGTTCCCAACATCTCCTGAAGTGATGAACGTTGCAGACAATTACACTGCCTGAACAAACACCAAGGTAAACCCATAACCCAAAGGGAGATATTGGATGCAGCGAATCAAAGAAAGTTGCAATAAACACTTTAGTCATTACAAACCCAAGCAAGTGTAGAACTACCATAGAGCATGAAGTGATTGGTGTAAGTCCCAGAGCCGTGCATAGCCTTCAATGATTGTTACATCATGATATATATTCACATGACTCAGGCAATGGAGATTCGTTTTCCTATGTGTTCATTGTTCTAAGCTACAGAATGCACACATTTCTGCATTGCATCTTTGTTTTTTCTTTAGAAAAAGTGCACTTTGGTGCCTGTCACTTGTATTCAAAAGTAGGCCTTTAGTTTTGGGCTTTGACAATCACATGCAGAGCCCATTTTGTATTTTATTTTCAATGTAACCAACATTTTGATGTGTCAGTTACGAGTGAGATACTGCTTTTTTCCCTATCAGCCCCCAGTGTGTTTTCAAATTACAAAAAAGATTTCTGCACTTTTATGCCCAGAGGCAGTTCATTTGATCACGGGGCTGACTTTAAACCCCACAACTGGTACCTTTTGATAGCTGTCAATAAATGCAGCAAAACCTCAGTCGTTAGGATTATTTGCAGAACGTGTTTCATATGGTTTCCATTAGCACACATACCCCAATTTTGGCTTGAACAAAGCAATGTTTTGGACTCCCCCCACCCCCCATTCCCTCTTCTACTGGTAGATCTTGTGGCTTGGCTCTTTGGGTACAACCTGACAGCAGAACTTGAAATACAGTGTGTTAGAAAAGCAACATAATTAACAGTCACTGATCCCAGCCCGTCACCCTAATATAAGTAGACTTTTTCATCTCAGGATAGGCTTTATGGTCAGAGTGTGGCCCAAGTGGGGGTCAAAATCTTCTAGCCTAGACACACACTGGATTAGGCACTGTTCTATTTCAGCATTCTGCATGGCACATTAAGTGCCATAGTAAAGAGGATGTGAACATCCACGCTCTTCCACCATCTGCTAATGAAGCAGCCCACATTGCGGGAGGAATGACATGCGCCAAAAAGTGATTGAAATAAGAAAGTGCACACGTAAGTACTCATGCCTATTGCTAGAAACTGACAACATGCAACATATATAACCGTGATCACTGTGAAATAACCTCTGTGGGTTTAGGAAGACGCCTAGACACTGGCACATCCACTCTAGCCAGCTTACAGGTATAAATGACACTTTCAGAACTCTGCTCATTCGCTCACCCAACACTATACACTGACATCACAGCATTCCAACCGCATTTCAATAATCATGCAGATGCACCACAACCCAAGATATAACATCCAGCCCTGGCTTTTTATTATTAGTAGAAATTAATAGTGCAGTAACAATTTGTTAGCCGTTGTATGGTCAGGCACCTTTGTATGCGTCAGTTGTACGGAATTATTTGTTATAGAGGCTGAGCGGGAGGCAAGTGTAAGTGAGTCAATGTTATTTATTGTGCGTGTGATTTGCATGTGATCACATACATATTACATGCACAACTTGTTAGACATGCTAGTGAAGCATGTCCTCCTGCTGGGTCGTCGCCCACCAATATCAACACCAATCCAAGACTGCTAAGCAGGCTGCATCATATCTGTACGCTAACCCTATTAAGGAAACTTTCTTCACTGTACTTACCGGTGTACTCCTGGTTCATAGTCCCATTTCATAAATACGAATGGGATGTCATCCCTAAGCAGGGGGACGGTACTATAGCAAGGTGGACAGCAACACAAAACAAACGAAATATTTTCAGGGCGCAAGCGCAGGCACTGCTCCCTCATGCAACCAGTCTTGGAGCAGGGCCATGGCCCCAACCACCAACGCTTTTATCAGCCGGTCTTATTAGCAGGGATGCAGGAAGACATGTATGAAGGAAAGGAGCTATGGACTTGGAGTAGAGTATTCACTATGGTAACCTTTACTTAAACCAATGTCACTGCCACTTTCCTCCATACAAACGGGAGACTAAGGTATTCTAACAAATGTGGAAATGCCAATTGTACAAGAAACATTTACAGCAAGTGCGATGTTTCCAAAGGTGTGCTGTGGAGGGCTGCTTGATAAAGTGGTGTATGTGGTTTGGCGATTGCACTTGGGTATTTTTTTTATCCAGAAGGGAAAGTGCAAGGTCTGATAAATCACACTGCTGTGAATTTGGGTTAGCCAATAGATTGGGAGGGTGTCAGAGAGCTAAAAATGTTAACTTTGACATAGCTCTGTTGGGGTTAACGTGGTATTGGCAGGCGTGAAGCTGCTATGTTCATCTGTGTGTAGTGCAAAGTGATACGAGATTTTGAGGTCAGTCAGTTAGTTGGTTCGTAGGGCTAGTAGGATAAACAGCTTTGTATAAAATAAAAGCAGCGAGGGTACATGTAGTGGGGCACAACATAGGAGGAAAATCACAACAGGGAGCAGAAATGAACCAGAGAACACAGGAGCAAAAGAATAGTGGAGAGCATAAAGGGAGTGTGGAATCACCTGAAAGAAAAATAACAGTAGGGAGTATAAAAGCAGATGGGGGACAACAGCATCACAGTTACAAAGGGGAAGAAAAACTGTAATGTAAGCAAAAGATACAAAAAGAAAATCACTAAGTATGCCCCCTACAGCACTTTGAAGTGGCTTAAAGGCTGTGTTAAGTTCTTCACAAACACAGATATTGCTGCATTGCTCACCCTGGATGCCTCTGGAAACCGTTAGTAAAACAAAATACAAGCGGCAGTTGAACTATTTTAAATAAATGAACTAAAATGTATTTATGCTGCAAAAAAATGCCTATTCTAGGGGCTGGATTATCGCAAATGAATGTGGGCTCCACAGGTTTTAAAGTAATGCCGTCTGGGACTTGAAAGGGCTATTGAAGGATTGCCTACCTAGGCACTGTCCAATCCCCATTTATGCAGATGCTGGTAAGGTACCCAGGCATGGGAGTCTGCTTTGGAAGAAATTCATTTGTGTTGCGTTTCAGGTTTCAATTCAATCCCAATGGCTTGTCATCATTAATTTGGAGGGAAAAAAAACAGATTGCGTACCCTAAATCTTTGGCTCCTATTCTTTTTAGGCCATTTTTTGTTTATGGGAGTTTGCTCATTTTTTATTTTATCTATATGTATATTTACTTCAATGCCTTCCGCCTTCAAGTACATAATGGCGGTTTTGCAATATAATTACATTATATGACATATTAAGTCGTGCTATATGACCTTATTTTTTATATCATGTCATATTTGGAATGTCATGTCACTTTGCACAAAGCTAACAAGGGCTGCAAAGCAGCTGGTAGCTGCACTATAGTAACAGGATGAAGCAACAACAGCTTTGGCTGAGAAGGGTAGGCAAGGCTGTATTTGGGAGATTAAATCCAAGAGCCCAGACTCATGCCAAGAGAAATCGTACCCCCAACACAACCATTCACATTTCCATAAATCGCCTAGAACCACTCTGCAAACCATACACCAGGACCAAAGCAAACAAGGGACAATATAGAAGAAAGAACCAACAATAAAACTACTCAACACCCAGAGATCACCTGAGCCCAACTAACCAACCCCCTTCTCGTCTCCACACCCTCACACATGTGGGGTAAAATACAGCCCCAAAATGTCAGAGATAGAGAGGCCACGCTAGGCCCCTATTGTGAGAGTGAAGCTGACTGATGTTGAAATCCAAAGGAAAATTCAGGCCAGTTCAAAACATTTTTTTCCGATAGAAGGCCTAGTGAATGAACAAAAAAGGGCCCATTTCAACTTTAAAATACAAAGGCAGAGTTGAAGGATAGTGTTCCTTAGAACTGTAATATTTCTGTGTCCAATGGAGTCAAACAAAAAGAAACAGGTGGTGCTGCAGATGTTGACTTTGTGTAAATTGGGAAAAGGCACATTTGGCAGATTTAACACCGCAGCAGTGCCCCTGGAAAGAAAAGATGCATTTGAAATGTGGCACTTTTGGAAGATAAAAAGGAGGAATGATGCCTGACATTTAAAAAATAAAGTCAAGTGACAGATTGCGTTATCAGGAATAAAGAGACGGCATTTATCATCATATAAAATCACAGCATGTAAAGAGAAAGGCCCATTTCGTTTTTGTAAGGGTGAACACTGGTTTCCTATGTAAACTGTGGCCTTTCTGTGGGCATAAGATTAATAATGAATCTACCTCTGTTCTAATATAGTAGAAAAGAAAGATTATATTTATAACATAACAGGCGTATTTGTAAAGCGCATGTTCATCCCTGAAAAGCCATCTTGGCGCTAATAACAGATATTTATTGTTACCCAACTTAATGTTCCAGGTCAACACAATATGCAGATCAGGGTTTGTTAAACTCAAACAGTTGAAGAAAGTTCTTCCCTCTGTTCCGAATACATTCCATGCACAGATAGTGGCAACAGGTGTAAATGGAAGTATTGATTATTGTAATGCTATATATTTGGCACAACCAATTTTTCTCATTCAGCATTTGCAAGTGCTACAAAATGCAGTAGTGCGCCTGGTTACACATATACTGGCTGGAGCAGGAGTAACGAGGGCTTGAAAATCTCTTCATTGGCTGCCGATCGAAACCAGGGTCAAATTTACAGTTTTGTGCATGATGCACCGGGCGCTGAATGACAAAAGGGTGTGTGGACATTCAGGAGAAACTGCAAATATATACTCCAGCCCGTCCCCTGAGATCCTCGAACACAGCTTTTCAGCATATACCAAAATATAGGAAAGAGCGGTTGGGGGACCAAGCTTTTTTGGGGGTGTGGCCTAAACTTTGGAAATCTTTGCCCCTCCATCTAAGGACCATCGTCGACTTTCCATCTTTCAAACAAAGTCTTAAAACATTTCTTTTCCGCTAAACATAGTTCTCTGTTTTGATTCCCTTCACTATTTCAGCATGGTCTTCTTAAGCGCTATGATGCCTCTGGTGAAAGTGCGCTATTAAAGTAGTTGATTGATAGCTGGGCATGCCACTTGAGGAGCCAGGGGAAGTCTGGGTGCTGGGGACAACAGTTGATCAAAGTCTTTGACCAGATCTGTTCTGTCCTCAGTGGAGCCCTGATGTTTCCCTGGATGCCCCATAAGCAAGACATCCCATGTAAGTAGATTAATCCAAATGTCAACAAACGTGTGGGGGGAATCTGCCAGCATTAATTTCCACCTACCACAGCGGGTAGAGGGGTGGGACTAGGGTAGACCCATGGCACATTTTATCAAATCAAATTAAATTAATTCCACTACAGAATATCACCCTATCCATTTAAATTGATCTGTGCTGGGAACTGGCTGCCTTAAACCTTTCCATTAAATTGTGGGTCAGGGGGAAGCTGTGTAGATCCTTAGCACATTATATTGAAGTTAAATCTATTAATTCCCATTTAGAAAATCATAGGATGAGTGTTGTTAAAGTTTGAAACTAACTAAGGTCATGCCCGTGTATTAGAGCCGGTATAGACAAGAATGTACTTGGGTTACTCTCCCGTTCTGAAACCCCTGTCTTCTGTACAGAAGGGGGTGTTCATTAACGCAAAATAAGGAACCCTAAAACGGTGCCATTCAAGTTAATGTAAAGTGTGCAAAACGCAATTTCCCATTTATTTACTTACATCCCAAAACGATGTTCCCAAAGCCCTGCATTTCATGCAAATAAAAAGCCCAAAACGATTTTCCCGTCGAGTTCCTTTCCTGACTTTGCCTTTCAAATTTAAAAACCCAAACTATTTTATTTAATTGTGTCTATTTGTCAAACCCTGCCTTTTAATAAAAAGCCAAACAGGGTTGCTACTGTAGTCCCACTCCCTGTATCTTGCCTTTAAATTAAGGTGTCAGATAACTGATGTCTGGGGCTGGGGGTTACTAGGAGAGAAGTGCATTGTGATAACCCAAGCAATCAGTGGGGGTTGTTCAAATTTCATAATTGTGAATGTGCCAGAATTCCTGCGTGTGTTTAATGTACAGTGTTTAAATGTAATCTGTGTGTTGTAGTATCAGTAAGTTCATTAGAAATACAAGTCAGTCAATTGGTGCAAGTCATTTTAAATTGTGACATGTTGTGCCACGGCGTTGGTGGGCGATGTTTTGGTTGCTATTCTTCTTTGTCAAACCTTAAATAAATATGTATTCTTACTAAACACCAGCCTGGGGCCTAGCTCATTGGTAGTACAGAGGGTATTTGTTGGGGTGGTGCTAAATAGGTTCGAGGCCTCACTAAAGTTGAATCTGTATAAGCGCTTTGGGTGTGTGCCACCTTGCTTTGGAGAGGGGGGAACTCTTTGAGTTCAGAGTGACAGCCTAATAAATCGTGACACACCTCTCACGTACTTCACATGAACAAAGGGCTAGTGAAACAACCCACCAAAAAACTTGCAAACTGCACATCCCTCTCTAATCATTCTACAAACCCAATACCTGCAAACAACTCAAGACATTGGATGCCACCCGTACGGGCACAAGGTCAGTGCGCATATAGCACACCCAGAAAGCTCACATGCACAGACACCAGTTCCTCCTGGGTCTAAATGCATCAACAGATGAGCACAAATTCTACCCTATCCCCTCTCTTCTCCTCACTAACCAACCCTACCCACTTTTCTCTTACAGAGCCATGCGAGAGCCTCGAGACCATGCAAATGGCAGTGTGCACGGTATAAAATCAACAAAACATAATGCAACATAACAGATCATATTCAAGATCCCCAAGACCTCTTCCATCCCCCATTCCGACCTCGCCTCATGCCTCACAGAAATCAACCACTGGATGACCGCTAAACACATCCTCCTCCTCAAACCCGGAGAAAACTAAATCATGATCTGCAGGAAGTCAGCACTTTTCCCCCGACCCACCCCTTAGCTTTCCTCCCTAGCCCCTCCTCCCACCGTATCCAACGCAGTAAAGAACCTGGGATGCACCATGGACGTTGATCTGACACTTTCCCACCCCATCAACTCTGTGTTTAAATCTTGCTATCTACTCCTCTGCATTCTTATACACATCGTCCTTTACCTCTCCTACCCTCACTAAGTCACAGAAATCATGACCATTGTCCTCTCCCACCTTCTATGCCAATTCCCTTTACCTGGGTGCCAGTGCATATCAACTCAGAAAGCCCCAATGGGTACAAAACACAGCAGCCCTTGCCCCCAGAGAGCACATGAAACCCACCCTCTGTGTCCTTCATTGGCTCCCCGTCGGTGATGGAGCACTTTCAAAGCCATGTGCATCACACAACGTGCCCTCCACAAGACAGGCCCAGAACACCTTCAACAGAAACTCCTCTGTTACCAACCCAACAGAAACCTGTGATCAGCGACCACAATCCTCCTCGTGATCCTTCCCTACAAATTGATAAAAGGGATTCCTCCTCCTCTGTCCAACCCCCCTCAATCTGGAACACCATTCCCCTAGCATCGGCCGCATAGAGGATCACCTTGCCTTCCGGCAGGCCCTCAAGACCTGGATCTCCCACCCCCTGCATCCTGATAAAGCCATGCCTCTCTTCGGGCTAGTTAACCACCTCACAGGTATCACAATGAATCAGCCATGACATGTACTGAGCCATGGAGAAAATAAACTCCTGAAGGCACAGGACAGAATCCACGCCACTTCTATGGAACTAAGAAACCAGCCAGGAGACACAGTTATGTATCACACTCCATGCTTATGGAAGATAGCCAAAGGCATGGTCACCCACCACCTCACGCATCTGTTATCATTGACTACTTAAGACACATCGCACAACACCTCTGCCATAAGAATGCAACTATCCCCCACAACAAAATAAATCAGTCTAGCTGGGCACATAATGAGTCTCCTGCATGCACACACTCTCCAGACTACCTCACAGCACCCATCCACACGCCAGCTCCACATGGGTAGTGTGACGAATAAACTTCTGGGGTCCCTGTGGTCCAGGGATGAATATCGGTTTCTAAACCAACAATCACCCCACACCATAGTACACCAGAAGGGAGCCAGATTTGAAACACTAGCAAATTATAAACCTCCTTGTCCAATTTTGGTAACATGGACCGAACGGCAGGCTTATATCCAAAAGATTGTGGATGGTTGGTTAGTTGCAACACAGCGAAAATACAATTATTACCCAATGATAAAAGGGACTGTCCAGTCAAGGTTGTATAAAAATATCTGTTTTATTATTATCACAACAGGCAGTTCTAGCAAACTACAAAATACAACCCACTGTGTAAAAGAATGCAGAGGGCAGCAGACAGTTTCAAAGAAGGAAAAGGGATGCACTCTGGATACTGACAGTAAGGTAGTTGGTATAGTAAATGATCGCAATAGCTCAAGGATACTTGGTTTTAACACAAATGGAGCAATGGGTCATAAAATGTCACTAGGGGCTTTCAGAGAAAGACCAGTGGGACAGAACCACAATATACCTTGTGCTGTATGAGTTCTTGGTGCTTGACAGGGTTGAGTCAGTTTCAGGGTGCTTTGCAGCTTCTATGACAGAGTTCAAAATGGGAGACAGCAGCGGGTATCAGGCAGCAGGCAGATCAGCGATCGAAGCTGGACGGATGGCTGCAGGCTGGCCTACATTGCGCCTCAGGGTCAGGAATCATTGTCTCAGTGCTGGGCGGCGGTTCTGAAGTACTGGTCGAGGCATCTCAGACGGCTTTAGTGACTGCGGCGTAACAAATTTCAGCGGCGCAGTCTTTTGCAGCTCGAGGGCCGGCGTTGTTCTTTAAGGCAGACATCTGTAGATGCTTGTCGATGCACTCCTCCTAGCTTCTTCACTGGGCTCATGTCGTCCTTTAAGGCGGATGGTCCTAAGCTGAGGAGTGTGTTGCAGGTGGCTGCCTTGTCCATGGGTTGGTTCAGATACTCTCTGGCACTTCCCATCTAGGAAGCTTGCTGCAGAGCCTAAGCAGGGCACGCAGTGTGCTGGCTGGGTACCGGTTCTGGAGCTGCTGGAGGGTCCTCTTGATTCGGTATCTCCCTCTGTTCCCAGGGAGATGTTTAGGGGAGGGATCTTCCTTCCCTCATGGAGGTCCTGGCCTTTCTTCACTGGTGGAAGATGTAAGGCAGACACTACCTTCAGCTAGGGTCCAATGATGATTTCTGGTGAAGCCTTCAGATCTGCCAAATGAGGGGCATTCCCCTCTTTTAAAGCCGAATGGACTGCAGGGATTGGTATATGCGAAGCCTACCGTAATGAACCAATCCAGGGTCCCCACCAACAATGTCCTGTGTGTGTGAGGTCATAACCAGAGTGCTTAACAACAGAAAAGGTAAAGGGGTGAAAACATGTAATACTAAGTCCCACCCATCTTCCTGTATGTTCTGGATCAAAGGGTCCCCTCTGGTTAACGGAGCTCCCTGTGGTTCCTCATTAAAGCGGCAGGACTCACTTGAAGCTGTGGCGAGACCAGACTTTCTGGCTCGGTCAATCCACATACTTGTACCTTCTTGATGGAGTCTTCTTGCGGGGATGACTACTGTAAACACGCAGGCCAAGACATGATATTTCACTATAAATTGATGCTGAAGCTGGCATCAGGTCGACAGTGCACATGAAAGGGTGTTGGGGTTTCCAGTCTCTTTTGTTAGCCTGTGGGCCTGTTTTAATTAAACTGTGTTTTAATTAAACTGTGATTAGTATGTGAATGATGTCACCAGCTACAGAGATCATCAAAAAGACAGGGCAGAGCCATAGAGCCTTTATTAGTTAATTAGGCTGGCCATGGCAGGGGGAATGTTTGGCCCTCCCCATCTGAGATGACATGGTGTACGCCCGGCTATCATATCCCAACTAAATATGACAGTAAGGAACTGTGCCTGTAGGCTGTGTCGACCCAGAGTACACAGGTCTGTGTGTATGTTGTGTGGTGAGCATAGGAAAATGTATGTGGATTAGCTTCACACATTTTCGCAGATCTACCATCATTCAATTTCATTTAAAATTTCAAATAATCCCAGACGTGTGCAGACCCACTGTGAGGATGGTCGAATTCCTTAGATAGCAGGGACTTGGCCACCACTCCCTACCTTCTTATTGGCTAAAATGCAACACGCATTCTAAACTTCTCGGACAAATTTCCTATACCTTGGAGTTCGGTCCCACAAGAGCGTTCACCTACAGCGCTTTGAAGCCTTACCAATGAGGAAAGGCACTAAACAAATGACAAATAAGATTACATCTAAAATCTGTTTGATGCCCAGCATGCTTATATGACACCAGCCTTTCTACAATACCCATCTTTGATCCCATTAATGGAACCACATGCACCCAAGGTTATCACAAAAGACTCCCATCATGTCGTCTGTGGCATTTCACCACTTTCCATTTTCTCCCTACTCCTTTCCCTCCACAGACATATGTACACCCTTGTCAGGGGCACTATACACCAACTAACATGCACATCAGGCACTCCGAAACCTCTACAATGGTGATCTGGCACAGTATAAAAGCCTTGCAACGTAACATAACAGATATATCTTTAGGGTAAAAATGAAAGGGAACACCACTTCCAGAGGCCGGCGTTGTTGAAAAATGTTTCCATATTGTTAATGGTTTATGCATTGATTGGATTACTGTTTTTACTGGTTTAAACAAAGTCATGCCACACCCAGAGCGGGAGAAGGAGGGGAGAAGTTTGGGAAGGGGTTTTCCTTTGGGGGTTTTGGGGTTATTTTACGGCTACATTTAAGCATCTGGAAAGAAGTGTCTTTGGAGGGCATTGGATGTTCACTGAATTATGTTAAGGAATTTCCTACTCTCATGTATTGTATGATGCTGGATCCTTAGTTTATAAATAAAGCTTATTAAAAAAAAATCCAGAAACAAACCTTAAAATTAGACTAAAATACTCTGAAAACAATAAATTGATTGTGCAGGTGCAGTACGCTAAAGCAGTAAACTCTATAAAAATTAGCAGATTTCGATTACTATAATTTCAACAGGTAACATTCTTATTCCGCAACAAGTGCTACCTTTCGCGGCTTAAAAACTTTGCCTCATCGGTGAGTAACCATTTATCAGCCCTACCACACTGGCAGCACAACTGGGAAGGCAACCCGACTCTCTGCTCACTAGTTGTCAAACTAGGTTTATTCCCTGCAGTAGGTCTCTTACGGGCTTCCCAGGCCCATTCAAAAAGACAGGGCCCTTCGGCTCCCCTTGAGTTTGCGATGAAGTGGGTGACAAATTACGGCTGTCACTAAGGTTGTGGCCACCAAATGAAAGGCAAGTCAGTCAATGTGCCTCGCCTTTTCTAGGAGCCAGAGTCCTCGGTCCCCACACCTACTCAAGCCTCATTAGTAGCCACAAACAGCGTGACCAGCACAGGGTGCAGCCGCATCGTTCATCACCCAAGAGCGTCAAAAGGTATTTGTCATTCCTACACTGTCCCCCCCTCATAAACTAGCACAAGAGATAAGGACCTGGGCAGAATAGCTCATCAATCTTGGCCTGTGTGAAAGGGAGACGAAGAAAAAATAAATGGCCAAGATTGGACCTTATCAAATTGAGATCCCTTCCAGCATTAATTTTAACTCAGGAGCAAGTTAGGACAGCTAATCAGCCATTGCAGAGCTAACACCAGATTTGCTTGCTCAGGCAAAACAAATCTGCGAGATGGATCGATCCCAACTTGTCTCCCAACTGCGTTCTTAAGACAACACTGGCGTGTTGGCATAAGCATTCCATTACATGCTAGGCCTCGCCAAATAGGAGGGTGTGAGGCTTAGTGGCTCAGTCACCACCATTTGTAGCCACTGGTGTATTCGCTTCAAGCCTGGCTGAAGATGCTGACAATGCCTGGCCTAAATCCACAAATGTGGGGGAGAGGAGCTCGGAGGAGGCAGACTCCCTCTGCACACGCACCAGTTTGAAACACAGGCTGAGGTATAGGCCCGTGCCTTCGCTAGGTGGTAGGTCTGCCTGTCACGGCTCTACGGACCTTTTGAAGACCAGTCATGGACTCTCAGTATCATTAAAGTCCAACCGACCACCACCTGTATGCTGAATATAGAAGCGCATGTTCACCTTAGAAACCGGCCTTTTATCTGTACGTTGTTCCCTGACGTTTCCAGGCAGCTGCTTGGACGTTCACTTTTCTCTTATGCTTAAACTAAGCAGAACCCCTGTGACCATGAGTGCAATGGCACGGACCAATGACACCTACTACAGCATGAGGACTCTTTACTAACCAGAAAATGTGAGTGCACAACGAAGGGTTAAATTGAATGGGACAGGATGGCGCGTTTTAGCTACTTCCAATAGCTACTTCCAATAACCTGGATGGGTATCAGTCCTTTACAGACGCAGTGCGGACGGTTGTAAATCAGACTTGGCACTACCATCTTCTGGGTGAATGGTAGCATATATACAGTACTTTCATTACAGAAAAGATACCAAATCATTTTGGAATTAAACAGGCCACATTTTATTAAATTTCCACAGAACTGACGGGGACCCAATAGTTTATTTACATTATTATTCATCGGTTGCCATGACCTTGACCCTCAGCCGACCCACCAGATGCCCGTTTGGCCTACTGGCTGTCTAAGCTGGCCCAGGGTTACTTGTAAGAAGGAAGTCCATTGTCCAGCTGACAGTCCAAAGGCCCAAGCGTGGGCTAACAAAATCCACCCAATGGGCAACCCGAAGGGCCATCCTGCCTGCTTGGCTTATTGAACGTGAGCAGACCCCTCAACCAACAACCTGGGTAGCAAATTCATGTTTCTTCTTCCTGCAACATTTTGGTCATGGTCCTAACATTTATACACTCCAATTGTGTAGGTCCCAGTCCAGAGCGGAAATGAAAGAAAAAAATTCAGGGGATGAGAGACTTAACAGACTGTCTAATGACCTGCAGCTGGTGCGCATGCGCGTTCATTTTTCCAACTCCAAGTTTAATTTCCTTACTGATAAATTCATGGTCGCGCAGCTAATCCCACTCCCCCAATCCTGCCTCGGAATAATTTCTGACCATGCAATGACTGTACCCTTAAAAAGGCACGCCAGAAACGCCAACTCATGAACAGTGACCCTCTCACCTGCCGCCTGCCCAACTTGGCTAAGTCTTTCCCTCCTACATGCAGTACCAGAATCTCGGGATGCGGTAACTGCCCCTGTTCTAATGTTTCCAATAACATTCTCTGGAACAGCCTGAGGCGCTAGCCCCCCCCCGCTCCCAACCAGTAAAATGTAAAACCCCCCATACATTTGTTTGTCACGCAACACCGGTACTTTCAGCCTCATTGCCGCTCTTGAAACAAATTACTGAACGCACACCCAAGCCACCCCCAGTGTGGGCCTCACTCCTGCAAGAAAAATGTTTGCTGCGTTACTGCAGGATCAGTAACTGCTGTTGCATAGGCTCAATGGCTGGCCACACGTAGCGGCAGAAACAATCAGACCTCCATCTCCCTATGTGCTGTAATGCCTGTGGGGGCAGGCCCGCTCCTGCTGCCTCAGCGGCCACTCCTAAGCGAAAGGAATGGGACAAGAAACCCACAGGAGATAAGCCCACTGCCTGGCGTGCTTCCTGCAGGTCCTTCGAAAACTGGAATTCGTCTTAGGAGCCCCCCTCCCCCAGCGTGGACCAGCATGTAAGAGGATTCAATTCAACACTACAGCTAAGTCAACGCCTAGTCTATAATACTGAATGAAAACCCTTATTGATATATCTTTAGGTCCAGTTCATGCGTTCTGGATGACTACCCCTATATAACACCCCTCTCTTGGAATCCCCCTGACCCCACTGAGCCAAGAAGTAGTTCTGTTTTGCAAGTTTAAAAGGTTTATTTGATAATTTAAACAGATATATATATATCACACTTTATAATAAATTAATAATTGAATAACACACTTAATCTGATATGATAAAGATCAACAACGGAGAATCTGGCACTCACACACTTCTTATAATCACTAATGAGTTGACATGAATGGATAAGGTAACACACTGGTAAATAGGAACAAAAGTATAATGTGGTAGAGGATGCTTTATGTAAGCTCAGGTGGATGCAATATTCAATGAATGCAGTACAGAAAATACGCAATATGATTCAACCAGACAATGTAATCACTTTTCTCGGGCTATTCCCTCCCCCCCTCTTTATGCAATGCAAGGAAATGGAAGGAAAACCCACAGTCCTCAGAAATGCAATCAACTGTAATTCAGTTCAATCCCAGCAAGCTTACAGAAAACAGATAGGAGTTTTGAAAACACAGGCAATGCTTGGATATGTGCTGGCAATGAATGAGAAATATGCTAAATTTGCTTTTAATTCCCTTATAGAGGTTCAGGGTGAGTGGTATCTAGTTAATATTAGTCCAGGCTCACACTAGCAATGATGCAGGGATAGTTAGCAGGTTAAACGAATTTCTGGCCAATGGAAAGCAAACAGCAGCAGTTTTTACATGTGAAGAAATTGCAAATCGCGGTAAAATTCGCGGATGCGCCGAGCGCTATTACAAAGGAACCGCAAGGACTATCTCTACCGTTTTGGGGTCCTAGAAAAGCCTGGGATCTCAGCTTCCAAATGAAAGTTATTGCAAGTCTCTAGCCCAAACGGGTGCGGAGATATGAGTAATTTAGTAAAGGTCGTTTTTGGTTTTGTAAATTTTAAACGCACACTTTTTCAAAATGACAAGTGACAAATTTTTGCAGCTAGAATGACAGGTGACAGCTAGGAGGCAGTTCTACTTAGGTTAAATAGATTGAATTAGATGAATTTAAACTAAGAGATGTGTTCTGAGTTTTGCTAAGTACTCACAAGAGATTTTGAACAGGAAAGCGACTTGGTCACGGACTTCAGTCTGGTCAGGTCTTTCCGGGTTCTGCTCACAGCGCCTGGCCTCTGGAACTGCTCACAGGGGTCTGGTCTCTGCTAGGCACCGGTTCTTTGGGTCTCTCTGCTCTGGATAGATTGAAGTCTCTAGTTTGGCTTTCTGGAGTTTGATGGAGGTAAGTATGGATTTTTCCGGCAGAGCTTTCAGCGGCAGATGAAAAATGAATGTCCCTATCTGTCCTGTCTGTCTGCTTTTATGTGTTTAGAATGTGGGTGTGTTCTAGCATCACTGACCCTACCTCTCTCTCAGCTTCTAATTGGTCAAACTTCCATTTCTTACTTGATTGCGGGAATGAAATGAAGTGTCATCATGATGAGGTCTGTTTATGATACAGAGAACCCACCCCTGTCAACTTTACACACAATCTATATCTGACCTAAAAACATATTTGCACAGGTACACATTTGTTTAAAATTACATATACATGGTGTGGCTGAATTTAGCCATGTCTATGTCCAAATCTGCTCATTCTCGGAGCTTGCATTCAAAGAGTGTACATAATTGACTTTTTAACTGCTTTTCCAATTTCCGACATGGACCCAACTTTACATACATGTGTGCAGGGGGTAGGGACATTAACTGATGAAGTTTCAGATTTTTAACATGCACACATTTAGAGTAATATCCACTTTTCCGCTAAAACCCCCCTGAACATACCACCGGTTCCTACCACGTCTTAAACTGTGGGCAGAAAAATCACAAGAATTATGGTATCATTTATAAAATTTTCACATGTCCGCTCTATGAGTTATTCATCTTTTTAAAGTTATGTTCTGGCTCCAAAGGGGTGTGGTTTACCCTCAGCACAAGGTTGAATTTCTGGTTCTTTCCAGTTCTGCCAAGCCAGCTTGCTCTCACAGGCAGTGCTCCTCCCAGCTTCTCCAGGAGGAAGCCACTTTTTACGACGTCTGTAATAAAAAACCTTTGCCTGAGTGGAGAGGGCTTTGTTCACTCTCTGGCAGAGCACAGGAAATTCAATTATCAGATAGATGGCATATCCTTAGCCTGGGCAGCAAAAGGAAGGTTGGCCTGGGAACACAGTGGTGACTCAAGTTTCACTGCTGATGGGTAGTTGCTAGGCAAAATCAAGTTCCTTAAGCCAGACCTGCAGCTAACTTTTTGTTGCTTTTAAAAGAACTTGTAATTTTACACATGCAGCTAGAATGCTGATTCTAAGCGCAAAACTATGACATTTCAACAGTTACAAAGGCATGTGACACCAAACATAGGTCACTCATTTAATTTAACATTTTCGATTTTGGTGGTTTTAAATCCAGTTGTAGTTAGGCTTAAGCTGCTGACTCCATAGCATTTTTGTTATAAGCATTGTTTTTGGGCTCTTCATTTCCCAGATTTTGTAGGCACACAAAACTCCATTCTGCCAAATGTCTGCTGGTGTTCAGTGAATATTTTGCACATGTTGCAAGGTTTGAAATAGGCATTTTGCTTGCCTTCAGAAAAACACACAGAGTGGTTTTAAAACGCCGGCTTTTGGATAGTGGTGAGTACTGGTACTGCACCCATTTTTGGGATTTAAGAAATGAATTCCCCACAATTCTAGGTTGCATTTGGCAATCAGCATTGCCATTCCCAATGGTTTCAGACTACTGTGCGGGTAGTCCAATGGTGGTTTTAAAGCGCTTTGAAGCTAACCGGCGCTACTGTTTTTCCTTTGGCAACCCATTTCCCTCATGGCAACCCGGCCTTTCATTCTCGCACTGGTGGGTGGCAAGTGAGGCAACCATTTTGGTGGGCGCACAAACTGCGCAGCTTTCCTGGATTTCAGCGCACATGTGGGTTTTCCGCCATCTTGAATTTTCTAAGCCCACAGCACCAAATGTTGTAGCAGGGTAGCTTAAACGTGGGTCAGGACACCCAACAAGTCCCCCCCACGCGACTGCACTTTGAATTTGAGTCGATGGGGAGTCGCGTGCACAAGGGTTTTGACCCATGCACCGGTCTGTCCGCATAATCTTCTTCCTCTTCTGTAGATGGCACAGTTCAGCATTTTCTTCTCCATCCGGTACTGATCGATCGGTTCTCCTCGCCGGTCCTGATGGGAGTATTGGGCGGTCCACTGGGCCCATTGGATCTCCGTTCCCGGTCTCCGGATCGTCCTTCTTGGTCATCCTTCATGGTTTCATCTCTCCTAGGATGATAAAGCAAAAGCGGCAATATCTACTCATAGACGTTTTTCCACCACTGTTGAGGTAGTGGGGCAGCATATGCATTTTATCATAACGAAACATTACATTCTTATTTTGAGAAAAAAAAACAGTATCACTAGAGACAGTTTCATGTAAATCACAATATTTTAGAGACTAGATGTGGTATGTTTTATGATTGGACTGAATTAGTCTGATACAGTACCCGCTAGGATTCCAGAGGATTCCTCCAGTTGTTGCAGAGTGTGCCTGGGATGGCAACATTTCAACTGGTTTATGTGGACCCACTTGTCTTCCCCCTCTGCCGAACCGCCTTTGGGGATGCGGATCTTGTAGGCCACAGGGGAGATCTTATCGACGATCTCAAAGGGTCCCTTCCATGTAGGCAAAAATTTGCGCTGCTTGGCCTGGTTCCTTTGGAAGTTGTATAGATAGACCCGGTCTCCCACCTGATATTCCTTCCTGGAAGTTTTCAGGTCATAATGGGTCTTCATGCTATCAGCCGATCTTTCTAGATTCCGCTGAGCATAAGCAAAAGCATGTTGAAGGTGTTTCCTTAAATTCTCTACATACTCATGAGTAGTGGAGGCATTTATCAGTGTCTGCTCTTGGGTCCTATAGAGCAAATGCTGAGGAAGCACCATCTTGCGTCCAGTCATCAACTCAAATGGTGACATTTTGGTTGCAGATGAAGGGGTAGATCTGATAGCCATTAGGACCAGAGGTAATCGGATATCCCAACTTGGCCCAGAATCTGCCACAAACTTCTTTAATATGCTCACAATTGTCCGGTTATATCTCTCTACTGCCCCAGAAGAAGCTGGCCGATAAGCAATATGCAACTTCCTTTTGACCCCCAGTATCTCCCACATCTTTGTCATTACCTCACTGGTGAAGTGGCTACCTCTGTCTGACTCAATCCTTTGAGGTAGACCAAAACGGGAAAAGATGTGGTTAATCATCAAGGCAGCTGCGGTTTCTGCCTTGCAATTTGGGGCTGGGAGACATTCCACCCACTTGGTAAACAAGCATGTGACGGTCAACATGTACTTATTCCCCCTAGCCGAGCGAATCACAGGGCCTACAAAGTCGATTTGTAAATCTGACCATGGCAGTGTCATTCCCCTCTTTTGTAAAGGCGCCCGGTGCGTGAGGGATGATGGCTGAAATTGTGCACACACAAGGCAACCCTTCAGGTACTGGTCGAGGTCCTGCCCCATGTGTGGCCAGTATGCAACCTCTCTTAAGATTTCCAATGTTGTGTGAAACCCCCTGTGACCGGCAGTGGCCGCATCATGGGCGTGACTTAACATCAGGCTTCGGAATGAGGTAGGAACCACCCACTGATCGTGGCCAGCTTTGGATTTCCTTACCAACAAACCGTCTTGGATCCGGAACATTTTTGGACATTTCATCAACACTCTTAGGTCCTCTTTCCCAGTGTAATCGGTATCCGTCAGGGGAAAGTTCTCAGGGTCCTCAAGGTGCTGGTAAAATTTACCAATTATTGGATCCCCCTTCTGAGCGGTAATCAAATCAGCATCAGGGGTCTCCTTACTCCATTGTGCAATTTGAAGGTCGTTGTGAGCATTTGTCTGGGACCTAGTGATTGCAGTGACCTGGATTTCCCCCAACAGGGACTCAATCTCAATTAGATCCCCTTGGATGGCCCCGGTTTTGGCCAGCTGATCAGCTAAGTCATTTCCAGTTTTGTCTGGTCCCTCTACTTTGGAATGACCCTTGATCTTCTTCCAATAGATGGTCATCCCATTCGAGGTGACCAGATCATCAATGTTTTGGATCAACTTCCCATGTTTCAAGGGTTTGTTGTTAGCACATACCATGCCTCTGGTCTTCCAATTAACCAGGTGCTCCACGAACCCGTTCCGTACATAATCCGAATCTGTGATTATGACCAGTTCGTGGAGTTGATGCTGGACAGCAGTGAGGATGGCCTGATGCACAGCCATCAATTCTGCCACCTGACTACTTCGGGGACCAATTTTGTATCCAGCGGAGGGTTCTGGGGACTCATTCACCCATGCATTCCCTACGCCGGCCACTAGTTCTTTCTCCCCGTTGTAGTCAACATGGTAAGAGCATCCATCCACATAGACAGTGGGCATTCCCTCACACTTGTCTTCTTCAAAGACTTTGTGTGGGGAATTAAGGTATGCCTCCATGTTGTCCTTTATTTTTAGACTTTCGTCCTCGAGACAGTTTTCTCTGGCACAATCATGCAAGTCAGCCAGACCTTGCGCGAGGGGACTCTTCTTGTTTTGGCCATATCTGACCTCCACAGGAAAGCCTTGCATTGACAGAATCCAGGAAGTAATTCGGGAATTACTCACATTTCCGGCCCGGATTCTGTCACTTTGGAGATATTGCAGAGGCTGGTGTGGAGTCTCCACTATGATGTGTTCCCCCTGGATAAACGGGCGGTAATTCTTCAATGCCCACACCGTTGCCAGGAGTGCCTTCTCACAATCGTTGAATTTTTCCTCCACAGAGGATAAAGTTTTGCTCGCATAGGAGATTACTTTATTGACCTTGTCATGCTTTTGATATAATACTGCCGTCAAGCACGTATTAGAGAACCCCGTCTCCAGGAAGAACTCCTTGTTTCTGACAGGGTAAGCTAGGCAAGGTGCTTGTGAGAGGCTTCTTTTGAGTTGTTTTACTGCCTCGGCTTGTTCTGGACCCCATTCCCACTTGACCCCCCCCTTCAGGAGATGAATCAGGGGTCTGGTGATCTCTGCGTAGCCCTCAATGAACTTTCTGCTGTAATTAGTCAGTCCAAGGAGGCTCCTTAGTTCCCGCAGAGTTGTGGGGTCTTTCAGTTTCTGAAGTGCTTCCACTTTCTTTTCCTGGGGACAGAGACCCTGAGGAGTAATCTCATGCCCCAAGAAATTAACACGGGTTCTACACCACTGTGCTTTCTGAAAGGAAAGTTTTGCTCCGGCAGCCCTCAACTGTGTCAGAACATAACGGATCTCCGCTATGTGTTCCTCCACAGATGAACTTTTGATGAGGACATCATCTACATAAGCCAGGTTACCCCTTGCACCCAAGTCAGGCATGGCCTTGTGTAGAAAAATGTTGAATTCATTACCGGAGTTGAGGTATCCGAAGGGAGTCCGGGTCCATGTGTACTGCTGGCCCCCAAAGGTAAAAGCCAGTTTGTATTGGTCCTCCCTACTGACAGGCACGGTCCAGTATCCATTGGTCAGGTCTATTGCAGTGAATACCTGTGACCCCTGAATCTGGGCCAGCCCTTGGTCAATGTAGGGCAGAGGCCATCGGGAAGTATGGACCCGTTTGTTGAGCTCCCTGAGGTCGGCGCAGAGTCTCCACTGGCCGTTTGGCTTCAATATTCCCAGCACCGGATTATTGAAGGTGCTGTGGACTGGACGGATTATTCCCCGGGACTCAAGGTTCTTAATTATTTCAGTAAGGGACTCTATTGATGCGAGAGGCAAGCGATATTGCTTCACAAACACTGGAGTCATGCCAGGGTCCGTGGGGATTGTTGTGGTGTGGATGTCGGTGCGACCACAGTCATATGAGTCTACCGCAAAGAGATCTTGGAAATCCAAGAAAACTTGTTTCAACTTTTGCTTTTGTTCCAGAGTCACACAGGCATCAGCTAGGTTGACTCTCTCTTCCACCATCTGCCTGAAGCCTGGAAAGACTTCTGGTTTGGCTATCTCCGCGGCCTCCTCCAGCTGGGTGGAGAAGTCCCTGGTCAGAGTGCTGATTTGGACCGGAGGCTTCAGGTGGGAAAGGCAGCCCTCATGGACCTGGAAAATCACCTCATCCCTCCTGAAGTCACAGGTCACATCTTCCTTACCATAGGGGCAGGAAGTGTACACCAGGAAGTTCCCCCCATGCCGGGTAAAAATCCGGTCTGGTGTTGCGTTGTCATCACTGTCACTGTCAAAACAGTCCTTGGGGATGGGTCCTAACAGTTCATTTACAAGATCAATGGAGAAATGTCGGTCATCAACCGCCATTCCAATAATGGTGCCTGCGGCTAGAGTAATACTCTTTAAGTCGCTGTTATCCACCTCTATTAGAATGGGGTCATGTTCTATGTTGACTAATGGAGTCGGGTTTACCCCCAACCCTTGCTGTTGGAGAGAAGCATTTAGATGTATGTAAGCATCAGGGTTTTTCAACTCTTGTCCCCTTTTAACTTTCACTTCCAGGGAGAATTGTCGGGTCCTTTCTGGGATGGTGACTTCCTCTTTAACCTGAATTTCAACTGCATAAGGTAGCAATTGAGCTGACCTAAATGCTTTTTCTGGATCATCAAAGCCCATGGGATTATCCGCTAATCGGGACCAAGCTTTGAAGTTTATTAGGTCCAAACTAATGGCAAAGCGATTGAGAATGTCACTGCCTAAGTAAAAGGCGGCAGTGACGTCTCGCACGACCCAACAATTGTGGACTATGCTCTTGTTGCCAATGGAGATTTTGAGCATACACCTGCTTGGCAGGAGATGTTTGGAATTAGGTGCTTCCAGGTCCATTTCCCATTTGTCTATCAGTTTGAAGGTGGGAATGGCTGGATCTTTTGGGAGTTGGCGAAACATGGCTTCGCTGATGAAGCTCTTACCGTTGTTCACACACACTCGAGCGAGAACAGAGTCCTTCCCATCATTTAACTGAACAGGGATGAACAACTGCTCTCCAATTTGCTGAATATCAGCCAGGCTTTGAGCTGATTTCACATCTTTCTGGACTATAGGAGTGGGAGTTTCAGATTGTGGATTGGTATAGAATTTCAGAGTGTTTCCTTCCAGCGTGGAATACCACCTTAAACTGGAAGGAAGGTTGATTTTCAGAAATAGAGAGGACGCCCCATCACCAGTCTGTTGTCCTACTGCTATTACTGTCACGTCTGGAATTTGGTTGTTCTGGAAGTGAAATTCTACTTGGTCAGATTTTTGTTCAACCATGTGGCATGTGCCGTTTAAACTAACATGGTTGACACTCTGTTTTAATTTTATTGGTCGGCTAGTCTGGGTCCAGAGGACCTTGTTTACGCAATCTATTAGGGGTGACAACCTTCTCAGGAGGTCATTCCCTAGTAAACAAGGGGTGCCCTCTGGGGTCACAACTATGACCGGGTGTTTCAACTTGTGTCGCCCAATTTTAATGTCCAAGTCTGCAGTCCCCTCAACGGGAATTTCCTTCCCGTCAAAGTTCTGTAGTTGTCCCGGAAGAGAGGTGAGAGGAATTTGGTAATTCTCTCCCCTTCCTGCATTCAGTTCGTCAAAGGCCCTTCTGGACAGAAGGGTAGCTTGAGATCCAGTGTCCACCAGTGCCGAGATTGTACCCTGCCCCTGTACTTGTACCGGGGCATAATATCTTCCCTCCTTCTCCTCAAGGGGGCACAGATAATGTACATTTTTGGACAACTGGTGGGCTAACTTTCTGGTTTTGGACATCGCTAGCGAGGAGATTTGGGCAGAATTCTGTGGAGAGTCTTGGGAATCTGAAAGAAAAAATTTGCAACTGGAGATCAGAGCCATTGTGGGTTCCCCTGGTTCCGGTTCTGGGCCGCCCCCCCCTTTTTGGAGGCAGTCACCAGGATGGGTTTGAACCAGGGGATTTTCTTGCTGTTGGTTCTGGGATGAGATGGTGGGCGGCGGTAGCTCAGTCTCCACATCTCCCCAGTCTAGATTTGCATCCCTAGGGACCCATTTTTCTTTGGGAGGAGTTCCCCCCTCTCTGAAGGAGAAGATCCTTTTCCCAGGATCCTCTGTGGATCCCTCTCCCTCAAATTGGAAGATCTGTACCTCCTCCCCAAACTGAGTCTGTTTGGGTCTTTTGTTTCTCCTACCCCCCCTCTGCTCCTTAGGAGGCAGACTTTCAGGGGCAAGAGATTTTGTTTCCGGTTCCTGGGTTTCTAGGGGCTGTTTACAAGTGAGGAAGGAAGCTTCCTCCAAGGCTTTACACCCCCCTTCCCCTTGTGCCTCCTCCCTGGGAACCGGTGAGTTATCGGGGTGCTGCCCCCGTCATTGTTCTGGAGCACCAGGTCCAGAGTTGGGTGCGTTCTGCGCCGGCATGCTGATCTGAGGGTTCTGCTGAGCCCTCAGTATGTCACCCATATCCCGCGCCATGTTTTGAACCTGGCGCTCTAACTGGGAAACCCGCTCAGGCTGATACGGGGCCCTGTTTTCTCCCCTGGGCTGATCCCGGGAAGGGTAGCTATCCCTCCTCTGGTAATACCCCGGGTTGGGAAGATTTGGGTACCCCTCCACCCTTGGCCTCCCCTCTCCCGGATTCAGTGGTCTGGGCTCAGGGAATTGGGGAAAGAAGGATGGATGGTTTTGGGGCTGAAAGTCGGGTGGATATCTGGGGAAAAAGTTCTGCCCAGGGTTTGGTAAATTTCTGCCCTCCTGTGGGAAGTTTGGAGGGAAGTTCCCTGGGTTAGGTGCTTGTCTGGATCCCCCCCCTTGGGCTGGAGGAGTCCACACATAACCCAGGATGGGTCTGTTACCTTTGTAGCGAGGACTTACATAGTCAGGAGAGCGAGGGACCCCATTTGTGGGGCTGCCTCCCTGGCTCCCTGTCTGTGACTGGCCCGAGGACCTTCTGGGCCTAGCATTATTAGGTGCAGGTAGGTTTTTAGGCCCCCCCATCTCCAGATCCAAAACGGGGGTGACCTTTACCTCTGCCACCTTGACAGCAGCAGGGGTGCTGTTGGCTTTGGGGTTTTTCTGGGCATTGCTTTTATTTTCTATGGGCTTCTGCACCTCATAGATCCGGGTAGCCTGTTCAATGACCCAGTCTAAAGATCTTTTCTCGTGAAAATCCCTCACGAGCTGGGTCATGATATATTTGGGCAAGGCATGGAAAAGCGTGTTTATAAATTCACGGCTATCCGTGCGCACCCTTCTTGTGGTCTGTGCAAAAGCCCGCTTTAACTCCTGCACAAATTCTTGTGGGGCCTGATCCTCCCCACATTGCAAATTGTAGGCTGCCTTGCGAGCCTCTTGAGGATTTCTGTGAACAGAAAAATGTTTCAGGATGGCCGCCTTATAGGTGGACCATCTTAAATGATTCTGGTCCTCCAGCCCCGCAAAGAAACTGGAGTATTCTGGGGAGAATGTCCATTTTACATATTGAATGCAGCTTTGGCTGTCCTTCAAATGGAAAGTCTCCATCATTTGTTCAAACAACTCTAAGTGCTCCCAAACAGAATACTTAGCGTTCTTATGGTAAGGCGTGATGACGCTCCTGATCGCCTTAATCTGCTTTAAGGGGTCCTTACGCAAGGCCCTTTTTGCCTTATTGGCCTTTTTGGTTCGGGTAACCCTTGTCCATTCTTCCTCGGACTCAGAGGCACTGCTCCCAGAGGTTCCCGTCTGTTCTTCCAGGTTTTCCCGGATTCTGCGAGCCTGGGAATGGCTGGCAGACTGTGGGGACCTGGTCTCCTGTGTCCTGCGCAGTTCAGAGGAGTCTTCAGATTCCTCCTTGCTGCCAGGATTTGATGGGTACCCCCTCCACTGACCTAACTGGGCAGAGGTTTTCAGGATGCCCTTAATGGGCCTACTCTCCTGGGGTTCCCCACTGAACTGTATTGTACTTGGGTGCCCATACCCGGATGCCCACCCCTCCATTCCTGGATGGTACTGGCCTATGAGCCCCATGCTTCTGGCTGGATAGTAATCTGCCATCCCTGTGGCCCTGTGCTCATGTGCGCCAGGGGACATGGGGATGGTAGAGTCCAGGGACTGGGGGAGATGAAGGCCCCTGGTGTTAGGGCTCCTGCGGTTATGGTCAGGAATCTCTCTTTCCCAGCGGACCTCATCTCTATCCGCCCCTGCTCCCTGCTGCAATGCAAGAGCCTGCATTTGTGCTTTCAGTTCCTCTGTTAAGGCCTTACTCGACTCTATCAGTTTCTCCTGCATCGCTACCTGTTGCTGGAGCCTATCATTGTGTTGACAGAGGGCCTCATTCTCCCTCTGTGCTTCCTGGTTGGTCCTGGAGAACTGGGCCAGTCTTTGCTGCAGGAGGTTTACCTCCTGGGCAATGTCCCTATTGGCCTGCTCCTTTCTTGCTAGAGCATCTTCCACCCTTCTGGTGTGCTCTACCAAGTTCTGGTTTTCTTTTTGGAGATCACCCAGCCCCTGGTGGGCCAGGTGATTTTCTTCCATTTTTCTTTTTAAATGGCAGACTTCCTGGCCTAAGGCGTCTCTTTCCTGACTAAGAGCCTGCATTTGTGCCGCCAGGTCGTCCCTTTGCCTTTGGAAGGCACCAGCTTTCTGGCGCTCCTGATCAAACTCTGCCTGGGTATCCAGGTCTTTCAGAATCAGTTTATTGCTCTCCTCCTTCACTCTATCTAGGTGGCCTTGCAGGGTGACTACCTGCTCAGCACATGCCCTATTGAAGTCTAGCTGTTGCTCCAGCTTTTTCTGGCTTTGCAGTAGGGAGTCCAAACCTTCTTGGTGTTCCTTCTGCAAGGCCAGAAATCTGGTATCCTGTTCTGACTTTTCCTTTTGCAGCACATCCATATCCTCCTTTATTTTAGTGATGTACTGTCTGGTCTCATTTTCTGACTCCTGGCTTCTGTGCAGCCTTTGCTCAGAAGAGTCCAGATCAGATTGGGCCTTCTCTAACGCCATCTGTTGCCTTTTTGCCAGATCATGGCCTTCAGCACATTTATTCTGTATGGCTCCCATGTATAAATATAAATATGCCGCTATCCTAACAATCTTGTCGTGCTCATCTTTGGCCTTAGGAGCCATATATAGTTCACTCAGGGCCACGTGTAATGGACCCTGATCTCTATATATATCTGACCCTGTTTCCGTGACCTGTTGCATGATGGCCTGCAACCAGACTGTTTGGTCCTGGTGAGTCCACTCACCTCTCACAAATAACTTATGTAAGAAGTGCTCTCTGGCTATTTTCATATCTACCAAGGTCGTCATTCTAGAGATTGGTCTCTGTCCTGACTTACAGAAGTTAGTATTTTAGTTTTGCAGAACAGAACTTTTCTTGGAGTGTCCCTTTTGAGGAATGCTTCACAGCGTAATGCAGCGTGGTGATCCGACTGGATGTATGTATCCCGTCAGTTAGCACACTGTATTAAGCTGCACAAGTGGTATTCTAACCCAGAATCCCGGATACGAGCCCCCACTTTGTAAGAGGATTCAATTCAACACTACAGCTAAGTCAACGCCTAGTCTATAATACTGAATGAAAACCCTTATTGATATATCTTTAGGTCCAGTTCATGCGTTCTGGATGACTACCCCTATATAACACCCCTCTCTTGGAATCCCCCTGACCCCACTGAGCCAAGAAGTAGTTCTGTTTTGCAAGTTTAAAAGGTTTATTTGATAATTTAAACAGATATATATATATCACACTTTATAATAAATTAATAATTGAATAACACACTTAATCTGATATGATAAAGATCAACAACGGAGAATCTGGCACTCACACACTTCTTATAATCACTAATGAGTTGACATGAATGGATAAGGTAACACACTGGTAAATAGGAACAAAAGTATAATGTGGTAGAGGATGCTTTATGTAAGCTCAGGTGGATGCAATATTCAATGAATGCAGTACAGAAAATACGCAATATGATTCAACCAGACAATGTAATCACTTTTCTCGGGCTATTCCCTCCCCCCCTCTTTATGCAATGCAAGGAAATGGAAGGAAAACCCACAGTCCTCAGAAATGCAATCAACTGTAATTCAGTTCAATCCCAGCAAGCTTACAGAAAACAGATAGGAGTTTTGAAAACACAGGCAATGCTTGGATATGTGCTGGCAATGAATGAGAAATATGCTAAATTTGCTTTTAATTCCCTTATAGAGGTTCAGGGTGAGTGGTATCTAGTTAATATTAGTCCAGGCTCACACTAGCAATGATGCAGGGATAGTTAGCAGGTTAAACGAATTTCTGGCCAATGGAAAGCAAACAGCAGCAGTTTTTACATGTGAAGAAATTGCAAATCGCGGTAAAATTCGCGGATGCGCCGAGCGCTATTACAAAGGAACCGCAAGGACTATCTCTACCGTTTTGGGGTCCTAGAAAAGCCTGGGATCTCAGCTTCCAAATGAAAGTTATTGCAAGTCTCTAGCCCAAACGGGTGCGGAGATATGAGTAATTTAGTAAAGGTCGTTTTTGGTTTTGTAAATTTTAAACGCACACTTTTTCAAAATGACAAGTGACAAATTTTTGCAGCTAGAATGACAGGTGACAGCTAGGAGGCAGTTCTACTTAGGTTAAATAGATTGAATTAGATGAATTTAAACTAAGAGATGTGTTCTGAGTTTTGCTAAGTACTCACAAGAGATTTTGAACAGGAAAGCGACTTGGTCACGGACTTCAGTCTGGTCAGGTCTTTCCGGGTTCTGCTCACAGCGCCTGGCCTCTGGAACTGCTCACAGGGGTCTGGTCTCTGCTAGGCACCGGTTCTTTGGGTCTCTCTGCTCTGGATAGATTGAAGTCTCTAGTTTGGCTTTCTGGAGTTTGATGGAGGTAAGTATGGATTTTTCCGGCAGAGCTTTCAGCGGCAGATGAAAAATGAATGTCCCTATCTGTCCTGTCTGTCTGCTTTTATGTGTTTAGAATGTGGGTGTGTTCTAGCATCACTGACCCTACCTCTCTCTCAGCTTCTAATTGGTCAAACTTCCATTTCTTACTTGATTGGGGGAATGAAATGAAGTGTCATCATGATGAGGTCTGTTTATGATACAGAGAACCCACCCCTGTCAACTTTACACACAATCTATATCTGACCTAAAAACATATTTGCACAGGTACACATTTGTTTAAAATTACATATACATGGTGTGGCTGAATTTAGCCATGTCTATGTCCAAATCTGCTCATTCTCGGAGCTTGCATTCAAAGAGTGTACATAATTGACTTTTTAACTGCTTTTCCAATTTCCGACATGGACCCAACTTTACATACATGTGTGCAGGGGGTAGGGACATTAACTGATGAAGTTTCAGATTTTTAACATGCACACATTTAGAGTAATATCCACTTTTCCGCTAAAACCCCCCTGAACATACCACCGGTTCCTACCACGTCTTAAACTGTGGGCAGAAAAATCACAAGAATTATGGTATCATTTATAAAATTTTCACATGTCCGCTCTATGAGTTATTCATCTTTTTAAAGTTATGTTCTGGCTCCAAAGGGGTGTGGTTTACCCTCAGCACAAGGTTGAATTTCTGGTTCTTTCCAGTTCTGCCAAGCCAGCTTGCTCTCACAGGCAGTGCTCCTCCCAGCTTCTCCAGGAGGAAGCCACTTTTTACGACGTCTGTAATAAAAAACCTTTGCCTGAGTGGAGAGGGCTTTGTTCACTCTCTGGCAGAGCACAGGAAATTCAATTATCAGATAGATGGCATATCCTTAGCCTGGGCAGCAAAAGGAAGGTTGGCCTGGGAACACAGTGGTGACTCAAGTTTCACTGCTGATGGGTAGTTGCTAGGCAAAATCAAGTTCCTTAAGCCAGACCTGCAGCTAACTTTTTGTTGCTTTTAAAAGAACTTGTAATTTTACACATGCAGCTAGAATGCTGATTCTAAGCGCAAAACTATGACATTTCAACAGTTACAAAGGCATGTGACACCAAACATAGGTCACTCATTTAATTTAACATTTTCGATTTTGGTGGTTTTAAATCCAGTTGTAGTTAGGCTTAAGCTGCTGACTCCATAGCATTTTTGTTATAAGCATTGTTTTTGGGCTCTTCATTTCCCAGATTTTGTAGGCACACAAAACTCCATTCTGCCAAATGTCTGCTGGTGTTCAGTGAATATTTTGCACATGTTGCAAGGTTTGAAATAGGCATTTTGCTTGCCTTCAGAAAAACACACAGAGTGGTTTTAAAACGCCGGCTTTTGGATAGTGGTGAGTACTGGTACTGCACCCATTTTTGGGATTTAAGAAATGAATTCCCCACAATTCTAGGTTGCATTTGGCAATCAGCATTGCCATTCCCAATGGTTTCAGACTACTGTGCGGGTAGTCCAATGGTGGTTTTAAAGCGCTTTGAAGCTAACCGGCGCTACTGTTTTTCCTTTGGCAACCCATTTCCCTCATGGCAACCCGGCCTTTCATTCTCGCACTGGTGGGTGGCAAGTGAGGCAACCATTTTGGTGGGCGCACAAACTGCGCAGCTTTCCTGGATTTCAGCGCACATGTGGGTTTTCCGCCATCTTGAATTTTCTAAGCCCACAGCACCAAATGTTGTAGCAGGGTAGCTTAAACGTGGGTCAGGACACCCAACAAGTCAGTTAAGATGACTGCACACCCGCCACCTCCATGGCTTGGGAACGACCTGGGAGGGCTGTTTTGGGGCCTCCGCACCCACCCCCTTTTTCCTCCTTGAGGGTTCTGAACTGGGACCTGGGCCGGTCTCCTCACCCCTTCAGGCGTACCTGCAGACTTTGTCAAAGTCTCTGCGGTGGTGTCGTGCTGTGGGGGCGGGGACACTTTCTATGCTGTGGGAGCCAACCTTGTAGGATCAGCGCCCTTAGCTGCCGTTGTAGTAGCAGCCGTTGATGCAGTCAGTGACAAGGTCTTTGCCTGTGACGGATGAGTCTGCGTGAACTTGTTCTCCTCTGTCTGTGGCTTCTCAGATTTCTCCGGTAGCTTAGTCGGGGTAGATAACTTCCTCTTTAAAGAGGAGCTTGATGGTAGGCTGGCAATGTAGGCGGAAGGTGATGCTGATCGCACCCTATTCAATTTGGGACACACATCTGCGGCGAACCTGGTGGACTCGGACTTGCAGATCTTGGCCTTATCTTAGCCCCCATGGATGAGGCGCCCTCAAAGGACTTAGAAGACTGCTCCTTGGACCAGCCGGTCCTGGACAAGGCATGACCCTGCTCGGAGCACGTGTCAGAGGCCTTGGTGTTAAGCAATGCCGCCAGCCTACTATGCCTGTCCTTTGTCATTTTCTTAGAGAAACCAAAGCATATCTTGCACTCTACCTCCTTATGGTCCAGGTGTAGGCAGTAGAGGCATTGTAGGGGCTTGTCCTCCACAAACATTACGTAGCACGCATTTGGTGCAGGGCCTGAAGAGGGACCTTCCCTCCTTCTCCGTCATGGTCGGTGGGCGCGAAATAGGCGCAAAATGACCTTCGAGAATATTCGATGAATCCTAGCCCTTGAGGGGCACAGAACTTCGACAACCGATCCCCACTGTCGGTAGATGAGGGAAAGAGGGCACATGCTCTTTGAAACGAAAATGGAACTTTTCTCATTGAATAACACGAAAAAACGTAAACAAAGATCGGAGAGCAACTGGAGGACTCCCAACACTGAAACATGCAGTAAAAATCAGAAGATGGCTGCCAGAGGAAGGGCTTAGGGAGAGGACTGTCACTGGATGGAGCAAGTATGACCCAGAGGACAGCGATTAGTTTAGAGGAGAAATACAGTTTTAAAGTGAAAGTTAAACTGTTTTTCCTTTTACTGAGGATTCCCAGCCTGAGGACAGGGAATATTCACAAGCATGTGAATCCATGACAGACCCCATGCTGGAGAACTCACATAACATAAGGGAACAAGACCACACCTCTCTAAACTGCTGTCAAGCAAAGACCTTGGGGGAGTTCAGATGGCAGTTTTTACACTATACAAGATGTCTAATCAAGAAGCACGGCTTCTACAACAAACGGGGCATGTAGCAACAGCCAAAGAAAAAACATTCTCATGGAGTTCTGTATATTCGTGTTCTCACTAGCTCAAAAGGCTCCAGGCAATCTTTCAGAATTAAACATATCACAATCCTTCAGTATTAAAATATTTAGTCGCCCAGTACTTTTTAATGGATTGCCATTAAACAATCATTGGGCATGAAAAGCAGAGTCTAAAATAAAACTTCAAGTTGCATCACCCTAGCAAGGAAAACAGGTCGTTGGTATACAGCTAGTTGGATTCTAAGATGGCGGCCGAGCCGGGCAGACGTGCATGAGCGTAGCTCCATCCCCCAGCTCGGGCCGCGACTATAAAGAAATAAAATAAAGCAGGCGCCGAGCCCTCCTAGACGCGCCGACCTCCGACGGAAGAAGGAAGGAGAGTCTCCCCGCCGAAGCGTTCACCCCGGAACCGACGGAGTGGAACGTACGACCCGGGCGGCCCGGGAAAAGCCTTCCTGCCGGCGCCGAGGCCCGGACAGAGCAGAGACCCGGAGCCCGCCCACGCGAGGGGCCCATCGGATCAACGTAGGACCTCCATCGGAGAGACGAGGAACCAGGCAGAGGACCCCGCCCCGGCGAGACGCTTGAGGACTGAAGCAGGCAGATTCCAGGGACCCTACAACCCCAGGCGAGAAGAGGACCGAACGGGAGAGGAGGACCGAAAGGCGGGAGGACCCGCACGCCAGCCCGGGCGCGAGTGAAGACTCCAGAAGCGATCAGCGGGATACAGCGGAAACGAGCCACAAACAAGGTACGAGGAGGGGAGGAGAACAGGGGACAATCGGAGAGAGATAAGCCCCCAGATAAGCCCGGCAAGCTGCCCCGGCACGCAGGGGGCCAAGAAGCGAAGGATCCCACCCCTCCCCCCCCCCCCCCAATTTAGAAAGGCCTGGAAATAGGAGCTTCTCCCCCCTACAGTAACCGAGACTCGCTCTGCCCCCCTCGAAAGCATGGATACAGGAAGGAAACCCCTCCATACTACCGCTCAATTAACCGGGGGTCCCCAAAAGCCCCTCGAGGGACAGATCCTCAAGCAATACAACAACGCCAAAAACAGGGAGACCCGAACCCGGGGGAAGACTCCATAGAAGAAACGTAATTATATAACACGCAAGAAGAGGAGAAGCTCAAGCAGAAACCGGGGGGAAAAATACACGCCACAAAGAAGCTAGACACATGTCCAAGGCCAGGACGAGGGTGGGGTCACAGGCGACGGCGATTAACAAAAACGGAGCCAAACAGGCCCAGGATCTGACCCATATCTGGGGAATAGGGACAGCAACACCAAAACAAACGAATAAACAAAAAAATAAAGGGGGAGACTCCAGAGAGCAAAACGAAGACACAGATATGGCCTCAAGGGACGACATGAAATCCTGGTTTAAAGAATTTCAAGACCAGTTCATGGCCACAACTCAATCGCAATTCGACAACATGAAGGGAGAACTGAAATTGGCAGTCCAGGAACTAAAAAAAGACATAGAATCCCTGGCAGAGAGGACGGTCAACCTGGAAAGGACGGTCCAGAACCTGGACGAAGAGTCGCTCCAACAAGCAGACGCACAAGACCGCCTAGCACGCCTGGCATTAGAACTAGAATCACAATGCGAAGATTTAGAAAATAGATCCAGAAGTGTAACGCTCACCTGACTCCCACAAAGGCGCTGGCCCGGTTCGCGCTGCTGTGACCTCTTCTAAGGTGATGCGCAGGGTTCGGAAGACGGACTGGACCGGGCCCCCAAATCTGGCTTGTCTGGCTCGCAGAAGTATCCTTCTGTAGGCGAAAATAGGGGATTAACTGTCTGCGGGGTAATGCAATCGGCCTCCCACTTTCCCCTCTCACCCTCCTCGAAACCCTTCTGTGATTCCCCGTAGCGTCTCACCTTAGGGTCTGGAAGGACGAGCTCTCCATCCAGCTTCTGATGCAGGGGCGCGTTGGTATCCAGTTACTTCACTGGATTTTCGGATTGGTGAGAACCAAACTTGCTTCGCTTCCAGGTAAGTTTTTTTGATAAGAGGTTCCCCTTGTGTCCATGCATTAATGTACTAATGCTAGTGTCTTTTTCCCCATAGGGGCCGGGGTACGGAATGCCGGGGAACAGCAACCGACCCGAGATGAGAGGTGAAATCCTTGTAGAAATCAGGTAAGTCTTTAATGAGCGTTTTTTGGTAATGTCTTTTCATTCGCTCATTAACGCTGATGTCTCTTTTTCCCCTTAGGGGCCGGGGTCCGGAAATGCCAGGATGCGGCACGGACCCGAAATGAAGAGGGAATGAATCAACAGGTAAGTCTTAACATGGAGATTTAGCTTTCCTTATTCCCTTCTCTCTCTCACCTTTTGTTCTTGTCTTTTTCTCCCTAGGCGCTGGGGCGTGACTGCGAATCCGGATGATCGCTGCTGAACATGGAGGCGCCCTGTAAAGGTGAGTGGAATGCGGCGCTGCAGCGATCGACGCGATGAGCTTTTAATTAAAAGTCTTCCTTTTCAGGATTGTCGGCGAAATGTCTCCGGGAAGCGGTTTTTAGCAGGTAAGGACTTTTCCTTCTTCTGTTCTCTTCTTCTCTTCCTTTGCAGGTGATCCAGGATGCTGGCAGGCGTGGCAGAAGTCAGGATTCAGGAGCAGACACGGTGAGCGTCCAGCTGTTAGATGCAGAACAACGCGAAGCACGTGTGGCTGTTCGGGTGGGGTTTAAACAGCCTTGGAAGAAGTTCCAGGTATGTATTCTTCCTCCAATCAGGTATGTATCCTTCCCCGACCACGCCCAGATGGTAAATTAGTCCCACAGGTAAAGTAGTTCCTTTCAGGCCTCAAGGAGGCCGGGATCCTGCAGCATGGTCTGCATAAGTGCACCCAAGTACTCCCATAATGAGCCTGGCGCCTATGGCGCCAGGACAGATGTCTTTTATGAGCCTGGCGCCATAGACGCCAGGACACTGTCCAAAGGGCCCCTATATGGGGTTGCTGGGTCCTTCCCTGGGGACTGGATGTCCGCTTTCGGGGACGCAGGGCTTGAACCGGCTCCCCGGGAGCGGGCATCATGACAAGAAGATCAAATATACGCATTAAAAATATGCCGGAAACGGTAGATGAAAAAGACCTTCGCACGGCAGTACAACAAGTTTTTCAAGACATTCTGAAGGAGGACCCAGGGGAAGATATTCCCATTGATAGAATACACAGAGCAGGCCCACGGAGAGCTGGGGACACTGGGCCCCGCCCAAGAGACGTCCTACTGGCCATGACACTCTATACGCAAAAGGAACGAATCCTGAGGAAGGCAAGGGCGCTAGAACAAATAAGAATGAACGGCAAAGAAATCCTGCTGTTCCAGGACCTAGCTCAATCCACACTCAGAAAGAGAAGAGAAATGAACCAACTCACCAAAATCCTAACTGAAAAACAAATCCGGTATAAATGGACATTCCCATTTGGCCTCCTATTCATGTGGGAAGAGAGGCAACATCGAATCACTACATGCGAAGAGGGCCTCAAGATAATGGGACGCCACGAACAGGAGTCAGAGTCCGCAAAAACGAGAGATCCCCAAAAACAAAGAAGACAGCCGAAGGGCTGGCAAACGGAAAAAAGAAAAACTAGACTCCACCCGGAGTAAAACAAACCAACCCAGAGAAAAGATCTTTATCGCAAGATCGGAGAGAGAGGTAACGTAGGCATGGAGGAGATAGCCAGGGCAGGCGCCAGTCGGAAAGCGCGGCAGAGCCCTGGGACTGCCTAGGAATCAACTCCACCAGCAGGGTTTAGGAGCCCCTGTGAACAGTTACCCTGAGAAGTTAGAGGGCATGGAGCGAAGGCGACACGCCGGAGCAACCATAGGGCCCAGGGCCCTCCTCAGGGACAAAGTTGGGGGGATTGAAAGGGTGGGGGGAGGGGAGGGAGTTCAGGGGCAAGTTGGGAGGGGAAAAGACTCAAACACCGGTACTGATGCATACCACACCAACCCACAGAATAGCCCAAGTAAAACACAACGAACACACACGAAAGAATGGGGCTGAAAATTCTAACATACAACATCAGAGGGCTGAACACGACTGTAAAGAGGAAAAAAACCGAGCAATTCCTACACAGAGGGAAGTTTGACATAATTACACTCCAAGAAACGCACATTGAGAAGAAGAGAAAGGGCCAACTCCAGATAAGAGGCTACAAACAAATCATACAATCCAACGTTGAGGAGAAAGAGAGAGGAGTACTCATTGCCTTTGCGAACCATCTTCAGGTCTGAATCATAGCAACTATATCGGCCAAAAACGGCTGCTTCGTCTTTGTGACGACCCAGATAGATAACCGAAAACTAACCATCGCAACACTCTACGCTCCAAATACAGGGCAGGAGGGATTCATCATAGACACAGTCAACAAACTGGAAAACTTTGCGGAATTGGAAGTGATCCTCTCGGGAGACTTTAACCTTGCTTGGAATCAGAAAGAAGACCGATCGAACTCCAAAAGGACCCAACAGGGCACCCCATCACCTACGCTCCAACAAGCAATGCAGAATCTAGCACTAGAGGACGTATGGAAAAGACTCAGAGGCTCAACTAAAGGTTATACGTATCATTCACACGTACATGACCAAAGCTCCAGGATAGACTATATATGGGCCACCGCAGCCTTATTCAGAGAAGTACAGGACATCGAAAAAGGTAGAATATCACTCTCAGATCACGCTCCTCTATGGATAACCCTACACAATCTGCGAAAACCATCCGGACTATGGCGCTGGACGCTACCAAGAGAAATAATACAAGACACAGAGGCCAGAGAATCAATGAGAGAAAATACAAAAGAATACTTTGAACACGACACCCCAGACGTCTCCCCAAGCACCACCTGGGAAGCCTTCAAAGCAGTGATAAGAGGCCGAATCATTTCGTTAAAAGCACAAAAAGATAAACTCTCATACACATGGGAAGATGAACTGAGGAAAAAATTGGAAGAAATATGAGAATAAATGACTAAAAGCACCTCCAAGAAAATAAATAAAGCATACCGACACATCCAGAGCCAGATAGAAATGATAAGGACCAAAAGAGCCGAAACGCAACTACATTTAAAACATTGGTACGCGATGAACTCAAATAAAGCAGATAAATTACTAGCACGACAATTAAAGGGTAGACGGCAAGAGCAAACAGTGAAAACCCTAATCGACGAACAAGCAACCAAGAAAACACAGACGAAAGACATTAAAGAAATATTCTGAGATTACTACCAGAAACTGTATACCTCCCAATGCCTGAGCGAAGAAGCCCAGAAGACATTCCTATCAGAGATAATTCTCCGAACAGTATCACAAGCAGAAAAAGAGGCACTTGACGAACCGGTCACAACGGAGGAGGTGGCAAGGGCAATACAGGACCTCCCGAAGAATAAAGCACCGGGCCCAGACAGCTTCACGGCTGTGTTCTACAAAACGTATGCAGAAATCTTAACCCCATATTTAACCACCTATTCAACACTTTCAAGGCTACGAACAACATAGCCACGTCCATGAACGAAGCAAAGATACTAGTCTTCCACAAAAAAGGGAAAGATCCAGAAAAACCAGGCTCATACCGCCCAATTGCCCTAATCAATGTCAATGCCAAACTCTACACAAAGGTCCTCGCAAACAGACTGGCCCCTCTGCTCCCTAAATTAATTCACCAAGAACAATCGGGATTCATCCCCAATAGGAAAACCCATGACAATATCAGACGAATAGTACACCTCATTGAGAAAACCGAAATAAAGGAAATCCCCTTGGCAATAATATCGTTAGACGCCGAAAAGGCATTTGACCGGGTGGAATGGACAATGCCATTTGCTACACTACGGAAAATGGGCATGGGACAGAACTTTATAAACATGATTCAGGCCAATTACAACTCCCCGAAGGCCAGGATCGCGGTTAACGGGGAGCTATCAGAGCCCATCAGAATTGGAAGGGGTACTAAACAAGGATGCCCTCTGTCACCCCTACTGTACGCAATCTTCCTAGAACCAATCCTAGCAAAGATCAGAGCGACCCAGGAAATAAGGGGCATAGAAATGGGAGGACATATGCACAAGACAGCGGCATATGCAGACGATGTGCTGATGACCTTGGCGGACCCAAGCAATACACTCCCCCTCCTCATCCAGCAGATAGACGAATTTGGGAAAATATCAGGGCTGAAAATAAATAAGCAGAAATCGTCGGTAATGGCCCTGGCAGGAGACAAAGAGGAAATATACAAAACGACCAAAGACCTACAACTACAAACGGCCGAAGAAGGAGTGAAATACCTGGGAGTAACGTTAACCCCACAGATCAAAGACCTCTACAAAGGAAACTGCCCCAAACTTTTAGAAGAAGTAAAAAGTGACTTAAACAGATGGAATCCCATCTCAATCTCTTGGTGGGGCAGAATAACAGTCATCAAAATGACGATCCTACCCAGACTGCTATACCATTTTCAAGCCCTACCCATCCGGATTCCGCTGGCATTTCTTAAGACACTCACCAAAACAATCACCAAATACATTTGGCAAAATAAAACACTGAGATTGTAACAGGTGCTCACAGCACACAAACCAGATGGAGGTATGGCACTCCCCCACATTAAAAAGTACTATGAGGCGGCACAACTATGGGTCATACAGGAATGGATCATGGACAATTCAGAGAAATGGTGGGAGGCCCAAGATGGAGCAGTCGCAAGATCAAATCTGCGCCACCTACTATGGAGGAGACCAGAACATCAACACCATAACATCAAACTAAGCGAAGTCATGAGTACCACGATGGAAGTATGGAACAGAGCTCCGTTTATACCAATCTTCGACAACCCAGACTTCCCCCCAGGAATGGTTAAAGGATCGTTTCAAAAATGGCGCGAAGCGGACTGTACTAAAGTGGGAGATATGATGGAGGGACATCAGATCAGGACCTTCAAAGAATGCCAGGAATTGCTGGGCCTCACGGATAGGGACAGATACCAGTACGAGCAGCTCCACCACTGGCTCACAACGCCAAGAATAACAAAGGCACTGACAAGGGACCTCACTCCATTCGAGACATATATATTGACCCAAATGGGTGAAAAGAAATTTGTCTCCTCTCTACAAATTCCTAAATGCCCAAGAAGAAAACATCACATGGCAGTACATGAAAAAGTGGGAATAAACCCTGGGGAAACAAATTACGAGTGACCAATGTATATACACCTGGCAAATAATCCCGAAATGGACAAGGGCGATACGGGAAGTGAAAGCACAAATGCAGGAAATCTTCAAAGACACGGCACAAGGACACAAAAATGAAACTTTATTGGCTTCCTCATTGCAGCGTGGCAAGCCATAGCACAAAAATGGAAACAAAAGTCCCCTCCAACCACGCAAGAGTGGCTACACAGGATCTGGACATTTGTAGCAATGGAAAGGATCAAGGAGACGGACAGCGTTTTGCCACAGACTGGGGGGAGGCTATAGACTGCTTGCAAAGTGATTACATGTTGCAATGGTGCCCCCACAATATCCGTATTCTAGACATGTTCACAGGCTAAGAAAAACGCACCAGTGGGTTGCTGGGACAATGCAAAGACGTTAAAACCGGTGGGAGGGAGCGGGTTGGGGAGGGGAGTTTGTAGGGGACAATGTTGTGTCCCGACGTATATGTTTGAAAAATGCAAATAAAAATATTTGAGAAAAAAAAAAGAAAACTAGTTAATCACATTTAATTTCTGCTCTTTTTTTCTTTTTAGTAGATTTGAAGGTAATAGTGCCGCATAGCAAACATTACCATCACTTTGAACGTGGGTCGCTGAATTCTCTTGGCAATGCTTACATTGGGTGATCAATCAATGGCAAACAAGATCCGTGATGGTTGGACAATAATAAAAGTCAAAGGAGGAAAGTTATAGACTTATTCTATCAAAGGAATTAGTGGGAAATGCATTCTGCCTATTTTTACTAGTCTGAAGGACGTTGCGTCCAAAGGGTTACTCGTTACGGCTCTGCAAGAAAAATGGAAACTCTGAGCATTTCTACTCTACACACCATTAGTGCCCCAAGTAAGACGTGGTGCAAATGAATCCAATACAAGTGATTCAAACAAGTGCGTGGGAGACACGATCGAACATCCTAGCCAACACAGCATGAGCCTCCACTCAGAAGCTAGAGCACAGGCTGTCAAACTCACCCAGACAGGCCCCATTTAACCTACCCACCTTCCCTACTGCATATCCGTCTATTTTCAACCCCTTACTGCTCAGTGAACAAACTGGCAAGAGGGATATCATTGGAAACTAAAATAATAACTTGGCCTGCATAATCGCACATACATCGTGCAATCCACGCTTTGAGAGGAGGTTATGAGTTTCGAAAAGCAATATCCCTGCATTCAGCATACGAGCCACAAAGTCAGACCGATACAATTTAACTCTGCTCCCCCAAGCCCCCGATCAAAATCTTTTTAATTACAATGAAAGTAGATTGAATTACGCCAGCTGTCTGGGGGTGGAACAGCAAGCACCGGCGAGGAATTGATTCCGGATTTGTACAGCGTTGCCGATCCGAGCAGACCTAATTAAATTCTATAATGTGACATTTCCAGGTTAGGCCGCGATGCAAGGGAACTGGAATATAGTTAAAGCAAGATTCTCTGCACTGCGAGGCAGCACTGATCAAGTCAAATGTAATCTCACATAACATTTAATGTACGTTCATGGCACTGTCACGTCGACATCAGTGCTATAACGGACATAACACAATGAGGACCACTAAGAAACCTTATTGTACAGAGATGGATTACGAGGTGTGTAGTCTTTTTTGTCATTTGTGTAGAGCGTATCAGACTTCCACAAGGGATACGGACATATACTGACATGGCAGTACTGGTGGTTTTACAAACCATGATTTTTTCAGCCAAGCGCTGTGGCAAATAACTATTTCTAAAGCCTTGTAGCAACAAACGAAAAAGTAGAAAGGCAAATGCCAAACAAATACAGAAGGCAAAAATGCTGCGAGTACTTTTCGCAGGGAGGAGTTGGTGAGCAAGTAGCATTGCTTCTTTGAAGTGTATATGTCAAAATATCATGCAACAAAAAACACGCATTTCGCGATTTTGGACACATTCATTTCTGAAGTTGCTGAGGATTAGGCATGGTTCAGAACCGTTATTTCAAAATATGGTTCAGCTTTCGGAGAGCACTTGGAGGAGGGGCGGCACGAGGAGAAAAACCAGTAGAAGAGATTTCTTCTAAATTAGGTATGCTATGCCATCTTATGCCAGGCAGGGCGGCAAGTGAAGTTCCAATGTGGGGCACAGTGCAGGATCCATCAATGGAAACACTTGTGTGAGAAGAGCCACTACACATATATATATATATATATATATATACATATATATATACATATATATATATATATGTATATACATACATACATACACACACACAACAGAACCATAACATTCATTCATTCATTCATTCATATGTTCCGTTTCTTTTAATGTATCCATTTCATTTTACACTTTAACTATGGTGTGAACGCTACTCTCCAGAGTATGGCAAATCATGATAAAAACAGGTAAGGTCATGAAAAAGTAATCTACATACGTCATGTGAAATGTTTAGAGTTTGCATGGCCAAAAGGGCTGAAATGGCAACGGAAAGCAGCAAATCAGATATTTGCATTGCTACCTGGAAATCTTATAGAAAAGGGGAAAACAAATGTTTGATTTTTTTTCTGCTTTGCCTTAATTTATAACTCACAATGCAGAATGCGGAACATGAGTGACTGTTCCAGCAACAATGCATATGTATGATGCAAAGACTGGTCCTTCGTGCCGGTTGTGCTATAATTCATTTCCTATAGAACGTGTTCGTCCCTTTTTCAGCAACATTTACCTTCACATTTTTGGGAGGTTACATAGACCTGTACAATAGTTTCCGGGTTAAAATCAAAGGTCACCACACTTTCATTATCAGGCCAGGAGTCTAGGCTGCTTCAGTCTAAATATATGAATGTCCATTTAAGTTTCTGGCGCACAGCTGGTGCCTATTTTTTCACCTTATACAATATCCCAAGATGTTTTTCATCGTCTTGCACTGTATTCACTAGCGAGGGTTTTGCTAGCAAAGATCCGAGCTGGCGTCTTGTGATAAATAGGACTCCACGTTTATTGTCGGTATCCAGTGCTGGAATAGAAAAGCATGTATTGTGGGATTTCACCTGCTTGGGGCCAGTGGTGGGGCCTGCATGATGACGTGGGGCAGACGGAGCAAGCGATAGGCTGAGAGTTTGTTAAGAGTCCCACAAAACTATAGATTGCAACAAATGAAATTTCCAAAGCTTAAAATAGACATTACACAGTTTAGCTTGGATGCACAGAAAACATCAGCAAGAGATTGCTGTACCCCGCAGTAACGTAGAAAAGTTAGCTCTATTCATGCTGCCACAGTATTACAAGGAATACTTAACAAAAGTTAATGCCAAGGTTGTTGGTGTCAAGGAATTCAAATTTATTATTTAATAACAGCAAAACGGAGGAGACACGGGAACCGACAGCACACAACACTCTAAATAATCCCAGCACCGTTTTACCACTGCTCATGTACAACAACGTATATAGGTTTTCAATACATTGAGTCCAATGGTACCAGCAAAAGAACTCATGAATTCATTAAGGAGGACTTCTCTCCTTCCAATGAATACAACAAGTCTATATGGAGAAAGAAGAGCTCTGGTCTTTTCAGGGTTACCGGTGCCACCATCAGCAGATACCAATGAAGATTTAAGACTCACACCCTCTTATCAACATTGTTTGAAGTAAGGTCAACTCATGCTGGAAAACAATTTGGTGGCTAGTGCGAGATTACATAAACGTGTAGGTAAAGATGTGCCTTCTGTCGTCTGTCCCAAAGCATATATGTAAGCCACAATGGTGTCTTTTCAACTACAGGAAACAAATTCAATTATTTAATCATTGCCACCACACATATTGCACCAGTTGTAGACGTTTTATTCATGAGATCTATCCCTTTATGCGACACGTGTTTCAGCCTTTGGGCTTCTTCAAAACTGGACATTTATCAATTAATGAGCAAAATGAAGTATCTTCAAGTTTGCGTGGCATATTCTTGTGCTGTAATATGTGACTGGGTAAAATCCCAGTGCCTTAATAAACAGAGATCAGTTATCTATGCCTGGCCATCGTCACGGTCATGCAACAATCTTGGTCCATACGTAATACACCGGTGCACTCTGCTTCCATTGATTTCAGTACAGCGTTCGACATGGTGGACAGACCTAGACTGTGGGCCAAGTTGACAGCCTGTGATATCCCATCAGGGTTGCTCAAAATGATGATTCTTCTTCACCACCATAAAAGTCCAGATTGACCAGATGGGCAGGAAGAAAGGATGAATGGACACAAATAAGGAACCGCGTATCACCCCTACACTATTCAATCTTTACATTTCGGACCTTGGAGGAGAACTAACCAATCCCGTAACAAAACCACCCAAACTGGGGGCACCGTCATACACTGGTTGGGATACACAGATGACCATGTCATGCATGATTCTACTCCCTGGGGCCTACAAATGACATTAAATTGGTTGACACACTAAGCCAACAGAAAAACCCTAATCATGAATACAGACAAAGCTAAAATTGTGTCATTTGCAAAGAAGGGCAGGAGAGCGAGGAAGATGTCTGGCTTATGGGGGCTCCAGAGTGGAAGTGGTACCGACTTTAAATATCTTGGGGTATACCTGAACGCAGAGCTGAGGGGATACACGGCAACTTGAATATGTCTGCCTTAAAATAGCCATGGCAGCTGGTCTGCTAACCACTATGTCAGGAAAAGGTGATGGATTCTCTCTAGAAATTCTCTTACAACTTTACACAGCAAAAGTAGTCTTGATAATGTTGCATGGGGTGGAATTCTGGGCACTGATGCACTCGGAAAGCTTGAGGCATTCGGAAAGCCCAGGTAAACTTGAAGGAAAATGCCTTAGAAAACTACTCCGCTTACCACACTACGTTCCTATTTATTACATATATCTGGAATTCAACCTAGTCCCAATCTGGGCCAAATTATAATCACGCTGCATACTGTTTCAGAAAACCATCCCTTTCTTCGGGAATATGCTCAGCCGCCAAAGACGCTCAGTTCCACAGAGTGTGCGTAAATCTCGCTAAGGCACAAGTGGAGTTGGCGGACTTCAATGCCATACCCCCAGCCGAAAATACCTTCTTCGCCCTAACCATCAAAGCACTTATCGTCCGTATCAGAAGGGATGGTAGGGTACGCAGCCTGCTTTGAGGTGGCCGTAGCCGCCGGCACCACCAAACTCTCCGGAGTAGGGTGCGTCTGTAAGTAGCAGGGGTCACTACTGGATGCGCGGTATTTCTTTGGAAGCGACTTATTAACTGCCGGTAGACTCTCCGGAGCAGTCCAAGCCGCCACCACCCCCTTCTGCAAAGCCATATGAAACGGCAACACCGGGTCAGTGGGCGGACCTTGATCCAGGATGTCCGTCAAATCATCCTGAGCAAACTCAACAGGTGGAGCAGACCACCCCAAGTATTCTGTCACCCTTGACATGAGACGCCGATTGGAGGAATTTGCATGCGCCCCAGGCTCAGGTTGGCCAAACTCCACCTCTGGGGAGGTGTCAAGGCCACTAGTGTCATGCAATTACTGACGGAGTTCCTCCATCTGACTATGCCCAGACAAAAAGGTCATCAGGAGGCACAGGCAAGGCCATCTCCTCATCAGACAGTTCCTCAACCTCTGAAATATCCTGTAAAGGTTGGACAAACTCCAATCTTGGAGGAGGAAGAGAATAGGTCTCAAAAATGGGCCGCATAGACTTACTGGTAGCCTTCCTCGGAGGTTCCACAGCCCTCAGGGGCACGTCTGTCAAATCCTCCACAAACGGCGACGAGGGAATCTGTGTCGATGTCGACCGAGGTGCCGACGGCATCGGTGACTTCTTCGAGGACGCAGCCTCTAGAGAGCCCCTCGACGGACACGGCGCTGATGGCATTAACGACTTCTTCGAGGACGGAGCCAGAGCCTCGAGAGAGCCTCTCGACGGACACGGTGCTGATGGCATCGACGACTTCTTCGAGGACAGAGCCTCGAGAGAGCCCCTCGATGGACATGGCATCAACGCCTTCTTGGAAGGCCTTACAGGCTCCGACGGTCTCGATGGTGTTGAGGACTGGGACCTGGATCTGGCACGGGTATGGCGATCTCCCTTGTCTGAGCGGGATCTCAATGGCTCCTAATGATCGCGCCGACCGCCCGAGCCCAAAGGCGTGCGAGTGGTGGACCTAGCCCGTTCCCCACCGGCTCCTTTTGAAGGAGCGGCTGGAACTTGTGACTCGAAAATCACTAACATCTGCTGGCAGAATGCATCCCATTCGGCCGACGACAAAGACTTGGTGGGACAAGTCAACCGTCGGGCGGAGACCTCCTCCTCCGAGGACGGGGAAGGTGACCGGTGACGGCGCTTCCTAGAATGCCTTGATAAGGCAGAGGAATGGCGGGAACCACTCCTAGACCGAGACACCCTGGATTTTTGCCGACGCAGAGTCGCCCCTCGAGTCATTTGTTGAAAGCCCAGCAGACTTCGATTTACAGGGCTTAGACACCCTACCTGCCTTCAATTTCCCCTTACGTTCCCGCAAGGCCTTAGACGTCAGGGACTGGCAATCCTCGCAGTCCTCGGTGGCCTGGCTTTCGCTGAGGCACCAGAGGCAGATGTCGTGTGGGTAAGTGATGGACATCTTCGAACCGCAGTCCCGACATTTTTTAAAGCCCGACTTTGGGGTAGTAGAAGAAGATGAAGACATTGTACACGAAGAAAGAAACGAGTGCGCCGAGATTTTGAAGCAAGCACGTTTGCGGGAAAAAACAGAACTGAGGCTACGGGCGCTGTGCGTCCTATATATAACATCCGGTGATGTCAACCTTCAACAGAGGCCCTCCGACAACGGATCGACGCCATCGACGCAGGAAGCCCTCTGCCGAAAATTTTCCAAAGCAGCACAGCTGTGGACATTACCCGTCATAGATGTGGAATACGTCGGAGGACACAATCCCCTCGAAATCAGCATTTGTATTATTTCCACAGGTATTATCACTAACCTTTAGCACAATGATGTACAAACTACTATTTGATCCCATCAAATGCTCATCTCAATAAACATGATCTTTGTTACTTCTTGCGTCAATGTTTTTCTCTTTCTTGGGGTTTACTTTTTTGTGTTTCCATTAGGAGTCATCCTTGGTTAGCAGGTCCAGAATTTGTGGGATCCATTAAGTCAAAACGTTTGGATCTGCCCCTTTCATTCTTATAGGAAGATACCACACTCCGTTTTGTACAAACGTTTCCTTTAGAGCATATGCTAGCAGGTGTTCCTCAGGCATGGTTTGTTACCCATTTTAGTTTAGAGTTTGAAGTGGACATGATCATCTCTTTTGTAGTCATCTGTTCGCTGATTTGATTACCGCTGAATCAGGATGTACTGTAATTCTTAGACAGTTATACAAAGTATCAAATATGGATCTAGCAAAAATTTAGCAAACTCATTTTTGCTAAAATATTAAATGCAAAAATGAGTTATGCCTTATAAAAGCCACATACAAAATGTTAGTTCTCAATTCAATCGTTTGATGCCACTCACCCTGGGATAAGGAATGTGTTCAATAGCTAAATTAATGGTGTTCAGCCCTTTAGACAGTTCATGTATTTTAGTGCGTTCTAAGTTGAACTCCCATATTACGAAGAGTTTTTCTCAGATACTACTAATGTTGTTAAAAACCATGACCGCTATAATTATCGATGCTTCTCTTTGGCTTACAGCCTCAATTTGAAAATGTGTTTCCCTGAGAGAATATTGATTCCGAAGCTTATTTTTCCAAGATGCCTGCTACACATTCTGGTGAAATCTTTAACTGGGCTATACTAATATCCCACGTCTAGCCAATAAATATGCAAGAGCCCCAGCATTTTGTGATGGGTTGCCGGGAAAGCGTACTTCTCTACTGCTCGTTCAATTACCCTTCCAAAAATCAGTTACAAAGCCCGATTTGCTAGACCATAGGTTTACATGGCACCAGCCCAAAAGCTATCACCAAAAACCGGCCTTTAGTTCCGACTTTAAATCCAAGAGGACTTTGATCAGGAATACTTTACTTGGCTTCATTTTGAGGGTATATGATTCAAGCTGTACACATTTGCCTTCAGCTCTACAGCCTGATCATCCTTCCTACTACATCCACAGCCCTTCTCAGGTTTAACATCAGAAGACGACGCCTCAGTACTGCTCTTCAAAAGGGGAGTTGACTCCATCTAGAGACAGGTAATTTTAGTCAACATATGGCACAGGCAGTGCAGCTCAATTTTTCCTGGGACCAAGCTAAGGCCTCCATCCGATCGCAATCATAGTTCAACACTTTCTTATCAAAGCATTTTCAGATTTCAATGAACTAACAGTTTCTAAAACAGATACTGTTTCCATCTTAAGCTCGAACATTTCTTGAAAGCCTCTGTGCGGTATGCTGTTTCTTGAGCTTTTCTTCAGGATTACCTTATCACTTGGGAGGAGGCTGTGGCCCCTTTTATTCTAGCAATTTGTATCTATCCTTCGAAAAGTGTTTTGCTTTCATAGTATTGGTGTTGCATTAAAATAAAAGTCAATTTTGTGTCTTCAAAACATGGTGACATGCTTATGAGACCAGTCGCATGTGTGGTGACAAATTTGTTGGGGTGCTGCTAAGATATTCTCTTTTACTGATGTAAACCGAGACATATTCATGATGCTCATTTTTAAGATGTGTGAGAAGAGCAACGTGTCATTAATATATGCCCACACAGAAGGGCATGGCCTAGCTGCGATGGAGACTTATAGAGCATATTAAGAAGATTTCAACATAAAGTAGATGTGCCTGCTTTTACTCCTCACCCACAATCTTTACTCTTTCCACTTGGCCCGAATTCAAAATGTTTATACGGTCAATTATCTAAGTCGCTGGAAAGTTGAATAAACAAAATGCCAGACAAACTAAATGTGCATGGATACAGTGACTCGATTTGTTGTTGGATAACACATGTGTTTCCATTTTTTATTCATGTACCAATTTCAGAAAATGTGCATTTATAAGTGATCACTGAATCCAAACTATTTGGCAGATAAACGTTCATGCACGTGAAATCTCAGCAACCAAGGAAAAGAAAAGGATTTATGCTGCATTTTAAAATACACATGATTTTTACAAAGAAGAAGAATTCAGACCAAGTGCACAATTGGCTATTTGAAGTTGTATATTCTCCAATTGTTCAACCCCTTAATACTGTACACAGAGATGAATATTTTACTGCTTGTTAATCTGGTGTGGTACACGTAAGCAAAAATTCCTCTTTAACCCCATATTAATTCAGCATCTGAAACACCCCCCAAAACCTTTCAAGAACTAATGTAACCTCTTCCCAATCTGCCAATTCAAAGAATCAAGTAAAAGAGCCAAGAAATTTAAATTTAATGAAGATCACTTGATGTCACAAGGTCAGTAATAGGGGATGGGAATCCCACTCTGCCTCATATAGGAGGCTGGGTAGGAACCCAGAGCCAGTCTATCCCGGAGGGGGATCGTGGCAGTTGGGAGGGTCCCATTTACTGTCCCCTCCCCAGTGCCAGTCTATAAATGTGCTGTACCAATTTGCATCACTCCATGCCTCTGAATCAAAGTGCCTGCCACCAAGTTTTCTCTTTTTTTCCAAAGGAACAGTGACGCGAGAAGACCACCCAAAAGACAAAACAATCAGCTCCCAATTCACATCCATCGAAATACCCCAGCGGAAATAGAGCGGGAGGCCTGATTCAACCGTCAGCAACCCCATGTGTGTGGTGTACAGACAATGTTTGGTGAAGCAAAGCAACAAGAAGAATTGGAGCTCTTACATGGTTGCTGCCGATGCCACCCTCTGCATGCCAGCCTCAGCCCACAAGGTAATGAGACCGGTGCAGGCTGCCTAGGCTACCACGAACCATTAAAAACACCAATAGAAACTAGACTTACCTTATGGGTGTCCAAGCCAGATCCCCCCCCCTACACAAACTGGGACATTGAACAACACAAACCGCCATTGCCATTCAGCGGAGGATCCGTGCAGAAAAAGGGGTGGAGCTTAATGCACCATATGAAAACATAGCGTGTAAAAACTCCTTGGCCAGGTACAGCGGACTGACCAGAGGATAGGGAGGGGGTTAAAAGAGATCCCAGGAAGCTGTGGGTTGTTCAGGTGAGGCCAGAGGATTAGGTGTCACACCGGCAGAAGGAAGAACGTGGAGTAGGTGAGTCATTGGTTAGTGAGTGCAAGTGGTACTGTGTTGTGAGTGTGAAAGACTATGCTTGTGTGAGTGAAAGGAGGGTGTCTGATTAGATGGTCCGGGGGAGTGGTGGTACTAGTAGTGTGGAGGAGAGAGTAGTAGTAGTGTGGATGAGGGAGCAGTTGTGTGGAGGAGGGAGCAGTGGTGTGGGGGAGTGAGCAGAAGTGTAGAGGAGGACCTAGTACCATCAAATGGTGGAAGCAAGGCTTATAAGGAGTGACATACATCGGAGGGACAGACGAGGAAGGAGCAGGTAGTGGAAGGAGTAGAGGTGGGTGGAGTTGGAAGATGGAGAGTAGCAAGAGAAGCATCTGAGAGAGAGAGAGAGAGAGAGAGAGGGGCAGCCCTACAGATAAGGGGTCTATCAGCCACTTTTACTCGCTAGAAATAGGCAAATACTCCCCAAAAAGAAAAAACGGAGTAAAAACTAACCCCAAAAATTAGGCAATAGACACATAGGAGCCTGTCCCCTGCTTTGACCCATACAGCTACATGGATGGGTTTGGACCAGTATTACATGTAGTGCCACAGGAAGAAACTACTATTAGTAGTAAGCCTACGCTTAATCTCTACTCTACACCATCACACAATTAGAGTACAGCTAAACCCCTCGATAAATTCGACCTAGCTGTTCACATATGAACACTACCCCATAAACACCTCATCACTCTAATAAAACGCAGCTATATCCCATCAGAAACCGGCCTAGCTGCACACATAAGCGTCCTACAAGCCTAACGCAGCCAGAACCCAGTCTGGCTGTCCACCAACCAGACTGCACACATTCAACTGAGATCTTCACCACCATACCTAACGCTAGGATGCAGCTACCATCAGGAAATTACATCAGCTGCACACATAACTGGTGCACCCACGCACCCTACGCCACTCTTTCTGCTGACCTGGACTGCGGTCCCCGAGCGCATTCAACCTACAGCGCTTTGAGATCATACCAATGATATATAGAGCGCTATATAAATGCAAAATAACATAACATCACTTAATCTGAAGAGGTAAGAGACTAACTAGGCACAAAGAAATCTAAAAACGTTTCTGTTTTACACTTAAAACATTTTTGCTCACTTTCAAATAATCCAATTTCGGAATGGGATTTACTTTTTTAGTCCCTAAAAATCATTAAAATCCCACTTCAAAATCTTATTTGTGACTTTTGAGAGAGGAGTATGTGGGCGTGACAGACAAAAGACTGAATTGGAAAGAGTCTCTGAAAGGCGAAGCCCTTTACCCCTTTTTAGTAAACCCCTTTTTAGTAAATATTTTAGTAAACTAAACATTCGATTGTGTACAGAGAGCCTAGGAAGTTCCTGAGGGAGATTACACAAATTAGGCATTTTGCCTTCAGGTATTCACTTCTAGTATAAGTCCGAACATACACAGTAGGGGTCAATAGTATGTATATACTAACCTGGAAAGTAGGGTATGGGCTAGGGAGGATTGGACCTTCATCAGTGTTCGAAAATGAGGGGAGCTGGGAGCTATGTAGTTCCTGCTTCGAGCATAGGAGAGCCTAGTTAGCTTGAAACTAACAGGAGCTACTTTTGGCTCCAGGGGCCAACTGATGCCTTCCAAACATGTAAATCTGACGTTGGCTTTCAGTATTTGAGAATGTTAATAAAGAAGCATTAGAATACATACATTTAAACACAAGCTGGGCCTAGTAAGATCGCTGTTTTAATCTCCCTTGTACCCGTCCATTGCCTCATTGCGCCTTGAAACACTTGTATATGGCCGCAATATAAATTAAATATCATATATATATCAATGGTTCATACAAAATGGACATAATGTGAAAGAGGTGTCTCGGGTAGTTCATGGTTCCCTTGTTGTAGCTCCTGCCTATAGGATGATGCCCAGCACCCAGGAGCTGGTTTTAGCTCCTGCTCATCAAATCTCAATTTCAAACCCTGATTCATAAATGAGAGGGGGACATCCATAGAAAACTGAGAAATCATGTAGTAAAAACCCTTGAACCGTCTGAGATGATGAGTATTCCTTTAGCAATCTGAGACATTTACTTTTGACAGAACTACGAGCAACTAAACATGAAAGGCGTGTTTTGGTTTAAACTAAGGCCACAGACAACATGAGTAGGGGAAACAAAGATATTGAGACAAGGATGCAGTTCTCAACCAAACAGCTTATTTACATAAGAAAACTGGAAGTTGGATTCTTCAATAGCAAATCGTGAACAAAGGTCTCTTACAGAGTCCTAGGTTGGGCTCATTACAGCTTCTTTCTCAACAACCGAATCTAACAAGTTTTCATTGGATCTGTGGTATAGTCATCACACAAGGTAGCATGCAAAGAGCCCCATAGGGCCTTCTGCTTCCCTCTTTTAGTCAATCTTTACACAAGCGCCAGCACATATTCAAGGATCGCACAAAGTGCATTTCCAAATGTATGCAGATGGTAGCCAAATTAAAATATGACTGGAGAACTTGAAGCAATGTGTCACAAAATGGAACCTCAATGGATAAACGACTTTGATTTCTTTGAATTGTGCAAAGTTTGTGATTCCGGTATGAAGAGCCGCTGTACCATAAACAATCCAGTTTGACGGTACAACAAGCGTGGAAACACAGACACCTAACTAGAGTCCAAACAACGGAACAACTGGACATCATCTTAAATGTAGACTTAACCTTCCTGCCCCATATCAAACACAGGAATTTTGTCGGTTTTCACCAATCTATTCTCAGGAAAACCCTCCCACTATTTCAAATCAATTTTTCAGTGCGGCCGACCAGAGATTGGTGATCGTGCCGCTTGACCAGTGTAATAGTCTACACCAGGCTCACTAAGTAACTCATCCATTTCAGAGTCCAGAATAAGGAAGGCAGAATGCGCCTGGCCCTGCGGAACAAAGTAATCCACTGTAACGGTGCATATGCCTAAAGTTTGATATTTTAATCACCTCTAGATTCTGGTTAAATATCTTAAACAATGCCTGGATAGGATCTGCTTGGCTATTCAGATCATTAGAAACAATGTAAAACTCCATATTCTCTATGGGGAGCCGTGGCACACTATTTGGATAAAACCTTCCTTCATGTAAATTATTCTAAACTAAATTTATTGTTCAGAAAAAAGTACCTCAATTCTTCCTCTCAAAAATGATCGATTCAGTTCTCTCTTTTTTAAAAACATAAAATGAGCAACTACAAGTCATACATTAATCTCTTTACTAACCGAAGACTACGCCATTTATTTTACTGTCCAACATAAAAATTGATCAAATAATGCGTTAAACAGTACAAATCGGGAGGATAGCTGGGATGATAGCTCAGGGTCAAAACATTTGTCTTGGAAGCAAGACAATACAGAGCATCACAGGTTTGAATCCCGGTTTGGGCTTAGAGACTTGTTTCTGGTTTTAAGCACATAATAAAAGATTGATTAAATCACCATTCATTATTCCATACATAACTTTATATTAATTAAATTAATCTTGTAGACCCTTGACATTTCTACACGTTTTGGATATAGAATCCTTCATCAGAACATTTTCGAATCCGTTTTCCTATAAAATAATCAATACTATACGACTTTATTTTAGGCTTTGTGACATTCCTGTACTATGATTCCAAAAAGAAATAATCTCATCCGAAGTTAATCAAATCCGGAAACAAAACCTATCTTGAAGGTACTTCACTCCTTCCCAGTGCAGTTTTGCATTACATTTAGGGCTTACAGTCCAATTCTCCATGTTTACTGGGGTAAAGGATTTACCTCCAGACATTCGAATCCTAACCATAACTTACATAACCAACAGCTGCTCAAATGCCAAAAAGCACATTATCAGGGATTAGGGCACTTATCTGGAAGGAGAACGGTTGCCTGCACTTCAGGATACTATTGCAAACGTAGATGTTCAAACCAACAATGAAGTGTGTGCCTGAGGAATACTGACTCTAAGGCCACGCCTTGTATCTTGTTCTAACTAGCCTTGAACCCAGAATTATCGCTGTATACGTTGCCACAGGGAAATGGCACAAAATGTGTAGCTAGATGCAAATCTCTCTAGAGAAGCATATTGAAGTATCTGCATAATTATTCACATACATATATAAATGCGTTGTGCTGAATCGGTCAACAGTGTTGATCTTGTGCAAATGTCAACATTGCCGAATGAACGGATTCACTTAATGCACTGCATTCCTAGGCGCATATTCTTACACGGAGTACATATTTACACTGAGAGCGGCGGGGCTCATAATGTGCAGTGGGTTTCTGTGTTGGATTCAAATGGTGGCATTTCCTTTGAGTCTGCGCTTTTCCAGATGACGAGCCTATGGAAGCCCAGTGGAGAACAGTTAAGCTCAATTAGCAGACAAGCTGTTGACAACTCCATCAGACTTTGAAAGGGCCTAGGGCCTCAGATCTCGAAGGGTCCCCGCAGCACAGGAGGGGTCGACCAAGAAATAAAAGCCGCATGGGTGTCTAGCCTAGTCATAGAGTCCGTGTCAGATCAGCCTATATTCTAAACCATTTAGCAAAGTATTTCGATAAACACGAATTATTCCACAAAATTACAATGGGGTTTCTCCAAGCATAGGGGGGCAGCGTTCTATCCAAAAACACGCTTCCAGTAGCCAAGCGGTAACATTAGGGGCAGAGGGTCGGCACTTTGCGGTTGCATGCTTGTCCCTACAGCCAATTCTTATCCTATTTTGCTTTACGTTTTTTAAACGATGAAAGCTTACTCATACAAATACCTGCAGATGTGAATGCAGCCCACTGAAATTGTAACATTATAGATACTCCACACTCACTACAAGTGGACAGTGGTAAAAGTATCTCCCCCTGCTACTACTTGTCTATCATATTCTTTATATCCTAGCCTGAATTTTTTTTTGTAAATTCTGCTTCACTTCCCACCTTTTCATGTATGACCTTTGTAAGGAGCGCTAAAATCCTCCGGGTAGGGCCAGCACTGAACACAATTCAAACAAAGAAATACTCTATAAGAAACGTGTTCCAATCTATCGAGAATTATTCTATATTTAACACGGTCTTTAGCAAAATACATCCCTAATCATGCAACTTAATCACTGATCAAGCAGCGGCTCTGGAATAATTGCACGGGTTGGGATGTGCAAACAACTAACCAGGTGCATCTTTTGGGTAATGGACAACTTCTTAAAAAGGCAGATAGAAACGTATAAACTCGTGATATCCGTGAACATTATTTCACAGGAATGGAACATTAAATGTAGAGAAATAGCCATAAAAGTGCCATTAAACACGTATAGGTCTAAAACAAAATCAATAGTACACGAAGTAAATTTCCACTGTATAGGAAAATGGTTGTTATTCTGATATTTTGATCACATTTTACAGTCTGCTTGGACTGCTTCCATCTCTCTGGCAGGAATCTTAGAAGGCCTCTCAACAATACCATTTGTAGGCAGGCACCTTTACTATCTGAAGACTCTCCCAGGCATGGAAACTGATTAACCAGCACATGCAAAAAAAAAAGTATGTTTCCGAAATCACCGTTTTATTTATTCCAAACCTGAAATGTTGCTGATTGCGGCATAATTATGTTCAAGAAGCATGAAATGTTCCCGTGCACATCTTCAAATCCAGTTGCAACCCAAATCTCGATGGGTCTCTAAAAAAGGACTGGCTTAATATTACTGGGAAAAAAATATGGTGGCCCAAGTTTACACTTAGCCATATCATGAGCTGATGAATTCTTGCCTCTTTAAGGAAACGTAATGCATTGGCATCCAAGAATTACAAGCAACCAATAACTCTGTGCAAGAGTGATTGCTGGTCTCATGCGATGGGATTGCTTCTTTCCAACATTTCGTCAAATAACTTTAGCTTCCACTATAATGCTATAACGAATTAAACAAATCTACATCCTTGAATTATCCACAAAGAGCTAGATTTGAAAACCTCTCGTCTCTAAAGTATATAAAAATTCCTCAGACACCAATTTTAGCAACCTAGCGGGGCGCAACATTGGCGTTACTCATTGTGGTAACTATCAACCGCATACAGGGCAGCCTGGAAGTGGCATACCCCTTCACCGCTACCACAGTGTCTCCTGGCATGTTACCACTATCCAACAGGCACCACCTTCCTCCCTCTGCACCCCCCTCTCGAAAATGCTCTCCATTAACCTGAATTCCTCGATCCCGTGCTGCCACCATGTTAACAGAAAAGGGTGTCGTTTTTTCATCCCCCCCTTTTCATCTTTCCATGGAGGCCATGTTGTGTGAAAATTCCTTTCCTTTATTGAAATAACACTAGTGGGCATTGTAAGGGTGTAGAAGTAAGTGATCGACACAAGGATGGCAGGTTTAGTGCTATAAACTTTAACTAACGAAATGAGGGTTGGGGAAAACCTAACTATCCCTAATCATAAAAGGGGTTTCCCTACCTCAAAAAATAATCAGTCCTTACACTCTTAACCTAAACTAAGGTGAAAGGTGCCGAACAGCAGGAGAAACGGCGCCCTTCCCCCGATTTCCCCTCAGCTTCTTCAAAGTCCCAAGAGAATGTGTCTCCCTTCTCTTGGCTTGGTCGACTGTTCTCAACTACCAGCAGGGATGATTCCTTCCCCATGGCTTCTCTTCAGCTTCTTCAAAGTGCAAAATAATTACTCCCTTCTCTTGGCTTTGTGTAATGTCTGCAAAACCCAGGGGGTATGCGTCCCTCTTTCCCTGGTGCCAGATTCTCTCACAGTAAACCTGGTTCACTAACCTGCCAGGTATTGTGACTATGAAGATGTCCAATGATGTAATCCTCATATGGGTGTGGATCCCAGACTCACCTTTCTGACATATTTTCCGTTTTCAGTAACATTTGGTATACTCCTTGGCCAAGTATCGTAGGGTGGTTTTGTATATGTTAAGGTTCTCTCGCCTCTGAGAGGGTACAGACCCTGTCTGGATTTCACTCACCTTTCCGGGTTCTCCACCAACTCCTTGGGGTCTCTGCGCCACCGTTCAACCAAAATAACCTTTTATTCCTGTCTGCGATGGTCTCGGGTCTTCCCGGGTGCCTGTGGTCTGCTGTGGGGCTTCCCCGACCTTGGTGGTCATTCTGCAGTGACTCCTCAGTCTAAATCTTCTGGGCAACCCAACGTTTCCCTTTCGCGTTCTTCAGTCTTCTGCGACGTCGGGAGTTTCTCCTCCCAGGTTTGTGGAATGTCCCTTCCGCTCGGGACCTGCTCCGCTTCTACTTGCCTTTGCCTCAGCCAGCAGTCTTCTTTCTCTTGGGTCTCCGCTTGCTCTCGCAGCTCCTCCAGGGTGGGCTCAATGAGATTCCCAGTCCTTCCTCTGTTTTTATGCTATGTTGTACTTCAGATTGTTCAAATTGACTAGACTGGGCTGTTTGGACTTGCACGGCATTCCATATTCCTCCGTGTCCTCTTGGTTGCAGTTTTCCATTCACAGTATTCACACATGGGTATTCAATGTTCTCCCTCGTCTCAGTGTGAGGTAAGGAATTGGTATTTTCCACCTTACAGTAATACATAGAGGAGGCAGGGACTGGGCTGCCCTGAATAGGGTAAGAGTTTAAGGTAGTGGATGATGGGGTGTTTACATACTGTGTTGTCCCCGTTTCTTCATCCCTCGTCCGATAAGGAATTTCCCGACCCATATGATCCTCCCACGTTGCACTACGCCCAGGGGGACTATTAAAGTGTGCCCACGCAGCCCTGGCACCATGGGAGGGATCTCCCCCTATGGAAGAAGGGACGCGATCCAAGGATTTGTCACGGCATCCTTACATGAAAGGAAATGTCCGTTTAAAAACCATTACCAAACATGTTTTTGAATCGCGTATGCTTAAGTTGATAAAACCTGTGGGACGGACCACTGGATGAAAATAGCACTACCAACCCTGAATTAAATTGGGCAGAGGGATATTAAGAATAGCGCTGGTCTGTCACCACTAGTAATACCTCTTCATTAACATCAACACTTTGCTATAGTTGATCAAATAAAACAGAATGCCCCCTGCCCTCAGTTCTAACAGGGTTGCATTTAGAACAAATTACCAATCTAATGTAAAAATAGTGAACTCCTCACTTTTCCAGAAACCTTTTGACTCTACGATCCACCAAACAAATGCATACCTGCAAAATGTTCTTAAACTCTTATAGGTGTGGGGGAAAGTTTGGAATTGAAAATTGTATGTACTCCCCTAGTATCCTGTTGCATTATGATATTGAGTAGGCACTGTAAACTGTCATATTTAAATACGGTTACTTGCCCATGCAAGGTGAGTCTTTGGGCTTTACTGTGCATGTCTTTGCAATGAAGCCTCTTCACCTAGTGTGTAGGAATGCTCGCCTTCACATCTCTCGCTTCTGACATGTTTCCCTTTTGCGATTTGTAAGCATGTTTTAGGCTCCCGCGTTCTTAGGAAAGGCTTTAGCAGATGGAAGTTATCAAATTGAAAGCCTTCTCGACTGCCTTAGAGCATGTGTGAAGCTTTATGGCGTATATTCAACCTCACTAAACATACCATGTTATACTGTCCTCCCTGATGACACTATTTAACATGCAAGAACACAGCTGGTATCAAAGACTTGCATAGTGGTGCTTTATTTCCTTCTTGCAAAATTGTTTCAATATGATTCAATGCCCTGTCTAGACCACCCCTTCCACTGAATTTAATGTGTTCCTTTGGGTATAAGAGAACAGTGCACAGAGGGAGGAAGGTTCTCACTTGCGCCAACATCTCGTCCTGTCGGCTTGTTTTTTATTATTCGCTTTCTACTAATAAATTGTTCACCAATCTACTGGAATAGTCCGTGTTAATTTTTCTACAACAAGTTTGGCGCCTTAGAGGTCAGATTCCTGCTCTCCTGAGGCAGAGTCCAAAGGTTGCTGAGCGCACCTTCTGGCGATCCCTATGGGCCCATGAGAGAAGATTTTGTCAGAGGGGAGAGCTGGCCAGAGTGCTCAGAGACTCGAGGAGGGCAGACTGAGTGATGCGGAAGAAAGAGCTGAATGGAAAATTGCGGGTAGGTGAACACAGGCAATTGTATTATACTTGCATGCATTTCATGTGTTCAGGGTCCTAAAGCGTGTTCTTTTTATGATCTGTTTGCATTTTGTACCTAATGGCTCACGCCGAATAAAGGTTAAAACAAATAATTGTGTCTGTGTATTGTTATGTCTTGTAATACTGTCTGAAACGAGTTAGGGTAAATGATAGACTCTGAAATCTGAACTGTGTATTCCGAAATCGGTTGTGATTATCTGAGGATACAGCAGGGAAAGTACCCTGCCTATAGACTGTTTATCTGAATAAGAAAAAGTAAAAGCAGTGCACCCATGCTCCCTAAGGACCTAAGACCCCTACCTGGTCCGTAAAGCTCATGGCGCAGCCCATACAGGTTAAAATGCTAGTTTCACTTTATAACATTATGATTGAATGGCTCCTGATTTAGCCGCTATAGCTCAGGGTATTGTTTAAATTGTGGCATATGTTTAGAATATAATGTTGGGAGAGCGGTACCAATCAGGATGTGTGCACGTCCAGAAATGGAAGCTCCATTTGTGCATGTGCAGACAGCCTTTATACAGATCCCTGCCTGCATGAATTAGGTTTATCGCTTGGTTCTGGTTGATGTATTTTCTAGGTGGGTGGAGGCATATCCATGTAGAAAAGCAGACGCCGTCACTGGGGCTAAAAAGTTGTTAGCAGACTTTATGCCTCGGTTTGGACTGCCACTCAGTATAGACAGTGACTGAGGTATCTATTTTACTGGTCAAGTTATTTGAGAAGTGGACTATTATCAGGTATGCAACATCTGTTCTGAGATTTCTCAAACTGCCCAAGTCGTTTACCGTCATGCTACTGAAGATATAATCTGCCATGACATGACTGGATGTGATGTTTGTTCATCTAAAGATGTATGGAATGAGACTCGAGTGAAGATCTCATAGCATGGTCTTGAGGGAGAAAGTTTGGAATTGAAATTGTACGTACTCCCCTAGTATACTGTTGCATTATGATACTGAGTAGGCACTGTAAATTGCCATGTTTAAACATTGTTTCTTGCCCATGTGAGGTGAGTCTTCAGCCTTTACTGTGCATGTGTTTGCAATGAAGGCTCTTTGGCAAGTGCGCAGGAATGCTCGCCTTCACGTATCTCGCTTCTGATGTGTTTCCCTTTTGGCACATGTAAGTATGTTTTAAGCTCCTGCTTTCTTAGGAAAAGTGGCTTCAGCAGACAGAAGTCCTCTTATTGTAAGCGTTCTCATCTGCCTGAGGAGTATAATCAACCTCACTAAATGTATCAAGTTATATTGGCCTCCCTGATAACACTGTTTACCATGTAATAACACAGCTAAAAGGCTTGCATAGTGGGGCTTTGTTACCTGCTTGCAATATTGTTTCAATGATTCTTTGCTCCGTCTGGATCACCACTTCCACTGAAATACATGTGTTCCTTTGGGTGTAAGAGAACAGTGCACAGAGGGAAAGGGGGTGAGAGGGTCCTCAATTGCACCAAAATTTCGTCCTCTCGTTTCTTTTGGCCTATTGTTTGCTTTCTACTAATAACCTGTTCACCAATCCACCAGAATAGTCCTTGGTCATTTTTCCATGACATAAGTCATGCTCACCTAATTAAGGAGAAGAACCATGTACTGGAGACTTCTGTGCAATGTTTATTGGATGTTGCACTTGTATGCCGTCAAACAGTGCAACATGGCAAGACAAACTGCAAATATTACTTAACCAGATTTACTTGAAGAAAATGGTTTACAAAGTCTCACAAAATAATTGGGAACGTCGATGTAGTTATTAAAAAAAAGAAACACAATGGTGAGTTATCATTTAAAACTAATTTGACAATCAATGGATCTGTGCTTCTAATATATTTGCCACTTGTCATATAGACGGATTGTAGACTTTGAATAGTTTTTATGTACTGATATTTATTTATACACACCATCCATTCGCTCCATCTATGTTTAATGTCTTGCCCATGTTTGGTTTATTTGGATGTTATTAAATGGACATTTTGCAGGGCACTTGTGTTTCACATATGATGTTCAATACGGATGGTATTCTAATGGTCACAGCCATTCGATTCCTGCATAGATTTGGTTGGGCGAGTGGCCCATTGAAAATTAGGCACTTTTCAGAAGTATTTTAAAGCACATTGAATTCTCCTAAAGCCCCCTCCGCCCTAAAGACCAGTCAGACACCCAAGATAGACTGGAAGAGCTCTGTTAACCTTGGATCTTCATTCTAGAGTTTTAAAATCACTCCCTGGTGACCTCTGGAAGACTTAATACTGACTGGACTATTGTACTCTTACACAGTTTAATTTCCCACCTCTCCTGGGTTCTCCACCCCTCGTCAGTGAGCTGGTGATGTATGCATCACTTGTGAAAAAATAATATATCCAGTTTATTCCAGAAATGCAGAATGAATGATGGCTATACATTTAAGCAAATAGATTAAGATAGCATACATAGTTTATCAAGGTAGCAATTACAAAAAGAAAACTATAAGCTTAGCAGTCTGAAAAGCACTGCAGGTTGAGGGGGGGGCATAATCCTGGCAAAAACATTGACGGACATGGTTTCTTGCAAGATTGATAGTTTGGGAATATATTACTGATTACGTAAGCAGTGGCAACATGATAACTAGTAAAGAACTCTCTGTAGTGTTCTTTCCTTGGAGAAAACCAAGGAGAGGGGCTCAAGTGAGCCATGCCTGTAGCTCACTCACCTGTTTGGTGCAAGTGATGGAGGCCTGCAAAATCACCTTAAGGGTGAGCAACCTAAAAGAACAGGAATGAAGGGGCTCAAACAAAAGCACCCATATGAAACATCAACACTAGGTATAAATCCCAGGCCTTAAGGTCAAACTGGTGTAGAGAAAAACTATTGCACAACTGTGGGGATCGTGAAAAAGGTACCCTCCTTCAGGGTTTACTTGAAGATATAAATGGCTGCAAGATACCCCTTTCAGTACCGTTCTGCAGAGGATATGGACGGAGCAAGTAAAAGGATCCAGGTCACTCTCCCGGCACGAAGGCGAAAACCTTTGCCAACTGCATGTAGAGATGGATTTTGTGGCAGGCCTTCTAGTAGAGAGGAGCACTTCCAGACAAACCACACACCCTATATCTCAGCCTTTGAGCAGCCAGGCATGAAAGTTCAGACTGTGGAGGCTTGGGTGCAGGACCCGCCCCTCCAAGTTGCACGGTATGCAGCAGGGAGGGCAGATGGCCAGTAACTTCGGATAGCATAGTCTGAGCGATCAAGATCACTGTGGATCGAACAGGCATAGCCTTCTGAGAACAAGCGGTATGACAGGGATCGGCGAAAACGCAAGGAACTGACTGTCAAGGAGTTCCCCAGAGCTTTCTGACTAGGGAATTTCCTGAAGCAGAACCACTTGTACTTTCTATTCATGCAGCAAACAGAGATCCACTGCAAGGGTACACCAATGGGAGAAAATCTCCTTCAGCATTTCTTGGCAGAGCTCCCACTCGTGGGAGGTCAAAGAATCTCTGCTCAGTGCATTTACCAGTATTTTCTCCTTGCCAGCAAGATGGGCCGTAATCAGAGACGCACTGTTCTCCAGACACCAGAACCACAACCACACTGCTTCTCTGCACTGAGGCAAGGAACCCACACCACCCCGCTTGTTGAGGTAATGAATGACTACAGTGTTGCCCGTCAGGACCAACACTGTCTTGCTCTTCATAGATGGGAGAAAAGTGACTAGTGCCAGACTGATCGCTCTCAACTCCAGCCAATTTATGTGCTCCTGGCACTCTGATGGGGACCACAGGCCGCTCACCGTAAGGTCTTGGAGTTGTGCGCCGCAGCCTTTCAGGCACGCATCCATGACCAGAGTCACTTGTGTCCAAGGCTGATGGAACAGCAATCCTTTCAGTAGGTTGTCCATCACGGCCCACCATTGCAGGTCTCTGGACACTCTCTGAGACTTGGAGAAGGTACGATGTTCGCCCCTGAAACTGCAACCACTGAACTCAGAAGCCACTGCAGTGACCTCATGGGTAGCTGGGCTTCTGGCACTACAAGGAGACAGGGGGCTATAACACCCAGCAAGCGCAGAAAAGCTGAGGCTGGAACTCTTGCCAAAAATCACAGGATAGCGCACCTTTCCCCACTAAACATCAGTGGGTATGTTACTCTCAAGCAGGTGAACATGCACATAGACACTGAACAGATCAGAAAGAACAACACACAGTGGAAAGCCACTCAGCAAATTAGTAACAATATAGGTTTAGGCCAAACGAATGTAAACATGAAATGTGCAAAGAATACACTACGCAGATCCATCTTAGGGAACATCAGGGCACCAGTAGTTCCATCAGTGGACCAAAGAGTTGGAAAAGACTCCTTGGCATTGCCTCATCATAGCCTAACACTAACCATCAACAATCCTTACAAACCTTCCGCCTATCATTCCAACAGACACTGCATCTCTCAATTTACCTTAACGTGGAATCACTCTAAGCCAAACACCCCAACTATTACCTTAAAGCTCATATCCTATCATCCATGAAACTGAATGGGTCACAACACAAACCCACAGTTGAAACCAGTTGAATTACCTTCCCTCAGTGCCACGAAAAGACGTTATGCCATACACCTTTGACCACAACCTCAAAACAAATGACCTGCATGAATGAACAAAAATACGTCACCACACAAAAAATACAAACCCACCAACACCAGGGTACGCCGAAAGCAGCTCTCACTGGCCAGTGCACCAAAACATAGCAACAAGCTTACCTGTACACACGGAGCACTGCTCCTCCTGATCAGCATGCATCAACAGGGCGGTGACAAAACTTTGCTCTTCTCCCTCTATCCCTACTAACTACCCAACTCAACCACCTTCGACCCAAAACATTCTATAGACCATAAAACGCCAGTGGCCAAGAAAATGGCAGAAGCCATGCTATCCAGTATAAGAAACAATAGCATAAGATAACACCCTATGTTGCTTTACAAATAAAGCTCATTCTGGATAAGGTAAATGATACATTTTCCTACAACTCACGAAAAACAGCAAATCTCTGGATCAACGTCAGTCACACCCGCTCCCTGCAAGACAGTTTTATATACACATTATAAGACTGGTATCAAATTCTGTAAAGCCAGACTTTTGAAAACAACAGACGCGGATTAGCCAGGTCGGCGGTAATGAGATTTCCAGCTTGTGTGACAGCCGAGAGTTTTGTGCTGGCAGATTTATCAACGTCACACCTCTCCCATGGATGGCAAATCCCCCCCAAGAAAACATGTGCCCAGTCTGAGTCAAGAATGGGAACGAACAGCTGGAAGCGGACTGTTAATTTAAAAGCAGTCACCATGTATGCAGCCATTTTCTTTTTGCCCCCCCCACACTGAGCAAACATGCAAGGAGGATCGTTTTGAAATGTTGGCTTAATCCTAATTTTCTATTAGACATTACAAAAATGTTTAAAAATGAAGAGTCATGGAACAAAAATGGCAGCTTTGTACAGTAAAATCAGCTCACGCCCAGTTCAAATTGGAATATGCTGGTGTTTTCAGCAAGCGATTCTCGTATTTGGCAGATCCCAACAAGGGTACGGAGCAATAAAAAACATGGACTTAATTTGAGTCTGTCCTAACTCTGTTGTCCAGTTCTCTGGAGATTGTACTTTAAAGACTCTAGCTTTAACCAAACTTTGATTGAGGCTCAACACTCTAACACTCCCACAAGTACCTATGCAAATGGGTCAGTTTCTCTCCTCCACCTCACTCATTACCTGTGGCGTCTGTCAGGGCTCAATCCTATCGCTTTGGCCCCTCTGGCCCACCTGATCTACACTTTTTCCCCTAAGTTCCAGTGTTACGCAGATGACACACAACTCTCGTTCAAGCTGCCTTCCTCTAACAACTCCTCCTTCCCCTCACAGCCGACTGCCTGTCTGCTATTAGGGCATGGTGCTCTGCCAATGATCTCTGCCTTAATGCCAGCAAGAAAGAGATCCTTCTCATTGGGACACCTGCTCTGTGCTCCCCCCCCCCGCTTTCAGGCCAGACTCCCATTGTGTCCTCACCTCATCGCTTGCGAGGCAAGAAATATTGGGATCATCTTTGACTCCTCTATCTCTTTCTCCCCACATATCATGGACCTTGCCAAAAACTTCAATTTTCAGCTGCACCTCCTCAAGGGCATTCTACCATCCCTCACCTTCCCCCAGAAGCTCAACTTCTCTAGAGTCCTAGTTTCCTCTAGGCTGGACTTCTGCAAGAGCCTCCTCCTCAACCTACCCCTTTACTCACTTCACCCCCTTCAACTGATTCAGACTAGGACTGCAAGGCTTATCCTTGGCTGCAAGCACAGGGACTGCATCTCTCCACCCCAAAAACCACTGCATTGGCTCCCGGTGACCGCAAGGATCAAATTCAAGATTCTTTGCATCATCCACAAGGCTGTCTGGGGCCAGGGACCTCTTTACATCCATATTTCCCTCCCTAAATACCTTCCGCCCAGTCTCCTTCGGTCTTCTGGCTCCAACTCTCGACAGGTCAAACACTTCTCCAAGCAGAGAGTGGGAGGCAGATCCCTTTCCTCGGCTGGCTTCTCCCTCTGGAATGGCTTCCTGCCACCACCTCAGACTTCAGACAGATCTTCTTAAGTTCCGGAAACTTCTCAAAACTTTCCTTTTCTCCTCCTTCTTCCCTCTCCCATGCTAACACTCCATCTGCTGCTATGACTGGTGCCTGGTCCCTTCAGAGTCATACGGGACCAGACCACTCCCTACAAGTCCCCCAGTATTTCTTGCCAGCACTTGCCCTCAGGCTCCCTTCCCTGGGCTAGCCCAAGTTGGTCCTCCTGTCCACTGCACTCATCCTCCCTCTCCCCCAACCCCCACCCTTTACCCTGGCACTTGCCGTCTTGGCTCACCCAGCACTTGCCCGCCCCCACCCTAGGGGGCACTCCACTTTTGCACTTCCCCCTCCAACCCCTGCTCCTTGCACTTGCCACCTTGTCATGCACTTGCACAGTAGGATTGTCACAAGACCAATATAACCTTTTTTGCTTTTTGTTCGACTTTTTGATTCCCATGCCCCTGACAATCTTGTCTTGTGGCACCTGGAAACACCTGTGTATTGGCACCATACAAATGTCCAATAAACTAAAATATCTAAGTGAGCCTGCATCTTTAGATGGAACCTGGTGGAAACTAGAAATTAGTGGCAGGCTCCATGAACTGGAAAGTAGACCTATGCCTCACAATTACCATTGCTCCAAGTAACCGAAGACATTTCCCTGAGGGCCAGAAAGACCACTCAGCAAGTTAAGCGCTCGCCTCAGACATGGTTGACAAGCTGCAGTTGAAAGTTCTAATCCTAGCATAGCCAACTCGGCCATTCATCCTCCTTAGGTTAAACATGTTTCTAACATTGCAGTTGTTTTAAGCAGTAGGAATTTGGCATAAGCACTATTTAAAAAGTGATATTATTAAGGCTTGGTCTCCATGATAAAAAAAAAGAATATTTTTGGCAAGCCAAAAACCACCACATATTTTTACTTGAGCAAATTTACAATGGGATGGTCGTGTTCCTGAATTTTGTGGGCTACTGGAAGCCTGCATACATCAATGAGAACTAGTGGTGGAGGGTCCTGTGATTTCACATCGGACATCGGGCAGTTCAGTGCATGGCACGATGGGTGGATTAAATACAAGTCTGTCATAGTAGTGAACGAGAGTAAAAGAAACCGGTCCAGAAGAAAAAAGTCTTCCTTTGAGGGTGCAAAGGAAATAACCCTCTATCAAAATCTGGGGGTGAACATGGGACTGTAGGTAAGGAGCCAGCCAAGCCCCACAGTGTTGAATTCTCCAGCAAAGGGTTATTCACCCATCTTAAACTATGCCCCGAACACTACTTTACAGTGTAAAATGATTGGCCTACTACGGCGAATTGGCCACTTATTAAATGCACCAAGGTGAGATCTGGTCTGGTTTAGCTTTACAGAACAATGACGTCACATTCTGCTTTGAGCATTATCTGCCTGCAAGGGCTATGCATCCAAGAGCTGGTTGCGGGGTGTAATTCTACAGTAGCGGGCAGACATTGAATCCTTGGTGATGGCAAAGTGAGGCAAGACCTGCAGGTCCAGCAGGGTTTGGAGCACTAGATGTAAGGATATGGCCAGTCGCGAAGGCCTAGCAGAACATGGCACACTAGATGGTAAGAACACAGGCAGTGCCCGAGCCCCACCAGGGCGTGGAGCTAAAAACACGGGCAGTCCCGGAGGCCCAGCAGGGCGTGGAGCAATGTAAGGTAAGAACATGGGCAGATAGTTCTTATAGGAGTATAGATGGGGACACGTAGTAGCGGGAGGGGGAACCCTCACGGCAGCTATTGTTCCTCTTCGATAGTTCCCGGCATGTGCTGGGTATGCTCGAGCAGAGCTGGCCTTAGGGGTGGGCCGCCTGAGCAACATCTCTGGGGCGCCATGCCAGTTCCAGGGAGTCTTTTGAGGACTCCCCCGAGCTGGAAGAAGGCGTAGCAGGTGCCTTATTGAAATTAAAGGTGCTCCCCTCTAGTGGGTGGGCGCATTTAATAACAATATGGAGCTGATCAGCGCCTATTGAAAAATGTGGCTCCGCCCTCCCCGCGCATGACAAGGGGCACACTTGAAGGAAGAGGGGTGCCGAATGTTTGTTTTGCCGCCCAGGGCACTGCAGGCCGCTAATGCCAGCCCTGGGATCGAGACTATATAAATGGGACTGGGCCTGATAAAAAAAACACTATACATGCCTCTTTCAATCTTCAGGGAGCTCTACTGGACTGTGGAAGGTATCCCAAGCTGGGAACCAGAGTGCGCCCGTCACCCACTTTCCAAAAAAAAATGTGTTTGGGAGTCCCAGACTCCAGAGGTGGTGGCACCGGGGTGACACGTGCCCCTACTCAGGAGAGCCACACTGTTGGTTTTCCCCCCTCCCCCAATAGTGGATTAACACTGTGTAATTGGAGGGTGAGCTAGTTCCTGGCTACTTGAATTGACTACAGCAACCAGAATTCCCTGCGGCCATAATTGGTACTAACCATTAACACCTGAACAGACTGCCTCCCTGAAGATTGCAAGAGGCATGAAAGTGCTTGGAGGAGAAGATCTACTGGACTGTGGAAGGTACACCAAGCTGGGAACCAGAGTGCGCCCCTCACCCACTTTTAAAAAAAAAAAAAATATTATATATATATATATATATATATATATATATATATATATATATATAGGACTGGGGCCGATAAACACGCTATACAGTAAACTGGTCTGAGATATGGGGGGGGTGGAAGGGGGGCGGGAAGGGAGATGCAAATGCAGGTTGGACTGTCTTGTTTATTATGTTATGTTTTGGTTAAATGATAAATAAAAGCTATTTTTTTCGGGCAGCAGGGCGTGGAGCACTGTATGGTAAGAACATGGGCATACGTCTTCGGCCCATTCATCACCCCACATACTGCAAAAGAGCCAGGACAGCCTTTGGGACTCCTCTAGAAAGATGAAATACAGTAGTAAGAGTGCTTTTGGGTGATACTTGTATTGTAACTTCATTTCAAAGAGCTCTGATCTGCAACAAGGCAAGGCCAGTGTTATGGGGGAACGAAATGATTATTGTTTTTCACAGGTCCAAACACTGAAGAAAGAATAAGCGGCTGTTCGGATGTTTAATTCTTTGTTTCAAGCAAACACAACGTTGAAAGATAAAACACGCCCAGCGCCAACATCTGGCCTTCGGAGGTCTCTGTCAATAGCACATCAGAGAGTCCCAGCAGCGCCGAATAATTGAAAAGTTTTGGTTAAACACCGAAGATTGATTAAGATAAGAGGGCACTTTAACTCCAAAGAAGCGAGACATCCTTCCCCCGATAAATAAGAACACTCGGTTTAAGCCACTTTGAAATGTGACGGCTGGTGTCTCAGACACCGTCTTTGTAGCGGGAGAAGCGTGACAGGCTGCCTACCGGAGATCAAACCTTCCAGCGCTCAACACTGAGGCCGCGTATCTGACCGCCCTGCAATTGTCACCACGTGGCGTTCAACCAACTGTACATGCGAACGCAAAAGCGTCCAAAGAAGTAGTGGCATTTTTTCGGGAACGCCGTGTGTGTGTGACAGGAGGGAGCTACTGACCGACAACAACATAACGCACTTCGAGGCTTACATTGGTAACAACCCACTGAAACAGCGTGGTCGGGATTACGGGGGCCACATGCTTCGACCCCAAGCCAACACACGGGGTCAGAAATCACGGGTGGGAGGGAGTGACAATTAACGTGCGGGGAACCGCTCTTACAGCTAAAAGGATGAGATCGATCAAAGGCACATTCTTTTAATCTACGTGTACACAAGCTGCAGTGTGTTCTGTTGATCCTTCCTTGGTTGGGTCCGGAGTCCGTGGCCACGGCAGGCTTTTCCTTCGCCTACTAGTCGCCACCCTTCACAGATATCCCACTGTCCCTTAATAGCGTAGCAGGGCTCCGTGTTTATTGTCTTCCAACATTCATAGCCACTTCATTTCAGAATGTTGGATTGCGCAACAAAGCTGAAACCACCTTGTTTTAAGGCTATAAGTATTTGGAACATTTTGCAAAACGGGTGTTCACTGGTCTTTGGGAAGTTCATTTCCTAACCAAGGGTCTTCTGCAGGCGCCCATTTGATGTTACATGGCTTTGGAAGACACGCGCTACTGGAGGAATGAGGTCTTGCTAGTCAACTGGAAGATCGTTGGACGGGTTTCACCTCTTGCACCTACCTACTCTACTGACTGGTCGCCCTGTATGTGTCCACCAGAGGGACTGTGCTAGGAGGGCTGTAACAGTCGGCAGTGGAAGTCAAGGTTCCTCTTTGAGGGGCTTGCACCCTCCCTTGGTGAGGTGGCATCGAATTCAACCACAATAAACACGGAACTGGACTGCTCCTGGACGTACTTATTAACTGAAACATTTCAAAAAGCAGAATTATACAACAATGCATAAAATGAAAAAGGCCTGACGGATATTTAGGCCCACAATCAATATTATGAGGTAAGGCCCCGTGCAGTGTCGATGGGTCTTTAGATTTGGGGAGGAAATCAAAGTAGCTATTGGTGCCCATTCCTCCGTGCCATGTCCTGCTTTCATGGCGTGCTGCAAAATGATCACGATGATGCATTTGCATTTGCATTTATTTTACTACTGTTATTGGATTTCCATACTAAGTGCTTACTCTGACCAAGAGCTCAGGCATGACCAACAAGATGCAGGTTGTCAGTATATAAAAAGTAAGATGTTATGTAAAGGTGTGCCTCTCGCCCAATTTGACGTCACTTCGCTTCAACCACCGAATTACAGTGGTTTGCCGTCAACAACTTAAAAACAAATCTGAAATGTACGTTTTTACGTGCGCAGTCCAGAAATAACACCACATCAATATTTGTTCCATAAGTATGGATTAAATCATGATGTACTTGTATAGTGAGTATGACTTCTATACAATTTAACAAAAGATGAATACAGACGTTTCTGTAGCAACTGTGTAGGATTCACGGACGAGGATGTCTGAAACTTGGTAGGAACATTGCATTCAGAATATGGCTTTCTTACACATCTGCGCAGAACAATCACCAGGTAACCAAAGAACTCACAAGCCCCAAACTGTAAAATTCCTTACTGTAAAACAAAGGAAACAACCTTAATCCATTGGGATCGAACGTATGTGTTTCAAGGCAGTAATCGTATGCCTTGTAAGGACCTGGAAACGCACAAAACCCACAAAGTGACACAGGATAGCCCCTGAGAGCAGGTGGGCCAGATGCCACTGAATGAAATCGGCGTGCTCCTTGCACCTGTTGGTTTTATGGGGAGCAAAGTCTCTCTCACCTGAATGTGGGGGGAAAAAAGAGCAAAGCAATGCACAAATAGGTTATGAATCAAGAGCATGTCTGTGCAAATATATTGCACAGGGCACTTCGCCCCAGTACAGTGTGTAAGAAAAGGCAAAACAAGCCAAAGATCTAAAGAAGAGGGTAACATCAAGGAATGAGCATAGCTTTACTGAGGCATCCACATAATGAGTGCCAGTTTCTCATCTTAAGGCGCAGTCGCAACAGCCAGGAGTCAGTCTACCTCGATAACTGAGTACAAGTCTCACTCTTTGCTAGTCTCTAGTCGTTTTCATTTGGTCTCAACATTGTGAGATGATAGTGCTGAGTAGACTGGTCCAACGGGGAGGCTGCATCGCAAGGAGAAGGTGGCACGGCACAGGACCAAATAACCAAAAGACCTAATGGTAGATATGTGTCACTGGGTCTTCTCCCTTCTGCTTTTGATACAGACCATATGGGTATCTAGCTTTGGAATTGGTTAACCCCATTTTTACTGACATTATAATTGTGTGGAACTACACTGATGCAATTTGGAGAAATAAAAGCAATAAGACACACACCAATATGATTTATGTTGCTAAATCCAAAGGCAAATCAGCGGTTTCAGAAACTCTGGACCCCTCCAGCTAATCCAGAATAGAGCTGCAGGAATATTTCTTGGCCTCAAGCCCAGGGACCACATCTCTCCAGCCTTAGAAACTCTCCACTGGCTCCTGGTTGCTGGTTGCTGCGAGGATCAAATTCAAATCCCTCTGCATCATCCACAAGGCTGTCTGGGGCTGGGGATCACACCATCAACAACTTGCTCTCACTAAATACTCTCCCTCCAGATCTTTACGTTCCTCCAGGACCAACTCTGTGTGTTAAGCACTTCGCTAAACAGCGTGCTGGTGGCCGATCTCTAACCTCAGCAGGCTCCTTTCCTATGGAACAGCCTCCCCCTTCGTCTTGAGCCAGATCGCCTCCAATTCCAGAAGCTCCTCAAGACTTACCTTTTCACCTTCTCCTACCCTTCCTCCCTCCTCTGCTAAATCCCACAGTTGAGGAGATTGGTGACTAGGGCCCTTATGTGCCCTCCTGGGTCCTGGCCTCCCACACCCAATCGCCTACAGCCTACACCTGGCGCTTTGCTTTGTCACCAATTGGCCTATGCCACCACAGGCCTGCACATATTTATGAAGCGGTGGCTGACCACTTCACCTAGGTACTTACAGCTGCTCACTCCCTAGCTGTTCCCTCGATACACCTAGCACTTACCACCCCACCCCTTCAACTACTCATCCCTTCTCTCTCTGCACTTGCATGTTCTGAATACTAACAAGGCCTCGTAGGTCCGCCTCCATCCTTCATTGTTATATTTGATTTTCTTTCCCATGTTCCCTCCGTGTTGCCCTGTGGGCACTTTGAAACACAATTTACTTGATGTATAAGCGCCTTACAAATGCATTATAAATAAATGAGATGCACTGCACTAGTAGAACATGCAGTTGAACAATTTCTTGTGTAAAATGTGTAACCGTTCTTCATGGTGCAATGGTGAAATATGAAGACAGAATTCCTACTGAGGTTTTCATTGAGTTCACTTTTGTATGTTTAACAATGGAATGTCATCTTTAATTTTAGATGTGCAAATGACTTTCTTAAATGCATTGCAAGCACCATGTATGCAATTTAAAACAAAGTTAGTTCTATTTTGTAAAGCAACTGCACAGGATTGACTATACTGTTGCCTTGACATGGGAGTGCAGGTTGTTGCTGCGGTCAGAAGAGCAATGAGAGCATAAAGAGCTACTATCTGGCGAGGTTTGGCTCTCGCAGCGCGCTAGCGGAACATGTGCATGGAAAAGCCCTGTGGTCAGATTAGAATGCAGAGACAGGTGTCTGTCTGGCTAACTGAATGGAGGACTGCCTTCGCACCAGAGCTTTAGCCACTGTGGCCAGACCACATACATGCCATGCCACGATTATCAAGGCTAAAATAATGACAGCTCATCTCCCAGATTATCAAACCATTTCGGAGCTCAATCAACATATGCTCCTTGAGGGATAACGATTGCAAATGTGCCCGAACCTGAATGACAAACTGTACACAATAAGAACTTTCCATGATGTCAGAACAAAACATTCCCATTGGAAATCCAGCTATCTAGATCATAAGTGTTGAAACTTCGAAAGTGTGCGTGGCCAAGGAGACCTCCCCTTTCCCCCATCCTAACTGCAGCTCCAGCTAGTCTTCGGAGGCCGAATGAGGCTAGGCTTTATGGATGGAGAACCTTTGCACGGTTTTGCGGCACAGCATTGCTAAACTCAGCTGACCGAACAAAGTAGTCCATTTGCACAAAGGAGGAATGTGAAAAATTCCAAGGATGGAGGACTTTTTTTTAAGAGCACCTCGCATCCCCCATTCAGATTCTACTAATCTGATCATACACGACCGAGCTAAGTACACATCTATACATATAATAGCAGGGCTGTGTGTGGACTGCGTGCGACATAAGGTACATCTCAGGGGAACAGCAGCTGCCCGACATTAAACACGTGTGTTCATTCCGACGCGAGCGAGTCATCTTAGCAAGAAGCATTGCAACATACCTTGGGCATGCCATTCCTGCACACTACCATGCTTCACCATGGGACCCTGGCCTACGAAGTGGAGCTATATTGTACGCAGGGCTCGCTTTATGCCACACAGATTCTTCACGCTGGTTAGTTATATGCTAGAATTGTCCTTTTTGTACACCTGGCTTGGAGATGGTAGCCACTGAAGTTGAACGCTTGTACACAAATCCCAAAGCTAATTAAGCAGAGGTACACATGCTCCCTCTACCTGTGAGGCGTGCTCCGGGAAAATCAGTTTTGTTCTTGTTCTAGTAATACAATATATTAAAAGGAGACCGAAATCACAGATGGGAGATGTTGACAGCATGAAAGGAACAAGTGCATGTCGGTGGCTCACCATGCATGCAGCAGGGAATCATTTCAGTCCATCCGATTCACATGATCCATCAGAGGATTTTAACCATGACCATTTTGCTGCTCTCATATCACTTTATAATAAAAGCTGTGAAAGTGAATAACCGTACACCACAGCTTTACGGTGGTTTTGTTGTGCCTCACGCATAGGTACATCTGTGAATCAACTTAACGTATCCTGGCGTATGTTCATTCTTACTCCAGGAGTAAAAGCTCACTTACGGAAAAAGCTTTGACAATTCACCCAGTTTCATTTTCCAAGCAGTTTAGAATAATGAATAAGGTACCGTAGAGAGGCATCATGTACAATTCTGACCAGCAATGCTCATTGAATGTTTGGAGAGAAAAATCAAACATGGAGCTGACAACAACGAAGCAATTGAAATCAGACAGAAAGTGGACACCCGCACACCATGGTGCTAAGCTCACTTTTTCAGTTAAGGGTTGGGGCGCCTGAGGCGCGCACACAAAATGCAAGATGGCACTTAGAAAGCATTGCTCCTTAATCAGGTTGTTCTTTAAAAACAACATCCTTACAACGTTGTAATCTGTGATTCAAGAAGCAGTTGATAAAAAAACAAAAGAGAAAAGCCCATTTAAAGTGAATGAGCGCCAATATAGATACAAGAGAAATGGCCAAGATGATAGCAGGACCGTGCTTTTCCCACTTTTGCAAGTCAAAAAGGCTACATTTGGAGACCACAAGCACAAAAATGAAATGGAACTCTGCTTAAAAGTGCAGGGCTTACTTAAAATGCGGGATGCCGAGTCATGCATAGGAATGCTGTATAGATCATTCAATACATTGGGCATACATTCATGGGCACAGATCAAGTGAAACAAAAGAAGAAAACGTAAAAGCAGGCTTCAATTTGTAGCACGAACAGCATTCCTTGAGAGAAAGCAGTGGATTCAGAATCATTATAGTGCTGTCGCCCAATGGATGCAAGGCGTGAAAAAACACTGTCACAATAAATGCGTTGTTTTCTTGGTGCCGATTGCAACACAACATGGGTGTTACAAGATCCAAGCTGCCACAAGAGTGCGGATACTTTGGAATAACCATCCACCCAAATGCAAATCCACCTGTATCCAAGCCACTGGTCACGCTGTAATGGCACACACCCGATTGTGGTTGGTAACCATTGGTGCCCTGCTAGAGGACTTGGCACACTGGTGTTCATTGGCAATATCTCAGTGATATGCCGAACAACTCGATAGTGGCAGGAGAGAGCATGATAGGTGACACAAGTTGCAGTTGCGGCCGATTCACCACGGCAATCAATGAAATTCACCATGCACTTGTATTACGTTCTCACGAACATTAGGTATAGCAATTAAACCAATATCTAGGTATATATGACTGAAAAAACAATACGACTCGGTTTATACAAATAAAACAGGCTCAGAAATGGCACAACCACCTGTTAGCCCATCTCACCAGGCCTAAACCGACACCATTAGCTTCCAAAGCACACAGGCCCGTGCCTGAACAACAAAGGTGTAGCTGAGACATCCCACAACCCTCTGGTGCCAGTTCGCACCCACCAAAGGTCAGGCCCTACCCACCCTCCTGTTCTACCCAAGGCCTTTAGAATGAATACCCGATTAAACCTGCCCCTTCTGAGCCATATCTGCTTTACTAGAATGATTCTAGACACATTTAAATTTGATGTGTGAACGGTACAAGACACAGAAAAAATATATATTTGGATACCAAAAAAAAAAAACCCACAGAAAATAAGCTTTTCTTCGTTTTCTGTACTTGAAGACAGTCTTCACTCAAAGTTTTTATTGAAACTGGTGCCAAGTAGCTGGAGCCATTTGGAAAATACCCTCCCATAGTGGTGTTTCTTGAAATCTGGGCACAGTCAGCACATTTTTCTAAGCTTTGCCAAGACTTCTTCGGTAGATCACTGAAGAAATAGGAGCAAGTCCATCCATTTTTTTAATGTATTCCCTCTGCTCCAGTGAGTTGCAGAATAGGCGAAGTGTGCGCACATCGGTTCCACCAGCCACAATGTGTGCCACAACAGTTGGAAAATTCTGGAATGCGGATAACTCATTTGGAATGGCAATGCATGCGGCAACTGAGTCAGAAGAGGAACCTCGTCCGATCTTTGGTCCTACGTAAAAGGCCACCTTGGAAGGGATTCCCTGGCCAAGAGGGTCAGCTTTGACAGCTGCTTCCCACCCGCGCTGCCTCCCTGCCGGGCTCCAGCCTGGCTGACTAATCGTCTGCTCTCCAGGATCAGCAGGACATAAAGGGCAAGATGAGCGTGCCTGGCACAAAGCATCTCGACGCTTGGCCACTTATGAGAAACAGGTTTGCATGCCCCGAGCTGCAGCGGACCTAAGGGAATAAGAGCTACTGCATTTTTGACAGACTGATGTGTTTATTGACACGTTGCAGAAGCATCCATGAACGACACAAGAGATAGCTATGAAGGGAGGGAGGGTGAGAAGACAATCAGCAGGAGGAACTGATGCTGCGGTGCAAGCAAGCAGGAGGACCCAGTCTTAAAAGCAGAAGATGACCTCCGAACTGGTCGCAAACTCATGTATTTAAATCCGGTTGCTGCTCTGTGCTTTTTCCCAGTACAGAACCTTGCAATAACCTAGTGAGTTCGAGACGGAGATCCTTGAAGACTAATAACAGTTTGAAGCTAGAATTGGAATGAACACCGAAGGTTTAGTGAACCAAGCTGCTGATTAGTCGTTCAGTGTATGGCCAGACCCTGCGGGAGGCGCTAGAGGGACAGCCAGCATAGTAGGCCGCCCCTATGGCCCACCACTGGGATTGTTCAGTCGTTGGCCTCTCCCGAGGGAGGCGGAAGGAGCGTGCCCCTGTGCCGGCAAGAACCGGATCAGGGAGCCAGGTGGATGCTTAAAGGTCCGGGTCTGCAGAGTCTCTGCATCTTTGCAGCCCCGGACTAACATCCACCCACACACTCCCCCAAGAATTAGCAGCCTTGGGTTTCTTTGCGGGTTCAAATCAGTTTGGGTAAGGAGGGATAATTACGCCCGATGACGGTTGATATTTGAATATATGCTAGGAGGATTAGTGCTCCACACCGCGCAACGATGGAGAATGTTTTCCATCAGGTGAAAGGTAATGGCAGCAGTGCCCCAATACGGATTGCCATTTAAATGTATGCTAGGAGGATAAATGCGTCACAAGGTGTAAGGGATGTTTTCCGTGAGTGAACGTTAATGGTGGCAGCGCCCCATGACAGTGATATTTAAAAGTATGCAGTCTTCTGATGAATAGGCACTGCCCGATCACGCGCCAAACCAACCACCCTTGCTGCAGTGGGGCTTTCAGGTTCCATGGAGGGCACGGCAGCACCATTGCAGCAACAGGTTCAGACAGAATTTCATTGGGCAGGTTCAAGGGGGCGGGGGTTTAGCCCCGACGGTTGTCCCATTCTTTGGGGCTTTTCGCATCAGTGAACTGGTCACAACCAGCAAGGATGACCGATTGGAGAAGGCACTGCTAGCAAATGATGCAGTATTTACAGAGGTGGGGGTAAACCTTAGGTTGAGGAGATTGAAGACAGGTCAGGAGGGCAAAGGCCTCAGGGAGGGACATACCTATTAGTGCATGACAATGCCCCTCCCCCTAATAATTTCTTCACAATTTTGCAAGGTTTTAGCAGCAACACTGAGGGACGTTGGCTTCCACAGGAAGGGATGGTGCTCCGACAGTTTCAGGATAGGTGCTGCTATAACAGCTTTCCAACAAGGGATGCATGGGCAAGCAATACACAGGGAGATGGGAATCTGATCATTACAGCTTGTATGTGAGGCCAGGTGCCCCTCCTCAGCCCGATGGCCCAGGAGTAGGGCTGGGCAGACGGATAAACAGTGACTGGTGGCAGTGTTATAGGGCTTAATGACGACCTGCGCTTTATCTCATGGGTTTATGGCGTTGTTTTGTTCTTTTGTTTTGACACATTTCTTTGTAACAGAAGGTGGCACAGTGTGGCTTATGGGACAATCATTTGTGTCACATGCAGAGAAGACGAGAGCACAGCAGCAGTGGAGGAGAGGTGGCATTGTGGGGCTGAAGAGCACAGAGTTAATCTTGCTGGGCACACCGGGCATGACATGGCATTCTTTGCTGCCTGCAGTGCGCAGGCATCTGGGGAGGATACCAGCACCTAGGATTTTGGTTTTTCTATGTGGTGTAAACTCATTTGGTATGTTGTTCTGCAGATAGGGGCCAAAGTAGGGGGTAGCCCCACTATGCACTTGGAAAACACACAATTGGAAACGCAAAGCAGGCTAGATTTTCGACATCCCTGCAGTTAGAACAACAAAAAGGGGAAACGGATTAAGATAACTACTTAAAATGCGGAATAGTCACGGACGTTGGAAATAGCTTGTGCCCGGAATTTGTTCTAAAGTGTATTTAATTCCTCTTTTAATTGTAATGTAAATTGCTGTTTTTGTATTGCTGTTTTTGTATGTGCTAAGCACCTTGAAACTGGATTGGATGGTAATATGTTTGCGCTCAATACATGTTTGTCTATATCGTAGGACAATGGTGGTGCGTAATCAGATCAGGCAGAAAAAAGCAGGGGTCTAGACGATCTAATCACCTGTGTGATGTTGGAGCCTAGCTCAGTTTTTTGCTGCCAGCTTCAGTAACTCAATGTATTTATGCAGCCACCAAACCTTACAAACCTGACTTACATCTGCCTGCTCAGCATCTTTCCTAAACTGATTTCCAGTGACCAATGATCAAGATGTATTGTTGCAGGACATCAGACCAAAACACTATCATTGGAAATGTGCAAAAATCACTTCAACACTGTCCAGCTCGTGTTAGAAGGGTTGATGAAGACCTTTTTGGCAAATGTCTTGAGGTTTCCTTATAGAAAAAATAAGGAACATTTTCATTTTCTGGTTCAAGTATTTGGCTTGCATTTGTAACATTTGGATTTATAATTATTTGGCTTGCATACCACTTTCACCAAAGCACTGAACACAAAGTAACAGTACAAAATTGTTGGGTGTCCTGACCCACGTTTAAGCTATCATGCTGCAACATTTGGTGCTGTGGGCTTAGAAAATTCAAGATGGCGGAAAACCCACATGTGCGCTGAAATCCAGGAAAGCTGCGCAGTTTGTGCGCACACTAAAATGGTTGCCTCACTTGCCACCCACCAGTGCGAGAATGAAAGGCCGGGTTGCCATGAGGGAAATGGGTTGCCAAAGGAAAAACAGTAGCGCCGGTTAGCTTCAAAGCGCTTTAAAACCACCATTGGACTACCCGCACAGTAGTCTGAAACCATTGGGAATGGAAATGCTGATTGCCAAATGCAACCTAGAATTGTGGGGAATTCATTTCTTAAATCCCAAAAATGGGTGCAGTACCAGTACTCACCACTATCCAAAAGCCGGCGTTTTAAAACCACTCTGTTTCCCTGAAGGCAAGTCAAAATGCCTATTTTCAAACATTGCAATATGTGCAAAATATTTACTGAACACCAGCAGACATTTGGTAGAATGGAGTGTTGTGTGCCTACAAAATCTGGGAAATGAAGAGCCCAAAACAATGCTTATAACAAAACTGCTATGGAGTCAGCAGTTTAAGTTGCACTGGATTTAAAGACACTAAAATCGAAAATGTTTAGATTAAATGAGTGAGCTGTGTTTGGTGTCACATGCCTTTGTAACTGTTTAAATGTCATAGTTTTAAACTTAGAATCAGCCTTCTAGATGCATATGTAAAAATGTTTAGTTTTATTTGAATGCAGAAACTGGGGAACAAAAAGTGACATTTTATCTGAAACCCGGCTTAAGGAACTGAATTCTGCCTGGCAACTACCCCCATCAGGAGGGAAATTTGAGTCACCACTGTGTTCTCAGGCCAACCTTCCTTTTGCTGCCCACACGAAGGATATGCCATCTATCTGATAATTGAATTATCTGTGCTCTGCAGGAGAGTGAACAAAGCCCTCTTCACTCAGGCAAAGGTTTTTATTACTGCAGTCGTAAAATGTAGCTTCCTCTTGGCAAGAGCTGGGAGGGGCACTGCCTGTGAGAGCAAGCTGGCTTGGCAGAAACTGGAAAGACTGGTTTCTATACCATGTGACCTGGGAAACCACACCCCTTTGGAGCCAGAACATAACTTTAAAAAGATGAATAACTCATAGAGCGGACATGTGAAAGTTTTATAAATGATACCATAATTCTTGTGATTTTTCTGCCCACATTTTAAGAGGTTTTTCGACCCGGTGGCATGTTCAGGGGGGTTTTAGCGGAAAAATGGATATTACTCTAACTGTATGCATGTTAAAAATCTGAAACTTCTTCAGTTAATGTCCCTACTCCCTGCACACATGTATGTAAAGTTGGGTCAATGTCAGAAATTGCAAAATCAGTTAAAAAGTGAAATATGTGCCATTTCTGAATGCAAGCTCCCAGGAAGAGCAGAGTTTGAACAGGGTATACCTCCTGTAATGCATGATGGGTGCATATGATTTTAAAACAATATGTACCTCTGCAAATATGTATTTGTTTCAAATCTAGATTTGTGTGTAAGTTGACAGGAGGAGTGGACTTTCTGCAGGCTGTAAAATGACATCACTCTGACTCACAGTTCATTCCCCAATCAAATGATAAATGGAAGTTTGACCAATTAGAAGCTGAGAGAGGGGTAGGGTCAGTGATGCTAGAACACACCCACATTCTAAACACATAAAAGCAGACAGGCAGGACAGATAGGGACTTTCCAAATCCATCTGCAGCGGGACGCTCTGCCGGAAAAATCCATACTTACCTCCATCAACCTCCAGAAAGCCAAACTAGAGACTTCAATCTATCCAGAACTAAGAGAACCAGAGAGAAAGCAGTGCTGTACCCAGAGAGACCCAGACCAGCAGAGAGAGCTGACCCAGATCACTGTGAAGTGCAGAGGCCAGACCAGACCAGACCAGAGTCCAGTCTAAAACCCTGACCAGATCCGTGGCGAGGCCCATTTCACTCAAGAATATAGTGTGAGTACCTACAAAATTGTGCAGAACCAATCTCTTAGTTAAAATAATATAATTCAATCCTATTTTAATCTAAGTAGAACTGTCTCCTAACTGTCACCTGTCACTTGTAAAGCTGTCACCTGTGATTTGCTAGTTGCAAGCTGCACTTGTCATTTTGAGCTTTTGAAATTTGCAAACCCAAAAACGACCTTTATTAAATCGCTCATATCTCCGCGACCGTTTGGGCTAGAGACTTGCAGTAACTTTCCTCTGATAGCTTAGAATCGTAGCTTTGAATCGCACCAAGAACCGCATTCCTACCCCTTATAGTTTTACCGCAATCGCGGAACACGCATCCGCGAATTTTACCGCGATTTGCAATTTCTTCACATGTAAAAACTGCTGCTGTTTGCTTTCCATTTGCCAGAAATTCGTTTAACCTGCTAACTATCCCTGCATCATTGCTAGTGTGAGCCTGGACTAATATTAACTAGATACCACTCACCCTGAACCTCTGAAAGGGAATTAAAAAGCATTTCCAGCATATTTCTCATCCATTGCTAGCACATATCAAAGCATTTGGGCCTGTGATTTCAAAACTCCTACCTGTTTTCTGTTGTCTAATCTTGCTGGATTGAACCGATTACATTGATTGCATTTCTGAGAACTGTGTGCTTTACTCCCATTTCCTTGCATTGCATAAAGAGGGGGGGAGTGAATAGCCAGAGAAAAGTGATTACATTGTTTGGTTGAAATCATATTGCGTATTTTCTGTACTGCATTCATTGAATATTGCATCCACCTGAGCTTACATAAAGCATCCTCTACCACATTATACTTTTGTTCCTATTTACCAGTGTGCTATCTTATCCATTTCATGTCAACTCATTAGTGATTATAAGAAGTGTGTGAGTGCCAGATTCTCCGTGTTGATCTTTATCATATCAGATTAAGTGTGCTATTCAATTATTAATTTATCATAAAGTGTCATATATATATCTATTGTTTAAATCATCAAATAAACCCTTTTAACTTGCAAAACAGAACTACTTCTTGGCTCAGTGGGGTCAGGGGGATTCCAAGAGAGGGGTGTTATATAGGGGTAGTCATCCAGAACGCATGAACTGGACCTAAAGATATATCAATAAGGGTTTTCATTCAGTATTCCAGACTAGGCGTTGACTTAGCTGTAGTGTTGAATTGAATCCTCTTACAAATTGGGGGCTCGAGCCGAGACGTTGGGTTAGATTTACCACTTGTGCAGCTTAATACAGTGTGCTAACTGACGGGATACATACATCCGGTCGGATCACCACGCTGCATTACGCTGTGAAGCATTCCTCAAAAGGGACACTCCAAGAAAAGTTCTGTTCTGCAAAACTAAAATACTAACTTCTGTAAGTCAGGACAGAGACCAATCTCTAGAATGACGACCTTGGTAGATATGAAAATAGCCAGAGAGCACTTCTTAGACAAACTATTTGTGAGAGGTGAATGGACTCACCAGGACCAAACAGTCTGGTTGCAGGCCATCACGCAACAGGTCACTGAAACAGGGTCAGATATATATAGAGATCAGGGTCCATTACACGTGGCCCTGAGTGAACTATATATGGCTCCTAAGGCCAAAGATGAGCACGACAAGATTGTTAGGATAGCGGCATATTTATATTTATACATGGGAGCCATACAGAATAAATGTGCTGAAGGCCATGATCTGGCAAAAAGGCAACAGATGGCGTTAGAGAAGGCCCAATCTGATCTGGACTCTTCTGAGCAAAGGCTGCACAGAAGCCAGGAGTCAGAAAATGAGACCAGACAGTACATCACTAAAATAAAGGAGGATATGGATGTGCTGCAAAAGGAAAAGTCAGAACAGGATACCAGATTTCTGGCCTTGCAGAAGGAACACCAAGAAGGTTTGGACTCCCTACTGCAAAGCCAGAAAAAGCTGGAGCAACAGCTAGACTTCAATAGGGCATGTGCTGAGCAGGTAGTCACCCTGCAAGGCCACCTAGATAGAGTGAAGGAGGAGAGCAATAAACTGATTCTGAAAGACCTGGATACCCAGGCAGAGTTTGATCAGGAGCGCCAGAAAGCTGGTGCCTTCCAAAGGCAAAGGGACGACCTGGCGGCACAAATGCAGGCTCTTAGTCAGGAAAGAGACGCCTTAGGCCAGGAAGTCTGCCATTTAAAAAGAAAAATGGAAGAAAATCACCTGGCCCACCAGGGGCTGGGTGATCTCCAAAAAGAAAACCAGAACTTGGTAGAGCACACCAGAAGGGTGGAAGATGCTCTAGCAAGAAAGGAGCAGGCCAATAGGGACATTGCCCAGGAGATAAACCTCCTGCAGCAAAGACTGGCCCAGTTCTCCAGGACCAACCAGGAAGCACAGAGGGAGAATGAGGCCCTCTGTCAACACAATGATAGGCTCCAGCAACAGGTAGCGATGCAGGAGAAACTGATAGAGTCGAGTAAGGCCTTAACAGAGGAACTGAAAGCACAAATGCAGGCTCTTGCATTGCAACAGGGAGCAGGGGCGGATAGAGATGAGGTCCGCTGGGAAAGAGAGACTCCTGACCATAACCGCAGGAGCCCTAACACCAGGGGCCTTCATCTTCCCCAGTCCCTGGACTCTACCACCCCCATGTCCCCTGGCGCACATGAGCACAGGGCCACAGGGATGGCAGATTACTATCCAGCTAAGAGTATGGGGCTCATAGGCCAGTACCACTCAGGAATGGAGGGGTGGGCATCCGGGTATGGGCACCCAAGTACAGTACAGTTCAATGGGGAACCCCAGGAGAGTAGGCCCATTAAGGGCATCCTGAAAACCTCTGCCCAGTTAGGTCAGTGGAGGGGGTACCCATCAAATCCTGGCAGCAAGGAGGAATCTGAAGACTCCTCTGAACTGCGCAGGACACAGGAGACCAGGTCCCCACATTCTGCCAGCCATTCCCAGGCTCGCAGAATCCGGGAAAACCTGGAAGAACAGACGGGAACCTCTGGGAGCAGTGCCTCTGAGTCCGAGGAAGAATGGACAAGGGTTACCCGAACCAAAAAGGCCAATAAGGCAAAAAGGGCCTTGCTTAAGGACCCCTTAAAGCAGATTAAGGCGATCAGGAGCGTCATCACGCCTTACCATAAGAACGCTAAGTATTCTGTTTGGGAGCACTTAGAGTTGTTTGAACAAATGATGGAGACTTTCCATTTGAAGGACAGCCAAAGCTGCATTCAATATGTAAAGTGGACCTTCTCCCCGGAATACTCCAGTTTCTTTGCGGGGCTGGAGGACCAAAATCATTTAAGATGGTCCACCTATAAGGCGGCCATCTTGAAACATTTTTCTGTTCACAGAAATCCTCAAGAGGCTCGCAAGGCAGCCTACAATTTGCAATGTGGGGAGGATCAGGCCCCACAAGAATTTGTGCAGGAGTTAAAGCGTGCTTTTGCACAGACCACAAGAAGGGTGCGCACAGATAGTAGAGAGTTTGTCAATACATTTTTCCATGCCTTGCCCAAATATATAATGACCCAGCTCGTGAGAGATTTTCATGAGAAAAGATCTTTAGACTGGGTCATTGAACAGGCTACCCGGATCTATGAGGTGCAGAAGCCCATAGAAAATAAAAGTAATGCCCAGAAAAACCCCAAAGCCAACAGCACCCCTGCTGCTGCCAAGGTGGCAGAGGTAAAGGTCACCCCCGTTTTGGAGTTGGAGATGGGGGGGCCTAAAAACCTGCCTGCACCTAATAATGCTAGGCCCAGGAGGTCCTCGGGTCAGTCACAGACAGGGAGCCAAGGAGGCAGCCCCACAAATGGGGTCCCTCGCTCTCCTGATTATGTAAGTCCCCGTTACAAGGGAAATCGACCCATCCTGGGTTATGTGTGGACTCCTCCAGCCCAAGGGGGGGGATCCAGACAAGCACCTAACCCAGGGAACTTCCCTCCAAACTTCCCACAGGAGGGCAGAAATTTACCAAACCCTGGGCAGAACTTTTTCCCCAGATATCCACCCGACTTCCAACCCCAAAATCATCCATCCTTCTTTCCCCAATTCCCTGAGCCCAGACCACTGAATCCGGGAGAGGGGAGGCCAAGGGTGGAGGGGTACCCAAATCTTCCCAACCCGGGGTATTACCAGAGGAGGGACAGCTACCCTTCCTGGGATCAGCCCAGGGGAGAAAACAGGGCCCCGTATCAGCCTGAGCGGGTTTCCCAGTTGGAGCGCCAGGTTCAAAACATGGCGCGGGATATGGGTCACATACTGAGGGCTCAGCAGAACCCTCAGATCAGCATGCCGGCGCGGAACGCACCCAACTCTGGACCTGGTGCTCCAGAACAATGACGGGGGCAGCACCCCGATAACTCACCGGTTCCCAGGGAGGAGGCACAAAGGGAAGGGGGGTGTAAAGCCTTGGAGGAAGCTTCCTTCCTCACTTGTAAACAGCCCCTGGAAACCCAGGAACCGGAAACAAAATCTCTTGCCCCTGAAAGTCTGCCTCCTAAGGAGCAGAGGGGGGGTAGGAGAAACAAAAGACCCAAACAGACTCAGTTTGAGGAGGAGGTACAGATCTTCCAATTTGAGGGAGAGGGATCCTCAGAGGATCCTGGGAAAAGGATCTTCTCCTTCAGAGAGGGGGGAACTCCTCCCAAAGAAAAATGGGTCCCTAGGGATGCAAATCCAGACTGGGGAGATGCGGAGACTGAGCTACCGCCGCCCACCATCTCATCCCAGAACCAACAGCAAGAAAATCCCCTGGTTCAAACCCATCCTGGTGACTGCCTCCAAAAAGGGGGGGGCGGCCCGGAACCGGAGCCAGGGGAACCCACAATGGCTCTGATCTCCAGTTGCCAACTTTTTCTTTCAGATTCCCAAGGCTCTCCACAGAATTCTGCCCAAATCTCTTCGCTAGCAATGTCCAAAACCAGAAAGTTAGCCCACCAGTTGTCCAAAAATGTACATTACCTGTGCCCCCTTGAGGAGAAGGAGGGAAGATATTATGCCCCGGTACAAGTACAGGGGCAGGGTACAATCTCGGCACTGGTGGACACTGGATCTCAAGCTACCCTTCTGTCCAGAAGGGCCTTTGACGAACTGAATGCAGGAAGGGGAGAGAATTACCAAATTCCTCTCACCTCTCTTCCGGGACAACTACAGAACTTTGACGGGAAGGAAATTCCCGTTGAGGGGACTGCAGACTTGGACATTAAAATTGGGCGACATAAGTTGAAACACCCGGTCATAGTTGTGACCCCGGAGGGCACCCCTTGTTTACTAGGGAATGACCGCCTGAGAAGGTTGTCACCCCTAATAGATTGTGTAAACAAGGTCCTCTGGACCCAGACTAGCCGACCAATAAAATTAAAACAGAGTGTCAACCATGTTAGTTTAAACGGCACATGCCACATGGTTGAACAAAAAGCTGACCAAGTAGAATTTCACTTCCAGAACAACCAGATTCCAGACGTGACAGTAATAGCAGTAGGACAACAGACTAGTGATGGGGGGTCCTCTCTGTTTCTGAAAATCAACCTTCCTTCCAGTTTAAGGTGGTATTCCACGCTGGAAGGAAACACTCTGAAATTCTTTACCAATCCACAATCTGAAACTCCCACTCCTATAGTCCAGAAAGATGTGAAATCAGCTCAAAGCCTGGCTGATATTCAGCAAATTGGAGAGCAGTTGTTCATCCCTGTTCAGTTAAATGATGGGAAGGACTCTGTTCTCGCTCGAGTGTGTGTGAACAACGGTAAGAGCTTCATCAGCGAAGCCATGTTTCGCCAACTCCCAAAAGATCCAGCCATTCCCACCTTCAAACTGATAGACAAATGGGAAATGGACCTGGAAGCACCTAATTCCAAACATCTCCTGCCAAGCAGGTGTATGCTCAAAATCTCCATTGGCAACAAGAGCATAGTCCACAATTGTTGGGTCGTGCGAGACGTCCCTGCCGCCTTTTACTTAGGCAGTGACATTCTCAATCGCTTTGCCATTAGTTTGGACCTAATAAACTTCAAAGCTTGGTCCCGATTAGCGGATAATCCCATGGGCTTTGATGATCCAGAAAAAGCATTTAGGTCAGCTCAATTGCTACCTTATGCAGTTGAAATTCAGGTTAAAGAGGAAGTCACCATCCCAGAAAGGACCCGACAATTCTCCCTGGAAGTGAAAGTTAAAAGGGGACAAGAGTTGAAAAACCCTGATGCTTACATACATCTAAATGCTTCTCTCCAACAGCAAGGGCTGGGGGTAAACCCAACTCCATTAGTCAACATAGAACATGACACCATTCCAATAGAGGTGGATAACAGCGACTTAAAGAGTATTACTCTAGCCGCAGGCACCATTGTTGGAATGGCGGTTGATGACCGACATTTTTCCATTGATTTAGGTAATGAACTGTTAGGACCAATCCCCAAGGACTGTTTTGACAGTGACAGTGATGACAACGCAACACCAGACAGGATTTTTACCCGGCATGGGGGGAACTTCCTGGTGTACACTTCCTGCCCGTATGGTAAGGAAGATGTGACGTGTGACTTCAGGAGGGATGAGGTGATTTTCCAGGTTCATGAAGGCTGCCTTGCCCACCTGAAGCCTCCGGTCCAAATCAGCACTCTGACCAGGGACTTCTCCACCCAGCTGGAGGAGGCCGCGGAGATAGCCAAACCAGAAGTCTTTCCAGGCTTCAGGCAGATGGTGGAAGAGAGAGTCAACCTTGCTGATGCCTGTGTGACTCTGGAACAAAAGCAAAAGTTGAAACAAGTTTTCTTGGATTTCCAAGATCTCTTTGCGGTAGACTCATATGACTGTGGTCGCACTGACATCCACACAACAACAATCCCCACGGACCCTGGCATGACTCCTGTGTTTGTGAAGCAATATCGCTTGCCTCTCGCATCAATGGAGTCCCTTACTGAAATAATTAAGAACCTTGAGTCCCGGGGAATAATCCGTCCAGTCCACAGCACCTTCAATAATCCGGTGCTGGGAATATTGAAGCCAAACGGCCAGTGGAGACTCTGCGCCGACCTTAGGGAGCTCAACAAACGGGTCCATACTTCCCGATGGCCTCTGCCCTACATTGACCAAGGGCTGGCCCAGATCAAGGGGTCACAGGTATTCACTGCAATAGACCTGACCAATGGATACTGGACTGTGCCTGTCAGTAGGGAGGACCAATACAAGCTGGCTTTTACCTTTGGGGGCCAGCAGTACACCTGGACCCGGACTCCCTTCGGATACCTCAACTCCGGCAATGAATTCAACATTTTTCTACACAAGGCCATGCCCGACTTGGGTGCAAGGGGTAACCTGGGGCTTATGTAGATGATGTCCTCATCAAAAGTTCATCTGTGGAGGAACATATAGCGGAGATCCGTTATGTTCTGACACAGTTGAGGGCCGCCGGAGCAAAACTTTCCTTTCAGAAAGCACAGTGGTGTAGAACCCGTGTTAATTTCTTGGGGCATGAGATTACTCCTCAGGGTCTCTGTCCCCAGGAAAAGAAAGTGGAAGCACTTCAGAAACTGAAAGACCCCACAACTCTGCGGGAACTAAGGAGCCTCCTTGGACTGACTAATTACAGCAGAAAGTTCATTGAGGGCTACGCAGAGATCACCAGACCCCTGATTCATCTCCTGAAGGGGGGGGTCAAGTGGGAATGGGGTCCAGAACAAGCCGAGGCCGTAAAACAACTCAAAAGAAGCCTCTCACAAGCGCCTTGCCTAGCTTACCCGGTCAGAAACAAGGAGTTCTTCCTGGAGACAGGGTTCTCTAATACGTGCTTGACGGCAGTATTATATCAAAAGCATGACAAGGTCAATAAAGTAATCTCCTATGCGAGCAAAACTTTATCCTCTGTGGAGGAAAAATTCAACGATTGTGAGAAGGCACTCCTGGCGACGGTGTGGGCATTGAAGAATTACCGCCCGTTTATCCAGGGGGAGCACATCATAGTGGAGACTCCACACCAGCCTCTGCAATATCTCCAAAGTGACAGAATCCGGGCCGGAAATGTGAGTAATTCCCGAATTACTTCCTGGATTCTGTCAATGCAAGGCTTTCCTGTGGAGGTCAGATATGGCCAAAACAAGAAGAGTCCCCTCGCGCAAGGTCTGGCTGACTTGCATGATTGTGCCAGAGAAAACTGTCTCGAGGACGAAAGTCTAAAAATAAAGGACAACATGGAGGCATACCTTAATTCCCCACACAAAGTCTTTGAAGAAGACAAGTGTGAGGGAATGCCCACTGTGTATGTGGATGGATGCTCTTACCATGTTGACACCAACGGGGAGAAAGAACTGGTGGCTGGCGTAGGGAATGCATGGGTGAATGAGTCCCCAGAACCCTCCGCTGGATACAAAATTGGTCCCCGAAGTAGTCAGGTGGCAGAATTGATGGCTGTGCATCAGGCCATCCTCACTGCTGTCCAGCATCAACTCCGCGAACTGGTCATAATCACAGATTCGGATTATGTACGGAACGGGTTCGTGGAGCACCTGGTTAATTGGAAAACCAGAGGCATGTTATGTGCTAACAACAAACCCTTGAAACATGGGAAGTTGATCCAAAACATTGATGATCTGGTCACCTCGAACGAGATGACCATCTATTGGAAGAAGATCAAGGGTCATTCCAAAGTAGAGGGACCAGACAAAACTGGAAATGACTTAGCTGATCAGCTGGCCAAAACCGGGGCCATCCAAGGGGATCTAATTGAGATTGAGTCCCTGTTGGGGGAAATCCAGGTCACTGCTATCACTAGGTCCCAGACAAATGCTCACAACGACCTTTCAATTGCACAATGGAGTAAGGAGACCCCTGATGCTGATTTGATTACCGCTCAGAAGGGGGATCCAATAATTTGTAAATTTTACCAGCACCTTGAGGACCCTGAGAACTTTCCCCTGACGGATACCGATTACATTGGGAAAGAGGACCTAAGAGTGTTGATGAAATGTCCAAAAATGTTCCGGATCCAAGACGGTTTGTTGGTAAGGAAATCCAAAGCTGGCCACGATCAGTGGGTGGTTCCTACCTCATTCCGAAGCCTGATGTTAAGTCACGCCCATGATGCGGCCACCGCCGGTCATAGGGGGTTTCACACAACACTGGAAATCTTAAGAGAGGTTGCATACTGGCCACACATGGGCCAGGACCTCAACCAATATTTGAAGGGTTGTCTTGTGTGTGCACAATTTCAGCCGACATCCCTCACACACCGGGCGCCTTTACAAAAGAGGGGAATGACACTGCCATGGTCAGATTTACAAATCGACTTTGTAGGCCCTGTGATTCGCTCGGCTAGGGGGAATAAGTACATGTTGACTGTGACGTGCTTGTTTACCAAGTGGGTGGAATGTCTCCCAGCCCCAAATTGCAAGGCAGAAACTGCAGCTGCCTTGATGATTAACCACATCTTTTCCCGTTTTGGTCTACCTCAAAGGATTGAGTCAGACAGAGGTAGCCACTTCACCAGTGAAGTAATGACAAAGATGTGGGAGATACTGGGGGTCAAGAGAAAGCTGCATATTGCTTATAGACCAGCTTCTTCTGGGGCAGTAGAGAGATATAACCGGACAATTGTGAGCATATTAAAGAAGTTTGTGGCAGATTCTGGGCCAAGTTGGGATATCCGATTACCTCTGGTCCTAATGGCTATCAGATCTACCCCTTCATCTGCAACCAAAATGTCACCATTTGAGTTGATGACTGGGCGCAAGATGGTGCTTCCGCAGCATTTGCTCTACAGGACCCAAGAGCAGACACTGATAAATGCCTCCACTACTCATGAGTATGTAGAGAATTTAAGCAAACACCTTCAACATGCTTTTGCTTATGCTCAGCGGAATCTAGAAAGATCAGCTGATAGCATGAAGACCCATTATGACCTGAAAACTTCCAGGAAGGAATATCAGGTGGGAGACCGGGTCTATCTATACAACTTCCAAAGGAACCAGGCCAAGCAGCGCAAATTTTTGCCTACATGGAAGGGACCCTTTGAGATCGTCGATAAGATCTCCCCTGTGGCCTACAAGATCCGCATCCCCAAAGGCGGTTCGGCAGAGGGGGAAGACAAGTGGGTCCACATAAACCAGTTGAAATGTTGCCATCCCAGGCACACTCTGCAACAACTGGAGGAATCCTCTGGAATCCTAGCGGGTACTGTCTCAGACTAATTCAGTTCCAATCATAAAACATACCACATCTAGTCTCTAAAATATTGTGATTTGCATGAAACTGTCTCTTAGTTATACTGTTTTTTTTTATCAAAGTAAGAATGTAATGTTTCGTCATGATGAAATGCATATGCTGTCCCACCATCTCAACAGTGGTGGAAAAACGTCTATGAGTAGGTATTGCCGCTCTTCCTTTGTCGTCCTAGGAGAAAGAAGACCTTGAGACTGGCCAAGGAGGATGATCCGGAGACCGGGAACGAAGATCCAATGGGCCCAGTGGACCGCCCAATACTCCCATCAGGACTGGCGAGGAGAACCGATCGATCAGTACCGGATGGAGAAGAAGATGCTGAACTGTGCCATCTACAGAAGAGGAAGAAGATTATGCGGACAGACCGGTGCGTGGGTCAAAACCCATGGGCACGCGACTCCCCATCGACTCAAATTCAAAGTGCAGTCGCGTGGGGGGGCTTGTTGGGTGTCCTGACCCACGTTTAAGCTATCATGCTGCAACATTTGGTGCTGTGGGCTTAGAAAATTCAAGATGGCGGAAAACCCACATGTGCGCTGAAATCCAGGAAAGCTGCGCAGTTTGTGCGCACACTAAAATGGTTGCCTCACTTGCCACCCACCAGTGCGAGAATGAAAGGCCGGGTTGCCATGAGGGAAATGGGTTGCCAAAGGAAAAACAGTAGCGCCGGTTAGCTTCAAAGCGCTTTAAAACCACCATTGGACTACCCGCACAGTAGTCTGAAACCATTGGGAATGGAAATGCTGATTGCCAAATGCAACCTAGAATTGTGGGGAATTCATTTCTTAAATCCCAAAAATGGGTGCAGTACCAGTACTCACCACTATCCAAAAGCCGGCGTTTTAAAACCACTCTGTTTCCCTGAAGGCAAGTCAAAATGCCTATTTTCAAACATTGCAATATGTGCAAAATATTTACTGAACACCAGCAGACATTTGGTAGAATGGAGTGTTGTGTGCCTACAAAATCTGGGAAATGAAGAGCCCAAAACAATGCTTATAACAAAACTGCTATGGAGTCAGCAGTTTAAGTTGCACTGGATTTAAAGACACTAAAATCGAAAATGTTTAGATTAAATGAGTGAGCTGTGTTTGGTGTCACATGCCTTTGTAACTGTTTAAATGTCATAGTTTTAAACTTAGAATCAGCCTTCTAGATGCATATGTAAAAATGTTTAGTTTTATTTGAATGCAGAAACTGGGGAACAAAAAGTGACATTTTATCTGAAACCCGGCTTAAGGAACTGAATTCTGCCTGGCAACTACCCCCATCAGGAGGGAAATTTGAGTCACCACTGTGTTCTCAGGCCAACCTTCCTTTTGCTGCCCACACGAAGGATATGCCATCTATCTGATAATTGAATTATCTGTGCTCTGCAGGAGAGTGAACAAAGCCCTCTTCACTCAGGCAAAGGTTTTTATTACCGCAGTCGTAAAATGTAGCTTCCTCTTGGCAAGAGCTGGGAGGGGCACTGCCTGTGAGAGCAAGCTGGCTTGGCAGAAACTAGAAAGACTGGTTTCTATACCATGTGACCTGGGAAACCACACCCCTTTGGAGCCAGAACATAACTTTAAAAAGATGAATAACTCATAGAGCGGACATGTGAAAATTTTATAAATGATACCATAATTCTTGTGATTTTTCTGCCCACATTTTAAGAGGTTTTTCGACCCGGTGGCATGTTCAGGGGGGTTTTAGCGGAAAAATGGATATTACTCTAACTGTATGCATGTTAAAAATCTGAAACTTCTTCAGTTAATGTCCCTACTCCCTGCACACATGTATGTAAAGTTGGGTCAATGTCAGAAATTGCAAAATCAGTTAAAAAGTGAAATATGTGCCATTTCTGAATGCAAGCTCCCAGGAAGAGCAGAGTTTGAACAGGGTATACCTCCTGTAATGCATGATGGGTGCATATGATTTTAAAACAATATGTACCTCTGCAAATATGTATTTGTTTCAAATCTAGATTTGTGTGTAAGTTGACAGGAGGAGTGGACTTTCTGCAGGCTGTAAAATGACATCACTCTGACTCACAGTTCATTCCCCAATCAAATGATAAATGGAAGTTTGACCAATTAGAAGCTGAGAGAGAGGTAGGGTCAGTGATGCTAGAACACACCCACATTCTAAACACATAAAAGCAGACAGACAGGACAGATAGGGACTTTCCAAATCCATCTGCAGCGGGACGCTCTGCCGGAAAAATCCATACTTACCTCCATCAACCTCCAGAAAGCCAAACTAGAGACTTCAATCTATCCAGAACTAAGAGAACCAGAGAGAAAGCAGTGCTGTACCCAGAGAGACCCAGACCAGCAGAGAGAGCTGACCCAGATCACTGTGAAGTGCAGAGGCCAGACCAGACCAGACCAGAGTCCAGTCTAAAACCCTGACCAGATCCGTGGCGAGGCCCATTTCACTCAAGAATATAGTGTGAGTACCTACAAAATTGTGCAGAACCAATCTCTTAGTTAAAATAATATAATTCAATCCTATTTTAATCTAAGTAGAACTGTCTCCTAACTGTCACCTGTCACTTGTAAAGCTGTCACCTGTGATTTGCTAGTTGCAAGCTGCACTTGTCATTTTGAGCTTTTGAAATTTGCAAACCCAAAAACGACCTTTATTAAATCGCTCATATCTCCGCGACCGTTTGGGCTAGAGACTTGCAGTAACTTTCCTCTGATAGCTTAGAATCGTAGCTTTGAATCGCACCAAGAACCGCATTCCTACCCCTTATAGTTTTACCGCAATCGCGGAACACGCATCCGCGAATTTTACCGCGATTTGCAATTTCTTCACATGTAAAAACTGCTGCTGTTTGCTTTCCATTTGCCAGAAATTCGTTTAACCTGCTAACTATCCCTGCATCATTGCTAGTGTGAGCCTGGACTAATATTAACTAGATACCACTCACCCTGAACCTCTGAAAGGGAATTAAAAAGCATTTCCAGCATATTTCTCATCCATTGCTAGCACATATCAAAGCATTTGGGCCTGTGATTTCAAAACTCCTACCTGTTTTCTGTTGTCTAATCTTGCTGGATTGAACCGATTACATTGATTGCATTTCTGAGAACTGTGTGCTTTCCTCCCATTTCCTTGCATTGCATAAAGAGGGGGGGAGTGAATAGCCAGAGAAAAGTGATTACATTGTTTGGTTGAAATCATATTGCGTATTTTCTGTACTGCATTCATTGAATATTGCATCCACCTGAGCTTACATAAAGCATCCTCTACCACATTATACTTTTGTTCCTATTTACCAGTGTGCTATCTTATCCATTTCATGTCAACTCATTAGTGATTATAAGAAGTGTGTGAGTGCCAGATTCTCCGTGTTGATCTTTATCATATCAGATTAAATGTGCTATTCAATTATTAATTTATTATAAAGTGTCATATATATATCTATTGTTTAAATCATCAAATAAACCCTTTTAACTTGCAAAACAGAACTACTTCTTGGCTCAGTGGGGTCAGGGGGATTCCAAGAGAGCGGTGTTATATAGGGGTAGTCATCCAGAACGCATGAACTGGACCTAAAGATATATCAATAAGGGTTTTCATTCAGTATTCCAGACTAGGCGTTGACTTAGCTGTAGTGTTGAATTGAATCCTCTTACAAAATATAAGGAATTACAACATTTTGAATGATAAATTAAGAGAAGCTAGGAGATGATATTTTATATTGGATAGGAAGAAGGAAAAGAAGAAGAGACCTAATTGCCAAAGGAAGCAAGTTCCAATGTTTGGAAGCAAAGCGAGAGAGGGTCAGTCAAAAGAAATTGATGATTGTGATCTAAAAAGAGCAGAGAACACAGATAAGGAGGGGAGATAGCATAAATGCATTTGAAAAGAATATAGAGAAAGTGGAAAACCAAGTGAGACTCAAAAGACCTCTAGCAAAGACAAGTCAGGGAATGAAAAACAGAGCCACAAAGGGAAAGTTTAAAGAGGAGACAAATAGAAGAAATTTAGATGGAGCAGAGAGGAATCATCTGATACACAGGTAGACCAAGTTCAGAGCAGTAATCCAGATGACAAAGGTTAAGCACATACACCAGTATTTTAGACCCAAGAAAGCAGAGAAAGGATTGAGCTTTGTGAATGTTATAAAGGTGGAAATGAAAGGAAAATTGAGACCAGAGATGTGAGAAGAAAAATAAAGAAACATCAAAAAAAGACATCCAGATTACGAGGAGAGGAAGCAAGAGGTAGCGAAGAGGAAGAAAAGGAAAGAACAGGAGGAGGGACAGGGACAAATAAAGCAGGACAGAGGAGCACTTTGGATTTGGCAAGGATAAGCTGAAGGAAATTATATATCATCCAAAACTGGATAGCGAGTAAGCTGGCAGAGAGAGAACAATGGGAAGACTCGAATGAGGAAAAGAAAACAGATTTAGGAATCATCAGAATAGAAGTGGTGGCAGAAACACTGGGAGAAAGCAGAGAGGAATATTCTGTTGGGAAAAAGGGAGACTGCCTGAATTTAAAGCGATAAAAAGGCCTGAATGAAGCCTTGCTACTAAACGTGGGTTGTGCGTTTCTTTAATTAACACAATAAAGTGCACTTGTGGGATGCAGTTCCAACATACAGTGTTGATTTCACCACAAACCGAACCTTCCGGGGAACTGAATAGGTGAAAATGTACTTAAGGCCCAAGGACTAGCTTGTAACCAACTTGAAATTAACACAAGCAATGCTTTGCAAAATAAAACGTTCTACTTTCATCCAAGAAATTGTAACTTGCTGCAAAGAGAGAAGGTACTATCCAGAACTTAGCAAATGAAAGTGCAAAGCAGTATTGCATTCAATCAATAATCATATAATTTCCGGCAATTAATGGAGAGCAAAAACATTTGACCAAGGAGAAGTAGGACTGCCAGTGTCTACATATTTTCTCAGAAATGCGACCAAGCATAAATGAAAACTAGTTCTTACATTCTTACATTAACGGAGAAACATTGTAAACATTTGCTACACGTTTTCAAATGAAACATCCCAGTGCATAACCCTTTAATTTCATAAAGTGTTGCCATATCATTTCAAAAGAAGAACATTTTAACATGCAAGTCAGATTGCAGAACATTTCATTCAAGATATGTGAAATATTAAATATAAAAGTGATGCCTTTATAAATGCAAGTAAGATTGGTATTCTCATGTGGCTTTGTCGATGTTAAATTTATGTTGATTATTCAATTAGCCTGGTCATAGGCTCAACTCATGTTCTACCCAGGATGTGCAGTGCTGATGGAGCATATCCCACAAGATTAGCATGCCATTTGTAGATAAAGCCTCATTCATTTTACAACAAAGAACCACATTACAATACTTATAACAATGACAATCTATTGAAGTCCTCTGGTTAATGAGATGCCTGCTATTCACATGGACCCATCTCAAGAAAAATACTGTGAATGAAAAATACATTTAACATTACAGCAGAGATGAATCTATAGTTCCCTCAAGAGATTACATCTAAATCATTCACATGCTATGAGCTCTGTTTTCCAATCTCACAGGCATCAAAGGGCCACTTAAGGTTTCACCTTGTGAACTAGGCCTCCCAATAAAATGATCCATCTGAAGTTTATGAGAGGCTTTGCAAACAAAAGAAGCCTTTGTCAATAGATCGAGGTCAAGCATTAACTACAGTCAAGCGCAGACATGTTTCCACATCTCAAATAAAAAAACAAGATGCACACTTAGTATTTTAAAATAACATGTCAGATCCCAAACACCAGTTTCAACATTTCTCAAAAGCCATACATCCGAGAATCAAAGGGAAAGCTGTTCTACAACCTCATACTCTCCTTGACAAAATGAGATACAATTTGACATACTATTTCTTAATAATCAATGAAACCATCATCATGAATAAATAAGTAATTTTGTATAGAATAAATTCATGCTGCATATTCCTGGGTATGTGAGGACTATGGGAACTCCGAAATTAAATCAATTTTTCCTCTATGTGTCATGTTCCTACAATGAGATATGGTTGAAATATGATTTTGAAAATAACATTGTCCACAAAGTGAGCGCCCACCCTCTCACATTTTCAGATTTATGATCAACCTATGAACATTAAGGGGTTTATTCTTGGGAGTGTCTACCTGTTGAGCATGCCAACGGGAAGGCTTGACCAATTAAAAAGTGTGATGTTATAATGACAGTGTGCGGATATGGCCATTACAAAAGTAGAAACACAGGGAATGAGGAAGAGCTGGGATTGTGAAGGCTGCAGAAAAAGGAACACCTGGTCCAAATGTGATGAGCTTGGATATTATCTGGAGATAATGGGCCTGCTCTATGTGGAAACCTGAGGCAGATTTTAGCTGAGGTCTGCTTTCATAGAGAAGGGAGAAAGAGACCAGAAGGGGCATAGCTGACTGACAATTGCCCGGAAACTCTCGATGACCCTTGCTGGCTTGGTGACTTAAAGAATTATTCAAAGTGAGTATGACATTTCTCCAATGTAATTAGAGCAAGGCACACTAGAGACATTTTTCTCCTAGGTCCTAAGACTGGGTGGACTTGGAGGGACTTCCACTGGGGAAGCTCATTTCAAATATAATACTTGTGCATGTAGAGTGGGAACTGCACTTTGCTTTCCCACTGTATTCAAATCCAAGTTAGATTTGTTTTAAATGGGAGAAGATGCACCTGTGTAGATAATGTGCATTTCTCTTTGGCAATCCTAGCCAATCAAATGAAACCCTCTGGAGTTTCACAGGTGTAGTCTCACAAGAGATGTGTGAAAGGGTGCATATTTTGACATCTTCAGGATAGACTGATAATTTGCAACCTATGAAAGCCATATATATGTAAGAGGACACATTGGGGATACATTGGGGGCCTTATCTGTGTCACTTCCATTTCCAGAAAAATTGATGCCAATGTAAATTACATTAATTCCTAACATATATCATCGCGCAGTAGGGGGGGGACCCTGAACCAGAGTGCCCCAATCTTCAAAGTAAAGTGGTAGCAGTAATGTATTCCTTTATTCAAACTAAATAACATTATATTCCAATGTTGAGTGGATGGACCACTACACGGTGTTCTACATTAATAGCACAGCACAGTGTCTCTAAACACATAACAAAAGAGTCTGATGCAACTCACCACAGCATGCAGTGAATTTCCATGCATATGTAAGAAAGTCCCAGCACCACGCCTACAAAGGGGAATTCATTTCAAATGTGTTTTACATGAATGCCTTTTTTTCTAAGGAACCATTCTGCAATACTCGTACTTGCTATTGATATAGGAAAAAATAAGGTGTTTTAATTTGATATGTGAAGTAGTTGAATACATTGTCTGATAAGCGACGATGTAAGTATGGACTTTGAGTGTGCTGTTTAAAAATGACATTGTCCTATTAGAATCAGAAATATAATTCAATTGTGTGACTGCATGTGTGCTCTGTTTCTTAGGAAGATTCACACAGACAGGCCAATTCTTGTTTCTATCAACCAGTTACAAATGTACTAATATTCTATTGTGGCGACCTCCACAAGAAAATTAGGGGACAACCTTTTGAGTGACATTTGAATAAAATGACATTTCTAATCTTAATACAGCCTGTTTCTTGTCACAGAATTGTGGGGTGGCATCCTATACCAGGGGGCTTTAAATTAGGGGATGCACCATAGTGATTTCTCTAATTGAATCCACAAAAGATCCAACAGTTCAATTTGCATCAGGGGACAGGTCGTCATTGCCTTGAATGGCACGTGCCAATTCGTCTTTCCCCAGAGACAAGACTTGCACTACCAGCGTCATCTACATTTATTACCCTATAAAGTTAGAAAAAACTACCCTTCAGTGCATATGGCCAGAGGGGTCAACTTGAAGGAAGATGCGTCAGTGCAGGCATCGTCAGACAAGTCCCTTTTCCCCATCAATATTTGAAGGCCAAACAACATCAATCCAACTTCTGCATGCGAGCTGTTTCACCTCACAAAATATTTTGCCCACGCAAAGGCCATTCATAAACAGTTAACGAAATAAAGAATTGCCTGCCCTTCTGTTTCTGGACATCTAACAATCCCATATAGTAGACATCTCTCGCTGCTAAAGGACTTTGGCATGTATAATCTAGTAATGCAGCTACAACTTTCTAATCAAGAATAGTCCTATTCGCAACATCATTGTGCCTCAAGCTTTGCTCTTAGAGAATTGCGTGATGTGCATTTCCAGAACCCTCATGGAATATGGTGAAGAGGAATAGAAAGGTATCCCTGAAACATTGCCCTCCCCTGGGAAAACCCCTAATCACTGCAAGCTGGGTCATCTACACAACCTGCAGATCTAGGGTCAACAAAACTAAAAATATATATAAGCTTTCCATCAAATTTAAATCAGACATTCTCAGTCTTAATTTGATGCATGCTTCCCAGGCTGTACAATGCGTCTCTGGCTGTCATCACAAAATCACTTCACCATCTCATAATTCAAATGCCCTCGATTGTGTATGATACTTAGCCTTTCTCACCAAACAGTTCTTGGGAACAAAACAGGACTTTTCTCTTGCAGTACATGCATGCCCCCAGATAAGTTTCATACAAGATTTTTGTTACACATGAACATCTTGTAAATACAACAGCTTTATTATTGTTCTGTGTACATTTACACACAAGTTTAGAGCACAGGGAAGTGCAAAGGTCAGATTGAAACCAGAATGCTTCTTTTGATTTTTATCTACATTGATGTAATTGCAGGCCATGGTGAAAAGCCTCTGAAACAGAATGTTTTTCTCTGAAGCCTATCAAAAAAAGAAACTGCAAATAAGCAGAAGTGGTGTGAGTTTGAAAAGCTCGCCCAGAGCTCCTGTGGTGCTTTACTAGGTATCCGGACAAATGGAATTATGTGCAAAAACCAGTGTTGATTTTCTAAGGCAGATGAAGTGATGCACCGATACATCATACAGTGCCCCAATTTGTTCTGCATGACCCAGTGATTACAACAAATGCAGATTAGAATTGCTTTGTGACAGTGGAATTAGTGAGACAGGCATTACTTGAATCTTTCTGAATTAATGGCAAAGCGAATATGCTATTATTCAAAGTAAAGTTCTAAACCTATCACTATGATTCTCCTGAAGTCTTTAACAACTCATGGCCACATATTTTAGATTTCTTTCCATGCCATTTTCAGAAGCCACTATACTGTGTACAGGGAATCGCCACTTGGGAGTACTCTTTGGTTCTCCCAGCATATTACACTTCCTCAGAAGCACGTAATTGTAAATCATAAGTACATTATTTGATCCAACTCCCTATAGCACAGAATTAGTACAACTGTATAGACTGAGCCCGAATAAGCTGAACATTTAATTTGCACCCATCAATAACCACCTTATAAAATGGTGTACTGCTTTATTTTCTGATCGCTCACACCACCTTGCAACACTTCTTTCATCCCTTGTTTACATTCTACATCTCTGTGGTATATCAAGGCAGTCTTTGGACTACCTTAATCTATGCATATGCAGAGTTCGAAATTGAGATTCGATAAGCATGAGCTAAAACCAACTCTTGGGTGTCCGATACCACCATGTAGGCAGAAGCTACAGAAGGGGAAGCAGGAGCAACCAGAGATGCTACTTTCACCTTTTGTCCATTTTGTATGAACCATTGTGGTTAAATCTATATTAGATGTGTTCTAATACATCTGTATTAACATTCTCAAATACTCAAAGTCAATGTCACATTTACAAGTTTGGAAAGCACCAGTTGGCCATAGAAGCCAAAAGTAGTCCCTGGTAGCTGTTGGATTCGAGCTAACCAGGCTCTACTGTGCTAGAAGCAGGAGCTAAATAGCTCCCAGCTCCCCTCAATTTCGAACCCTGCATACATAGCACTGCATTTCCTACATTCTTTTTCCACTTTAGACATGCCGGATGTTCTAAATTACACATTTATAAAAATACATTAATTACTTTCCATACATTAATCACTTTTTCAGACAATAATTGGTTTTGACATTTGTGTTTAAGAATTTGGTAGTTTGCATTTCAGTATAACTTTCTAACCACAGCCAAGCTCATAACAGCTCAGCAAAACAATTAAATATACAGGTAAGTGTCAGACATTACATATAACAATCATTTTGCTCTTGTACCATTGTGTAGGGTTCATGCATACATCAAGATTAATTTCATAATGAATAGTTAGAATTCGTTGTGAACATGCTCTAGTCCTTCAACATCCACATCAGTGCTGAGTGGTAAATGTGAGAGACCTCTGGGACTATTAGCTCTTGAGCATTCATCAACAATTCTTTGTTCGTCAACATCTTCCAAGCAATTTTCACAGTTTCTACGAAACGAGCAGTTCACGAAGAACCTCCTAGAAGACCATAGGTGGTACTAAACACTACATAACCCTGTTCACATTTTGTACTTTAGCAGGGTAATTGTGCACACAATAGATAACTCACAAACTGGCAAGTTTATGTTTTGACAAATTATCCCTCATCATTAACTCAGGGTGATGTATCTCGTGTGCGCAGGCCATGCTTAAACCTTCGCTCCTCAAAGTTTAATACGACACCAAATTAAACAAAGATTGAGCCCTTAAAGTTAGTGCTGCAAGAATCACACAGTGAAATAACGGATACCTCAAATGTATTTAGTCTTTTTAAAAGATAAAGAAGTTATTCGACATATAACACTGAACTGCTACAACTTATTAAAATAGCAGTGTCTTTGGGATGAGTGGCTGGAAAAAAAAGAGCATGTAGGATGAAAAAGTTTCATGTATACCGAGGGGACCTTCTGCCCCTATATAGCTCTCACAAGAATTAATTACACAAAATCCTATCTCGAACGGAGTGTTGATACGAAGTGAAAATAAAAAGAGCTGTGGCGCTGGCCAGATTGGACTAGCACAAGCTCTATGGAGGGCTCCCTAACATATCCCTAGAACCTTTAACAGAGTGGCAAAGTTCGTACTAAGAAAAAAAATGTTAGACCACATCATAGCAGGTCTATAAACCTTCCAATGAATCTCAATACAAGGCAGAGACGTGCGAGTTTCTGCACACTATCCACTGTGCTATCTGTAATACGGGGCTTGCCTTCGTGATCTGCTATTATTTCTCTCCTATTGAGACATGGCAAGCACATTAGGTTGCTTGTACCCAACACAGCCCGCTGTGGTGGAAAACACTGGTAACCAGAGCCCCCAACTCTGGAATGACGTCTCAGAAAACCTCAGCTTCAGAGAAAATCACATGCACTTTAGGAATGACTCAAGATGCCTCAACAAATCTTTCTGAACCTTACTAACACGTACCTTAGCTACAAGAAAATCGAGCCGATGACCTCTGGTCATTCTCACATGGGAATTACCTCATCCCTGGTCTGTGAAACACCCACCGCCTCAAGCACTTACCCATGTTCTACACTGAAGCCTCAGGAATGTGGCTGCTGGCTGCATGTGTTTGATATGGATCACTGAAATGGTCGACCCCCCCCCCCAACCTGCCCTTTACTCCCCAGCTGCACCTCTTTTGCCCTGGACCCCTGAAGATGCTCCTTGCCATGTGCAGCCCTGAACAAACACCACAGTATAGATATAAATAATCTTCCACTGTAAGGATTCCAGCATATATGCTCATTTATCAATAATGTACCATATTTTATGGACTCCTAATTCGCACATGTGTGTAATCAGCCAAAATCTTCCAATTATATGTTGTCCAATTAATTTCTTCTATCTGAACCCCCTACTACCTTAAACTACTCACACAATCAACCCTCGCACATGGCAGAAAGGTGCCTCTAAATATACCACCAACAGAAAATCCCAGTTCACGCCCCTAGCCCCACCACACTGCATTTCATGCCAGCAGCCAAATGGGCCTCACACCCTGACTGCCAAGTTAACTGATCTTTCTGCCTTCCCCTCTGGATGCAAGACGGGCCCTTGTATCCTCGCCACTAAATCACGTCACCTCATACCGACACTAGTACGCTGGTACTTCCAACCAGCACACATCAACACCTTAGGATTGGCACCAGCATTTCTCGCTACGCAACGGAAACATACCCCAAAGAAGCCCACCAGAGCGGCAGAGGGGTCCTATGCAAGCCCACTTTGCATTACTATCTAGAACGCATGTAACAATCAGTGGTACAATCGCACTTAACTTCATCAGACACATCATTTGCTTTGGCTCGGGAGTCGAGTACATTTGAATTCATGTTTCCGTTATATTGCAGGACTGGGTCCAAGTTCACAACATGTTTGCGATACAGGCGCCTCGTCAGGACTGAACGCATCATCACCATTATATCATTTTCCATCGCCTGGGTTTTTATCGCATCTGTCTTATCTAAAAATAATATAATGTCAGGAAATATCAGGACAATGGAACAATGAATATATTTGTGTCACTTGAATGAAAAGATGCTCATCAATTGGTATTGTGAATGTTCCAAAGTTTTAATTGCAATACCGACACATTGCATTTTTGGTGCTGCATATCTAAGCCAGAAGAGAGATGAAAAGCGGTCAAATGCTAGACGCCAAAGTGATTCGAAATGTCAAATAAGTGTGGACTGATAAATACTGGACGGGGGATCTCAAAGGAAACCACTAATACCCTGGAAAGAAGTGTTCTGCTGTCTGCTAGGATTCATCGAGCACACACGACATACAGCCGCTGCCTGAGTCCTGCACCAGGGACTCTGATAACCATCAACTAGACACTGCTAGTTGAAGGACAGTTCTTTCAAAGGCATGAGCAGTGGTGGAAATGGAAAAAATGTGGTGAGGGATCCCACAACACAGGGACGGGGTGGGGGAGGAGTTTGGTGATGGGCTGGGCCCAAGGGGGCGTGGCCTAGAGGGGGCGGGGCTCTTAGTGGACATCCAGCAATGCTGGGGTACTTAAAAAAATAAAAAAATAAACACCCGCCACGGCAGCATTGCCTTTTACCGCGGCTTTGGCACTGGTGTGTAATGCACAATGCTCGCTTTTTGCACTGGTGTGTAATGCACAATGGTCGCTACAATCAGTTGTACATCTAGCGCGTATTGTGCAATACTCACCAGTGCCAAAGCCGCGGTAAAAGGCAATGCTGCCGTCCAGGGCCGCCGGCCTTAGCAGCAGCGCCCTGGCCGAATTGGCGCCCCTGCCCTCCCTGCGCACCTTTAGGAGCCTCACACAGTCTTTATGTAGAGCAGTCTTCCTTGCGGGTTAACTCATGCCATACAGGCATGTTTTAATGCATATTTTTACCAGCCAGAGCGAGCTAACTGACTGGGTTCAAATCGCAGCTTCACAGCCTATTAATAAATCTTGTGACATTGGGCACAACGTTTTCTTTTGCTGCATCCCATCTGCCAAAATGCAGATTCGGTAGAAGCGACTCAGTGTAGGCTTTGCAAACAAAGCAGTCATAGTGGAAATGCGAACCAATGGAATGCACATCACACACTTTTTAACTTCTTGTAATGCAGCCTCCCACGACGCACCCGAAAATCAAAGGCTGACTTAACTCCTTGTTGCGTCCGGTGATGTCCACACATATGCACATTATGGCAGATCTTTCACTGTTTCAGTTCAGATCCGCCCAGGATCCCATTGAGTGTGCGGAGGGGTGTGGGGAGGCGGGGGGAGGGGTCATGTGAGGCGGGTGCATTTAATATGAAAAGGGCGCCTGTCGTGCCTTCTCCCAGCTTGGGGGAGCCTTTGAAAGACTCCCCAGTGCTGGCTGGCAGGGGGCTAATGGCGCCCTGAGGGGGCTTGGCGCCACGGTCGCCTGGCCTGCCCTAAGGCCGGCCCTGCTGTCGCGTGCGCTTTTCTTTAGTTTTATTTTATTTAATCTATTCTATTGCGGTTCATGGTCTTGGGCGGCTGACTCTGGCCGGATCCCGAGATCTGGCTCCATATCTGGTGCCGGATCTCAGACCCGCCGAGAGCCGGCCCAATGACCAGCACTGGGCATGAGCATAACGGATATGGCCAAGAGATGTTCATGGTAAGAATATATATTTGCTACTCCTTCGTACTTTTATAGCACGGACCGACACTCAGGGACTGCAAAGTTCTTTACAACAACTTTGGCATGCAGGGCTTTCTTTAGGCCAATATAAAACTGTAGGATTTCCCAGAGAGTTGTGGCTAAGGCTCAGATGGCACACCTATTGGTGGCAGCAATCATTTCCACGTGTGGCAAATGGGTCTCTTTGCAGAAACACACAGATTTAGAAGATTAACTGGGACACTACGAGCTTGCAGGTCCATCTGCATGGAACATGATAGAGGCTGTGCAGAGTGTCTGCTGTAATATTGGTCTTTCTCTCCTAATATTCAGCCAGAAACGTCAGTCAATTCTCAATCCCAAATCTCTACTGCTAGGTTAAAGGGAAGAGGGAACTAAGGGACATCCCTCCTTGATCAAATAGTACACAGCGGTCGTGTTCTCCGTTATCACTTGGATGACCTTGTTCTGATTCTGGGGAAGAAAGGACTTCTACAGCAGTACCATTACTTTTTGCTCCCGGTAAATGATGTAGTGAAGCCATTCCTTGGGTTCCCAGAGACTGAGCATCTTCAGGGTTCGCACTGTCTCAATCCTACATTTTGACAAATCTATCATAACAGAAATCTGGGGAAAATAGCCTCTTTCAGAAAATGTTGTTCTCCAGACCGCCATTGGAGAAACAGAACTAGTAATGACGACAATGAGATCTTCTTGAACTTCGACTCCTCAGGCTGATCCTAGTTGGTGGTCAGATGACAATGCAGGTGCATTCATTTTCAGCCTGAGGCCAAGAGGTTAGATGTGTCTGGAACCACCAGGCTGAATATTGAGCGAAGTTAAAAAGAAACAGAGGATAGTACCCTGGACGGACGAAATCCTTTCCTGTGAGGGAAATCCTCTCTCTTGAACAGTCGAGGACTGCTTTGATGAACTGAATCTTCTGAGTTGGGCTGGGAACGGACTTGGGGATATTTTGGCAATAGCCATAGTTCATGAAGGCGCTGGACACCTACATAATTGAATGGGCCCGACTGCAAAACGTGGCTCGAATCAGCCAATCGCAAAGCTACCGGGTAAAGATGTCCTCTCTCCTGATGCAGATGTGTCATTACAACTGAAAGAACTGTCATGAATACTATCAGAACTGCATTCAGTGTAAAAAGCAGGCTCCTGAATGGGTAATGAACTCTATCTATGGCACAGCCCAGACATATATTTCTGTTCCTCCTGTCATTAAGTTATAATACTTCCAAAGTCTGTGCTAGATTCACCAAGGATTCACTGTTCAGAATGGATTTAGATTTGAGAGATACAGAATGGGCTTGAGGCCATCACCCTTTTTGGAAACAAGGAAATATCTGGATTAAACCCTTTCTGGCGTTCTCATGATTGCCTTTATTGCAGGGAACTTTAGTGGCCTTTGCCGTTTTTGAAGAAACTCTGGGGTAGCATTTTGATATTGTTGAGACGATGATGGTGGCAGATCGAAAATAACCAGGTTTGATGATGTTGAGAGCCCAGGGATCCCTAGTTAATTCAGTCAAATTATGGTAATGGGACATTACTGATGCTGAATTATTCTTTATGAAAGGAGGCGCCACCATCCTCTCATAAAATAAACAGATTTCTTGTTAGTATCGAACGCAGCCAAGGTTGCAGATTCCGGTTTAGTTTTGCACAGAAACTTCACCTCTTTGAGCTGCTGGTAGAATTGGGTTTTAGGATACACAGTCCTTGGAGGTGTAGTTACCATCGGAGAAAAAGGGTTACAACCTAGAGTTGAAAAATACTCCAAAGTTGGGCATGACATAAGCGTTGGAGAGCACTGTGCAGTGTCAACTCTAGCAGAAAACAGCTGTCCCAGATCATCAAACTCTAGATCATTTTAAGTCCAAAAGAATGGGGAATCAGCCCATTTGTATAGAGGAATCAGCAACTGAAGCAGACTCTGCAACCAACCCGGATGAAAAACTGCTCTGTATCGGAACAGAAAGACCTTTCTTCAACTACTAAGGGCTTTTCAAGCTGTGTTCCTCTCCATGTCTTCTTCCTAAACCATTTATGCTTATCATAAGCAAGTGGGGTAGAAGACGGTTCTTGTTCCTTGACAATCAGCATACAAAGCTCTTTTTTTAAGCCTTAGGACACACTCTACCAATGGTTTAGTCCTGGGATCGTGGGAGGAGCTGAACCAGATTCCCAAATGTCAGAAGGATGAAGCTGAAGGCAAACGTTTGGAGGATACAGTACCTGAAGGCCCAATATCAACTCTCGGAAGTCCATGCCCTAATGACTTTAAGACGCTGGTACTATTTTTACTTTTACCTTATTTCCAATTTTGTTTGTAAGATCCCTTTTGCATGGCAATCTCCTGCCTCAAATGCTCAGCCTGTGCGGGCACACAATAGGGTTTGGGTGTATATTAGTTTGATAAAGAGCATCATATTAGCATGGATTACAAATAACATGCTGTGAGAGGACAACATGCTAATTTGGATGCAGGAATGATGGAATCAGAAAATCAACTTATGTAGGCTCCAGGACTACAGATGGCATGTTTGAAATCAGGTGGGCATATGATTTTCATACTGCGGGGACTGATTCAATTAGTGCCATTTGAGTTGGCCAATGTTATCTGTTATTTACGCATTGACAGAAATTGTCTTTTTGTGCTGCTTAAGTGACAGCGTCAAACTCGGTTCTCTTTTGTACATTCTGTTATTCGCCATTGGATGCGTACAGTGACTCGAGGTCACGGTGTAGCAGCTGGCATGCTTGGTTCTATTCTAACTACTTAACTAAAAGACAAAATATTAGACCAGTGTTTCTGAAAGGTAGGACACCTTCCCAACAGGCCTAAGAAAAGCACAGACGAGTCAAAACATGGAGCACAAGAGTGCTAAAACGGGAAGCCAAAAGGTTGGGGTGGATACAACAGGCCATCAGAAGCCTACCACCCTTCACATTCTGGTGAAATAAAAACGTATACAGCAGTCACACCGGAGCGAAAATGTCTAGCCGCAAATACTGCTGACATGGTTGTGTGTAGTGTCTAAAGAACATGGCGTTTCATCTGCTTTAATGCTGAGGCTATCCGCTGCAGCACCTTTGTGACCTTTAACAGAATTGAATTACCAGCACTGAAAGACACTGATAGGATAAGGTATTTTATTTGTATCGCGCCCATACACAATTGTTTCAGAGCGCGAAACTACTTAATGCCGTTCTAGACTGACAGTTTGTGACCTTTCACGAATGCGACCGCGACAGTTCACTCTTCAACAGGTCTCTTCTTAGTTGTGATGTAACCTTGTTTCAGAGACTTTGGTGACAAACCATACCAAAAAGCACAGGTGCTTACCAGATGGAGGTTTCAGATTTATATTACACGGGTCCGGTGAAGGTCAGCCATGGAAACAAGCCTGCAAGTCTGCAAAGGTTTTTTAAAGTGTATTCCATTTTTGAATTAATTTTCCAAATCAACCATTTATTACTTGTAGGAGTGGTTACATTTTTATATTCAATTCTAGACCAGTAAAAACATGCTATTTATCTTAGATACTGCTGCATGGACAAGACCTCTACTGATTCCATCAACCGTTTGTGGATGTCATAATACGTCCACCGAGTCATCCTTCCTACATATCTCCCCTGTCTCTCCCACTGCTTCAACACTCACCTCCCGCTTCATCCAAGGTTTACTATCTTATCATATGCATTCATGACGTAGTGTATGTATCTTAACCTTCGCATCTCTGTTATTCGAATTTAGCACCTGCACTTTGACTAGGTACTCGGCATTAGCCCCACAATCCGAATTAATGTATGAATGTGTGTTAGCTCCACAGATGGATGCAACACTGATCAAGCCCTGATTTGCTAAACATCTCAAGTCAATATCTATGTAATTCACTAAGATGTCTAAAACACTCAAAGCCTGGTGCAAATGATTTGCTCCCATTCATTAATGGATTATTACAAAACCTGTCTTGGTCGGCTAAGTCTCGAGAAATGTAATTTCCAGTATGGCCCTTCTAAGATTTAGTGGATTTGATATTGTGCACTGTATTATGAAAAATAAAAATAAACAATTGACCAAAATGTCAACGTCTGAAATGACCAGGTCCTTGTGAAACATAAAACAAGAAGATAAACAAGTGAGCACAATCAAACTTCAAGGTTCCAGGGTGGATATTAGACAGACTATTTATTGAATGAATCAAGTCGTGCTAGTTACATTCATTATATGCAACTCGGTGTTCATAATGTGGCCAGACCACTGTGATAGCTGGGTAACTGTGAATTCCAGCAGTTACAATTCTAAAGGGCATAAGCAACGACTGTTCAAATCCTTCATGAACGTAAAATCAGACAAAAGGATTCCAGAGTCGTATTGGAAATTGACAAAGCAAGACTATGTTTATTGCCTGGTTTCAATCATTATAAACAGATGGCATCCTATCAACCCACCGCCTAAACTAATAACCCAAGCCACCTCCAGTTCACCTTCTCTTACATCCCCTCACAGTCCTGTCCCCTTACATTGGTCGTCCATCTGTTTAGGTATCCCAGCCCCCCTTTTATAACAATAGAACAAATTGTAAACAATCATAGTCCTCCTTCAGTTTCCGTCTATCCTCATGAGACTGTGGATCTTCACTTCTGGGTCAGTTGCTCTAATCTGACGATATTGTCAGGTGAGGGGCGTGGGGCCAATGCCCCCCTGACACACACAGCCAGTCTAGAATAGTACCACATTGTCCAAGCAGGTTTAGGCCAGTACAATCCAAGATGGAGGTACAGGTGACCTTCACCCAGTGCACCCAAGAGCGTCCAAAAGCGCTGCCTCAGCAGTCCTCTAGCACAGGGGTCCCCAACCTTTTGTGTGCAATGAGCAACATTTGCATATCAAATGAAATGGTGAGCAACATTCGTTTTGCGACGAATTATATTGGCACTCAGTTACTGGACAAAAGATTGCAACACAAATTAAATTAAGACTGCTGAACTTAATAGCCATCTAGACCATGTAGCATTCCAATAAAGGACATTTGCAAGGCATATAACTACATTTGACATTAAGTGGTTGTTTACAGGAAATGTTGATAAAATTAAGTGGTCATTAGGACATTTTTAGACACACAGGACAAGTCAGGTTGTTCAAAAATATACTAGTACGAATAAACATTACCTGTTCTCGAGCAAAATAATTTCTAGAAATTTAGTGCAAATGTTTGGACAGTAAAATTGGTCACAAATGGAGCACTGCTTTTTCAGGTGTACTTTGGGATTCTGCCCAGGGATTTTCTGGGATCTATAATGAGAAATGGTGCATTCCTAATCATACAAGGTAAGCAATACTGTTACACAGTCAATTACTGTATTGTGGATTGTTTTTTCTTCAGGAATGACACGTTTTTGCATTTCTGATTGAACAAAGAGTGGCACCACGAAGATGATGTCCGACAGCCACATGTGCTGGTTGGCAATGCCTAAGCTCGACAAGGAGGCATTGGAAAGAATTACTAATTCACAAGATATTAAGATACTCTCTTAAAATTATTAAACAGTTCAGAAGCCACAAAGGAATGTGGTGGTTTGTGTCTTTGCGAGAGACTATCAAGGTCAGAGCTATTGGCAAACAGCGTCACCCAGGTTCAGGAAATCCAGGTTAGAAGAAAGATGTCCCATGGTTCAATGCAAAATGTAGATCTCAAAAGAAAATTGAACCATGATTCAACAGAGACCTGTTGAAGAGTGTACACTGCTGGTCAGAGTTATAGTTTCAAAATAGCATATAAAAATTGCCAAAAGACAGAAAAAAAAGAATTTGAGAAACAATTAGCTTTTTCGAAGGACACCAAATTGTTTTATGTTTAATGCAGCTGTTAAGACAGACATAATGCCATCACCTTGGACGAGTAGTCTTTGGACCGCAAGCCCCCCCCCCACATTTATAGGCCAATTTACTTGTCATGTCCTGGAGGGATTGCAAAATAAATTCCTGTGCCAAATAGCAGGTCTCCCTGCAGATACCCCTGGTAGCGCCTTATGAGCTGAATTGGGGGTGTTCAGTTTGAAGGTGCCGGGCCAGTTAAGATTTTTTATTTATTTTGTAAAAGCAAATCCGAGATTTTCTGCTGATCATAAAGTGAATTTCAATGCAAGTGTGATTGCAGCCTCCACTGGTAAAGAAAAATACTTGTGGTAGAGGATTTGTAAGGCACTGTCCATTTGGATAGGGGTGGAATATAACTAAATTTGGCACACCAAGTCATCTCAAAATAGCTCAAAGCAAGAGCCTGTCCAATGGACGGAGAGGCAGATGTCCAAAATGTACACAAGTTGCCCTCCTTAGATTTATAAACAGATTTACATATGCATATAAAATTGCAAGGAGAAATCTGTGAAATAAGATCCACAGAATGCAGGGGGCTGATGCTAATGGAATGTTTAAATGGACCCACCACTCAATCAATCAATCAAATTAAGGTGTGCAGGAGGAAGCACAAAGTGTCCCGCAAAACAGGAGGCAAAGGTTTGGCTAAATTTCTGTTAATTTGTCATTGTTTCTCTGTTTTGCGTAAGCGTGGCCATGCATTGGAGCTATGTTTAATTTACATAATTGTAATGATCAGGGTATTATTTACTGCTTGTTTGAAAATGTTCAAGCTGCTTTTATATTTTGGGCTTGTTTTATGTGCATTTCATGAAAAATATGATAAATGTTTTAAATGTTGCAAACTTAATGGAAAAATATGATTAAATAAATAAATATTGATTGAGTAATACATGTTATTACTTGGTAGGCTTTAAAGATCACTTCACTGGGGCTTCGGCGGTTACCTCAGAAGAATAATCTTTGGCATTTAATGGCAAATAGTGCATCTTAAAGCTCCTGAGGCCTGTTGCATTCGTGAAAAAGTGGTTAAAAGTGTTTAGGAATACAAATACCTCTGAGGGATTTGTACTTCTTATCCTTGCCCTAAAGGGATTTTACACAAGACTTAGTGTTAAATATTGGTCAAACCTTTGAGCATTTGATGACCACTCCATAGAGGGGTGTGGTGGTGTTAACTAAGTATTTGGATTCATTTATTGGCTTGTAAATTTAAACATATTAACAATAACTTAATTGGATTTGAATACACAGCAAATTAATTATGAGAAATGTGGCATTCATTTACCTGATCTGTCCATTATCCACGTGCCAGATGGGCAGAGTATCAAACAATGACAATTTTTCCACTAGGACACTATGCAACAATAAATATAGGTGCCACTAAAATTAATATTGCTGATAAATATAATGCATGGCGGCATCAAACACAAACCTCACAGTGCATGAAAACTATTTAATAAAGGGAAGTTGGGTATGCATGCCACTTATTTGTCCATTATGCTCCTACTATCTGTGCCAAGGTACCGAATATGACAATTTCCTCCAGGATACAAACATGGTTTTATTATTTTACTCATTAATACACTTGCCAGATGGGTAAATGATCTGAAGATGACAGGGTTTTAACAATGATACTGCTATAATAAGTAAGGACATTTTCCGAACAATAATTTGCATAGTGCCAACAAACACAAAACTTGCATGTACATAAATAAGCACGCTGGAACCACTGCATGCTCATTGGCCAACATTCCAGGACTGGCCATATTGCAACGTAGGTTTCTCCCCTTCAGCACCTCCTTCTATGGCTCCACACCATGACCCAGAGCAACTGGAGAGCACCAATTTAGGGTGCTGCGAGACAACATGTTGCTCCCGAGTTACACGTTCGAGATCACCGCTCTAGCGCATGTCCATTTTAGTAGAAACTCTCGGTGCAAGTATTACCAACAGAAAATAGGCGAGGGCGTTCCTATCCAATGCCTGTTGTTTAAAAAGAAACTCTTGGGCACATACATAATTGTAATACTGCAGGTATAGAATACTGATTCTGGACTTCTCCCATATCATGGTTTATTTGCCAATTAGGATCATAGTCATCCAATAGCTTTTATGGAAAAATGTTATAGTACAAATCAGATTCCCCCTCCCTTCGGGGCCATCAGCATTAACAACTTAATGACATCCCAATTATTAAAGATAATGCAATTTGGAATTCCAAATAGTAAGAAGGGTTTCTGAATACCTGTTCACTAGCACAAAAACACTAAAATGCATCTAAAATGCAAATCAGAATTACAACCTAAAGAGAATTATCTTAATTCCAGATTTAAAATGTGCTAAAGTGGATATTCAGAAATCCGACTGGTTCATTGCAATTCTGAATGCCCATTGAATTAAAAAATGTGGATTCAGAACTACGATTTCTTTTTCAATCACTGTTCAGAAATGATCCAACTTGCACTCACATCTGGCGGGAAGTGGGAGAATATTTAGGGTAGCACCGGATTGACAGTGGTCAAAGAAAAAAAAGTGTACTGCCTTCATGGCTGTTATAGGCTGATGAACGCTTTACTGTTTCCAATATAGTTATCCCTAAACACAGTTTTAAGCTTTGGGTATTATGTGACACAGTCAGCCAGAGGTCTGCAACCTTTGGCTCTCCAGATGTTTTAGACTATAATACCTATATAAGCCTAGACCAGCATATTCAATGGTAAGGAATCATGGAAGTTACAGTCCAAAACATCTGGAGAGCCAACGGTTGCAGACTACTGCTGTAAGCTCTGCCTAAAACTAAAAACTATTGACATGTGAAGATAGGAAAGCGATGAGATTTGAGAAGGGACACAGAATGCAGGTGTATGGCTTTTAACATGCCCATTTGCTAACCATGGGCATTGCCGCGCATTACCTACCCATGTCCACTCATAACACACACTTCTAGGATCTAATTTCATTGAGCTAGCTCTGTGCTTTTAGAAGCACTCTTATGAAAGGAAATGTCTTAATTGTAGTTGTAAACTAGCTCCTGGAATAATAAAAATGTTTTAGCTAAGTATGCCTTCAGCCTTTTCATTTATAAGAAATGTGCGTCTTTGTACTGACTTCTTTCTGCAGCTTGTCAATAGAAAACTGCCCAGAATCTGCCACATTTATGGCTTTTTTCAGCAACACCGACCATTTAAATGACTTTTCGTGAATAAAGAGCCTTCATGTACATGACCCATTTACTGCTAATTTAGCTGGTATTTTCAGATTCCTTTTATAAAGAGGAACAGCTAAGCGGAAAGCGATTTACAAAGTTTTTAGAACATGGGTGAATCGAGATCAACTTTCAAAAGGACCACAAGAAATTTGAGGAAAACCACAAAGCTAAGAGGAGACATTTGGATTTTTAATTATGCCCCAACACTCGATAAGATGATTTGCTGCGCTCTCGACGGCATTTATCGTCTGCAACCACAGAGACATTTGCAAATGCAAGGAAATAAAGGGAGACACTTAAAAGAGATTTGATCAAAAAGAAGCAATCAGTATCTGTGAATTCTCAACAAATGCTCAACGTGTTGGCAGCTTTTATTCCCTTCCATCAAAGCGCCAGGAAGAAAGGCAAATGTTTGCAAACTCTCCCCAAATGTGTAATGCCTGAAATCAATCATGTGTCGAGTTAAAAGATAATTGTAGCGATTCAAGTTTCTGAAATAATAGGTATATCAATCCAGCAGAGAACAATGACAGGAGGCTCGATTTCAAGGGGGCGGCGGTGGGAGTAGTGAGGTGAGGAGGGATTAAGCGATTAAAATAGCTTGGAATAACAAATCACTCCCAACACCTTTATGTGGCGCTTGGTATATTGCCATTGGTATCTAGGTGGAAGCGTATTCTTCTCCATGCTCTGCAAGGCAACACCCCAGTTAAGATAAGGGCTTAAATAAACAGCCGCACAGCACCTGCGTTTCAAAAGGACTTTACTTGCCCCCCCACCCCATCAAACCATGAAAACTGCCACTTTATCAAGGTGAAACGACATTTTCTGTACGCAGTATTTGCGTCTGGACATTGTCGCCCCTTTGTGACTGTTTACATTTTTATTTCACCCGAACTTGAAGGGATATAGGCTTCTCAAGGTCTTTTGTATCCGCCCAACCTTTTGACTTCCAGTCTTGGCACTTTTGACCCCAAGTGTTGACTCGTCTGTGTGTTTCTTAGGCCGGTATGGATGGCGTCCTAACTTTCAGCAAGCTGGGCTCAGATTTTTTCTTCTAGCTGTTCAATGTTGGAATTGAACCCAGCACCCAGTTGCTACACTGCAACCTCTAGTCACTATGCACATCTCCAATGGTGATTGATGAAACGTACAAGAGAGAACTGAGTATTACACTGTCACTTTAGTGGGACAAAAAGACAGACAATGATAGTCGGTGAAGCCTAAATAACAGATATTACTTCCACATCTCTCTTCCCCGTCCCAGTACTCACCTATGTGGCTCTGCCTCTCTCTCAGGAACTTGTTTTTCTTCCACCGGAGGTCTAACCTGCTACTTACCCAACATACACCAGTTCTTTGTTTTCTGTCTCTGACTGATGCTTCCGGAGCAGGGCAACGTTGAGGTTCCTCCATGCTAGTCTCCTACGGGGCGGTGACTGTGACACAGTGAGGTATGGAGCTCCCGGGCCTCCTGCTGGGCTTGAGGACCGGATGAACAAATCAGCGCAATTTACAGGATCCCCTGCAGGGCTGGGGTTCCAGATTGCTGTCTGGAACTTGAAATCGAGACTCCCACATTATGTCAGCTGCTCGCACTGGAGTGGCCGCAGCTTGGATCCTATAAGGCAATGGAGGAGGGTTCAGACGGCGCTCCGATCTCGGTTCCTCCGGTTCCTTGCGACGCAGTTTGTTTTGCTGTGGGGCTGAGGCAGGGCTTCCGTGCTCACTCTCCCGAGCCTTCTGGGCAGTGCTTGGCTTGCCAGCCCATGCGGGCGGGGGCGTGGCTCTGCTCCCTGGCAGGAAAAGGTTCCTTTTAAACGCAGGGAGGAAATCGTTAATTTCGTTTATGTGGCAGTGGGTCTCTGTCTTGTGCTGTATGTGCTATAGGTTCCAAACTTCCCAACTGGCCTTGTCCGCTTCGGGAGATCAGCGTCAGGGGTTGCCTTTGATCAGTTTGTCTGCCTGGCTCCTGAAAGGGCAAGGTTACCGACCATGGGGTTTTCTGCCCCTTTGGTGGAAACCATTCTCGGAGGCCAAGTACGATTAAAGCCTATGATAGGCATTGGGCCATTTTCTTCACTGGTGAGGTTGCTGGGGTTTCTCCTCAAGGTTGTGGTCCTGGGTCTGGTGGGATGTTTCCTTAAGAGTTTGGCTTCTTCTCGGCCTCCCTTAGTTTCGGGTTCCCCTGCTTGGCACCTTCCACTGGTTTCGTGTTTTCGCCAGTCAGATGTGCTTGAGCCCCTCTGCTCTTTGGATGTTAAACATCTTACACTTAAGACAGCGTTTTTGGTGGCCTCCTCTTCAGAACATCGTCTGGGCGAAATTGGAGCCCTCCTTTGTCACCGCCCCCTTTTGCATGTCCTTCCTGACTGTCTTGTCCTGAGATGTGATCCTCGGATTTTGTCTAAAGTGGCCTCAAAGTTTCACTTGTCCCAAGAGGTGGTCCTCCCAGAGTTTTTTCCTCCCTGCAGAGGTGGCTTTGCACTCCTTGGATGTTCGGAGGGTAGTCCTGGAGTACATGGCCCAGACAGCTGCTGTCAGAAGGTCCGATAGCCTTCTGGTGATGTTTGGGGCTGCTGGGGCGAGGAGGAAAGCTTCTGTGTGTCAATTAGTATGTGGATTAGGACAGGTATTTCAATGGTTTATCTGGCAGCTGATCTTCCTGTTCCTTTGGGTGTCCAGGGTCTGTCTACCAGGGGAATGGCAGCCTCCTGGGTGGATGCACAGGGGGTTCCTTTGCTGGAGATTTTCAGGGCTGCTACTTAGGTGGATCGCAATATCTTTATCACATATATGTTGAATGTAGGTCACCCTAGGGATGGTTTGGGGTACTGTCTATGGCACAGCTGTAATGGTGCTGGATTTTTGCTCAACTCAAATAAATTGAGTTTTTGCGTTACTGCTGGAGTGACTCTGTTTCTTGGGCCATTCATTTGTTGGCTTGGGTATGCCTCATAGGTGAGTACTGGGACAAGGAAGAGGGGCGTGGAGATAATGCTCAGATTACTTACCAGTAATCGTCGTTACTCCTAGTCCTACTCTTACTCATCACAGTACTGCCGACCCTCTGATGGTGTGGACAGGCCCATGTTGATCCAGGCTTGTTATGTACTGGTGTATGGTGGGTAAGTAGATGATTAAACCTCTGTAGAACAAAAAAAAGTTGCCGAGAGGGAGGCAGAGCCTCATAGGCGAGTACTGTGAGGACGAAGAGTAGGACTAGGAGTAATGGAGATTATCGGTAAGTAATCGGAGCATTATTTGGCAGTTCAAATGGTATTCATTTTAATAATCTCAGAAGCATTGATCGCAGAGTACGCCCACCTGATTTCAAACTACCATCTGTTGTCCTGGAGCCTGCATGTGTAGATTGACTGATTCAATAATTTCTCCATCCAAATTGACATGTTTTACTCATATACTTTGTTATTTTTGAGGCCTGCTAATATGTTCTTTATCAAACTAATATACACCAAAACACTGTTGTGTGCCCGCTCAGGCTGAACATACGAGGCAGGTGATTTCAGTATAAAACAAACAAAATTGAATAAAACGTAATTGTGAAAAATCGATGTTATGGGTAATTTGTTGCTTCCCTGAATTGATAGCAGGCCCACATTTAATTGGACCTGCGTGATTCCTGCCATGGGCAGTCATTTTGCAAAAACATTTTTGCGATTGTGGAAAAGGATGAAAACATTCAATTTTTCTTCCTTTTGCGAAGCATTTGCACAGCGCTCAGACACACGTTGTTGGTTGGAGTACAAGAAGTTTCACAAATTACAAAAAAAGTAATCTCGTTCTTTAGGGTGGTTGATTCAACTGACATGACCCAACAAAATAATTAACAGACTTCATTAATTTGGTAAATGAAAGTCCATGGTAAATTTAAACTTTCTTTAGTAAGCACTTGGGCATGGAAACGTCCTGCGATAATGTTTTCAAAAATTAAGACCAGAGTGGGTACCTTTCAACTAAACCAAGTGGTTGCCATCGACATCAAAGTTGCTACTTATCTAGTTAAACTCAGCAACAATACAAATACCCTGCAGCTTGGATGCCTTTTGGTGACATGTGTTAAGAAAGATTTCGTAATTGTAGGTCATTTTCCTTCCAAGTGGCAACCCCTAAACTTTTTGCTGTTGTTTTTCACCTTGTTCTCGACTTTGCCAGAGAAGTGCAGCCTTCTGCCGCACTCATCTGGGCTTTCGCTCCACTCTTATGGGGAAACTGACATGCCCTTAAGACAGTCAGTACCGGGAAACGCTGTTTTCCGTAGTTTCTTTTATCATGTTGCGGCTTTCGTGCAACATGACACAAGAGGGCACTGTAAGCTAAGTTACTGCTCTCGTGGGTCTCTAGCCTTCTACAGGCCCTAGATACTCTTTTAGGATTGTAACTGATCGGTGCAAGTGATTCACGGACGGGAATGGTGGCAGCAATCGTTTCTTGTGTTTTGAGCTCCTTTTGGCGTTTTAAGCGCGTTTCTCGTGCTTAGCCCAAAATGGTGGCCTGGCTCCCAAAATGGCCAGACCACGAGGCTCCTTTGTCTTGTCCGCTGACCGTCTTGCTCCCTTCACCTTCCCCAGGTCGAGCCGACCCGGGGCCTTCCTTATTTGGGCATGTACTTTCCCACGGAACACGGATGCTTTCGCTGGCTTCTACATGCCTGGTGTGTGCCTCCGGGATGTGGGCTGGGATGTCTGGTCCCAATACACATCCTGGGTGCCAGTGAGTCTAGGGTGGTGTGAATGCCTGGGACCACCGTGGTCCGTGATAGGTCCACGTATGGTGTGAGTGTTGATGAGCGGATCTCCCATTGGGTCCCCTCCGTTTTGGCGCGAAGGGAACCGTGGATAAGAGGGGGCTGGAAACACCACTACCACGTCGATCTCCTGAGTTCTCACGAACGAAGGAATACAGGAGCCAAGTATCCTGCAACCAAGAGGCTGAACCGAGGAATCACTGGTGACCCGCTGAAGGACTGCTCCTCTGCACTGCTGTCGCCTTGTGAAACCCTTTTCACCTTTGATCGAACCAGAAGGCCTGTACTGGTACTTCGACCCTTGGAATAGCGGGGACAGCTATTCTTGGCATCTTCACCATCTCCTGCTAGTAAGCCTTCGGAAGCGTCTCTGGGCCATCCAGCAGACTGACCAGCCTACACAGGAGTCTTGCTCTGTAACCGCCGCCAGGTTGTGTAGTATTTCGAGTCCTTGTCACTCTCACACAATTCGCACACTTGGCGTTCCCAGGTCTGAAGTGACTAGTGTACATTTGGCTCAGATACACACGGCCACTCCGTTCCCCTGCTGTGGTAACAAACTGTGCGGGTTCCTTCGTTTGGGACGTCTTTCTCTCAACGCTGCTGCTGCAGACTCAACACGACGACGAGACGTCCCCTGCTCTTCTGAACCTGCCAGCGACTGAAACTGACACGGAGAAGCCTGGGTCTGCTTGCATCGGGGACCGGTGAGTAGCATAGCTAGGAACTGGTTTCCCTCCTGCAGGAGCCCATAGCTTTTCCCAGCTGTGTCAAAACAGCACGCCTTTCCGTACTCGCGCTCTGCTTCTGCCCACAGTGGAGGCTGAGCTTGAGTCGCGGAACACTGTTCTTCTTCATTTGTGCACTAAACTGAACTGCCTGATTTCCCTTGAAGAGACTCCCCTTCTGCCCGTCGGCACCAGTGTGTGCAGGTACTTTTGAGCACAAGGCTCCACTCTTCGTAGGGCTCGGACTTCCTTTTAGTTAGGTGCCTCTGAAGGCGGACTGGGTCTAAGCATTATTTCGCACTGCCTGTTTTCCTTCCCTTTTAGGTGGACTACACATTTCGTGCATCTAACGCTTGAGACTTGTTTGTATTTGTATATATTTTGTATTGGTATGGTATGTGTTGGTTTACTAGAGTTGTATTGTGATTTCTCGCTACGGTCATTGTTTTAAAGGCCTTGGAATAAATGTGTATATATTTTTAAAATAACACCTGTTTGGAGTAATTTGTAAGTGTCCTTGCTTTGTGTGCTCATTGCGGACTTTCAGCCCCCTCACCCCTCTTGAGACCTAGTCTTGACCGCCGCGATCGCTACCCTGATTGGTCTGGCTTGTCCAGAGGTTACCCTGTTCCAAGTAATTAGGTTGGCCTTCTGAACTTCTGCGCTGCCAGGACAGAGTTCAGAAATCCGTCTTAACAACATGCATGGAAGGAGGTTCTAGCCTCAATAAGACGTAGGCCCATTGCCTTGGATTGGGTGGATATTGACACTATAATTCCTTCCAGAAAACAATTATTGCACTGTGGCTTTACAAAGTATGCCATTGGGTTGATCTTCACTGACGCAGCCTCTTTTACAAATGCATGCTTTCAATGCAAGTGGTTTGTCAGGTGAACGAGGAATATGCAAAGGTCCACCTGTAAAGCGGTACTGGGGGGAGGACCAACTGGTAGAAATCATAGCAAGGGTGCTACAAGAATTGAATGCAAGCCTTTCCTCTGGGGCCAATACTCGGGACCTGAGGAATGTTGTGTGCAATAATGGGTTGAACGGGGAGGGTTGGATATATACACATTGGGCATTCCCCATCAAATGTGCTGTTCATAGGCATTTGGACCTACTACCATTTTCATAAAGATGGCTTAAAAGAAATGCATAGTAAGGGATGATAGCCAGATACCTTATAAGGCGAGCTGGATTCTATCCGAGTTCATACCGAGTTTTTTTCTCAAAAGAAGATGTCACCGTGGGCCTATTTGGTGCCAGTCCATACACTCGAGCTCGTCCTTAACAAGGTCTACCAACCTTTAATCAAGTCACAGCGTAATAATTACAACTATGACCTCGTACATGAACTATTCTTACACGATATGCATCAAAGTTGTAATCATGAAAATTACAGGATAAATAGAAGGCAAAGAAATGCAAGAAGAAAACAACCGTGCCATTACCACCCTGAAGCACAGCTGGAATTTCAGAGCTATGAAAACACTGCAGACAAGGAATAGGGTGGCACATGTTTTATTCAACAGGGCTCTGCCTTTTGGCCTGTTTTCTCCTTGAAGCTCTGTAAATAGTGAACTCTTTATCTAGGCAGCACCTCACGAAGTTCCTTGCTGTCTGCAAATGGAGAATGGGTGTTCGTTTTAGTCACGTGTCAATTATGAGAAACACAAACACTGTTTTGTGACACATGCATGTTTTCCTAAGAAGCCAGTTACGTTTTTTTCCGAGAAATTGTTTTTTAACCATGTTCGTGGTATGCTGTGCAAACAGAGACATGGTTGTGGATCCTGGACAATTGGGGTACTCGTATTGTTAAGGGGTGCGTGGTACATTTTATGGCATTTCACATATGGTGTGGACACCCTGCATGTGGTCCCTCTCTCACCATCGTTTTTGATCAGGATACCTGGTGTTGGTAAAGGGAATGGTGCTATTGGCAATAAGATGTGAACTGTGTATGATACTTAGAGTATGGTTTGTATCCTTGCCCATCTAGGAAACTTTTGGCACTGTGTTAAACTGTTAAACATGAGCCTTAGTGTAACCTTGATGCTAGCAGAGAAATAATACAGATGGCAGGTATGGTGTTTTCACCAATAATGTGTTTGAGAGAATACAATTTGCGAGGTGCCTTTTGGGTAAGGCGACTAAAGACCCTACTAGTGAAAACCTTGGTGTGGTGTGTGTTTTTGTGTTGCAGTGTTGACTTTGACCATTTGAGGCTGGTACAGATTACTAGAAGTTCTACTGAGGAGGACTAGAAATTGAATTCCATCATATTGGGCAATAACATCTGCAGTGAGTAGGTTCCCTTCATCAATTGTGTGCGTTTATTTTGTAACAAGCACTGACCTGATTTTATTCCATTAGTGGTTTAATCATGGTCTGCTTAAATAAATAAATATTGTGTTTTAAAAAGAATTTGGTGACCTTTTTCTTGATTTGTGTAGTATTAGGAATCCTGTGACTTGGTTGTAATGCTGTGGGGACCGACATACCCACCTATCAAAAGTGTGAAGTGCTCAGTGGATAGCCCCTGATGAATTTCCTACCAGTAGTATGGGAAGGACAGAAACATGTTGGGCTGACTTTGTACACAAATTGGGCCATTGTAGATTTGGTCTTCTGTTCAGTTGAGGGTGAATATTATTTGGTAATGTGTGTATTCGTGTTGTGTATTATGTATATAGTGTTTTTTGTGGGTTTTATGAGGATGTATACATTTTATATCGTAAATATACCTTTTTGGGGAATAAAGTCAAATGTTTACTTCATGAGCATGGTATTAGATCATTTTTTTCCAGGATAAAAACTTTTAGGAGAATTGGTCACCAGTATTGTTGTTGAAAGTTTTTCTTTTCCCTTATCTATATATGAGTGAATGGGGAAACCTGCCAGTCTTGTAACTGCTTGGAAAAGCCCACTTGTTCAGAGGTGGCCTCTTGCACTCCTGCATAGGAAAATCCAGGACTAGGCTCGAGGCTAACATGGGAGATGGTCACTCAGTCCACTCCTGATAGATTTGGACCTTGTTGAACTTTACCTTGGAGGATATTATGAGCTAGGGAAAATTTGATTATATGGATCTATAATTAAGTCTAGGCAAGGAGGTGCTATCCTTTGTAGTACCATGGACTAAGGATGGGCATCAGCTTAGGCTATGCCGGGAGTGACAAGGGAGGGTAGATTCTCACTACTAGCCTCAGCCGTGACTGTTCTTTAGTGTTGTTCAACTAAACTGTGCAATGCGCTATAAAAGAAAGGCCTGCCATGCAAACATATGGTGGCCATGGTTCACATCCACAGAAAATAAACATAACATGTTTCTCCACCTTCTTTTTTGTCAGGCTAAGCACTAAAATAGACCTATAGCCCATCTGACTGCATGTTGAGGAAACCAGTGTCTGAATCAACAGCCAAGTCCTGCAACCTTGTTGTCAATATTCAGTTTACTCTATCAGACCCTCACATGTTGCGTGGGTTTGTTTCACCCTGACAGGTCCTGGGTCACAACTCTGTTGAATAACAAGCCAGGCATTCCAGTGAAACTGGAGCATTATTATTGTGAACCAATCTTTCATTCTGTGTGCACTTTGGTGGGTCTGTTGTCTTACCAGCTTTTTGAAAACTGTTAGTTCACACAAGCACCCTTACCACCGAGTTCTAGCGAACACTAATGTTGAAACCGAGACTCACTGTCCTGGGGTCGACTGCCAGGCTCTCTCAAGCAGGACCACAGACAAGTAGAGTTCCAGCCATTTTTACTCCCCAAAAACCCTGTACACCCCAGAAAATCCGGAGTAAGAATACTCGCAACAAAAAATAGGAAACGGACACATGAGCCTGTAACAAATCAACTTCCAGGGCACCAATGGTCCAGGGATGAATATCGGTTTTTAAACCATCAATGAGCCCCACACCTCTAGTACACCAGAAGGGATCCGAATAGATTGGAAACAAGTAAATTATAAACCTCCTTGTCAAATTTTGGTAACATGGACGGAACCCTCATCTCCGCAAGATCGTTGGTTAGTTGCAACACAGCGGAAATACAGTCATTACCAATGATAAAAAGGACTGTCCAGACAAGGTTGTATACAAATATCTACTTTATTATTACAACAGACGGTTCTAGCACACTACAAAATACAACCCACCCTGTAAAAGGAACACAGAGAAAAGACAATTTCACGAAGGAAAGGGGTGCACTCTGGATACGGACAGGAGGGTAGTCGAAAAAGCAATCAGTCTTAATTGTTCAAGGTTATTTGGTTTCAGCACCAAGGGAGCAAAGGGTCGCAAATGTCACTAGGGTCCTTTGGAGAAGGACCAGGGGGACAGAACCACAATGTACCTGGTGCCTGAGATGATCTTGTAGCTCAATAGCGTCAAGCCAGTTCCAGGACGCTTTGTAGCTCCTGCGACAGAGTTCAAGATGGGAGACAGCTGCGGGTATCAGGCGGCATGCAGTTCGGCAAGCGAGGCTGGACGGCCGGCTGCATGCTGGCCTACACAGCAGCTCAGGGTCAAGAATCGTTCTCTGTGCTGGTTGGTGGATTTGGAACGCTGGTCGAGGTGTCGCGGACGGCTTTAGCGACTGCAGCGTGACAACAGTGAGTAGTGCAGCCAGGCTCAACTGTCTCAAAAATGTCCTTAAAAGGACATACGCGTGGACTGTGGTCTTGACCGTGTAGATTACCCGATTAGCGAACTGAGTGATGAGACTGGTCGCCGTTCTTCAGTTGGTTGTCGTGAATACTGCTGCTCTGGCTGGGCAGGCAGCAGTCTAGTCTGCAATTGTGATAGCACCGCCTGCAAGGATGAGAGGACTTGGAGCGACAGTAAGGCTTGTGGTTTTATGAGTGGCTGGGTTGGTTGGGCCATTAGTCGTTAGGCCCATGTCCCGACGTTTGTTCCTGGGCTGGGCGCCGCTGATGTGGTCAGGTTTAGAGGTGTCATACTGGATTGACCCCACTCAGGCATAGGGGGAAGACGAGGAGAGCATGGGTGGGTGTCCACTGACTCCTCGGAGAACAAAAATTGGGAGGCAAAATCTGAATCAATCTCGTGCTGCAGGGTGTCTTCTGGCATTACATCAGAGTAAACGATAGGTGAAACCAGTGAGGTAAATACTTGTACTTGTGTACTCTGTACCCGAGTAGCCTTCTGCTGATGTTTGGGACAGCCTTCTGCCTGCCTGGTTGTGCTTTTTGCGTTGGTAGAGTGATTTGGGGCATCTTTGGTAGGTGTTGGTACTCCCCCCCCCCCCACTCCCCCCAACACCCCGCTGTTGCAGGGTTTTGTCACCAGGCTGCTTAGCTGATGACTTGTCGACCGACTATGCTGGTACTGCCGGGGACTCCTTCCTTGCAGTGGACGACGATATGCGTGAGGTTTTTACTCCCGTCAATGAGGTTGTCTGCTTGGATTTTGCTTTAGTTGACAACTGACTCTTGGATGCAGTGGTTGGTTTGATGTTTTCCTTTGGCTTGGACAAGATCATGGCTGCTGATTGGGTCATTAACGAGCTCATAGACGAGGAGTTCCTGGTTGACAAGTGTACAGTGGATGGTCTCTCCACCAATGGGAATTTGGTCGTTGAACACGTCATCGACGGGCTCGTGTACAAGATGATCCTGGTTGACGAGTGTGCGGTCGATGGTTCGCCTGTATGTGTTTTGGTCGACGGGCGTGCAGTCGACTGGTTCGGGACGAGAATTGAGTTGCCATGCTTGTGGACGCTGTTCTCGTGGTCGACGGGGGAAGGTTGTATTTTCCCGACGACAAAGGCCTTGATGGTCTCTGGACCCTCTCGTCCCATGCTTGTCAGCAACAGTTCATGGCCATGACGACGCGTATGCCTTTTAGCAAGCCTTTCCTCGATTTGGCCCTCTTTTGATGGGGATGTCTTCCCCCCGTAGGCACAGACATACTTTTAGTGGACTCCAATTCTGAAGGTGAGTAATGATCCTCCTGAAGTCAGCACGCTATCCGCCGGTGCCCATCTTTGAGGGTTTGGGTGCCAAATCCTTTACAGATTTCACAATCCTCAGCCGAGTGGTTGGAATAAAAGCAATAAATCCACTCACCATGCCTATCACCTTCACAGACATTTCTGAGGATGCAGGAGCTGCAGGCCTTGAACAACAACTTCTTTGCTTTGTCTTTGTCCATTTCCTGAGATTACTTCCTGTTCTGAGATGACTTCTCGAGAGGACTGCTTTTCCTGTCATGAAAGTAGGATTTTATTGCATTAAAAATGATTTCTCTTGAGGAGAAAGAACTCGAGGACTCCTTCCAGCGTGACACGCTGTTAGAATCGGAGGAAGGGCTGGGAGGGAGGAGCTTACTACTGGATGTCCGATTGGATGGGCCTAAAGCACCCATAACAAGGGTGACAGCATACAAAATAGAGCTAACTTTTCTTTTAAAAAAGTAATATCCAAAGATAACCAGGGATTCACAGCTTGACGCCGGAGACTATTCACAGCATGTGAATCTATGAAAGATCCAATGCCGGAGAACTGTTAGTACCCATTTTAATAGTAATGTAAAGTGGTTTTGTAAAACGTGTCTGAAAGTTGTGGGTTTGACAATACAAAAGGGATGTTTATGTTTATAATGGAGAGGACAAGCATGTGGGGATGAGTGCAGACTGGACTTGCCAGAGTCCTGAGTGCTGGCATGGTTCTATGTGGTTTTTGGCACTGACACTTTGGTACGTGTCCGATCTAGAAAGAAAAACTCAATATATATTACCGACAGCACTAGGACACTGGAAAAAAACTTGCATAGCACAATATGAAACAGAGTGAAAGATGTAGCATGCTGTGTAATGAGCTGTGAACTGCTCACCAAGCTCCATGTGGTATGGGTGGTGATAGCCGGCATAAATCTGCCATGTGTGTTCTAGTCCTTGTATGCAGTTTAAATGTGCCAGTGGTTTCAAAGTTTGGGTAAGTGATATGATTTATGATATGATATGATATGATATGATATATGATATGATATGGCATTTATAACGTGCCTATACACAAGTGTTTCAAGGTGTGACAAGGCAAGGGAGGGAGGACAGAGACAACGATCTTAATAGGCCAAGTGATATTGAGATCACGCAAGTGCAGGGGGAGAGGGGAGGAGTGCTGTACATGGGATCAAAACAATACGTGCGGCCAGAAGGTGGCAAGTGCAAGGGTAAGTGCAGACAGAAGGTGTCCAATAAGTGAAGGAAGGGGGACTATAGGGTTACAGATACAAACCCAAGTGCATGGGTCGCCAGGAGGCAGTTTGGGTGTGCAACTGGGCTGGCAGGGACCTGGGACGAATTCAGAGGGTAGCCAGGTGACCAGTGAAGTAACAGACATGAGATCAGCAGGTGAGAGGAAGAGAGAAGGCGGAAGCAAAGAGGAAGGTCTTGAGGTGCTTCTGGAAACAGAGATGGTTCTCCTCAAGTTTCAGAGAGGCAGGGAGGCTGTTCCAGAGTGAAGCCCCAGCCAAAGAAAGATCTACCACCAACTCATTGCTTAGAGAAGCGACTGAGCCTGAGGGAGATGGAGGAGCAGGAGCGAAGAGCTTGGGTAGGAAGGTTTTTGCGAAGAAAGAATTGGTGGTATTGAGGACCCAGGCCCCAGAAGGCCTTGTAGACAATGCAGAGGGACTTCAACTTAATCCTTGCAGCCACTGGGAGCCAATGGAGAGATTTCCGTGCTGAAGAGATACGATCCCTGGGCTTGAGGCCAAGGACAAGTCTCGCAGCCCTGTTCTGGATGAGTTGCAGAGGGCGGAGAGTAGAAGCAGGAAAATTTAGAAAGAGGCTGTTGCAGTAGTCCAGCCTAGAGAGAACCAGAGCTCTAGCGACAGTTAGCTTCTGGGGGAAGGAGCGGAAAGGAAGAACACCTCTGAGGAGGTGCAGTTGACAGTGACTTCTTAGAGACATCAGTGAAGTGAGGAGAAAAGGGGGGGGGAGTCGAAAACGACCCCGAGGTTCTTAGCCTCACAAGTGGGAGCCAGAAGAGGGCCAAGGGAAGCCGGCCAGAGAGTGACAGGAAAGGAGGGCGCAGGTGTGCGATGAGGAGAATCTCTGTCTTACTTGCATTAAGGCAGAGATCCTTGGTGGCACACCACTCCTGAATAGCAGGCCAGACAGACAGAGATGAGATAAGGCGAAGAGGTGTCAGAGGGGAGCCTGAAAACGAGCCGAGTGTGATTCGCAAAGCACTGAAAGTTGTAGCAGACAGCGGCATTGCGGTTTGCGAGAGGTGCCAGATATTGGTTGAAAAGCCAGGGAGAGAGTTTAGACCCCTGTGGAACAGATACTATAGGGTTCCTGATGTGCCCTATTAGAATTCATGGGTTACACTGAGTCAGTAGAATTCAAGTTGTGTTGCTATCCATCTTTATGAGGTGCTATTGTTCTGGGTTCCATTTTATGATTGTAGGTGGTATCAGCGTCATATATTATGGGGAGACTGACTCATTTGGGTTCCTCTCTCCAATATGTTTATGATGTATGTATTGAATACACGAGTATTGCACGTCAGAAAGGCTGCCGCAAATAGTTCTGCCTGCATTCCATCCTGGTTTGAGAGGGTGAAATTAGAAATATTTATGTCCATATTTGTGATGGCCGTTATGTTGTTAAAACCCGGGGGGACCATCTCTTGGGAGTTGTAGGACCATGCTGGTTGATCTGTGAGGTTCTTGTGGATCGTACAGATTGAAAGTTCTGCCTGGTTCGGTCTTCATAGGGTGTCATTCTAGTTTTGTCTGTTGCTGTCTGGTGAACAGTCAAGTTTTGAGAGATTTTCAGAAAATCTGTGTGCTGTTATCTGGGCGACCTTTGCGCAGAGTGACCTGGGCATTGAGCACCATAGCTTGGTTGACAGGAAATACTCTTGAAGGTACCCAGTTTATCAACTCCTGAAGGATAACGAGGCAAATCGACTCTGACACAATTCAAATGTGTGACTTCAGGTTGCACAGCTGCACAGATGTCAGATGCAAATGCGTTAATAAGTCATACATCATGCAGCCAGATATAGTTGGTTTGAAAAGAATCTGTCCTCACTACCCCTGAAATGCAATCGCTATAGTGCCTCCTTATAGACAGTGGTCATCTTTCAAACTTTGGACCTGCCTAACCCAGAGGGAATAGCGGATTTTGGGACAGCATACTGATGGAAACTATAAACTGCCTCAGAATCTTAGGTCCATCCTGAAAGGCATCATTCAAGCATAAAGGTTTAAGAGGTTACGCCTTGGGTGGAGGTGGGTAAACTGCATAGAAGAAATTAATTGCAAAATATTGACATTTCAATAAATGTGGATGAGGTGAGGGAGGTGAGAGTGGGGGGAAGAGAGCGTGAGAAGGGAAAGGAGTAGGTTTTGGTGTCGCTTGCAATTTCTGCACCTATTCTAAGAGAAGCTTTCACTTCTACCCATGCACTCTTGCTGTCTGTGCTACGTACACTAAACCTCATCTTTTCTGTTGGGGTCAGGTGGGGGTACTTGGAATAATTCTGCCTATGTAACAATGAATAGTATCTTTTGTTAACGTGGCTCTTCTACACCCAGACCACCCATAATTGTTTAGCTTGCTTTATATTCTCATATTGATCATTACACATTTGCCGTTGTGTGTCAGCGGAGGGGTCGACTAGAGTGACCAGATAGCTATACGTCACAAACACCTTTTCCAGCCTATTCTTAGTCATGGAAATATCCAGATTGGAGAAATAGATATGGGGCCACACAACTAAATCATAGCTGCTTCTTTAGAAAACACATAATATGCAGAAAGAAAGCTCTTGAGTTGCCATATATTGAGGGTTCCATGTCATTTCATCGCGGGATGTTTTTTTGCAGGTTTTTTTACCGCCATTTTTTTTTTAATGAAAAAACCCCATCAATTTATTTTTACATTATTTTTGTTGGGGGTGGTCCCGCCCAGCCCCCCCATTTTCTTTCATTTGTATTTATTCCCAAACACCCACACCCTATATATATATATATATATATATATATATATATATATATATATATATATATATATATATATATATATATATATATATATATATATATATATATATATATATATATATATATATATATATATTACTAACCCCCCCCTAAAAAATGTGAGCGCCAAAACACCCCACGAAAAAACATCCCACGATGAACGGACGTTGTACCATATGGAGTCAGATGTTCTAGTCCTTGATTTCAGCACACAATTCAGTATGCTTGTACGGTAATTGTAGTTTTAGTTTCTGACTATAAAGCCAGGTTTATAAGTACCAGAATGCAATGTAATAAGAACTGGTTTATCATCTCACACACTGCATGCGACAATTTGAGGTGTCTTCAATGTTTCCACTGGGTTATACATGGCAGACATGTGGTGTTAGATGTTCGATGCAGGCATGCAGCTTTTTATGTATGAGGCGCATACAAGCAAGAGGTTGCATACCTTTAAAAAGCAGACATCGGGCATAATGTAACCACCTAACAGTATGCACTTGGCAAGAGACAGTATACTTTTAACTAAAACAGACACCATTTCCAGCCCAGCTTCAAACAATATTTAGTCAGAGACAGTGTTTAGCAGAAAAGACTTCAACCATGCGTTGGCTTAATATGTAGTCTAAGAAGTCCAGTTCAACAGAAGACCTATCACACAAAGGCATTGACTATATGTGGGAAAGAGGGCAACAGTCCTCTTATTTCTTTAGCAATGGAGGCAGGAATCTCACTTTGCCCTATGGAGAGGTTTACATTGTTCAGTTTCTGGCTGTACATCCTAAACTAATGCACGGTATCAGTTTGGTGGAAATTAAACACTACTGGCTTTAAAGTCATACACAAACTAAAATGTTGGTAATGCAGTGATTTTGAACACACTCAGCGATCCATGTCTGACATTGAATGATTTGAAGGTAGAGTGACACACATCCTAAAGTAGAAAGTTAGCAAGGTAGCTCAGTGGGTTGATTGATGCTTGCAGAGCAGTTATATGTTCAAGATTTACAGCCAAATTGACAGTTTTTTGTAATGCCTTAGGAACAAAAGTGCTTGAATGTACCGTTCATCCAGGGGATGCGTTGGACAGGTCGCTTTCTCATGTTCAGGGCATAGGTGGGAGAATGTATGCCTCCATAGTGAAATGTTGTTACCCATGAACTAATAATCCCTGTCAGCAAGATAAAAGTGTTTGGTTTCGATGAAGCAGTTCGACAAGCAAATAGCACATTTTGAAGTATACCCTGGAATAAAACTTAAAGGAAGAGGTTCAAAAATCACAGGACATTTGAGGGTTAGTCTGACAAAAAATACTAAGCACAGTGTAAAGAAAACGGGTGGATTTAAGTTTCAGGTGCACCTTCCACTATGGAAATGCCTTTTTATTTCTATAAAATTGTAAACTGCACATTAAAAAAAACAATAGTATCTCCAGCATGTGGGAAGCTTGCTTTTAACATTGCAGGCCCTCACCCCAATGGTACGGCCATAGAGTCCAGTGGTGTCTGCCGCAGGTTAGAAGAAAGAGCAGCCCAACAAACAAAGACTGTAAATACGAGACGGATTTCTGGTCACAGGAGCACATTTCAAACTCCTGTCCTTTGACAAAGGGGGGCAAGGCACCAATTGGAGGGGCAGTGGGGAAACAGACCCGTCCTATATGGAAGCCTGTGTTCTAAAGACAGAGACCCTTACAAGTTTTGGCGCTGCTCTGATAGAACACCACTTTGACTCCCTGACAGATGAGGACGAAAACATCGCATAAGGTAACATTTATTTTAAGATAAAATGGGAAGCTGGTGGTTATCGTAAGGTGTAGGGCGCTGCAATGTCAAAATAAAACGTAGAAACAGGATTTTATCAGCAACTAAATGCCACATTCTTTCCAAATGGCCAGTAGGGGCAATATTGAGCCGATATGCCACAAGGTGGTGGGCCGACCCTGCTAATTAACGGCTGACCTCCCAAATTAACAAAGGTGGCGGTGCTGTTACCAAAAGGGTCGGCCGGCCACCGAGGGGCATGTTGTCATTAGCACCCGTGTAGTTCTCTACACGGGTGCCAATGGTGTCTTTTTCAAAATAAATAAAAAAGGAAACGTAGCTTTATGGCAACATAATCAAAAGGGAAAACAGACTCAGCACTGCACGGCGCCAGCCGCGCTATAAAAGGCAATTTTCTTTGCTTCGCATTTTAAAAAAAGAGACACCTTTAGCACCCGTGTAGGAAACTACATGGGTGATAAGGAGAAGGGGGAGGCAGGAGGCGGAGCGGGGAAGGGAATCAGACGCTGGCTAACCAACGGTAGTCGTTACACAGGCGTGTACCTTAGTATACAGCCTGCGTTCCAAGCATCCAGATTGGTCAGAACTCCCTCCCGGGGTACTAATGGGTGGTAAAAGCATACCATCTAAGTTAATAGGATCAGAGAGTCAGAGAGTGTAGATATGGTAATTAACAATGGCCGCGAGTTACTGTCCCACGTGCTAAATATTATTGGGGCTCAGATCTAGGGCCCATAGGAAGCGACAGCTACAGCACAACAGAGGCATTAACACTATATAAATGTAATTGTGGATCTTAAACACACAAACATGAACAGAACTATTATTTCTCCGATTTTGCAGACAACAATAAAATACCCCTAGCAGCAGAGAAGAAGCAAGCTTCTGTAAGAACACACGCGGCGTTTCAAGTGTGTGTTTGTTTTCCTCCCCAGCTGTGGTTTACCACAGTCTAAGGAATGACACCCTGGAGGCAGCCGCCTGCGCGGCCTCCATGGACCCGAGCCGCCCAGCAGGGCAGACGGGACTTTCTGTCCCTCAGGCATACATGAAAAGACGACTAGAAGAAGCAAAAGAGCATTTCGTAATCTGTCTGGGATAAGTACGCTATCAGAGCGTGCACTGTCATTAAGAGGGTTAAAAGAGACGGCAAGGACAGCCATAATAAAAACAAAGCACTCCGAAGAGGTGTGTACCACGAAGGATAAATACCTTGAACTTTCATTACAAAGTCATGACTAAACCGTTGGTGATGTTGTTCACACATGTAGAGTGGCACGCATTTCAAACATAATTACTTTCAGTGGCTCTTTGCGGTTGTGTACACGCGCCATCTAAGCCAATTACTTATTTAGACACTGCACCTCCAATACTTAATCCGACCGCTTCTTCATTGCACCCCTGTGACCTGCTACAACTACTGCCCTAAGGGCCCTAGTGAACCCCCAGAACCTGGAACCACTTCTGATCACCCGCGACCTGCTCCAAAGACTTCTTCGCTGAAGCCAATGACATGCTACAACTACGTCCTCACTGAACCTGCTTGCCGTAGTAAAACTACGGCCCCACTTTACATAGGTGCAATTCACATATGTGCATTTCATTGAAAACTTATTAAGAAAAGCATGTTGGTGGTCCGTTAAAGCATAGCAGTGGAGGGGGGTAAACAATGAGTGAAGCTGGAGGAGTCAACGTGGCGAGTGGGCCGGTAGATCGGTTGCCGAGAGAATTAGTCAGCAAGGTAATGGAAAGCAAAATCATGGACACATTTAAAGACACAGAGTAGAATCTTAAAGACACACAGTGCTGTGAAAGTGCAATGCGGATGGGGGGTATCTGGGTAGGTAAGACAAGCATGTAGAAAAGTTGAGGCTTGCTAAGGGGAGCAATGGAGTTGAGAGGAAGGTCAAGAAGCAGGTTTGAGTAGCAGTCCAGTTTACTGTACACCAGGGTAGATAAGAGTTTTTGTATTTCGTATTTGTCATTTATATAGAGCCTTACGCCAAGGCGCTGTATAAAGCCAACAGTACAATTGAAATGAACAGGATAATACAATAAAATAACTTCCAATGAGATTAAAATACAATTAAGATTGAAGTAAGAAAATGTTCAAAGCAGCTCCAAAGGTAAAATAGGAATGAATAGACCGCAGAGCGAGAGGGAGAGCATTCCAGTGTAGAGTAGCCAACAAAGAAAAACAGAAGCGAGAAGAAGCACATGGAGGGCGAGGCACAGTTAAAAGAAAGTGGGTTTGAGGGCCAAGAGTACAAGAAGGAACATAAAATGAAACAAAAGATTAATGGGAGCAAGTCCATAGTGGAATTTGAATACCATACAGAGAAAGTTGAATTTAAATTGAGAGTGGAAGGGTAGCCATTGAAGAGAGGCCAATGAGGCAGAAATTGAGGCATAAATAGATAAGGAATACAAAAGACAAAGAGGAATTAACAACAGACTTAAGAGGAGCTAGACGAGAGACCAGGAGTATGATATGATACATGATATTTTATTTATATCGCGCTCATACACATGTGTTTCAGGGCACGACCAAGGAAAGGGAGGGGAAACAAGGGATAATAAAAACAAACAAACCTACTAGGCCCAGTGATATTAAGAACGCGCAAGTGCATGGAAAAGGGAAAAGGAGGAAGTGTAAGGAAGGGGGAGAAGTGGAAAGTGCAGCATAAAAGGAGAGAAGGGAATAAATAAGTGCAATAAAAATCAATACTTGTAATAAATAAATAATAAATAAATACAGGCAGAGGCAATTGCGTGATTTGTCACATAGGGTATACATGATAAGTGCAAGAGAAGAATGGGGGACTGCATGGGTACAGATACAGATCCCAGTGCAAGCAAGGGCTGGCTCGGAGGCAGTGCAGGAGGGAGAGCAGGTACCTGGCCCAGAAGGACAAAAGAATGGCCAGGAGCATGCTGCTGAAAGAGAGAACAGATCAGCAGGGGAGTAGAGAGGCAAAGGCAGAAGCAAAGAGGAAGGTCTTGAGGTGCTTCCGTAACCGGAGATGGTTCTCCTCAAGTTTCAAGGAGGCTGGGAGGCTGTTCTAAAGGGAGTACAGAACGACAGAATAGTCGAGAGAAGATTAAAGAGATTAGAAGCTTAGCGGTACTGAAATTAAGAAGAGTTCTAACTTTCAGAATATTGAAAAGATGGACGTGGCAGAAATGTGATGTAATCGAGATATGATGAGCAAAAGAAATATTAGTGTCAAGATGGAAGCCGTGATTGCAGGCAGTAAGAGAAAAAGGCATGTGGGAAGGGGTAAATAGAACAAAGGGAGGAGAAACAGGCAGAGGAATATTATTTGCAGGAAAAGAGAACTTCAGTATTAGAAGGATTGAAGACAACAGAGTGGTCCGACATCCGGGTTTTAATAGCAGAGGCAGGCAGACAGATTAATGTGTATAGTAGATGTAAAAGAAGAACAAAATAGAAATAGTTGGGTGTCATCAGCATAGAAATGAGACAACCCAAAGGAAGAGCAAATATTAGCCAAAGGAGAGGTATAAAGAGAGAAGAGAAATGGGCCAAGAACAGACCCCCGTGGAACACCTTGCGAAAGAGGAAGGGAATTAGAAGCAACACCGGCCCAAGATAATGAGTATGTGCGATTAGTTAAGACTGAAACCATGCGATTATGGGACCAGAAAACCCAAAAGCAGAAAGGAATTGAAGTAGCAATGTGTGGTCCACTGTATCAAAAACAGTGTATACGTCCAAGAGTATAAGAATAAAAGAGCATTTAGCATAGCAAGCAGAAAGAAGAAAGTAAAAGATGGAAAGAAGAGCAGTTTCAGTGGAGTGAAGGGGTCAAAAACCAGACTGGAATCGAGGTCAAATAGAATTAAGAGTGACAAAAGGAGAAACCTGGGAGTAAATGAGACATTCCAACAATTTAGAGGTCAGGTAGGAGAGAAAAAGATGAACATTATAAGGAATGGCAGGATCCAAAGAGGGTTTTTATTCAAGACAGGAAGAATAATTGCATGTTTAAATAGAAGAGGAAAGGTAGAAGTAGTACGAGAGATATTAAGAAGACTGGTAATATAAGAATTGAGAGACGGATAGATTTTAGAAATAAGAGTAGAAGGAACAGGATCTTTGGGAGAAACAGTAGGATGAGCCCGTGAGATGAGCAAAGAGGAATCAGAGCTAGAAATAGGTGAAGAAGAAGAAAGAACAGCAGTAGAAGAAGGGGAAGCAGGGCAGGAAGAAGGCAGAGAAATAAGAGAAATGGCAGAACAAAGTGAATTCACTTTAGAAGTGAAGAAATTAGCAAAATCAGATACATTAAGTGTGGAGAGAAGAGAATGATCAGGCAGAGTTGGGGCAGTAGTCGAGAAAGGGATTGAAAAAGACGGCAAGGGTGAGATGATTGAAAGTACAAGAGATCAGAGTAATAGAGAAGTTTAGAGGAAAGAAGTGCATCATCATATAGAGTATGATAAGAAGAGATGGACACACAATCGGACATAGATCGAGATCTATGCCAGCGAGGCTCCAAGCGTCGGAGAGCCCTTCGCTTAGAGTGAAGATAAGGAGTAAGCCAAGGCTGAGAAGTTTTACGAGAAGGAAGACATTTAGAGAGCATATAGCGTATCAAGAGAGGTAGAAAGGGAAGTGGAAAAAGCTGAAGCAGCATCATCCATTGAGAGAGCTAGAAAAGAAGAATGGGATGGTAGAGTGGCAATACAGGAAGATACAAAGAGAGGGGTATTGAAATTACGACAACTGCGATGGAAAAAAGAAGGTGTAGGAACAGATGGGGTTAAGCAAAGTGTCAAGAACAGGAGGGTCAATAGAAAGAAAGAGTAAATGATAATCAGTGGAGTAAACAGGATAAATAGAAACATCCGAGGTAAACATAATAGCAAGAAATGGAGAGGAGGCATGGATAGATGCGAGATGTAAATTAAAGTCACCCAGTAGTAAGAAAGAATTGGAGCAATGCAGGATGACACTACATAAAGCATCAATGTCATCGCCGAAAGTTGAAAGAGGACCAGAAGGATGATGAATCAAAAGAAAGGTCACAGCACAAGACTGAGAAAGTGAAAAGATTATTCAAAGGAAGCCAAGGTAGGTAAAGAAAGGGAATTAGTATGAATCGTGGAAGACAGTTGGTAAAGAATACTGGTGCCTCCTCCACGACCCAGAGAACGAGAAGTACGAGTAAAACTAGTATCAGATGTGAACGAAGAAGCACGTATAGCAGAGTTAAAAGACGAAAACCAGGTCTCACCAATGCATAAAAAATGCAAATTGAGTCATGGACACATGTCAAGGATAGATTGAGTTTTCTTAGAGATATAGATTGCATTCCAAAGTGCGACGTTATTGCAAGAATCTCCAGAATCGGACAGTGGATTAACAAGATAAGAGATATTGCGTGAGGCAGGAAAAAGAAGAGATCTGCGGGTAAAACGGCGAGTAGGAATAGCACTAGGCATAGAGAGAGAGAAATAGACTTGTTATGACTATCCGGAATTAGATGCAATGATGGAGCAGCACTAAGGTAGAATAAAGAAGAGCACCAACTTAAGGCAAGTTGGGCATGCTGCATTTGGAAAAATCAACCGTACTGGTGTGTAAGAATCGAGACCAGTAAACAACATTATAGAAAATAGAGGACAGTAGAGAAGAAAAGCAAAGAATATTCAACAGCGTACAGTTGCACCCAAACATGGGTGCCGATGTAAGAAGTGTCAGTGGCCTGTGGACGGGTCGCAGAGACAGTAGAAAAGTTCAAGTCAAACATCACAGAGTAGACAGGTACACTGCCCAGAACCCACAGATGGGCAGGCAGTCAGCAGGTAGTCTCACACAGGGATTGCATTTCTCAAAGCTGGCTCGCCTCCCAGCCAAGGACAGAGTAATGTTGTGGCACGGTAGGGCAATGCTGGGTCTGGGTAGCTGACAGCTACCCCAGACTGTGCCAGACTTCACCTGCATTAGGCGAAGCCTAGATAGAGTCTCGTACTGGCAAGCAGGTGCAACACAGGACCCCCGGTGGAGCAGTCAGTGGATGGTTTCAAAGGGGACACAAGTTCTCTCAGCCGACAAGCCCTCACAACCAGGGGCATCTTGATGACAATTGGGGAGAGAGGTGGAGGCTGTGAGACACATACCATCCACATTGTGAGACGTTTAGCAGGCAGCGCAGAGCCGTTCAATAGAAGATAGAGGAGTGATATCTAAAGATGTGTTCAGAGATGGGGTGAAGGAAACAAAGGAGAACTAGATAGGTTTGTCATCAGTGACGAGCTGGCAGTGAAAGATGAAGGAAGAAATGACATTATCCAGGGCAGAGGCGTAGAGGGTGAAGACGAATGGGAACAGGACTGATCCCTGAGGGACAATCACTGGAAGGGTGGGAGGTGGAAGTGTTTGAGTTCCATGGGATGGAGCGGTCAGAGAGATAGGAGCCCGCCGAGTTAAGTGTGGTGTCCTTGAAGCCAAGAGAGGAGAGAGTTTGGAGGAGGGATGAATGACAGTTTCAAAGGCTGTGGCAAGAACAAGGATGGAGGTGAAGTGATAGTAGTGAGCACTAGGCAGACAGTTGAAGACATCGATGAGAGCGGCTTCAGTGGAGTATTTACACATGAATCCAGATTGGAGAGGATTGCAAAGCACATGTTTCTTGAGGGAGTGGACAATTCTGTTGCAGACCACTCCCTGGACGACTTTGGAATGGTGGGTAGGAGAGAGGTAGGGCTGTAGAATAAGAGCTGTTGGGTTCAGCAGTGGGGTTTGCAGTATCGGTATAACTGTGGCTATTTTGTAACAAACTGGAAAGATACCAGGTGATAGAGTGCGATTGAAGAGGGCGGACAGAAAGAAGGTGACCAGTGCAGGCCCTCGGTGGGGGAGATGGCAACAAAGTGGGGGAGAGAAAGAAGAGTAGATAAGGTGTTGTATATTGTGGTGATTTGGGGACAGAAATAATAACCAAAGTAATCAGCTGAGAGTGATTGGAAGCACTTGAAAGGGAGCGCAGGGTAAGCGTAGACTCGAGGTTCATGGACAGTTTGAGAGGATGAGCAGCAAGAATATATCAGATTAGTGTAGCAATAGATTTTGACAGAGTGAAATGAGTTAGTGAAGGCAAGAAAGAGTTTTTGTAGGTGGTAAAAGAGGGGGTGTCATCTTCCACCAGTGGCCCCAGTACAGATTCATGGGTTATCCTGAGATGAGGGTGTGAGCTGGAAAGTGAATGTTAACGGGGATAGCCAGTGCTGAACTCAACAAAGGAGTTTGATACTGCTTGGTCAAGACAGGGGATCTCGGAGTGAGGCGTACATTTACTGCTGGTGATAGGATGTTGGGAGAATAGAGGGCAGCAGTGAAGTGTATAAGCGAGTTGTGTCACAGACTGAGGGATGAACAAAGGGCTGTGAGACTTTTAAGAGGTTTAAGAGAAAGCTTTATTTGGGTCTCATGGTGCGGCAGAGCAAGGGGACACCAAACGTGGATGATCCACTGAGAAAAAGTGTGAGGTTCTAGTGACAAACCATGTGCAAGCAGAGGTTACAAGGACCAGCAGTAGGAGAACATGATAGGACTGAGATTCAGATTCCAAAGTTCTACTGCATAATAATGTGTGGTCAGGATAATCTTGCATCACAACAAAAGTACCAAAGTCACTCCAAGTTTCTCTGGGGCCTGAGCTGTGTTAGATCTTCCCTGTAGCAAAGGCCGTAGCCAAACATTGGCTGTCCTCGGCTATGGTTACTTGGTACTGGTGAAGATTGGCTTTTGTGCGAGTAATTATTTGTTGCCTTCCTTCCAAGGTTGATATTCAGGCTGTGATTTAGTCCACCCATCAAGTCTGATGTGCAGAGGGCCTGGATTCACCATGGGCTCAAGCTTCTCAGTGAGCCCTCTTGACTCGGTCTCACCTGCACAAGCCCTGCTGGCTTAGACTCCCAGAGCCATCCTGGGCCAAAATTGCCAAAAGCCCTCTTGGCGTTGTTTCCTTACTGTGAAGTTTGATGAACTTGCCAGTGCCACTAGCCTGGATTATGTGTTCCAGCTAACCGCTACCTTCCCCACTCTTTATGATAGTGATTTTCTCACTGGGTCTTCAGACCGCGGCCCTACCAAACGCTAGACGCAGGTAGGTAAGGGTCTAGCCACCCTCATTACATGACTGCATCCTGGCTCAAGCACGACCTATTGTGCCACCCGTTTCTCAACATGCCATCTAGCCTTTTGCCATTCTTGGCATAGACAATCCTGTTTGATTGTTTTGGCCCTCTTCCTCCACCTCCTTCCAGTCACTCCCAAGGACGCACTCCTTTTCTTGCTCTCATCCTTTCAAGTTCCGCTGTCCCTCCTTCCCTTTTCTCTTATCTTGTTCCTCCACTCTGTTGGTCTTTTCATCCTTCAACACCTTTGTGTCTCTTCTCTGTTTTCCATCCTCCACTCTTCTCCACACTCTCGCAGCACAACTGCACAGTCTTACCTTTATCACAAAACTCCAACACCGCTCACTCCAAAATGGTGACTGCCTTTTCATGCCCTTGAAGCCACCGGCTGACAAACAAAAATGCAGACATTAGCGCCACCACTTGTGAAGATGGGGAGTCATGCACCCTTCACCAAATTGTAACACAATGTTCATAACCAATCACTTCACTACCATCTTAAGTGACCCAATTACTGGGAGGGGAGATTTATAAAAGGGGGCCAGAGTTCGTTGCCCGGTTATAGCAGCCAGCTATGGAATATACATTGTCAATCTGTATGAATAATAATACAGCAAAAATATAGTGTAAATCCGTATGAAAAATAATACAGAAGTGTATAGACACTTACCTTGACTCAAACCCTTTATTTTCCATTATCCTTTTGAGTAAATGACATACCATGAATCACTTGAATGGTCAAATGAACAAATATGACAGGATGTTAGAACGCAGTCTGTGAGGTCAGTACTTTTCTTAACCTGTCCTTTTGAAGTAGGCAGGCCTTGGCAGGGGGTGGAGTTGGGGTGGGTCAGAGGCGAGGTTTAGCCCAGAGAGGGGTTCCACCATCTTCGATTTTTCAAGGTCTCCCTAAAGTCGGGCTCCCTGCCCACTTCCTGCAGACAAGGCACACTGGATATGTCATCAACAAGCAAAGAACTGTTTTTACAGCAGCCAGTACTGGACTTTTGAATAGAAGGATTGCTGTGGACCAATCTGCTGAAGCATTTTGCTTATACAAGGGGGAAGCTTTAACCATAGTTGATTCATTTTGGACTTCATAAGAAATCTTCACCTAATAAAAATGTAAATATAAAAAAATAAAATAAATATTCACCTGGCACTCTGTTGGTGATAGAGTCTATTCAATAGTCCTTTTGCTATAGCATTGAAGACAGAAGGTGTGACAAATTGACTTCCACCCTGCAGGAGTACAAGAATGAGTAGAGGCTAGAGCCGCCACTCAGTCCTCACACGTCTACAAACCAATGGCAAACACAATCATAAAGGTATAACAGGCAGAGTCAAGAAATATACCTCCTTTGCCTTAACGTGAGCTCAGGGAAGGCTATACTCTTAAGAGGGGTGTGAATGTGATTCAGTGGCAACCCAAACAGGGACGTATTACAGTCCAAAATAAAGGAATGTCCAATGAAGGTTCTATACAAATATGTAGACTTTAATCAAACCCACCATGTGCACTAATGACCAACTAGAAAAACACTATACAAAACCTACCCCTGAGGAAAGAACACAGAATAGGCAACAATAGTAGATGCAGCTGTCTGTGTAATGAATCAGGGGTGAAGAGGCAAGCAAAAGCAACAATGCTCTTGAAAAAGGATTTGTACTTAGGGGGCAACAAGGGTTCAAAGTGACCTAACCAGTCTCTGGGGCCCTGAAACAGACCAAGGGGGCAGTTAGCAGTCAAAAATACCTTCTTTGCAGTTCTTGGCTGTTTTCTTGGTGCTGTGCAAAAATCGGGAGAGAACAAAAGGCAGCAACCTTAGGTCCTGCTAGTTCAAATGTGTTCAACAGTTAATGAAATGCTCCATGCAATTCAAAGGCAGAACACACCAGGATCCTGGCTGTTTTAGCGCTAAGGGTGCTGTGAGTCCGATTCCAGAGGCTCAGGGACAAGGCAAGTTCTTTTCATGTGCCCCCAAACACTGGGGAGGCTGGCACACAACTGCAGAGGTCTGCCAACATGGTGAAGTCAAGGGTACCGTTGTAGCTGGTAGAGAGCCAGGTCCTGTTCCAGCAGCAGATCACCTGCAATGGTCCCTGGGAATGGTTAGGGGACAGAGCTGAACACTGCGTTGGAACAACTGCCTTCACCTCACAAGTGGAGGACTTTGGAAAGGACTACTCTCTTCAGGGTCCAGTAACATCTTTAGGATGGTTCAGGATGAGTCCAGATGATTCAAAGAAGTGTGAGAGACCCCTTCCTTTTATAGGCAAAAGTCCCCAGGTGATTTAACAAAAGCTAGCCTGCTTTAGGGGTCCAATCCCTGCTCTTGAATTGAGTTGACTTTGTCCTTATGATGTCACACCCAAAGTGCTTTGCTCCGGAGGAAGTGGAGGGGACAGGAAAGAGGCAGAGAGAATCAAGATGGCTGAATCTTTTAAAGGCTGTACAAACCCCCTTTGCTGGCTATTTTAGCTCAGCCCCTCCCTTGCTTGATGGGATCAAAGGGCCTGTAGAAATGCAGATCCCTCGTGTAAGGTCTGGCTCTCTGTGAATGGCTGTGCCTCTTGGTTTCTGTTTCCAGGCCAACGTCCTGTGGAGTTGATGTCCTGGGAGAAAGTGTGCCTGTACAAAGGAACAAAAAGAAGCAATCCCCCCAAGACTTGTCCTGTCAGTGGACATGGGTGGGTCTTGTCTGAAAGGAATACACAATCCTTCCTGAAGCTGAACTGGGCACATTGGGGTGACATGTGCAAAATCAATTTAATGTGGCAGGGATAACTTTGAAAGATGATGGCCACGGTTCTATGATCGTCAGGCTTTTTTCTGCAGAGATTTTCCAGAATATTTTTGGGCAAAAAAAAAAAAACCTCATTTTTAAAAATATTTAGGGAGTCCCCCCTCCAAGCCCCCTTCCCTATTTTGTAGTCCTTATAACCTACACCCCCCACCGCTTGTATGCCCTTACCCACCCACTCCCTATATTTTTCGATTCGTTTTTCGTCCAAAGGTTTTTGGCAAAAAACACTGCCAAAAAAAGCCTGGCGATGTAATAATGTCTTACCGCTGGCCACCATACCCTAACTCCGGTATGAATTATATTTACAGTTATACGCAAATATAAACTGCACAGAACATTTTCAAGGTTATATAGTTTTTGGAACAGGGGTGCATATTTTAAATGCAGAGACTTTGGTGTCTCTGCAGCTGTAAAGAGGCAACCTGTGGCCTCTGAACCTACACTGTGCCACTGGTAGAGCAGTGTGAGAAACCAGAAGGTGTCTCACCCACTAGTCCCTGGGGATCCATCATCCAATTGGCCAGGACATGGCTATCGCTTTTGGATTCAGTTCCTGGGGGTGGACCAGTGCGGTGAGGGGTCTTCAGGGAGTTGGACAATGGATGGCGAGACGCTGTATCCCCTTCCCTGTAACAACTTTACCCCATCCTACCAGGTAGGATACATAGGAACTCTACCCAGCCCCGTACCGCTTTTCTTACAAACACATTCACATAGACATCCCTCACTGGGAGAAAAGAGACTAACACCCGAGCAGTATACCCAATGTGTCCCAAAACAATTGTCAGGCAAGGTCAGGCAATTACTGAGCAACATTCACACCCGACTTCCATTAAGCTTCCCCACACGGATAGAAGGTGCAGCACGAAAGCACACGCTGAGTGAGGCAAAGCAAATGAGGAAACAGCAGATTTGAGACAGCAGCTGAGCAAGAGAAGAAAGATGGCGAAACAGGAGGGGATTGCAAGGTGGGACGTTCCCTTGACCTTTTGGACAAGAAGCCATTACTTTCACGAGCCCTTCAGATTAGAAAGCATAAAACCGGGAATCCAGGCTAAAGAATCCTGTATTGTGTGTCTGGGATACCCAGTGCCCTCCTGCATAACTAATCAAGGCAGGGAGAAGCAGCAGCCGCTGTGGTGCCGTCCTTGGCTCCAAGAACAAAGCAGCATCATTGAAATCAACACAGCCAGAATGTTGGGGAGACCGATACAGGACCGGTCTGTGTTGAAGCCAAGGTTGCAAGCAGCAATATTGTATGGCGAGTGTTGGAATCAACATTGTAAAACGTGTGTGATAAAAGACTCAAGTAAAGTTGAACTGCTGATGAGTGTTTGAACTTTGAAAAGCAAGATATGATACCTTTGACAGAGTGGTCGGGCATTGCGTGGGTGCTCAATCCAAGGTCTCTGTAAAGTAACCAGCTGAGAAGTGGCAAAAGTGAAAGTTATAGGATTGTATTAAGAAGAGAACACAGATTTGTGAATCGAAGTGGTCCTGTGACGGATCAAGCAAAATCCAGCACACAGTTCAGTCTTCGATTTTGATACAGTAAAGAAAGTTTGGAAAATGAGAACAATTTGGTCCAAGCCCGGCGGAGAGAGTCCAATTGAAAGTTTTGTGTTAAAGTGGGTCTGAGCCCAGCGGAGGGGGACCCGGGGTGAACAGTGAATCACTAGAGAATTTGTGCATATGAGAATCCTGAGGAGAAAGGAACTTTGAATGTTTGTCTGTCGCATCAGGCCCTCTGAAATAATAGACTCTGAATGGCAAAGAGACCTTGGGACAGAAGGTCCGGATACTGAGATTCTGAACAGCATCCTCATGCTAGAAAAGCCAGAGTACGTGCTTTAAGTGTGCCACATTGTCCCATGCTGAAAACGTGGGGAAGGGAAGCTAATGGCTCACCTATCCTGACATATCATTTCTTGAACATTTTTGTTTTGTATAACATTGTTTCCCACACCATTTGTATTTAGAAGTACGGATTGGCAATAGGTTTATTTTGACAAGACAGCACTAGGAATGCGTTATTATTTGATGGTTGTAGCTTGCTCCCATCTTTAGATTTAGGATTAGATAGGTGTTTTTCAAACCCAAATGAAGTTCAATAAACACCCTTGAACTGAACTGTGGTCACTTGCGTCTGTCTTACTGTTTGATACCATACCTTCCTTGCAGCAGGTGCTGTGAATCAGGATACTCATGCAGCAAGGCACAAGTACACACTATGCTTAGGGCATGCAGCTTATGAAAGGGGATGATGACTAGGAGATATCCCTTTCAAAGATGGAATTACCAGCATCATTTTATTTAACAAAAATCAAAAAAAGGACAGGGCTTTCACAACCTTGCCAGATCATCCCAGGAGGCTCCAAGGAAGAGGAAAGTATTCTCCCTACCCATCACAAGGGCACATCTGCTGTGTGGAAAAGGTCTACTGCACTGCAACTGAGGCACTGATACCCTGCCATTGGAGGCGACGGAGCACCTGCAAGTGCCTTCTACAAACCTTCCTGGTTGGGAAGGGCTTAAGAAAGGACTCACCTAGCCTGTGGAAACCCTGAAATCGGTCTCAAATCAACAGACCTGGGTCTTTGTTGCTGCCTCGATCCATTTGTGAGCTACATCGACCAGGACACTGCCTTCTTGTTCCAAGCATCTTCATAACATATGCCGCTGCTGCTTGAACCGTACCACGCGTTGGACCCAGTTGAGAAGCTTACCAACCCAAAGATTAATTACTGCCTCAGGAAAGGAAACTCCTAGAAGCCTGGTTTAATGCTGTTGAGTCCCCAGAACAAGAACCAAAAGGTATTTGATGTGGTCCTGCCCCTTCTAGCCTGCCTTACGGGGCCTATTATAAAGGCAAAGTACCACACCTGCATAACATTGTGGTCTTTTATTTAGATGGCTCCAAGAGCAACTGTGGTATAAATCCTCCTATCCTTATCTGCTCGCTCCAACTGCCACACCCTTCTAAGGTTGCACATTCTTGGAACTGAACAATAACATTTTGGAGCGAGAACAATAACATTCTGGAGATAACAACCCAGGATATAACAGGGCACTAGTAAAGGGATATGATCAAGCGTTTGTTAGCATCAAGCTTACATGTGTAGCTGGGTGTGGACGGTTTGTCTTTGCCTAGACCTTAGGGGGCATGAGGGTGTTCCCTAGTTCTTTGCTGGAGTGGTTGAAAGACAAGAATGGCAGAGACCTTCCCTGGAGTGGGAAATGGAACAAAGGTTGCCTCCAATGAGTCCAGCAGGAAATTCTTGAAGGAGATGCTCAAAAACAGGGTATATAGCCTGGCCTTTGTGGGGCTGTTTTATGTGCGACATTAGAAGAGGGATTGTAGCATGGTTGGTCCAGTTAAGAGAGAGTAGGGGTTCAAGCAAGAGAGGTGCTGGGAGGAGGTAAAGTCAAATGAGAGCTTGTGATATTTCACTTGCATGGGGAAGAATATGATTCGTTTAAGGTTCTTTAAGCTGGTCAGGGAAAGCAGCAAATCACACAGGTGCTCTGTAGATTGGGACACAGGGATTTTGAAGCCCCAGAGAAAGATGTTATTAAAGTAGGAGATCGCTGCAGAGGAGAGAAGCTTGGAGAAGTCATTGATGAAGTTACCACTCTGTTGGGGTGGCCTGTAGTTATCGTGGAATGTGATTTGAGTCATTCTTTGAGATGGGGAGCCTGCATGAGAGGGATTTTAATGACATGGATGAGGGCAATGGGATTACTGTGCATGGCCAGTTGATCTCATGGAAGACTGCCACCCTATCTATTGTTATCCCCAGGCATTCAGTATGTTGGGCACCATCTGTGAGTAAGGAGGACATATAAGATGTAAGGGAGGGGGTAAACACCAAGTTTCAGAACCAATTATGATGTGGAGATTGCTACTGGTTATGAAGTCTGCGATGGGCATGTGTGACCAGTGAGCTGGTGCTTACCATCTTAATATGTTGGGTGCAGGTAGTGTGAGTGTTGCAAGGTTATTTGGGGCTATTGATGAGGTTCGCCAAGGTAGCTTGTTTAGGGCTGTCTTGGGTGTTGGCTGTATGAACCCTGGAGATTACTGAAATGGGCTGCAGTGATAGGAGACACATGATTATGTCTAGCCGGTGTCCTTGGCCTCGTACGACCTTAGTCGAGGATGCCTAGGAGTGCATATGTAAATAAACCAGAGATGTGTGGATACTTCCCTGGAGAAGAAAAGGTGAGCAGGGAAAGTGGGAGGTGGTCCAGGACTGTGGCCAGTGTGCTCCTGAATAAATGTGGCTTCTAGTGGCTGGGGACAGCTCTAATGTTGCTCTCCCATAGTCGAGGGAGACTTCCCTGGAGGCACCTTGGCAGGCGGTGAGCACCTGAGGTGGCTCAGGTCATGTGATCTGTCCACTCCTGCAGAAAATAGGCTGCTGACAGTAGAGGATAGTCCTAATTTAACTAACCCCCTGGCAGATGCAGACTTCCCTTGAGAGTAGGCGGGCATGGGTGCCAGAGGAGGCCTAATAAAGGGATCCGTTAGCTGAAACTGGCAGCCAAGGAAGGTCCAGATATAGCTCAAACATCCCTGGAATAAGGTTTTAAAACCACTTTATGTATAACAAACATTTGAAAATGTCAAGTGTTATCAGTTGAAGATGCATACACAGCCATCTGGGATGAGGTAAAAGTGAAAAATAATGCCATTTTCCAGGTCATCTCGCGAACGTCTGTTTTATGCGTAGTTTCAAAGTGTGCCTTCATTAGGACTGTATTACACTCCCATGATGGAGAGGGCCTTGAAGCCCAGAATGAATTTAGCTAGTATAGTGGTATACAAGTATGGACATTTAGCTATAGAGGCATCATAGGTGATTTCTGCGTGGTGGCATTTTAACATTACTATGGGAAAGTCCAAACTTGCAAAAGGTATGGTAACATTGTGTGTAACTGTAGAGTGTAACAGTCCAAACCCTTGGCACAGCACCCAAAGCAGAAAATACATTATTTTGCATACAACCAGTGTATTTAGTGCTATTGCCTGCCGGAGTACTTCAAAATATTCATCAGACATGTCTAAGGATCTATAACAAAACTGTTCAAGTTGCAGGCACACAGTGGGAGTGTCTAGAGTGCAGGATATGGGTCCCTTTCCCACAACAGGAGGCACATGTACACATTGAGAACAATTGACAATTCTGTGGAAAGAGCCAGACGTTTCGGAAGCCACATATGTTTCTCCCATGCTAAAGCTATGAGGGAAAGGTGGGAAATAATGAGACTGTATTCTGGGCAAGATTCAATAATTCATTGGAATGGAATAAAACGCAAGGAGACATTTCCTCAAATGTGTTTGACACTGACTGGATCCTGCTGGTATTGTCTGCTAGGATATGGTCACCCGGCAGATGCTGTTCTTGGACCGAGATGTAGTCCTTCATTGGCCAAGCCCATAGCATTTGTGCTTTCGTCAACAACAGCACTACGTAGATGCATCCTGTTGGGTGTCCTGACCCACGTTTGGACTATTATGCTGCAACAATTGGTGCTGTGGGCTTAGGAAATCCAGGTGGGCGGAAAAGCCCACATTTGTGCCAGAATCCTGGAGAACCGCGCAGTTTTGCGCACAGCAAAATGGTCCCCTGACCCGCCACCCACCAGTGCGAGCGTGAGGGGCCAGGAGTGCCATGAGTGAAATGTGTGCCAAAGGAAAAACAGCAGTGCCGGTGGCTAAAAAAAAAGCGCTTTAAAATCACCTTTGTTTCTCTGAAATGCAAGCTAAAAATGCCTGTTTTAAACATCGCAAGATATTCAAAAATCTCAATGAACACCAGCAGGCATTTGGCAGAATGTATTCTTGTATGCATACTAAATCTAGAAAGAGAAAGAGCCCAAAACAATGTACTTAACAAAACTGGCTGAGCTGTGGATGTCAGCAGCTTAAGTTAAACTGGACCCAAAGCCACGAAAATCTAAATGTTTAAAATAAATGAGTGACCTACTGTTGAGTGTCACATAGTTTGCAACTGTTGAAATGTCATAGTTTGAACTTAGAATCAGCGTTCTAGCTGCATGTGTAAAAATTGTCAGTTTGATTTGAATGTAGAAAACTGGGTACCAAAGTGACATTTAGCTGAAGCCTGGCTTAAAGAGATTGAATAAACCAGAAATTCCACCATGTGCTTTGGAAAACCACACCCCTTTGGGGCCAGAGCATAATTTTAAAAAGATGGATAATTCATAGTGCGGACTTGTAAAAATTATATAAATAACATAATTCTTGTGATTTTTCTGTGCACATTGTAAGAGGCGTTAGGACCCTGTGGTATGTTCTTGGGGATAGTAGCGGAAAAAGGTTGTTACTCCAAATGTATGCATGTTAAAAATCTGACACTATCATCTGAAACCCATATCCCTGGGGCACATTTGTGTAAAATCTGGAAAGGTTTAGAGGTCGTTAGCTGGATGAAAAGGGGAGAATTCTGTCATAAGTGGACACGACATCTTACAAAGACAGGGATCGGATGGTTTGGTGCTACAGAAAATAGGTTAACTAGACATATAATATTAGAAAAATGGTACATAGATAAATATGTATCTGGATCAGAAATAGATTTGTGTGCAATTTGACAAGGGGAGGATCCTCTGACCATAAACCTACCTCTTCACTCTGATTCACAACCCAGTTCCCCCAATAAAAATATTTGTCCTTACTTTCCTTTGCTGAGATTCGTTTGCAACCTGACACTCGTTCATAGAGCATTGCTAAAGTGATCCTGAACTAATTTAAAGTAGCTATCACTCACCCTGAACCTCCTATAGGGAATTAAAAGCAATTTGAGTATATTTTTCACTTCATTGCCACCACCTTTAAAGTACTTTGCCTGTGTTTAAAATCATCCCTGTTGATCTAAGCTTGCTAGGGGGGAACTGAATTGGGATTGTACTGTGATTGTATTCCTGAAGACTGTGTGTGTTACTTCCACCTCCTTACATTGCATAGAGGGGGAGGGGGGGTGAATTGCCAAAAGGGGAAAAGTGATTATATTACCTTTTGCTGAAATCATATCACGTTTATTCCTGTGTTGCTTCTTTTCCACCTTGCATTTCCTTGTACCATATAAAGCATTCTCAGCTACCTTATCCTCTATACTACTCCTAAGTAATTACCCAGTGTACTAGTATCACATCATCCATTGTTGATCTCTCACTGTCATATGTCAAAGTGTGATATCAATTATTAATTTATTATAAAAGTATGATAATAAATATATATATATATATATATATATATATATATATGTTTAATTCTCAAATAAACCTTTTAAATTTGCAAAACAAACTTACTTCTTGGCTCAGTGCAGTCAGGGGAATTCTAAGAGAGGGGTGTTATATAAGGGTTGTCATCCAGAGTACACAAACTGGACATAAAAACATATAAATAAGGGCTTCCCTTGAGCAATCCCAGACAAGGCACTGACTTAGTGGGACTGCTTGATTGGAGTCATTTAACAAAGTGGGGTCTCGTAGCCGGGGATTCTGGATTAGATCTATCACTTGTGCAGATTAATACAGTGTGCCAGCTGACAGGATACATATCCGGTTAGATCACCATGCTGTGTTACGCTGTAAAGCACTCCTCAAAGTAACGCTCTAAGGAAACGGTCTGTTTTGAAAAATAAAATACAAACTTCTGTAAGTCAGGAAATCAAGTTCCAGAATGACGACCTTGGTAGATATCAAAATAGCCAGAGAACACCTCTTACATAAGCTATTTGTGAGAGGTGAGTGGGCTCATCATAACCAGGTGGTCTGGTTGCAGGCAATCGCACCCCAGATCACTGAAACAGGGTCAGATATTTGGAGAGATCAGGGTCCCTTACATGTGGCCCTGAGTGAACTATATATGGCCCCTAAGGTCAAGGATGAGCACAACAAGATTGCCAGGGTAGCGGCATATTTATATTTACATATGGGAGCCATACAGGACAAATGTGCTGAAGGCCAAGATCTGGCAAATAGGCAACTGATGGCATTAGAGAAGGCCCAATCTGACCTGGTCTCTTCTGGCTCCTCTGCAGCATCTGCTCAGGAGTCAGAAAATGATAGTAGGCAGTATATTATTAAAGTAAAGGAGGAAATGGATATCCTGCAACAGGAAATGTCTGACCAGGATGCCAGATTTCTGGCCTTGCAGAAGGAGTACCAAGAAGGTTTGGAAGCCCTACTGCAGAGCCAGAAAAAGCTGGAGCAACAACTGGACTTCAGTAGGGCATGCGCAGAGCAGGTAGTCACCCTGCAAAGCCACCTAGATAGGGAGAAAGAGGAAAGCAATACATTGATTTTGAAAGACCTGGACACCCAGGCAGAGTTTGATCAAGAACGCCAGAAAGCTGGTGCCTTTCAAAGGCAAAGGGACGACCTGGCGGCACAGATGCAGGGTCTTAGTCAGGAAAGGGACACCTTAGGCCAGGAAGTCTGCCAATTAAAAGAAAAAATTGAAGGAAATCACTTGGCCCTCCAAGGGCTGGGTGACCTCCAAAAAGAGCATCAGAACTTGTTGGAGCACACCAGGAGGGTGGAAGATGCTCTGGCAAGAAAGGAGCAGGCCAGTAGGGATGGGACTCGGGAGGTAACCGTCCTGCAGCAAAGACTGGCCCAGTATTCCAGGACCAATCAGGAGGCACAGAGAGAGAATGAGGCTCTCTGTCAGCACAATGATAGGAAGCTTTAACTGAGGAACTGAAAGCGCAGGCTCTTGCATTGCAACAGGGAGCAGGGGCTGACAGATGAAGTTCACTGGGAAAGGGAAACACCCGAGCATAACCTCAGGAGCTCTAGTACCAGCGGCCTTCATCTCTCCCAGTCCCTGGACTCTGCCACCCTCATGTCCCCTGGCGCACATGAGCACAGGGCCACAGGGATGGCAGATTACTATCCAGCCAAAAGGATGGGGCTCATAGGCCAGTACCACCCAGGAATGGATGGGCGGGCATCTGGGTATGGGCACCTAAGCAAAGTGCAATTTAGCGGGGAACCCCAGGAAAGTAGACCCACTAAGGGCATCCTAAAAACCTCTGCCCAGTTAGCTCAGTGGGGGGGGGTACCCATCAAATCCTGGTAGCAAGGAGGGATCTGAAGACTCCTCTGAGCATCACAGGACACAGGAGACCAAGTCCCCACATTCTGCCAGCCATTCCCAGGCTCGCAGAATCCAGGAAAACCTGGAAGATCAGACGGGCACCTCTGGGAGCAGTGCTTCTGAGTCGGATGATGAATGGACCAGGGTTACCCGAACCAAAAAAGCCAATAAGGCAAAAAGGGCCTTGCTTAAGGACCCCTTAAAACAGATGAAGGCAATCCGGAGTGTCATCACGCCTTATCACAAGAACTCCAAGTATTCTGTGTGGGAACACCTGGAGCTCTTTGAGCAAATGGAACAAGTTACTTATCTGTAACTGTTCTCCAGCATGGGTCTGGCATGGATTCACATGCTCATGAATATTCCCCGTCAGGCTGGAAATTCTCGGTAAAGAAAAAATCAGTATCAGTTTCGTTTCTGATCTATCTTTCCTATTAGTAACCAATCACTGATCTCTGCGTCATACTGACCACAGCCAATGACTGCCCTCTACCTAAGCCCCGCCTCTGGCAGCCATCTTCAGATTTGGTAGCACGTGAAGTGGCAGTATGACCAAGTGAAGAGCCGCAGAGGGGTAGGCGGGAGGGTTCGCATGTGAATCCATGCCAGACCCATGCTGGAGAACAACAGTTACAGGTAAGGAACTTGTTCCTTCTCCAGCATGGGGTCTGGCATGGATTCACATGCTCATGAATATAAGATTAAATAGCAGTACACACATGCACAACCACGGGGGGTGGTAAAAGGCTCAACATTAAGCAATACTAAAAAAACTCAACATTAAGCATCTCTTACCTCCTCACCAGGCTCACCTTAAGCAAACAGGTTGCGCAGCACTGCTTGGCCGACCCTGGACTCCTCCCTGGAATCCCGATCGACGCAGTAGAATCTCGTGAAGGTGTGCGTCGACCTCCACGTAGCAGCCCTGCAGATGTCCAGCAGGGGCACACCAGATAAGAACGCCGTAGTAGCAGCGATCGCTCTGGTCGAATGGGCTCTCAGACGGCCTGGCAGCGGTCGGTTAGCCAAACGGTGACAGTGCATGATGCAGCAGGAGAGCCATCTGGAAATAGAAGACTTCGAGAGAGCCTTGCCTTGATTCACAGGTCCAAAGTTTACGAACAGCTGTGATGTCCTCCAGAAACTCTTCGTGCGGTCCATGTAGAACTTCAGCGCTCTAGCCACATCCAGCGAGTGCAAAGTCCTCTCGGCCGGCGACGAAGGAGAAGGGAAGAAAATAGGCAACACCAAGGGCTCGTTAAGATGGAAGTCCGACGGCACCTTGGGCATAAAGGAGGGGTGCGTCCTAAGCACCACCCTCGAGGCATGGAAAGTCAAGTACGGTGCATTGCAGGATAGGGCCTGGATCTCTCCCAATCGACGTGCGGAGGTAATGGCCACCAGGAACGCAGTCTTCCACGACACAAACTTCATAGGTGCGGAGTGAATCGGCGTGAATGGGGGCCCCATGAGCCTGGTCAGCACCACGTTAAGTTCCCACGCCGGGGCCGCGGCCTTCACCGGCGGGAACGACCGGAACAGTTCTTTCATAAACTCTTTTACCAGTCGATGGGACCACAGGGACGTCCATCCTGTGGTTCTGGTATATCTGGAGATCGCCGCCAGATGAATCTTAATGGAGGCATGGGCTAGCCCAGCCTTTGCCAGCGATAGCAGGTACGGCAGCACTTGAGGGGCCGTAATCCGTAGGGGGTTGATCTGTGCTCGGCACCAGATAGAGAACCTCTTCCACTTATGACCGTAGCATTTGAGAGTCGAGGACGCCCTGACCTTTGCAAGAACCTCTCTGCAATCGGCCGGTATATCGTAGCCTCCAAACTCTAGCACTGCAGGAGCCAAGCCTGCAGGTTCAGCGACGCCGGGTCGTAGTGGAAGATGGCGCCTCCTTCTCTGGAGAGAAGGTCCGCGCCCGCCGACAGCTTGATGGGAGGGGACGTTGACAAGTCCAGAAGGTCCGGGAACCAGATCTGCCTCGGCCACGCCGGTGCGACGAGGATCATCCTGCACCAGGACCTCTTGAGCTGGCTGATGAGTCGGAGCAGCAACGACAACGGAGGGAACGCATACAGGTATAGGCCGTCCAGGGGAACGAGAACGCATCGCCCTGTCTGCCTCCAGAGCTCCGAAAGGGCCGTCGTTGCTGAAGGGCTCCTAGGGCGCGGGCCGTCTCCGTGTCCGTTTTTATGGCTTGGAGGGATTCGTCCACCGCCTTCCCGAACAAGTTGCTGCCGTCGAACGGCATGTCCAACACCCTGGTCTGGACGTCCTGACGGAAGGCGGTCGCCCGGAGCCAACCCCGTCGTCGTAGGCAAACACCTTTGCCCAGCTGGCGGAACCCGGTATCGGCAATATCAGTTGCCACCGTTATGGCGTGGTCCGACGCCACCTCGCCCTCTTGCAGTATTTCCAGGGCCTCGGACCTCTTGTCGTCCGGCAGGAAGTCCAATATGGGGGCCAGCTTAAACCAGAGCTCCCTGTCGTAATGGGCCACGATCGCCAGGGCGTTGGCCGCTTTGATCGTCGTCGTCGCCGCCGACGAAATGACCCGCCGCCCCATGGCGTCCAACTTCTTTCCCTCGCCATCCGGCGGGGAATTAGACGTCGAGGCTCCTGACCCCGCCGCTTTCTTCTTCGCCGCCGCCGAGACGACCGAGTCTGGCTTTGGCTGGGCCCTGAGGCACAGGGGAGCTGTTTCGGGGACCCGGTACTTCTTCTCGTACCGGTCCCGTTTGGCTGGTGCCGTGGAGGGGTTCTTGAGAACCGACAGGCCCTCCTCCCAGATGTCATCGATTAGGGGCACCGCGATGACCGTCTTCCTCTTGGCCTCCCGGCGCTGATAGAGGAAACCTTCCTTTTTCTGCTCCTCTGGGCAGAGCTGGAACAATTCGGATGCCCTCGCGATCATGGCGTGGAATGAGCTAATCTCGTTTGGCGGCGAGGCCCGTGCGACGGGAGACGGGAGACCCGTTCCGTCGTCGTCGCCCTCAGAACCCGTCGTCGAGCCCAACGCACCGTCATCTCACGACTCGTGGGAGGATGAGGAGGGAACTGTAGGCCTTACGGGGGCGAGCAGAGGAGAGGGTTGGATCCTCCGTCGTTTGTTCTGAGGACTTCCCGATGGGCCAGGTTGCGGGTCCTCCGGCCTGGGCGGTGGGAATCTCGTCCTTATCTCAGCATAAGGACTGGATGGCAGACAAAATGGCCTCCGAGCCATCCTGAGGCCTAGGGTCCGGCTGCGCCGGAAGGGAAGGCCGCTCTTCCTCACCATTGTCGTCTTCCTCGGTTATCTCCCGAGGATCTTCCTGACGGGATCGAACCTTCTCGAATTGGACTTCGAGGTTCCTCACGGCCTCGGTCAGTTCCTCCTCCGAGGCTGACTCCGAGCTCGAGGAGGCCACCGTGCCCCCCCTCGCTTCTTCCATCATGGCGGCCACGACGATGGGCTGAAAAGAGGATTCCCTCCTTGGCGGCAGGGAAACTCTAGTCCCGGAGGCAGTCTCCGCTGGAGGTGTCTCTGCCGGCTTGGCCAGAGTTGCCGCGATAGCCTTGATAGAGGCCTTCGCCTGATGGGTAGGGGCCTTCACCACCTTAGGTGCGTCCCGAGCCTTCTCCTTCGGGGGAGGGGCGACGTCTCGCTCCCACTCTTCCGAGATCGGACGGGGCTTCTCCCGAAGCTTACCCGGGGTCTCGGACTTTCTCTTCCCCGAACCGGAGCGTTGGCTCGTGGTTGACGGTGCCGGGGAAGGTGCGCCCTGCCTGGCGACCAAAGAGCCCGACCTTTCGGCGCTCCCGGAGCCAGCGGACTCGCAGCGCTTGGCCTGGTGTTGGGCCCCCGTCGCCGGGCGCCCGCACAGGACTTAGAAGCCCGCTCGGACTCTTACTTCTTCTCACCCTTCGAGCCCTTCTCCAACCAGCTTGCGAGACGGGATCGACGGTCCCTCATGGTCCGCTCCGACAAGTTCTTGCAGAACTGGCAGTCCTTCTCTACATGAGTCTTGTCCCCATGAAGACAGTAGAGGCATCGCGAATGTTCGTCTTCCTTAAACACATTCTGCAGCTCGCATCCAGGGCAGCTGCGAAACAGCTTGGGTCCGGGCGACGAACTCGCATCCTGGGCCATCTCGAAGCAGGCCGCGAATCTTCTGGAATCCTCCAAGAAGTTGATTCGACGAAATCTTCACCCTTGAGGGGCGTAGGAAAATCCTGCAACGGGTAGCCGTTAACGGGAGTAGAAACGGTGGAGCTTGAGGCTCGATTAACCGAAAAAAAGTGAAAATTCACCTGAAAAAGCGCAAAACACGCAGTAAAAGCTCAAGAGCTAAGCACGAGGACTCCCAACACTTGAATGTGCGGTAAAAATCTGAAGATGGCTGCCAGAGGCGGGGCTTAGGTAGAGGGCAGTCATTGGCTGTGGTTAGTATGACGCAAAGATCAGTGATTGGTTACTAATAGTAAAGACAGATCAGAAACGAAACTGATACTGATTCTTTCTTTACCGAGGATTCCCAGCCTGACGACGGGGAATATTCATGAGCATGTGAATCCATGCCAGACCCCATGCTGGAGAAGATGGAGACCTTCCATTTGAAGGACAGCAGTAGCTGCATCCAGTACGTCAAATGGACATTCTCCCCAGAATACTCCGGTTTCTTTGCGGGGCTGGAGGACCAAAACCATTCAAGATGGTCCACATACAGGGCGGCCATCTTGAAACATTTTTCTGTTCATAGAAATCCCCAAGAGGCTCACAAGGCAGGCTACAATTGTGGGGAGGATCAGGCCCCACAAGAATTCGTGCAAGAATTGAAGCGTGCCTTTGCGCAGACCACCAGAAGGGTGCGCACGGACAGCAGAGAATGCATCAACACATTTTTCCATGCACTCCCCAAATACATAATGACCCAGCTTGTGAGAGATTTTCACGAGAAAAGATCTTTAGACTGGGTCATTGAGCAAGCCACCCGCTTCTATGAGGTGCAGAAACCGGTGGAAAACAAGAATCAGCCCAAAAACCCCAAAACCAACAGCACCCCTGCTGCTGCCAAGGTGGCAGAGGTAAAGGTTGCCCCCGTTTTAGATTTGGAGATGGGGGTCCTAAAAACCTGCCTTCACCAAATAATTCACAGCCCAGAAGGCCCTTGGGCCAGTCACAGACAGGGAGTCAAGGAGGTAGTCCCACAAATGGGGTCCCCTGCTCCCCTGACTATGTAAGTCCCTGCTATAAGGGAAAAAGACCAATCCTGGGTTATGTGTGGACTGCTCCAGCCCAAGGGGGGGATCCAGCCAAGCACCTGACCCAGGGAACTTCCCTCCTAACTTCCCACAGGAGGGCAGAAATTCCCCAAACACCGGGCAGAACTTTTTTCCCCAGGTATCCACCCAATTTCCAACCCCAAAACCATCCATCCTTCTTTCCCCAATTCCCTGAGCCCAGACAACCTAATCCGGGAGAGGGGAGGTCAAGGGTGGCAGGGTACCCAAATCTTCCCAACCCAGGGTATTACCAGAGAAGGGATAGCTACCCTTCCCGGGAGCAGCCCAGGGGAGAAAACTGGACCCCTTATCAGCCTGAGCGGGTTTCCCAGTTAGAGCGCCAGGTTCAGAACATGGCACAGGATTTGGGCCGCATGCTGAGGGCCCAACAGAACCCTCAGATGGGCATGCCAGCACAGAATGCCCCAAACTCTGGACCTAGTGCTCCAGATCAATGACGGGGGCAGCACCCCGATAACCCACCGGTTCCCAGGGAGGAGGCACAAGGGGAAGGGGGGTGTAAAGCCTTGGAGGAAGCTTCCTTCCCAACTTTTAAAAAGCCCCAGGAAAACCAGGAACCGGAAACAAAATCTCCTACCCCTGAAAGTCTGCCACCCAAGGAGCAAAGAGGAGGTAGGAGAAACAAAGGCTCCAAACAGACCCATTGTGTGGAGGAGGTACAGGTCTTCCAATTTGAGGGAGAGGGATCCTCAGAGGATCCTGGGAAAAGTATTTTCTCCTTCAGAGATGGGGGAACTCCTCCCAAGGAAAAATGGGTCCCAAAGGATTCCAACCCAGACTGGGTAGATGTGGGGATTGAGCTGTCGCTGCCCATCATTCTATCCCAGAACCAACAAGACCGAAAACCCCTGGTTCAAACCCATCCAGGTGACTGCCTCCAAAAAGGGGGGGCGGCCCAGAACTGGAACCAGGGGAACCAAAAACCGCATCAATATCCAGTTGCAAACTTTTTCTTTCAGATTCCCATGACTCTCCACAGAATTCTGCCCAAATCTCTTCTCTCGCCAGGTCCAAAACCAGAAAGGTAGCCCACCAGTTGTCCAAAAATGTGCATTATCTGTGCCCCCTTGAGGAGAAGGAGGGAAGATACTATGCCCCGGTACAAGTACAGGGGCAGGGGCAGGGTACAATTTTAGCACTGGTGGACACTGGATCTCAAGCTACCATTCTGTCCAGAAGGGCCGTTGATGAACTGAATTCAGGTAGGGGGGAGAAGTACCAAATTCCCCTCACCTCTCTTCCTGGACAACTGCAGAACTTTGATGGGAAGGAAATTCCCGTCAAGGGGACTGCAGATTTGGACATCAAAAATTGGGTGAAACACCAGGTCATAGTAGTGACTCCAGAGGGCACCCCTTGTTTACTAGGGAATGACCTCCTGAGAAGGTTGTCACCCCTAATAGATTGCGTAAACAAGGTCCTCTGGACCCATACTAGCCGACCAATAAAATTAAAGCAGAGTGTCAACCATGTTAGTTTAAACGGCACGTGCCACATGGTTGAACAAAAATCTGACCAAGTAGAATTTCACTTCCAGAACAACCCAATTCCAGACATGACAGTAATAGCAGTCGGACAACAGACTGGTGATGGGGGGGGTCCTCTCTATTTCTGAAAATCAACCTTCCTTCCAGTTTAAGGTGGTATTCCACACTGGAAGGAAATACTCTAAAATTCTTTACCAATCCACAATCAGACACTCCCACTCCTATAGTCAGAAAGATGTGAAATCAGCTCAGAGCCTGGCCGATATTCAGCAAATTGGAGAGCAGTTGATCATCCCTGTTCAGTTAAATGATGGGAAGGACTCTGTTCTCGCTCGAGTGTGTGTGTGAACAACGGTAAGAGCTTAATCAGCGAAGCCATGTTCCGCCAACTCCCAAAAGATCCAGCCATTCCCACATTCAAACTGATAGACAAATGGCAAATGGACCTGGAAGCACCCAATTCCAAACATCTCCTGCCAAGCAGGTGTATGCTCAAAATCTCCATTGGCAACAAGAGCATAGTCCATAATTGTTGGGTCGTGCGAGACGTCACTGCCGCCTTTTACTTAGGCAGTGACATTCTCAATCGCTTTGCCATTAGCTTGGACCTAATAAACTTCAAAGCTTGGTCCCGATTAGCGGATAATCCCATGGGCTTTGATGATCCAGAAAAAGCATTTAGGTCAGCTCAATTGCTACCTTATGCAGTTGAAATTCAGATTAAAGAGGAAGTCACCATCCCAGAAAGGACCCGACAATTCTCCCTGGAAGTGAAAGTTAAAAGAGGACAAAAATTGAAAAACCCTGATGCTTATATTCATCTAAATGCTTTCCTTCAACAGCAAGGGTTAGGGGTAAACCCAACACCATTAGTCAACATAGAACATGACACCATTCCAATAGAGGTGGATAACCGTGACTTAAAGAGTATTACTCTAGCCGCAGGCACCATTATTGGAATGGTGGTTGATGACCGACATTTCTCCATTGATTTAGGAAATGAACTGTTAGGACCAATCCCCAAGGACTGTTTTGACAGTGACAGTGATGACAATACAACACCAGACAGGATCTTTACCCGGCATGGGGGGGGGGGGGACTTCCTGGTGTACACTTCTTGCCCTTATGGTAAGGAAGACGTGACTTGTGACTTTAGAAGGGCTGAGGTGATTTTCCAGGTCCACGAGGGCTGCCTTTCCCACCTGAAGCCTCCAGTCCAAATCAGCACTCTGACCAGGGACTTCTCCGCCCAGCTGGAGGAGGCCGCTGAGATAGCCAAACCAGAAGTCTTTCCAGGCTTCATGCAGATGGTGGAAGAGAGAGTCAACCTAGCTGATGCCTGTGTGACTCTGGAACAGAAGCAAAAGTTGGATTTCCAAGATCTCTTTGCGGTAGACTCATATGACTGGTCGCACTGACATCCACATAACAACAATTCCCACGGACCCTGGCATGACTCCAGTGTTTGTGAAGCAATATCGCTTGCCTCTCGCATCCATGGAGTCCCTTACTGAAATAATTAAGAACCTTGAGTCCCGGGGAATAATCCGTCCAGTACACAGCACCTTCAATAATCCGGTGCTGGGAATATTGAAGCCAAACGGCCAGTGGAGACTCTGCGCCGACCTTAGGGAGCTCAACAAACGGGTCCATACTTCCCGATGGCCTCTGCCCTACATTGACCAAGGGCTGGCCCAGATTCAGGGGTCACAGGTATTCACTGCAATAGACCTTACCAATGGATACTGGACCGTGCCTGTCAGGAGGGAGGACCAATACAAACTGGCTTTCACCGTTGGGGGCCAGCAGTACACAAGGACCCGAACTCCCTTCGGATACCTCAACTCCGGCAATGAATTCAACATTTTCCAACATAAGGCCATGCCCGACCTGGGTGCGAGGGGTAACCTGGCTTATGTAGATGATGTCCTCATCAAACGTTCATCTGTGGAGGAACACATAGCGGAGATCCGTTATGTTCTGACACAGTTGAGGGCCGCCGGAGCAAAACTTTCCTTTCAGAAAGCACAGTGGTGTAGAACCAGTGTTAATTTCTTGGGTCATGAGATTACTCCTCAGGGTCTCTGTCCCCAAGAAAAGAAAGTGGAAGCACTTCAGAAACTGAAGGATCCCACAACTCTGCGGGAAGTAAGGAGCCTCCTTGGACTGACTAATTACAGCAGAAAGTTCATTGAGGGCTACGCAGAGATCACCAGACCCCTGATTCATCTTTTGAAGGGGGGGGTCAAGTGGGAATGGGGTCCAGAACAATCCGAGGCAGTAAGACAACTCAAATGAAGCCTCTCACAAGCACCTTGCCTAGCTTACCCCGTCAGAAACAAGGAGTTCTTCCTGGAGACAGGGTTCTCTAATACGTGCTTGACGGCAGTATTATACCAAAAGCATGACAAGGTCAATAAAGTAATCTCCTATGCGAGCAAAACTTTATCCTCTGTGGAGGAAAAATTCAACGATTGTGAGAAGGCACTCCTGGCAACGGTGTGGGCATTGAAGAATTACCGCCCGTTCATCCAGGGGGAACACATCATAGTGGAGACTCCACACCAGCCTCTGCAATATCTCCAAAGTGACAGAATCTGGCCCGGAAATGTGAGTAATTCCCGAATTACTTCCTGGATTCTGTCAATGCAAGGCTTTCCTGTGGAGGTCAGATATGGCCAAAACAAGAAGAGTCCCCTCGCGCAAGGTCTGGCTGACTTGCATGATTGTGCCAGAGAAAACTGTCTCGAGGACGAAAGTTTAAAAATCAAGGACAACATGGAGGCATACCTTAATTCCCCCCACAAAGTCTTTGAAGAAGACAAGTGTGAGGGAATGCCCACTGTCTATGTGGATGGATGCTCTTACCATGTTGACAACAACAGGGAAAAAGAACTGGTGGCCGGCGTAGGGAATGCATGGGTGAATGAGTCCCCAGAAACCTCCGCTGGGTACAAAATTGGTCCCCGAAGTAGTCAGGTAGCAGAGTTGATGGCTGTGCATCAAGCCATCCTCACTGCTTTCCAACATCAACTCCACGAACTGGTCATAATCACAGATTCGGATTATGTACGGAACGGGTTTGTGGAGCACCTGGTTAATTGGAAAACCAGAGGCATGTTATGTGCTAATAACAAACCCTTGAAACATGGGAAATTGATCCAAAATATTGATGATCTGGTCACATCGAATGGGATGACCATCTACTGGAAAAAGATCAAGTGTCATTCCAAAGTAGAGGGACCAGAGAAAACTGGAAATGACTTAGCTGATCAGCTGGCCAAAACCGGGGCCATCCAAGGGGATCTAATAGAAATAGAGTCCCTGTTGGGGGAAATCCAGGTCACTGCTATCAGTAGGTCCCAGACAAATGTTCACAATGATCTTTCAACTGCACAATGGAGTAAGGCGACCCTGATGCTGATTTAATTACGGCTCAAAAGGGGGATCCAATAATTGGTAAGTTCTACCAACACACTGAGGACCCTGAGAACTTTCCCCTGACGGATACCGATTACATTGGGAAGGAAGACCTTAGAGTGTTGATTAAATGTCTAAAGATGTTCCAAATCCAAGACGGTTTGTTGGTAAGGAAATCCCAAGCTGGCCATGATCAGTGGGTGGTCCCTACCTCATTCCGAAGCCTGATGTTAAGTCACGCCCATGATGCGGCCACAGCCGGTCATAGGGGGTTTCACACAAGACTTGAGATCTTAGGAGAGGTTGCATACTGGCCACACATGGGGCAGGACCTCGACCAATACTTGAAGGGGTGTCTGGTGTGTGCACAATTTCAGCCATCATCCCTCACACACCGTGCACCTCTCCAAAAGAGGGGGATGACACTGCCATGGTCAGATTTGCAAATCGACTTCATAGGCCCTGTAATTCGTTCGTCTAGAGGAAACAAGTACATGTTGACCGTCACATGCTTGTTTACCAAGTGGGTGGAATGTCTCCCGGCCCCAAACTGCAAGGCAGAAACAGCAGCTGCCCTGATGATTAACCACATCTTTTCCCGTTTTGGTCTACCTTAAAGGATTGAGTCAGACAGAGGTAGCCATTTCACCAGCGAGGTAATGACAAAGATGTGGGAGATACTGGGGGTCAAAAGGAAATTACATATTGCTTACCGGCCAGCTTCTTCTGGGGCAGTAGAACGCTACAACCAGACCATTGTGAGCATCTTAAAAAAGTTTGTGGCAAATTCTGGGCCAAGTTGGGATATCCGATTACCTCTGGTCCTAATGGCCATCAGATCTACCCCGTCATCTGCAACTAAAATGTCACCATTTGAGCTGATGACTGGACGCAAGATGGTGCTTCCCCAGCATTTGCTCTACAGGACCCAAGAGCAGACATTGATAAATGCCTCCACAACTCATGAGTATGTGGAGAATTTAAGGAAACACCTTCAACATGCTTTTGCCTATGCTCAGCGGAATCTAGAAAGATCAGTTGATAGCATGAAGACCCATTACGATTTGAAAACTTCCAGGAAAGTATATAATGTGGGAGACCGGGTCTATCTATACAATTTCCAAAGAAACCAGGCCAAAAAGCGAAAATGTTTGCCTACATGGAAGGGACCCTTTGAAATTATAGACAAGGTCTCCCCAGTTGCATACAAGATCTGCATCCCAAAAGGTAGTTTGGCGGAAGGGGAAGACAAGTGGGTCCATATAAATCAGCTAAAGTGTTGCCATCCCAGGCACACTCTGCAGCAACTGGAGGAGCCTCTGGAATCCCAGAGGGGGCCGCTGAGTAATTCAGTTCCAACCCTAAAATATCCCACATATAGTCTCTAAAATATCATGATTCTGGTATGAAATTGTTTCCTGTTATATCTTGTTTTTTAAAATAAGACTGAAAAATGTCTAGGAATGTGTTTTACCGCCCAATATTCCCATCAGGACAGGCGAGGAGAACCGATCGATCCAACCGGATGGAGGAAAAGATGCTGAACTGCGCCATCTGCGGAATTGGAAAATGATGATGCGGACATTCCAGCGTGTGGATCAAAACATCCTTTGCACCCGACGCCCCCTCGATTAGAAATCAAAGTGCAGTCGGGCAGGGGGGTTTGTTGGGTGTCCTGACCCACGTATTATGCTGCAACAATTGGTGCTGTGGGCTTAGGAAATCCAAGAGGGCGGAAAAACCCACATTTGTGCCAGAATCCAGGAGAACCGCGCAGTTTTGCGCACAGCAAAATGGTCCCCTGACCTGCCACCCACCAGTGCGAGCGCGAGGGGCCAGGAGTGCCATAAGTGAAATGTGTGCCAAAGGAAAAACAGCAGTGCCGTTGGCTAAAAAACAAAAAAGCGCTTTGAAATCACCTTTGTTTCTCTGAAATGCAACTAAAAATGCCTATTTTAAACATCGCAGATATTCAAAAATCTCAATGAACACCAGCAGGCATTAGGCAGAATGTATTCTTGTGTGCATACTAAATCTGGAAAGAGAAAGAGCCCAAAACAATGTTCATAACAAAACTGGCTGAGCTGTGGATGTCAGCAGTTTAAGATAAACTGGACCCAAAGCCACAAAAATCTAAATGTTTAAAATAAATGAGTGACCTACTGTTGAGTGTCACATAGTTTGCAACTGTTGAAATGTCATAGTTTGAACTTAGAATCAGCATTCTAGCTGCATGTGTAAAAATTGTCAGTTTGATTTGAATGTAGAAAACTGGGTACCAAAGTGACATTTATCTGAAGCATGGCTTTAAGAGATTGAATTCTGCCTGACAACCACCCCCGACAGAAGTTGAAACTTGATCAGCAGCTGTGTTCCCAGGCCTGGCTGCATTCTGCTGCTCTTGCCAAAAGGAGATGACACCTCTCTGATTGAATTAGGGGAGGAGCACCCGGGGACTACAGGAAACTAAACAAAGCACTGTCCTTGGCCCAGGCAAATGTTAAATTAGGGGGGTCGTAAATGGCTTCCTCTTGGAAGGAATCGGGGAGGGGCAGTGCATCTGTGAGCCAGCTGAGCTTGGGGGAAGTGGATAAACCAGAAATTCCACCATGTGCTTTGGAAAACCACACCCCTTTGGGGCCAGAGCATAATTTTAAAAAGATGGATAATTCATAGTGCAGACTTGTAAAAATGATATAAATAACATCATCATTCTTGTGATTTTTCTGTGCACATTTTAAGATGTGTTAGGACCCTGTGGTATGTTCTTGGGGATAGTAGCGGAAAAAGGTTGTTACTCCAAATGTATGCATGTTAAAAATCTGACACTATCATCTGAAATCCATATCCCTGGTGCACATTTGTGTAAAATCTGGAAAGGTTTAGAGGTCATTATCTGGATGAAAAGGGGAGAATTCTGTCATAAGTGGACACGACATCTTACAAAGACAGGGATCAGATGGTTTGGTGCTACAGAAAATATGTTAACTGGACATATAATATTAGAAAAATGGTACATAGATAAATATGTATTTGGATCAGAAATAGATGTGTGCAATTTGACAAGGGGAGGATCCTCTGACCATAAACCTACCTCATCACTCTGACTCACAACCCAGTTCCCCCAATCAAGGGAGAGAGGAGGAACTGGCCAATGATAAGTTGAGAGGGTTGGGCATGGAAGATGAGCCGACCCTCCCACTTTCTAAACACATAAAAGGAGACTGTGCAGGACAGGTAGGGACATTCACTTCCCACTTCAAGCTGATTTCTTGCGGAGCGTTTTGCCAGAAGACACCAGATCCAGCACTTAGACTTCAAATCCAGACAGAGACCAGAACTTTGAATTCAGAATTTGTCAGTAGGCCTCAAAATCATTTGCAAACTGATTTACCCCAGACTTCCAAGGGGAACATCAGAGTAAAACAGCCGGGCTGAGCTGTTTGATTCTGGCCTAAAACCCTGTGCCAGAAACACCCAGAAAGCAGAGCTGTACCCGGAACCAGAGACCCGACCTTGTGAAGTGCCGAGTGCCAGACCAGACCAGCACAGCAGAGCTGACCCAGACCACTGTAACCAGAGAAACGGTACTAAAGACCGTCCGTGGCGAGAGAACCGCAGTTAACCTGACCAGATCTGTGACGAGGCCCATTCCTGTCCAACATATAGTGTGAGTACCCAGCCAGAACTGTGCTAAACCAATCTCTTAGTTTAAAATAATCTAATTCAAACTATTTTAACCTATCTAGAACTACACCATAGCATTGTGTGTCCTTCTGTGACTTTAAAGCTGCAAAACTGTCATCTGTCATTCTGAAAATTTAGAATTTCACTTCAGAAAATCTATCTCCACAAAATCGTCCGTATCTCTTCAACCGTTTGTGATAGAAGCGAGACTTATTTTGAAGCTGATATTCTAAGTTTTCCAACAAGCTCTAAACCGACTTGCTACTCCTTATACTTCCTCCGTAATTGCGCTCGACGCACACGACTAAATTGCCGCGATTTGACATTTTGCTTCATTTCAGCCACGTGTACAAATATTTGTCCTTGCTTTCCTTTGCTGAAATTAGTTTGCAACCTGACAATCATTCATAGAGCATTGCTAAAGTGATCCTGAACTAATTTAAAGTAGGTATCACCCACCCTGAACCTCCTATAGGGAATTAAAAGCAATTTGAGTATATTTTTCACTTGATTGCCACCACCTTTAAAGTACTTTGCCTGTGTTTAAAATCATCCCTGTTGATCTAAGCTTGCTAGGGGGGGAACTGAATTGGGATTGTACTGTGATTGTATTCCTGAAGACTGTGTGTTACTTCCACCTCCTTACATTGCATAGAGGGGGGAGGGGGTGAATTGCCAATAGGGGAAAAGTGATTATATTACCTTTTGCTGAAATCATATCAAGTTTATTCCTGTGTTGCTTCTTTTCCACCTTGCATTTCCTTGTACCATATAAAGCATTGTCAGCTACCTTATCCTCTATACTACTCCTAAGTAATTACCCAGTGTGCTAGTATCACATCATCCATTGTTGATCACTCACTGTCATATGTCTAAGTGTGACATAAAAATATATAAATAAGGGCTTCCCTTGAGCAATCCCAGACAAGGCACTGACTTAGTGGCGTATCCCACTGCTGGCAGGAAGGCGCACAGAGTCAGTTGATTTGATTGGAAATCCAGGAGACTATTCACCAATAGCCATACACTAGGAAGATGAACAAGAGCTACCTGGGTATTGATACGGTGCCCAGGAACTTGAAGCTCATGACACCCCTACTTCAGATCAATAAATCTGGTTTCTTCAGCTATAATTACACCGATGACTCACAAATAATCCTAAGATTTGTGAACCACCAAACACCCCAGACATTAAAAACCACCTTGCAAAGGTAGATTCAAGGATGACAGCAAACAAACTCAATTGTAGCAAAACAGAGCTGATGCTTTGTAATTTTACAGGTTCCAACTTCACCAGAATCCTGTGGCCTGACGAGATGAGACCCTGCCCAAACAAGTCATCTAGAATAAGAAATCTTGGAATGAAAATGGACAACACCCTCATTTCTCCCACAGTTCCAAGCCATCATCAGAAGCTGGTTCTCCCAGCTGTGCATGCTACGCAGCATCTTACCTTACTTAACATTCACCCACAGGTCCATGGCCATAATTTCTCTAATACTATCCAAACTAGACAATGCAAACAGCCTCTATCTGGAGCTCCCAGACTTCTGAATAAGTATAATAGTATCTGTCAAATAGTATAAAATGCAACGACAAGACTACTTCACAGAATAAAACTATTTGAATCCATCACTCCAGCATTACATACTCTCCACTGGCAAGCCATCAAATAATTTCAAAAGCTTGTGAATCGCCCATCGTTCATACAACGGAGGGGGGGGGGGCTTCCTCCTTCAGAAGTAAGTTTCAACTCGCTCTCCTTCCAGAACACAAAATGTTCTGGAAGGAGAATGAGTTGAACTTACTTTTGCACTAATACTAGTCCACAACTACAACAAGAAATTACAAGGTTGTCCTCTTTTTCCAGTTCTGGCCACAAAACACCCTACCAAAACCTCTTAGCCTGGAGGATAACCACCCAACTTTGAGGAAACAGCTCAAGAAAAAACATTTAAATCAACCACTCTGAAAAAAAGAAAAATAATAGCAACCGACTAAAAAATGTGCAACTGAAACTTGGGCTAATTTACAACAAGCATTTTTCGAAACTCTTGGCACTGCCATTTGCAGAAAACCAGGCTGGCTCATGAAACCACTACTGTATGGTACTGGTCTGCACCTTTAACCTCAGTGAAATCTACCACCAAAAGCCAGGAAGTGAAAACACCCTCACTCCCACCCCTTCAACTAAATACTCACTACTAAAATCTTGCATCCTTACACTTCCCGCAGACCTACAAACGACCTCCTAGGTCCAGTGTACTTAAAAGATTCATCTTAATTTTTGCATTACACAATCCGGGAGGCTGCCCATATGGCTAACATGCCCAGTCGGTAACAACCACAACCGAGATTTTCATATCCACACACAGGCAATGGGTATTTCCGACCTAAATCCATCAACACCAAATGTTTCTGAATCTGCCTACCAGCTACCCGACTAACAAACCCTTGTCCTCCTTTCTTACAGAGCCATGCGAACATTATTGCCATAAGGGTGCTATATAAGACCATTTACCTTATATAATCATTTAACCAATTGGCAGTCAGGGATTTTTTATTTATATTAGCTTTTCCTGGAGTAACCTACCTTATCTTAAAGGTCAATATCGGTAGGTAATTTATAGGGTCACTTCTGTCTCCCTTCTGAAATGTTGGCATTACCACTGCTCACTTCCAGGAAGGGGTCGTTGGTCCCTGTGACTTATTAATGGTCATTGAAAAGGCTAAACGTATACGAAACTGTCTTCTTTTAAATTTGAAAGGAATATTTGTATCAGATGGAATGAGAGTTATGCATGTTATAAGAATACTATCTACGTTTAATCCAACGATTACACAGGCCTCTATGATGCGTCTTTGAAGACACAGAACTGTTTACCATGTTCCATTGCAGAATCCCCGTGATGGCATAAGATTGCATAGTAGCATAATTACAGCACCCATTTCCAGTTTTAGATTGTGAAGAGGGATTTTCGCTCTTTAGAGACTGAAACGTTGAACCGATAATTAGCTGGTCATTGACACTGGAACAGCCGTGCCCTGTGTGAAGAGAAGTGGGGGTGGAAAGAAGTAACTTGAAATTATTCCGAATGTCGTGAAGGTGACTGCGTAGAACCGTGCCCATTCTGTATGTTAAAATGATAGCAAGTGGAAGGGCACACAGAGGTGCACTTTGCCATTTGGACAGCAGAGGGCAACCTAACGCTGATAAATTGCATCAGCTGAGTACGTAAACATACCTAAGCGTTTTACACATATATAGATTTAATTTTTTTATAAACCGCTTAAACATGAAGGCGTCAAAGTGCGGTAACAAAAAAAGACAAACTTAATAAGACACTAAGACAAGAATACTCATACAGAACCAAGCGAATCCCAACAAAGGGCATAAAAACAAAGTGAAAGATTATCTAAAAAAAAAAAAAAAGAAACAAAACAAAAGAAGTGTTTTCAGATTTTTTTTCTGAGAGATGCATGAATGGGGTCAAGCCTCAAACTCTACAGTAAAGCATTCCATAGAGTTGATGCAAAGCACTAAAAATCTCCCACCAGCATCACAGCTGCATTAAAAACTTTGGCAGTTAAGAATTGTTGCGAGCTGGAACAGAGGGGGCGAGATGGTTGATGCAGCCGCCGTCGAGTCTTGAGGTAAGCAGGAGCTTACTTATATCACCATATATACATTTATGTGTAATGGTCATAGCTTTAAACTTAATCCTCTGTGCTGCAGGCAAACAGTGAAGGCTTTTCAAAGTTTCAGAGATATGGGATCGTCTGGCAACATTAGCCACAATATGAGCAGCTGCATTTTGCACTAGATGGAGTCAGGGGATAATTGCTCCTGAAGGAGGATACAAATTTAACTGAAATATGCATGTTATTTCAGTGACATCATTAAGAATTATCATGACAAAGGTGATTTGTCTTGGAAGCTACTACTGAAATGTAGCATCTTGTCAAGTTATCCCTTTCTTAATAACAAGCATTTCTGAAGGACTTGATTAGATCTAATGTTGTGTTTTGGCAATTCAACTGTCAATGTTTGTACCTGACCATTCATTCATTTTTCTCACTTGTATAGCACCTTTCACCATAATTATAGTCCCAACACGCTGTTGGTTCAACGGCCTCAGAGGGACCGGAATCTAGTTATTATGCGTGTGTGCATTTCAGCTATTAAAGTTATGTGAGGGTGGCCAGGCCCCTGCTTTTCACCCATGTCTGAATGGCGTGTGGATGGGCGCAGCAGAGGTATACTATGAACTTAACAGGGGTGGATTATGTTTAAGGAGACAGAGAACTATGTGGGAAACCACAATTTGAATTTTTGTCATTAAAGGTAGCCGAGGTGTTGTGCACTAGTGTTTGTGTTATATGTGAGGCAGGGTGTGTGGAATGAGCCAGTGCCTTTCGCTAGGTTGCGAAGGTGCAGTGTGCGCGAGAAGAAATGGGTTAGCTTTACAAACAACAATGTCTACATCTGGGTACCTTGCGTCATTAGGTGAAATGCAAAATATGGCTGTCTTAAACAATTGGGCTAGCTGAAATATATGGCTATCTTACACAAATGGGCCAAACGCAAAATATGGTTACTTTACACAATTGGGCTTAATGCAAAATATGGTTACTTTACACACTTAAGCTAAATGCAAGATATGCCTGACTAACACACACATGACTATTTTGTGACAAAAAGTTTGTTTTAGTTCAAATTGTTTCCGAATATTTTAAAACATTTCTTACAGACCCTACTACAACCTAACTTTTTTTTTGGCATCAATATGATGTAAACCTTGTAGGTGAAGTACTGTTCATACAAGTTTGGAGGGAGATTTTAAAATCCACGACCAACTTGTTTAGGTCAATGGAGAAACCAAGTCTGTGGAATAGTGCGGCTGTGCTCTGCAAACTTGTCACAGCAGCTAATGTGGATGGTCCAGATAGACAAAGAGACATGGATAGACATGGATAAGGATAAACATGTAGTATTTGCCATCTCACACGGCTCGGTATGGGTGGCTTCTTGAACACCCACATGGTTTAGCAGAGTCCGAACTGGAGCATTCTGAATTGGTTGTGGGTGACACCATAGAAAACCTCTGACTTTTGGCTGTCTATGGTTAAATAGACATCCTCCAGATGTATGGATGTTGAATGGTCTTCCTTTGGCTATCACAAGACCACTTCTGGAGGCGTGTTCTTTTGAACTTGATCTTCCTTATAAACCTATTCTGGCACGTATGACTATATTTAGACGAGTCCCCATTCTTTTTCTTTACATGGAAATAACTGGTGTAGAGTTCTTGCCACATGTGAAGAAAGGAGACCTCCTCTTTGGTGTCCCTTTCCCTATGTGGGGCTGGACCTCCTGTAGCAGAAAACGGATTTACTGCCGCTGCTGATGCTGATGCTGTAAAGGAGGATGTGTCAGTGTCTTTTCAAATCCCAGCATGTAATTCCTCCCTCTCACTGGCGTGTACATCTTGGGACATGGCTGAATGGTATAGTCATTTTTGGATGACTGGGACTGGCCCAAGCTGCTCTTCTCTTTCCACTGCCACCTCCTATGGTCTTGCAGGGGACTGTTGATGGTATCGGAGGTAGTAAGTGAATCTAAAGCGTTATGTCTCTAGCATCACAGTCAGGATCTAGATGATGTTTCCCTTGATCTGCAAAAATGTTGACTAGCATTGCGCATGAAAAGACGAGACCTTTTTTATAGCCTGCAGGTACTGTTTACTTACAGCCGGAAAAGTGGCTTTGCATCTAAAAGGCATGCCCGGGTTTTTAAAATATATTATTTTAAACAGTACTTGTGTACGTATTCCTTTTTTCAATAACCAGCATCAGGCAACAGCATCCGAAAGGAACTCTCAACACAATTTCCTAAAGGCCTACCACTCCAGTTTCAGACTACTATGCAGTACGCAGAATGCTACCCTTCCATTTACTGATGATACTCGACACATCCTGGACAAACGGAACCCCTGCTTACTATTTGTCCCCAATATCTCTGCTGCCTTCGATACCATTGACCATAAAGCCATTCTCACCATGCAACGATGGAACAGTCCTTCAGTGGTTCACCCCATTCCTCTCCAACAGGGACCAACTCCTCCAGATGCACCAAAATAGATCCTCGCACCACCAAGTAACCTGCAGAGTCCCAGAAGGCCCCATCGCGTCTACTCCAACCGCTACATGGAATTTCTGGAGGGAACTCTTCACCAACATTGACATCAAGATGCTCAATACACATGATACAGCTTTCTGTGAAGATTCATTGAGGACATCCATAGACACAAGAAGTGTCTGTCCTTCAGACAAGCCTGGATGTTAAGCACCTAGGTGAGGTTTAACCCTAAAAAAAAAGACAATATTCATTCCAAATCCACAATTGGCTGACATATTAAGCTCATCAAGTCCGCACCTCAACTCTCACTCATTGCAAAATCTCTCCTCTTTACTACTGATTGTGACCCATCATTCAAAACACACCTAGACAAGAAATCCCAAGCAGCATGATACAAGCTTGCACACCTTTATAAAAATCAAACCATTCATCTTTGCCCCAAGTTGCAGAACCGTTGTTCAAGCCCTGGTCATCCCCCACTTGGACGCTGGCAATGCCATTCTCGCAGGAGCCCCAGATGAAACCACCCAGTATGCTGCAGTATGACTCATCACATCAACCCCAACCTGATGGAGCTGCACTGGCTAACCCATAAAGCAAGCATCATTTTCAAGACTGGCTGCATCACCTACAAAGCAGACGCAACCAAAGCATCACTCTACTTGGCCAAGAAACTCCCCATCGCCAGAAGCCACAACATTGCCAGACTATAAAAAAGAACTGGAAAAGGGGAAAAAAATGAACACAGGGCTTTCCCATTATGTACCATGTCTTTAGCCAAGGTACATTTGCAGATAACAAGAGCACCCTCCAGAATACACTTTAGGAAGAATCTGAAGACCTAAATCTTCAGAGAACATCTCGCCAATTGCTGACTGCTCCACTCAACCCTTCTACCACTTCGAGTTCTCCCTCTACTCATCCCTACTCCTACAATCTATGTGTAACCCCATAGGAGTGTTGTTGCTTCGCATCTAGCTTTACGCTTTAGAAATCCTATACAGAGGATACAATGAACGGTCTCTGGAAGCAACTGTAATGGCTGAATCCAGTTGAGGGGACCCCAACATAGACTGGTGCATGATCCCACATGTTGAGGCATGTTGAATAAGGCATGACAATGTGGCCTTTATCAGCATGCCAGTTTCCACAAGTCATTTTGTGGATAGGTACTGTGGTGATAACATTAAAAGGTCTGTCTTTTTTTCAGGGATTATTTATTTTTCTCAGTTGTCAACTAAAGCCTGAGCACAGTGGAAGCTCGCAACATCCTCCTATGGAAGGATAAAATATCATTGGGAAGGAAAGTCCTGGCAGTGAATCTCTGGTGCCTTTCTTAAGCATTGCATAGGTTTCCCATTGATCCTCTTCCTTTTGGATGGTCAAGGTTGTTTTGCATTCCACTTGGTCTTGCTCTCCATTAAAGCCTTGATCCGGAGGCTATAGGTCGACATCCACAATCTCTTGACCATCCCAGATGCCTCACCTTACTACACCTTCTTCTTTTCTTGCGGACATAATGGAAGCAGCGCAAGATGGTATTGAGGGAGCCAGAAAGAGGCACCAGCCCGGAGGCTCATCACTCCTGCTGTCAAAGGCTGCTGAGCATTAACACCCTTATGCCCTGGAACAGCAAACAAGTCCCTGGCTGGATGTAGGTGTGTTTATCTGGGCTGACACTGCAGAAAGCGGAGGCATATGGTCTTTCCCACAAGTCAGTCAGTGACGTGGTTTGCCACAGGCCTAGTAACATAGGTGACTTTCACTGTGCCACTAAAATTGTACCCAAATGTGTTGAAGCAACTGCATGAGGCTAGGCTGTAGGGGATCATCCTCAATCTTTATCAATGGGAATGCCCAATGAAGACATGTGGGGTATGTGACGAATCCCTGGGTATTGTCACAGCTCTCATGGGGGGAGCTCCTTCCCATGTGGTCAGGCAAGTGAGGCCGCTACTCCATAGTCCCCCTGGGGGTGGTACTCAGCTGGAGGATCTCATGGGGAGGGAAACTCCCTAAGGGACTAGTGACAACTTATGGGAGAATGCAGTATTTCCATCCTTCACACATACCTCTCTTATACTCCCACTCTACACCCACCTCTGCACTTCCCAATACCTCTATGAATTGCTGTAAAATAGAGGATCCCAGCATTGGAAAACAAACTGAGGTGGAGTACATCAAGAAACTGCGATGAAGAACTCAACTAACCCAGTGGAGAGTAATCCTAAGAACAATGGGATGAAGAAGATCTGCAGAGGAATAAGGAGCATACCGGGGAACTAAGGCAAATGCTCCAGTCAATGTGCACACTTCAAACATATAAAAAGCTAAGGAGGACTGCAAAATATGTCGGATCCTCCCTGGAGGGACCGCGAGAGCCAGCACGGCCCATGAGAGTAGAAAGCAGACCGGGACGCCAAGAAGAGAGCGGGAAGCTACAGGGCCAGTCCACTGTGGGAGAACCACTCGACAGTCTCCCCAAGAGAACCTCCAGCTGTTCCTTACAAAAGGACAGTGCAAGAAGGGAGAACCGCACCACCTGAGCCGCTACAGTCCGGAGAGAAACAACGAGGATTGGGAAGCCCCTCAGCTGATTGCAAATGCCACGGCAGACCCAGCACGGTCATGGACCGGGAGAGAAGGTACGCGTGACGCTGAAACCCCAAGCAGTTGGCAGAGGGTCCAGAAGGGGAGAGCAAGTAAAGAATACAGCGTCTGGGATCCTAACCAAGGGGAAGCAGCATTGGCTTATCTTGAGTCACACAATAGTACTTGACAGGAGAGTGAACCAAGTCTATCAGAAGGGATAGCCACACAAGCAAGGCGAGTCTGGGACCCGCACCCACAGGAAAGCCGAAGATATAGGGTCTGGGACCCTTACCAAGGGGGAAGAGAAATTTGCATACCTTGGGCAGTACGTATTACTTGGCAGCAGAGTGAACCAAGTCTATCCAGAAGGCAGGCCACACAAAAGAAGCAAGTCTGACATGCACCAATAAAAAGGAAGAAAGATCCTCAGTACCTCTTCATAATCACAGCACAGAGTGATAAGCATAACCAATGGTAAAGGAAACCAGGGGAAGAAGCCATTCCCTACGAAAACATGAACTGCCAAGAAGCCTGAAAAAGGCCAGGGTAAGGGAGACATTCCCCCATCAAGCATTGTGCAATTTGAAAAGCCAGAGAAAAGCCAAGGGAAGGGAGACATTACTCCAGCAAAAATTATAATAATAGCCTGAGGAAAGCCGTGGAAAGGGAGACATTTCCCCTACAGCGACTTCAGCCACCAGAAACCAGTGAAAGGTTAGGGGGAGGGAGTCATTTCCCCCTCACTACGAACTGGGACCAGATGGAAGATAGTCATCCCCCTGGGCAAAGGCTCAACATGGAGCCACTGAAAACTCTGCAGTTGTTTAGTTTACTTCAAAGTGTAAGAGAAGGAAATAGGATTTTGACAAAGGACAGTGGACTCTACTTTGGACATCCTGACAGATTCCCTAGTATTTTTCTTAATCGAGGCAAGGAAACACCTCTTATTAGAGATAGTTAGGATGTTTCCTCCTTTATTTTCATCTATTTTCATCTAAAAAAAGTATTTGCCAACAAACATGACACTATTGTGTCAGACTCGTACTTCTGCACACTTACATGTGCTTACATTTTCAGTGGAGGAAGAATGTTGTGTCTAGTGCCCAGAAATACAGAAAGCAAACCTGATTGTCCAAGTATTGAGGGAAAAAGTACACTGAAGTTTACTGAAGCAAGGGACTGCAAGAGCTTGATAAGCAGTGGTCTATCTCACCTCTGTTTGGTTCTTCCTAATCAATGGGGTTGTCTTAGTTGTCAGGGTAGTCTTGAATATGGGACATTTCTGCTTAGGGTGGTTGGTGTTAAAAGTAGTAGCTTCAGTGCTGGTGTGCCAGCTTGGTGCGATGGTTGTTGACAGAAGGTGAAAAAGATGTAATGGTTAAGACTAGATCTCATGGATGATGCACACAAATAAGAATACTAACTTATGTTAGTAAGATTTATTCAGGCACCACTGCCATTTGCATGGACACCAAGAGCTATGGTGTATATAATAAAGGGTGGGGTTTGATCACTGATGAAAAGGGGAAATGCAAGACTTATTTGCACTTGCACCGATCGTTGCGTGCAGGTGAATATCGAAGTGTTCTGTGTCAAAGAGCAACAAGGTGTTTGTGCCCAGAAAGAAATTGTGCGCACTCTTAACCCCTGTGAACTTGCTACAAAAGCTGCCACAAAGAACCACAATGAACCAGCGCTACTGCCCCACTCTACCATGGCTACCAATCACAATATTAAAGCTACTGCCTCTAAGGGAGGTATGGCATCAAAGTAAGACCGACACAAGTGACCACAGTTCAAGGGTGTTTATTGAACTTTATCAAGGGTGTGAACGGCTATCTAAACCTAATCCAAGATGGGAGAAAGCTACGACCATCAAATAATAATAATACAGTCCTAGTGGAGTCTCGTCAAATAAAAAGAGCCTATACTAAAAATAATTATTGCCATTCCTTACCGCTAAATTATAAATAGTGTGGGGTAGTGTTCATAAAATTATAAGTCAGGATCTTCAGGCTGTTGGCCTCCCTTTCCCCACGTTTTTCGCACAGGACAAGGCGGTTCACTTGAGCATAGCACACTCTTGGGCTTCTTCGGCACGAGGACACAGTTCTTTTACTAACATCAGGACTTGCTGTGCCAAAGTCTCTTACATTCAAAGTCTCTTTATTCAGAGGGCCTGATGCACCAAAACAATGGAAAAAGTTCCTTTCCAAATAATCAAGTCAGCCGCCTTAGATCTTTTTTTTATACAAATAGCCTCCCTTAGCCGGGCTCAGACAAATTTCAGTTCATAGGCTATGGAAGACTTTTAAATGTGCACAGGATTTAGCCTGACCCTCTACAGGACCACTTCGATTTCACAGTTGAATAATTCTCATACGCTCAGTTGGATACCAAACAGAGACCTTCGAGTGAGCACCCACGTGACGGTGGACCACTCTGTATCTGGTACCTATTTCGCGTTTCATAATGTTCAATCACATACAAGTCCTCTTTCCTCTTACAATGTTGCTGCTTGCAACTTTGAGCGTAACACAGTCCGGTCTGCTTTTAGTCTCGCCGACTCACTGACTCTGCTGAATTCACTGGCGTTGCTTTGTTGTCGGAGCCAAGGACAGTACCACGGCAGCAATTGCGTCTCCCCGCCTTGGGTATCAATGCGGTAGGGCCCTGTGTACCTTCGACACACACTGCACCTTTTACCAGCTGCAATTTGTGGTCTTAGGTTTCTTTTCCTCGAGGCCTCTTGAAAGTTGCGGTTTGTCTCCGAAAAGGCCAAGGGTAGTTCCCTCCTTGCAGCCCTCTCTGGTCTGGCCGCCTTTGTCCTCGGTTTAAACTGCCATTTCGGAATTGCTGCTTCCTCATGCGTTTTGCCTTGCTTAGAGTGTGCTTTTGTGCTCAAACTTTTTTCCATGTGGGGAAGTGTGATGGAAGTCAGGTGTGTGTAATTATCAGTAATTGCCTGACCCTTGTGTTGGGACATGTCAGGTATATAGCTCTGGTGTTATTCAGTTGTCGCTCACGATGAACTGCCCGTGAGAAAGTGTTTGTGTCGGGAAAGAGAGAGGGGCATTGAGATTCTAGGTATCCTACCTGTTAGGATGGGAAAAAGGTGTTACACAGAAGGGGATACCGCGTCTCACCTTTCGGTGTCCCATTTACAATCCCTGAAGACCCATCATCCAGGTGATCCTCCCACACTGGTCCACCCCCAAGTACTGGATCCAATTGCGATGGCTGTGTCCTGGCCACCCGGATGAATAATCCCACGGGGACTAGCGGATGACACACCTTTAGGTTTCTCACATGCCCTACCTGTTCATCAAGTAAAACTACTGCTCACTGTCAATTAGGAAGGTTGTCAGCTGCACTTATGAAAGTGGCATGGTGTATTACAGCACTTAAGTTCCACTTTCAACCATTCTTAAGTGAGGAAGCTCTGCAGCTAGCCCCTTGGTGGTGGCAAAGAGCAAAGCTACACCAGTGATAACAAAAGCATAGGATGTGAACTCAAGGGCTTTAAGTGGGCTGGGGCTAGCTGGGGCCAAGCCCCGGTAGTCTTGTAGCCGTAGACCTGCACAGTTACATGGGCTGCCTGCCTGTGTCAGCACTCCGGATTAGAAAAAAAAGAAAAAGCATTACTGACACCTGCAGGCAGCCTGTGTAACTGTGGCTTCAGCTACATAGGCTGGGCTGCCTGATTACTCTGTACTCAAACAATAGAAAGCCCGGCACTCCAGCCCTCTTCCTGTTTCTGAGTATCATGCAGCAGACAAACCTTTCACTGATGGAGCCCATGGTTTTTAACCACACGGCTCCTTGAATGAAAGAGCTGCCTGCTGCGTCTGAGAGCTGGGTTGCACTGGTGTCAAACCTTTGGTGCGCCCAGCCCCTCCTTTTGGACAAAAGGAGGGGCTGAGTGCATCAAAGGTAATAAAGCCAGTGCACCCCAGCTCCGTTGCTTTCACCAGCCGCACCCCCCTCCCCTTGGGCGAGGGGGGCTCTAGTTAGGGGCGTGGCCTAAGTACACCCCTAACGAAAGCCCACCCTCGATTTAACATCCCACTTAAACCACTAGCACATTACAGAAAGATGGCAGTGCCCTGCTTTAAAACTTAATATGCAGAGTAAGCTTAACTCAAGGCCTAAATCGCATACGTCCCTTTTAAAAAAATGATTTTTTCTTTTCTTATAGTTTATCTTAATATCACCATTTCACAGTCCAGTTGTTGTGGTCTGAGTGGCGATTTTTTTTAACACGCTTCTAAACAGTGCCTCAAATCATAACTAACATAGGAAGAAAGCCAAACAAACATGATATTTGAGCAAGCTACATTTAGTTTTGTATTGCAAACACCCACTGAGCATCATCAAACACGTGGCCAATAGCCACGAAATAATGTTCTACCCACCAACTCAATGATGCAGACACCAAAAAAATAGATGTTACAGCAATGCGAGGCGGACGCGGAATTTGCGACAGCTCAAGGTCGTTTGTCCAGGCACATTGGTCCATTTTCCGTCTTTCCCAGCAATGCAGGAACGCATTCACACGGGCCATTATGCACTAATGTGGCACGGACTCATGCAGAACTGTGCCCTCTGCAAAGGCTGCGCCTATCCAGGCGACTGGCGGCCTTTCACAGGGCATCGAAAACTCAATAGTCTCGATTCGGAGTATGCCACTCATGAAAAACAGGGCATCATTATGATGGGTCTGCGGGGCATTCTGTAATACTGGGCTGCGAGTCGCGAGTGCGCTCCCTCCATTATGCGTTCACGGCTGGCTACGGACAGCTATTCTCACTAACAGGGACAGCATCTTCCCATAAAAAGATGGTGCTTTACAGGCGCTTGGCTGCATTTATTAGGTAATATGGAGGACTGGATGTGCGACTTCCTTGGAATGCAAACAATGACTTGCCATTATGCTGTCCACGCGATTTGACTGAAATTGAATGTACTCGGTTCTGGGGATAAGGTGAACCGTGCTCTTCTTTAGTTGGGTCACAACATCGATCGGTCTTTAATGATCATCCAACGAGCACACCAAACAAAGCTGGTAAACATTAACTCTGATCTGATCCATAGGTGTGAAATTGACGTCACACAGGAGAACTCCTTCATTCCCTGTCAAAATTGTTTAGAAGGAGGGACTATCTACACAGCTGTCTATTCATCAATGATCCACTGCTGCCTTCTTCCCATTAATGACACACTTCACCACCCAGTTCGGTATTTTCGTTGTTGCCAAAGTATGGCATAGTGTATGGATTCCACTCCAACCCTCGTTCATGCTGCCTTTCAACATCTCGGCTTCATCTCCTATTCGCCTCACCTGTGCCAGAGGAAAGGGACGGTGGGGGATGACGAGGGTGATCAAGTCGGAGCGTGTTTGTCAATTTCTACATTCAAATAAACAAATCCAGACTTAAGAACTTTAGGTTGCAGTCTGGATGGAAGAGATCGCGGCAACAGGATTCGTTTTTCAATTTCATAGGACAGCGCTGCAGAATGTGACACCATTATTTACTCCAATATTTCACAATTCATAGAATGAAAATCAGCCATTAGACCCAAAGTTTAATCTTTTCCAACGTTAGTCATAATCAGGGTGAAGCCAATCTTTTAAATCATGATGTAAAAAATGCATTTAAATCGCACAACTGAATACAGACCCCATTGCACTATCGGCATGGTTTGGGTTGATCTGAATGCATTGCATTCTACCCAACTCTTAGTAAACACTAAATTCCTGTATTCTCCATGCAGACAGGCTTCCTGCTTAGGACGGTGTCTTCATTGGGGATTATGGCTACGACTTTAGTTTCGTCCATACACTAACATATTGTTTTGTGTTACTTTTGCCGGATCCACGTTATTTAGTGAAAGGGCTAAAAACATACAATGTGAGACGAATAAACTAAAGTAATACGTTTCCGAAATGGATAGCTATTTTACCATCTTCTCCTAATGCTGTACATGTTTCAGTCCTCTAAAATGATGGATTGTTTTGCCGCTTAATTGGGTAACTGCCTGGAAAAAACACTGTAAAGCGTGTTTACGCATTTTAAACGTATCCTTGTATTGTATCAAACTTTAAAAAACGATTCACACCTGCTAAAATCCTCAATATTCTGCAATCAATTTTATTTTAGTGTCTATTTTGTTATTATGCTTCAGTAGACGCACACAAGTAGGCATCGTATTCCCCATTCCATCAGATATAATCAATATAATGTTCAACTAAATATACGTCTAAATGCCAAAAACAACAGGTCCAATTTTGAAGGGGAAGAGATGGGGTATTTGTTCTTTTTAAAGGCAAAATTAAACCATTAAACTCAACTCAACTGCAAATAAACGGTGTTGAACCGGCCAAAGAGACCCATTTAAGCATTAGTTATTATAAACCAGATTTTAAACATTTCCAGTTATGTGATATAGTATGGGTACAATTGATGGTAGAATGTTAGTAAACGCGCCCCCATGATGGTTTGGTGTTCTAGTCATTTTGATCTGGGACACGTCTGTGGCATCAATCAAGGGGGTTCAGTAAATGGCTGCTATGCACAACCCATAACAATAAAACGATGTCAAGCTTAGGAATTGAGGCATCTTTGTGTCCATCAGGGCTTTACAAAAAGGTATGAAGTTCCTTTTGTCTCTGTAAATCTTCCCGCCATCATCAGGGAACACTAGGGTTTCCTGCTTTTCATATTGGATTCCTTTATAAATGTCCAAAGCGTGAACCGGCCACAAAGCAAAAGTGATGCTACAATAGCGAAAATAAATACAAAGGTCTAATCACAAGATATTATCAGTGTATTCTGTCAATGTGCAAATAGCTCACTTTAACATACAGAAAAAAAGTGAACAGGCTGGAAATCTAAAGTGCGTGTGGAAATAGAAGATTGCTTAGAATACCCGCTCTGACTTACGGCACAGATCTGAATGGTATATAGAAAGGTTTGAGCCATGAAAAGTGAACGCAAAAAATTGATTTCCAGAATAGTTAAAGGCGGCAGCACTCATTAAGGGGGGCGAGAGGTTGTGCAGCGATGAGGGGAAGGGTTAACTAAGGTCGAGTGAATACTAGGAAAGTGTTAGTATTTGTAAAACATTTGCCCAACAAGGTGTGGGGTGAATGGGAAATACATCACTTACCCCTGAAATGCACAGCACATTGTGTAGCTGTTTCATTAAGTGCATCGTTTGAAAGGTTCATGGCCTTCTGACATCAACATCTGTCTCAGTTGGGCATCGCACAGCCCTGCCAATGCAAATCCCACCCCCGGCCATATGTACACTACAGAAGAAACTAATGGAATTTGTCTGGGGAGGGAAGAGGCCCAGGATCAATAAACGAATCATGACAAAAGGCAAACCGCTAGGAGGAATGGGTGTTCCTGACCTAGCCAGATACTCGCTAGCAGCTCAACTATCACATGCATTCGCTTGGGTGCAGGAAACAGACCCCCGCTATGGCGACAAATTGAGGAATCCTGGTGCCCGGTCCCCCTACAGGATCTCCCACACCTACCAACGCTAAAATCCCAAGCCAACTCCGGGCCACTATCGGCCACGACCAACACAACTCAATGCTGGAAATCCGCAGCTCGGAAATGGGGACATTGCAGCCCATTAGGACCCATGTCACCCATCTGGAACAACCCGGAGTTTACCCCCGGAAACCCACCCCGAGATTTTCACGCCTGGATAGCAGGGGGCCTCGCAAAAACTAGCGATTTTATTGAAGAAGGCCGACCCATCACCTTCGAGAGATGCAAATCAAAATTTGGAGTGGGGGAACGGGAAAGATTCCGATACTCACAAATTAGACACTGGATCTCGCACAGAAGAACCCGGGACAAATGCTCGAGAGAAGCAACAGCCCTGGAGCTCACACTGACATCCCCGACCAACAAAGGGAAAATATCCACTATATTCCGGCTCCTGGAAAGATCGGAACCAGCAAAGAAAGAAAAATATATGACGGAATGGGAAAAGGATGTCGGCCGGGAAATAACTGCAGAGAGCTGGGGGCAAATCTGGTCCAGACTGCATAAAAGCTCACAATGCGTCACGAACAAGGAAGGAGGCTATAAGCTGTGCTACAGATATTACATCACACCCACCCAAATTCACAAAGCCAACTCGGACTTTCCGGCCACATGCTGGCGAGGATGCCAAACCCCCGGATCTCTCTATCACCTAGTCTGGAGCTGCCCAAGGGCAGAAACATACTGGAAGGAAGTCCTGAAACACATCAAGGAAATCTCCGGCCTCTCCATCCCTTGGGACCCAGGAATTGTCCTCCTGGGCGAATCCGGCGATGGAGCATTCCCAATCTCAGGTCACATCTCCCGACTATGTAACCACCTGCTATTAGCCGCAAAGATAGCTATGGCTCGATTATGGAAAGACAAAAATGGCCCCTCGATAGCCCTATGGTGGGCCAAATGCTGGGAGATGGCAGTAGCAGAAAAAATCTCGGCAATCCGCTCAGACTCCCTAAACAGAACCCTGAATATATGGGACCCATTCTTGGACTACGCGGCCAAATACCCAACCCTCACCAGGAGACCTCCACTTACTAGATGGCTCCAATGCAGCCCTCTCTACAAATTCCCGACCATCCACCGAACATACCGGAACAGAGGGATCAGGCTCCCAGAACTCTCCCACTTAAGCGCCACACCCAGAATCTGCCCACCATTTTCTCCGTCCTCCAACCCACATTGGGCTACAAAGACACTGATTGAATGTTTAAAATGTAATATATTGCATTGTTGCATGTAACACTCTTTCCTGCAAGATCAATAAAATGTTGTTATGAAAAAAAAGAATGGTTCACGTAATAGATTAGCACTTGCCTCTTTCCAACACTGCACTGATGCAGTCTGGGATATGACAATGTCTATGATCAGATTTCATCCGATTAACATCTCTGGAGATTGGGTTTCTCTAGGGATTTAAAATCTGCAAAAGGGTTGCTGGTTGGGTAAATGAGACATGAAGTAAAGTAAAACCTTACTGACAGCATCAATAGAAAACTCTGCCAGACGTTTTAAATTTGATTACTTTTAAGCAAGAGATTGTTTTATTGAGTTCTAAACTGATGGTGACCAGTTACACTACGGTGTAAAAACAGAACTCAGAAAATGGAGCAAAGATCCTGCCAATCCTCCCTCCAAACATTTTCCTAGGAGCATACCTTCTCCATCAAAGCCCTCAAAGACTGCACTACGGACTTTAATGGGTCTTGGGAATTAAACAGATAGAAAATTAGCTAGCTCATAAGCCTTCACTGAACATTCTGAGAACCAATCAGTACTAATCCGCGTATAGATTTGATCAATATGTTCTGGAGCTATGCAATGTGAAGTGCGCTGAGTCGGCATTGGGCCCACAAGACAGGAAAGAAATTGTATGTGTTAAGTGTTTAACGAATAACTGAACTCCACAGAATGCTTCCCTTCTTTAAATTACCCAAACTGCATGCCTATGCCACAATGAAATAGCCCACTATTGGTCCTGGTAGCTGGCTGAAACGACACTTAAAGCACCTTTCAACAAATACTGCTACGAGTCACAGAGCTACACCAGCCCTAGCGCTTTTCAGGAAGATGTCGAAAATGTTCCTATTTCCTTTTCATACAATGGTACACTAACCATCCTCTCTGCCCCGTACCCGCAAAAGAACAAATTACTTAACCCATGCTATATTCTTTCTACTGGATTGTCCTCCCACGGATTTCTCATCTTTGATATATTCATAAGTCTGATTGCAGCTTTGGAAAACCTTTTTCATAATAGAGGGTGCCATGCATCGTCGACTCGTGGCCCTCGACGGTCTAGGCCCTGTTCTCGGCCAGGGCGTCAACACTAGTATATATAGCTTGCGCAGCACCAATTGCCTCCGTTCATGTTTTTTCCGCTCCTATACTGATCCGTCACAAAGGTCATTAATCAGACGTTGAAAGAGAGGAAGATGTAACAATGGAAATACTTTCTAATTAGAGGGGTAGGCTGTGAGGGAGATGGGGAATCCGTGGGAGGAAAATCCAGTAGAAAGAACATAACCAGGGGTAAGTTATTTGTTCTTCTAATGGATTGTGTCCTCCCACGGATTCCTCATCTTTGATAGACTCCTGAAGCAGTATGTTGAAGGCGGTGGGAATCAATAAATCATTGTTGGTATATGCTGCGACGCACAACCTTGCCAAATTTAGCCTCCTGACCAGACATAGAATCCAGACAGTAAGGCTTGCTAAAAGTGTGCAAAGACCACCACGTTGCGGTATTGCATATGTCGTGTACAGGTATCTCTCTATGAAGAGCTGAAAAAGTAGCCACTCCTCGGGTGGAATGCGTTCTCAAACCATTGGGCAGGTTTTAGCCAACCAAATAATAGCATTCAGAAATGCATTAAATAATCCACAGGCAAAGGGCTTTCTTGGTTACAGACTGTCCCAATTTGTGACCTGAATAGCCCACAAAGAGCTTGCCTGATTTTAGACATTCTGCTAATATAGAAGCTTAAAGTCCTCTTAGGGTCTAAACAGTGCAACCCCTCCTCCTCTTTAGAAGGATGAGGTGGAGGATAAAACATAGGCAACACAATATTTTGTGCTAAATGGAATTCTCATACTACTTTTGGAAAGAAAAGAAGGACAAACCCTCAATACACCTTATCCTTAAAAACAGTTGTACATGGTAGTTTGGAAGATAGAGTTTGAAGCTCACTCACACTTCGAGCTGACGTAATTGCCGTTAAAAAGATATTCTCAAAGTCAGCATTCTCAATGGGCATGAATGTACAGGTTCAAAAGGAGCTCCTATCAGGAATTTCAACACCAAGTTCAAATTCCTGACCGGTACTATAAATGGGACCCGAGGAAAGATGTTTGTCAGACTCTCAGTAACTGAACCACAAAAGAGATTTTGAAAAAGGAACCCTGTCCAGGTGAGCGCTTAAAAATGGAAAGGTCGCTAGGTATCCCTTTGCATAGTTCTGATTTTTGAGTGAAGGCGGCAACCTCCCTCCAGCAAGAGTAAGACCTCTCTTTGGGGAAGACGAATTAGAGGGGAGATGGACATATCCAGAAGGTCTGGATACCACATCCTCCTGGCCCAACCCGAGCAATCAGGATCATGGGTTTCCCCAACTTCCTCAACCTCCTGATGACATGAGGAATGACGGGGACTGGAGGGAACTCATACAGGAGTGACAAATCCCAATCAACGTGCTCCCCCAGAGCTCCTCTTTGAGGAAATTTCCTGGAGCAGAACATGTTGACACTGGATGCAAACAGATCGACTGCGGGGTTCGCTAAAGGCAATGATCTCTAGAAGGACTTCCTGAGCTAACTCCCACTCGTGGAACACTGTGCCCTGCCTGCTCAGAGCAACTGCTGCTGTTTTATCCTCTCAGGTCAGGTGAACTATCGACAGAGATTCCTACCTGCGGTGCCCAGAACCTGAGCTGCACTGCATCTCTGCACAGTGGTAGTGACCCTACACCTCCTCTCGTTGAGGTAATGCATGGCCACTGTGTTGTCCATCATTATCTTGACATTCTTGATCATGCCAAACACTGATCAACCTCAGAAAATGGAAGGATGGAAGATACTGGGCCCTTTGACCTTTTTGGACCATCTGCAGAAGATGTGAAGCCCTTACCTCGGGGGGAGCCCCTTTCCATGAGGCCAAGGAGGTGAGGCCGTTCCCCGATAGTTCCCTTGGGGGACTATTGGGTAGCAGGTGGATCTCATGGGGAGGGAAACCCCCTATGAAATTAATGATGGCCTGGGGAGAACATGGTATCCTCATAGCCCACCTAACCATAACACACCACCCTACCTGTAACACCTGCCCTAGTGTAACCATGTATCTGTGCCATACTAGTAATTGAGAAAGTACTGGGACGAAGAAGAGTGTAGACACAAAAAAAGGACTTGTACAGCTTCTATACTTAGAAGAGGGAGAGACCAACTGACCCACTGGTTGTTCCCAAGATCTATACTGTGACGAGGAAGAAGTGCATAAAAATAAAGATCACCTTCAGAAACCATAGTGAGTGTTCTACAAAGACTTTCTATTGGTCATGCCTCAAAAAACCTGAAGCTTCATGAGCCGCTGAAGGGCTTGGAAAGCTGAATGTGCAACAAGCGTGATGCTTGCCCGCCGGCAGAGGCTTCCCTGACAGATCTACCGTCGCAGAGTAGAGGGAGGAAGCCAGAGCATGTCCTCCACATGGAGCATACCGTGAGAAAAGAAAGCTGTTGCAGAGCTGAGGGAGAGAACACATTGCCACAGCATGGGTGAGAGACCCAGAAGTCGTTAACGAAGACATGTGAGCAGCCAGATAAGGGTTGGGAACCCGGGAGGCTTGCTAGGAATACCCTGAGGGTCCTGGAACCCGCACCCAGTAAGAAGTTACATCCAGAGTCATCTTCATGGCAGTCCCTGGTGGACTGGGAAACCATGGATACCTAGACTACGGGATAAAAAAGGATGTCTAAATAAAGGGGTCAGTGGCCCAAGAGAAAGAAAGACACACAAAAGGGTCTGGAACCCAAGATAAATAAATCCATACAAAGAGGAAATCCATACATAGGGGTCTGGGACCCAAGGGAAATAAATACATACAAAAAGATTCTGGTACCCAACAGAGAGGGGCAGTCTCTGACAAATTTGGAAACCAGGACTGCCTAGACTACAAGAGTGAAAAATTAACCAATGAGAAGAGGGTCAGCGTCTCACCAAAGGGAATAGCGGGCAGGATACGGGACTAGCTATAAGTCCTAAGAAACAAGAAGAGACAATAAGGGTCTGGGACCAACACATAATAACAAATTGCCTCAGAGATCATCACTAAAGTCACAGTACCAGGCAGGATAGTGACCTATGTGGCCTGTGAGCTTGTTGTACCTTCTAGAGACAGTTTCAGGAAGACCAGGAGAAGAAAGAAATACCCTCTGGTGTTGTTGAACAGAGTACACAGAGCCAAGAGAAGGGATTCATTATCTTGGAACGCACAGTGACCATTGACAAACAAGCCAGGAGAAGAATGGCACTTGTCCTGGCATTGAGAAAATCTGAGAAAGGCAAAGGGGGGAATGGGGAGTCATCCCCCATAACACAGGGGAGATACAAGAGTTTTTGTTCAGAGTTGCTTGCTACAAACCCAACCCAAGGAATCCTTTTTGAAACTTGATTTGAATTTCTGAGACCATTTTGTTACTGCATCCTCTGGAATTGAACTATGGCTGTCGTCCAGAAGAAGGGAACCATCTTCTGGACCAAGAAGACCATCTTGTTTTTTTAAGTTTCTGGATTCAAGTCTAAGGGTCGGAAACAGGTTTTGGGCACAGGACGGTGAACTCTTTTGCTTTAGAAAGACATCCGGACAGATTTCTTAGTATTGGTTGAGGCAGGGAAACCCCCTCTTGTAATTAGGATCAGACAGGGTTTTCTCTTATTTCCTCATTAACAAAATTCTATTGCCAGAAGCATGCCACCTGCGTGTCAGTCTCCTACTTCTACACCCTCACAAGGTACTAACTCTATCACACCTTTTTCCAACATAGAGGAGCAGATCTGGATCTTTCAAGGATTGCTGTCCTGGTGGACAACACAGAGGCCTTTTTTTATAAACAGGAGGAAATAGTCGTGAGCTACTGTTTGCAGTGCCCAAGCATCAGAAGGTATGCTCCGCCAATCTTACAAATTCAGAGTCAGCCTGCCTACCCCCCACCATGTGGACCAAGACCTCAAAGGGGTTTTGGAGCTGCGGATACTGCAGCGGGAAAAGAACTAGCGGCTGAGTCTAGTCTTACACCCTCATCATCAATGAGGTGCTCTTCTTTGACACCCTTTGCGCAAAATATCCTCTTGCTTCTCCTCTGAGTAGTACTGAAAGAGCCAACCTCTCCATCCCTGCGAGGCCACTTGCACCTGCTGAGAATGGCATATTGCTGCCCCTAGTGACTGCGCTGCCGCCTTAGATGCCTGTAGCTTCTGTAATCTTTCATCCATTTTAGAGCCGAAAAGCTGACAGCCATCTAACAGCATGTCCAATAACCTTGCCTTGATATCAGGGGCAAACACTGACCTGCGCAACCACGCAAATCTCCTATTGGCAGTATTCGCTGCCATGGCTCGACTTACACAGTCAGATGAATCCAAGCCAGACTGTGGAGACTGACGCACGGTATCCTTTGCGTCTTGTTCAAGACTTAAGAAGCCTCGTCTCTCCTACCCTTCCTGGATGTGCTCTGCCGCCAACGCCGCCACATCCCAAGTTGCGTTGATGGCCTTCAGGGCTTTGCTGCCTGCAGAGAACACCCTCTTCCCTATGACATCAAAAATGTTATTGTCCCTATCTGGAGGGATAGTTGGATTGGCAGTCACCTTTGAAGTTGACATGGCTGCCTGAACCACCAAGATCTCAGGGGTGGGCTATTTCCACAGAAACTCTGGATCTATGGAAGCCGACATGCAAGATCCTTATTGACTGTCAGTGTCGTATCCGACTTCAACCAGTTCTCTAGTATCCAGGTTCTCAAGGTCATGTGAAATGGCAAAACAGGATCCTTTGGTGGGCCCTTAGCCAGGATGTCAGTAAGATCATCCTTTTCAAAGACCGCCATTGGTAAACCCCAACACAGATATTCTGTGACCTTACCCATGACCGACCTTTATGATAGGTCAGCATGTCCAGCAGAATCTGGAATGGCAAGTCAGTTTTTGGTGACCAAGTCACTAGAGCCCCTCAGGGAATCTACAACATTTTTCATTTTAGATTCCTCCGATATCAATTCTTTGGGCACATTGGGAGTGCCAAACTCCAGGACAAAAAGGGACATTATCTGCCTCGAAAATGGACCCCATAGACTTAAAGCGGTCTCTCCAGGGAAACGGCTTTAAAGCCTTTGAGCCATCATTTGAAGGTATCAAAGGCATTGAAGACTTCAATAGCTTTAGTGCGCCGATGGGACAGCGTTCAGCTCCCTCAAAGGATTCAAGGAGGAAGGTTTTGGCTTTGCTTCAATGAGACAAAGCCTCCTGTGATGAAAGTCAAGGAACCTTACCACCTGAGCTCTTTAAGGCGTGAGTAGTGGTCTCTGAAGATGCCCTGTCAGCCCCACCAGGCACAATGCGCGCGAAAGCCTTCTTAGGTTCATTTGAAGGGGTGGTTGGAGCCGCCTTCTTAAACACATCCAGCATCTGGAGGCAGAATTCCTCCCAATCAGCACGAGACATCGACTTGCTGGGAAAACGTACCCATTTTCTGTCAGGAAAAGGTGAACGCGAACGATCGCGTCACTTCTTTGACTTCTTGTGAGAAGATGGTGATGAGTGTCAATACCACAATCTCGAGTGCTTTCAGTGTTCAGAGCGCTTACTAACTTTCACAGGGAAAATATTCCAGGACTCAAACAACGGAATCTTCTTCGAAGGGGTAGTCAAAGGAGACTTGGTTTGGGGCCTTCCTAGTGCACGCATCCCCTTCCTCTTCCTCAAGGCTTCAACAGTCATCAATTGACACGAGCTGCAGTAATAGACTGTGACCAACCTCCAAACACCAAAGATATATCCGATGTGGGTCCGTAATGGACATTTTAGCTCCACTATCGGAACATCTCTTAGATCCGGTTTCGGAGTAGAAATTTAGAAAAATATTGAGAACAATGGCTGAGGCGATGAACCCTACAAAACACGCTGAGCATGCGGAAAAAAAGAAAACTGAAGCAACATGCGCAGTTCGATGTCACAACCGAATGTAGGACGAAGGGCATCATGGACCACGAGTCCACGACGCACGGCACCCTCTACTGTGAAAATGTTTTCCAAAGCTGCAAGCAGACTTACGAAATTGGAGATTGTCTTTCTGTGGCATGTATGGAAATGGCTTGTGGAGAGGCAATTGGAGACTTTGCTGTCCTGTTCTTCATAAAATATTCTATGCAGTACAAATTAGTGTTCAATGTCTAATATTGCACGACTAAATGGTGTCCATTTTATTTGGGCAAGCCATTTTTAATCAAAACTTACAAATTGCTCTCACAGTAGGTGCATCATCCCACTGGCTACAAGCAATATGTGTTTGGATGTAGAGATTCATGTGTGATACTTGTTGCTTGGTTTAATGAAACAAGGTGTAAAAGACAAGGTAAATGGCATACTGGCCACCAGCCGCATTTATCATTTGGGCAAAGTGCCTCTGTACCAAAGAATGTTCAACCAGGGGATACTCTCTGAAACTGTAAGGTTGGAAGGCAGCCTGATGCTCTAGTATACGAACCATAACTAAACAAAGGTACCAGTAGACTGTGGATCATGAAATACCACCAAATGGGGGTAGGAACCATCAGCATACTAATGTAAAAAGTCTCCCTCTATCGTACTGTGCAAAGCTCCAGCGCCATACTGGGTTGGTAGCAGGTAATGAAGTGAAAAAAAATCATGGAACTTTATGTCGAAGCCTCTGTATTCCAGCCAGAACCATCAATGTATTAATGTACCTAGGGTCAATGGATAATCCTGCCCAATGCCCTGATGTTGTGCACAAACATTAATTTACTGAAACGTTTAACTCCCCAGTCTTCATGCCCCATCCCGACTAATGAACTAGGACCAAATGAATCATTGTGTTCCACTCCTTGATGGCTGCCTTGCATACCACATTCCTACTCTCTCCCCACCAATGCAATTAACGTAAAACAGGGTGGATGGTGTGTGAGGCATCTGTAGGAAGGTGAGGCATGGACTACCGGTGTAGGAAGGGGAGGCATGGACTACCGGTCAACAGTCAGTACAGTAACTTGTACTTATTGGAAAATCCTGTCCATCTCACTCCAGAGACTCCTGAGATAAATTACATAGCATCCAGAAGCCACTTTATGGGAGATGGCAACATCAACTCTATTAAGCAGATACATTTTCGTGTAACACTTGCCCAAAAAGAGCTTCAGTGTCAAGGGAGTATCCATGGCATATTGCTACCTGAAGGCTTGTGGTGTAGCCCATATACCCACTCTGTAAAGCGGATCTTATAACACAGATTGTTGGAATGCCACAATGTTGAAGCCTTTATCCTTGCATCGTGTGCATAAATTTCACCCAGACGAGGGATCTACTGTAAATGGTATGCTACAGAGTTATAAAGTTGTAGTCCCGTCCACACCATGATATCACCAAGTATAGAGTGGAACCTTCTGGCTCTGGACAAGATCATCTTTGGCATAGGATCAAGATCAGTGTTTGGAGCCTTGTTCACTTACTGCAGTCGGGAAAATAGCCCAATGGGCTTGGCCACCAGGTGCAGAGCCCCAGGTGGCTATACTGAATCACCCACATGGGTAGTAGTAGTAGTAGATAGCGATTCTGTAAATGAAGTGGTTAGAATCCTACTATTAGTTGAGGTTCCTGATTAGATTGTTTAAGTAGTCCCTTAACTGATCAGACTCTGGACAACATTCTTTTCAACATTGCGATGGTAAGGCAACCAGCATAGGCACGGTATACCCCGTTTTAAAGGATTACCATGAAATGATTGAATGGAGAAATTACCACATTTTCTTGTTATTAATGGGGGGAGACTACCCTGCCTCCCCCTACCTGAACTATTACGTTTACCCCACCCCTATATTTTAGTAAAATGTCCTCAAATTAAAAATAAAAATTAAAAATATAAAAATCGGTAAAACGATTCTTTCATTTCTCCATTCGTTATTTTAATTTCGATAATTTCTATGGATACTCACTAGTTTGGGGGAATTTCCCCACACACCCGAAATCAGGCATGCACATTTTTTATTTAGCGAGTAAAGTTATTTTTGTTAACCTAGGACGTCCCAATTTACCAATGTTGATTCGCTACTGCTTCCAGCCCCTTTTGGGACAAGGAACACAATGGGTTAAACAGAAGGTCTATTTATGAATGAAATAGAAATAATTGAAGCAACTTAAATATAAACAAATTATACATCTATGAAATTACAACTTCAATGGCGACTAAGGTGAAGAATGATCAATACACTGGTTGTGTCACTTTTCTTTGCTGTGTTTACATGAATGTGGACTTTTGAAGCACACACATCAACATATGTACATCTGATTTATCCTGAAAAACCAAATCAAATCAGATGATCAATTCTATTAAATGTATAATTTCAGAAGCACATACACTTCTGTCTGAAATATTTATTAATTTCTCAGGATGTATAGTCAATTTATATCCCTGCACCTCAGCTCTTCCGCTAATAAAAAGGGCTGGGATTTAATCTATTCCACTTTAAAGTATCGCTCCCCTACAAATAATATCCGCTTGATATTGTATTTGCAAAAGAATGTCTTTTTGGCTGTCTCATAGATAGGGGGGCACATCATTAGGACTGGTTCAATTCTCCCTGTCGGTCTGCTGTCTTTAATACCATAGAAGGCCTGGGACTTTAAACACCAGGTAGGCCTCGCATACAATGATCTGCTTTCATTTGGACCTATTTTGGGTTATTAGCAATCTCTTTGATTCCCCTTTCTGTTAATTTTTCTTTCTCTCCTTCCCATAAATCAGTCAGTCCATCCCAGTCATTAAGTGAGAAAGTGAGTCTGTCCCAGAATCTATGGGTTTTAACTTTTATAGATCAGAAACCACTCCCTTTAAAAACATGTGCATCATTTCTATGATATGTTATGATAGGTTATTCATATAGCGCCTATACACAATGTGTTTCAAAGCACTTCAAGGCAAGGGAGGGAACAAGGGAAAATACAATGACATTCTTACAGACCATGAACAGTAAGGATGTGAAATTAACTATCGTACTCGGCCTGACATTTCAGATAGTGCAAGAGCTATAACATAGATAAGGAAGGGAGGGGGAGAGTGGGAAGGAAATGGAAACCGACAGGCAACTACCATACTAGGCCTGACAACATTTCTGGTAGAGCCGGAGAAAACAAAAGGTGAGGGGGAGGGGTGCAGAAAGGGAGGGGAGGAACAAAACAAGCTATCATACTAGGCCTGACCTAATTTCAGATAGTGCTGGGAGGGCGGAGGGGTGGAGAGGAAAAGAAACAGTAATGGGAGGGTGCAGGAAACAGACATGGTTGCTATCATATTAGGTCCAGGGACAATTCTGATAGAGTAAGTGCATAGAAGACAGTAAGGGGAGGATGGGAGGAGATCAGAAAAGGGAGAAAGCGAGAGGAGGAGAGAACAGGAGATTAAGCAGTCAAAAGAGTGGAGAAGCAAGAGGGGAGAGTGAATACAATTGCAGAAATCAGTAGTAACACATAATGTTGCAAGCCAGGATATAAGATGAAGATGGGAACAGCATGATTCAGGGCCTCCATTAGTACAAGATGCAAAGGAAGTCCAGCATGAATGAATGAAGTCCATAAAAGTAAAATCCAGCATTGGCCACAAGACGGTGATGGTGAAACCAGAATGCATCAGGACAGACTCCTGCAGATGTAGGCTGGAGGAGGTTGAGGGGGAGCAGACTAGAAGAATCAAGCAAACAGGCAACACCTGTGTGTGAGAAGGGGGGACACAAGGGAACATCATAGGGGGACTAGATGGGATGGCCTGTGGGGACAGAGGGGGTAGCACATGTTGGTGCATGCTTACCTGCTGTCTGAGCAGGGGGTCTAACCCTGAGTCCTCCTGGTCCGAACAGGTCCAAACAGGAATGGCCCTTTTCTTCGCCTGCCCTTCACGAGAGACGCCCTTGATCTAATAGTTAAGAGTAGGAAGGAAGAGGCAGGGCTAAGAAGATGGGTGGGGCTTAGGCCAGGCGACCTAGATCCACTTGCACCTGCTCCCCATCTGCTCTATAATCCAATTGGTCCGATTATGTGATTGGACAGTGGCCCAAAAGTGACATCACACTAAACCATCCCCTCCATACTCACTGGAAACATTCAGGAAGATTGCAGTCTAATGGGAGTGACTTCTAAACTCAGTTTCCTTCCCATTTGATGCAATGTCACCTTGGAGATTTTTATATTAAACAATTGTCACTTTCTAAAGCATAATATTCCTCACATGTGGTCATGTTAATAATGAGTTCATCAGCTTGGTTTCACTCAGGCGAATACAATTGTGCGAATCTGATTTTGGCACAATGTATGTGCAACATATTTTTTATTTTTCTTTCTGATGCTTGTATATCAATGGCACAGGCACTAGGATACATGAATCCCTGGCGTGTGCCGTTTCTCCAAAAAGATCTACATTCATCTAGTTTATATAAATAACATAATATCAAAAAAATATAGTTTTCTATTCATCTGATCGGAGTTTTTTACCCTGAACATTTAAAAAAAAAAAGTTTCCACATTTCATTCAAAGTTTATAAACCCAAATAGGAGTCCATAAGTAAAATTCAAAAAGCAGTTTTGTTCTACTTTTACAAAATATTAAATGGCATCGCCAATTCATTTGAGAGGTAACAGAAAATCTGGTATCGGTTCCTTTGAGCTCAGAGTCAAGGCATTTATGACTCCTGAGAAAGCTGGTTGTCATGGAAAATGTCCTTTGAAATATAGTTGCTGGCAGAACCATTTAGGACTATGTCCCGCCCCTATGAGCAATTCCAGGATCTGCCTGTCCCTTGCATCAGACAGCAACTCTCTAAAGGTGCAAATGTTCTCCTGGCTGATGGGGATATTTGATCATTAGAATAGAGAACACTGTAGACCAATTCCAAGGGCAAATTATTTGTATTATTAAGGACTTTTAGCCTAAGATCAGAGACAGATGGAAGTTGTAAATGGGAAGAATTTTTTGCTTGCAATGCCTGGTTCCCGAGAACCAGCCCCAGGCAAAGTCATACGATTTTAGGGTTAGCTTCAAAGCCAGTGATCATACTTTTCTCATGGGAAAGCAAATCATCCCCCCTCCCTATTGCTGTGGTTGGGGGATAGAGGGGGTGAAGGAATACCATTTGCCTGCTCAGGCCCAAAGCTGGTTTCATTCACAAATGTAACTTGTACTACCATTTATTTGCTTTTCCCCTGCCTTTTACATTTTCATAAAACAGAGCAACATCATAATTGTCTTTTTAATCAATCTCGTGTCAAAAAAGACATATCTTTAATATCTCTGTATGTTTCTTTACACAAAGCGATTTCTCAGTTTTGTAAACAAAAATATACACAATGCAGGGCCTAATTAGTTTTTTTACTTTCCTATCAAATATTGTGCTTTTAAAAACAAAATTGACTATTCTACAATTAACAAAAGGTTGGTGGATTCTTCCATGTAACTTCAGAGGTTTATTTTTGTTATATACTTTGGACATATACTCTTGTTGCAGATACGCTGCTAATATCACACATTTCCTTGCACACATCTTTTTCAGGGGAGGTGCGTGTAAACTGCAGCCTCCATTCTTGGGTTTAAATTCAGCCCTTTTCTATGCATTGTTCTCTTCAGTGTGGGTTTCTATACAGTGGGGATAGTGGGTTCCTTCAGAGACATTCTACGGACTGCAGAACTAAAGATGGTCTGAAGATAGAGTGTAGCATAACTAGTCCAAATAAGCTAGGAGCACTCTTGTACGAGAATAAAAAGGAAGAAGTCGCCCCCCTTGGTCCCTTCCACTGACCCACTAACCTCCATCTGAGTGTGAATTGAGCCATTGGATATAGAGGAAATGAGGCATGATCCTCTGAGAACAGGGTGTTAGAAACCATGACAGAGGCTAGCTTCTTCCTTTTAAGACAACCCCAATCGTGCTCCATAACTGGAAGAAGAATGGCCCTCACCTGTTGCAGAGATCCTGGTTCAGAGGATTAGGAGTGATCCCTCTGTTTCTAGGACTTAAAGCGTCACGTGCTTACAGCGTTAATGAACAGAAGTTATATCAGAAGGTCAAATGTGCCTTCATCTCAACAGATGATACTGGTACTAAAAGGCACCAGTTCCTTGAGTTTGGTAGCCTACTCACCCAAGGAAGGTGGGACAGAGGGAAATGGGGAGTAATAACCCAGATGAGTATGAGCCTGTGGCTTCGGGAGGACTACTGGGAAGGGAGTGTGCTGCATGTACAGGTATCTGGTTATATTAACGAATAGGTAATATCGAAAAACATTTTTAATGAAACATTTTTACAGAAAAAATGCCTATTTTATATATATATATATATATATATATATATATATATATATATATATATATATATATATGGGGTTGTGGTAAGGAGTTCAAGGGGTTGTCGGTAAGGGGTTAAAACGGGTGGGGAGCAGGTTGGGGTGGGGTTAGTGAAAGGGTTACAGCACCTCTGTATGAGACATCCAATTGAGTCTATCAGGAGGGGTGCGGGGGGCTTGTGTGTGTGTGTATGCGCGCGCGCGCAGCGGTGGATGTAGAGCCTGCGTGAAGGTGTGCCTGTGTACAGGCTTCCATTTCATCCCAAGAAATCCCCTGGTCTTGGTATGGCTATCAAAGTAGACTGGCAGGTATAATGCACCCATACTATTGTTATAAGAACGTACTATGGGGTCAACTGCGGTGGAAATATGACCCCCCCCCCCCACTACATACATTTACTACGGACTGCTTGATAATCATGCCCCATCACTCAAAGTAGTGCCAAATTCATGTACTAATGTACTGGACCTCATTGATCATCATGCTTAACTCAACGATGTAGACCTTTTAACATGCGAGAACGTGTTAGCCTCTCCTACTAATCTACTCCTCTGAATACGTATTCTCTACTTCTTGCAACGGAGCAGGAACCTCCACAAAGTAATGCATGCACAGACAGCATTGCTATTCTAATGACAAGGAATCCCAGGAACATCCAATTGCCATTGGGTTCAATTAAGGCTTAATGATGGCATTCATCACAAGCAAAGGAAACAAATGTGTATATTAGCGTACAGCAACCAACAGATAGAATAGTGGCGTGTGAGTTAATGTTCACAGGAAAATACAAGTGGTCTTGTATGCACACAGGAGCATTCAAAACCTGTGGCTCTAATATTTTAGGTGGGTTCCCTTTTGGTGATGTGGCTATTGTAGACGGCGTGTAGTCTCCGAGAGCCACATCAACAAAAGAGAACACATCCACAACATGGCAGCCACAGGTTTTTATTGCTCCTGTGTGGATTTCGCAGATCGACTGTCCTGGCAAGGAGGTCTCTCGCTAAGCCTATGGGCTGCCAGATGTTGTGCTTATGTGTTACAGCTATTCGTGCGTTATGTCCTCAGATGTAAGTGAGTCAGAAAACGGGAACAATATCACACAGCCATGAAGTTTACACCTGCAGCACAGATACACAAGCTTGAGCAGCCAGGGAGCGGAAATTACTCAACAGACGCCTATAATGCTCACACCTCATCAATCACTCGTGGATTACAACCCTTTTTAATTTCAAGAGTTCCTCTAGGTACAAGAGTGGGCCTTATCCAAAGTCACACGCCAGGGCCAAATGCCATGTGCATTTATCTTTCCAGCTGCCATTTCGAAACTCGAAGTCGACTATTTCCTGGTTTCCTAGCTTGCTTTTAGGAGACGGGGTCTGTAATTAAATGATCTTGGTACTTCTTCCCACCACAACACCCCACCCGAATGGGAGTGGATTGGATGCCAGCATTGGCCTCACATGGATATGACAATGATATGATATGATAAGGCATTTGTAACGCGCCTATACGCAAGTGTTTCAGGGCGCGACGAGGCAGGGAGGGGGGAACAAGGGGAGACAGACAAACGATCCTACTAGGCCAGGTGTCATTAAGATCGCGCAAGTGCATGGGTAAGGGGGGGCGGAAAAGTGCAAGGGGGAAAGGGAGAGGGGAAAGTACAAAGTGATTAGTAAAATACAGATAAATAATAAGGGCCAGCTGGTGGCAAGTGCAGGATAAGTGCAGCCAAGTGCTGGGAAGGTGGGATGTAAGGATACAGAGACAGTCCCGCAGTGCAGGGGTTGCCAGGGATGAAACTACTGCCCAGGTTCTGGATTGCTGATGGACACATACAATGACAACAACTAACCTTTATCTTCCAAGCAACTCTGAAGAGCAGTCATAGTTCATTCCAACTATAATGATGTGGTTTGTATTAGGATTGTTTATGATCATGTGCGTGTATAATGAATTTTGAAGTGGAAGGCGTAAGAAAACTTTTTAAAAGCAAACTTTTAAATAAACGAAATAGGCAAATAAAATAGCTGAAATTAGCAACACTATACACATTACCTCTCCCTCATTTCATTGACCCCCTCCTTATTTGTCCCCAGTACTTAAGAAAAGCAACACCTTGACATGCTGCATACAAAAGGCGTTCCAATCGCTAACTGCAAGTCAATGAACACACAGTGACATCACGGAGCTCCCACAGTTCCCTAATCAACATAGGACCTCAAATGTTTACTCTCATATCTAGAGTTGGATGAGCTGCAGTCTTAACGGTATCAGAGGTTCTTTGGCTGGAATGAGACATAAACCACACAATTACAAATCAAAGAGATCAAGGTTCAAATAAAGGATCCATAAAAAGATACCAATTTATAAATTATGGTTTACGGAAAGATTTTGCGTGAAAAGTGGAGAAAATACATTTAAGAGTCTTTTTATGCAAGTCCATGGGAAAGTGATAAGTCCACATAAGTATACAAAAAATGTGGCAATTCGAAGGCCGAGCTAGCAGTGAGTAGTCTTCATTAACATAAAGATCCATCAGTCTGAGTGAAAAAAAAACTTTCTGTAGACTTAGAAGAACTATGGGATCACTAAGCCACTCATCAAGAGTGGAGTCGTGCTTCCTGGCCTGCAGAGGCAGCAATGTTGCTAAACCAAACAATCTGTGCGGGTGATGGCATCTCTGGAGACCAAAGAAAGAGGCACTGCTGCTGTACCAACATGGTTGATTTCTTCAGGTCGGTTCTCAGAGCAAAGCTTTTCTTGGAGAACAGACCTCATTATCTGTTGATGATAAAAGCCCTAGCCACATTACGGATCTAAACTCTAAGAAGTCTGTGGCGTGCCTTGCACATAGTTATGCTGGAAGTTGCCTTGTGTGCCCCTTGTGGAGTTAAGCTGGAACACACACAGGTTCTGATGGCGGTCTCTTCACAAAATGCATGTTTTGGTAAACTTGGTTTTCAGCACTTCTTGATAATAAGTAGAAAGATTCCAAGATTGTGTTTTATTTCCGACCCTTATTGACAGATGATGGGGGTCACACAACTACATTTACTCAGCTCAAATAAAGCACATTGTGATATGGCTCAGCCTCTGCTACTGTCTGGCAACATGCTGCAAGGTTTTAGCTTTCAACTAATAGCAGCTTTTTTGCTGGTCTCTCCCAAAAACCTCTGGCCCGATTCTGACAAATCTTCCTGTTCTTTCTCATCTAGGAAACTGAAAACCAGTCTTAAAGATGCGAGTATCCATGTACTTCGTGGCACAATATAGGTTAAACTGAAGTGTTCCACTAGCCCTGGGATCGAACCTGCCTTGTAGGAAAGGCTGACCAATGAAGTGATTAATTCAGCATGGCTTGAAAATATAACATACTATCCACGATTGAAGGCTATTTCTTCCCTTGTCCACCATTGACAACTCAGAGGACATCCGTAATCTTGTGTGAATTGGTATGCTGTCACAAAGTAAAGGGGGATCAAGGGCACACAAACAAGGAGTTGGAGTTTTAAACACAGTTTTGAAGATTACTTTGATCTTAAATGCAAAACAAATAACCAGGACAGAGACACTGTCATACAGATTAAAAACAAAGGATAAGAATGAGAATGTTCACAGTATTCAGCTGAGCTTTGTAATAATTTGTCTGGGTACAAGGGTGGGGAAAGCAAAAGAATTTAAGAACATGATGATTCCCCCTTAGTATTACAAATAAAGGTCTCTGGATTCAGTAAAAAGTCTCTTTGGATCATACACAAAGTCTTTGGGTCAACGAAAGAACCCCCGTATTCTATTATTCACAATCAAGGGATCCATCCCGGAATTTATTAATTCTCAGTCACTCACAGTCCAGGGTATTTGATTGCCCCCATACTTCTTTCTTATGTCCTGGTTCTTTTGATTCAATATTTTCTATCTTTCGTCCTGAACTCCTGGGGAGGAACATACTTTGGAGTCCCAATGTTATAATGTCAGAAGGCAGTGTTTGAAACCACCAGGAGAAATGTTAACCCTTCCACTAGGGCGCTTGCCAGTCGAGCATTGCAACCAATTGGACCAGGCTGGAATTGTATAGTGAAAATCTCCAAAGCTCCACTTGCAAGCCAAGCACTTTAGAATTCCATGTAGGCTGGTTTGCATGGCCCTCTCCTCCATCTTGTGTTAGGGACCTAGCTCTAGTGCCCATCATCCCAACCTCGACGAGTCACAATAGTTCTCTGGTGTAGATTTTTATATATATTTTCTTTCCCTCTCGCCTTCACTGCCTTGTTTGCCTCCACAATGCCTCGCTTTATGCTATTGCCTCCACAATGCCTCGCTTTTTGCTTGTACCTCCACCCTACCTCAATACCCCTCTTGTAGGTTGAACATTCATAAAATGGCTATCCTGCACTTTACCTTGCGTCTCTCTCTTCTGTTGTCTTCAAACTCCTTTCTTCTCCTGCCTGTCCACTTTCCTCCAACTACTCTACTCGCCCCCCTCTCAATCCGCATACACATCTTGGGATCTCTAGCGGGGGCTATTTGTTTATGTGAGTGTTTAAGGATGATTTTCTTTTCAAAGAAAGTTTTTGCCACTGAATTCTGGACTAAAGGCAGGTTATACTGTTTTAAAATAAAAAAGGTTTTCGATATTTCAATTTAATCAATCACTTTAATTTCTTTAACAAAGAATAACCACTTGTTTGAAATACAGAGCAAATATGTATTCATAAGGCAATTTCTTTAGAGACACTCTGTATAATGAGAAAGAAAAGAAAATGCAATTCCCACATTTTGCAATTTCACATACAGATCACACTCATACAGGACTTCAAACAAATGTGAAAGGTAATTTAAGATTATGTGCAAATATAATGAATAAATCACTTTCAAGGATTTCACAATTTGACTTATTGATTTTTCAATAGTTTTATGCAAATATAAAACCTTTTTGAGGTCTCTTGTACGCTCGTCCTTGAACATGACCCGTTTCGTCTGTATCGACATCCCATCTCCCAGTTGTCATCTGCATCCCAGGTCAATATTAAGAGATATGTTTTGTTTAATGTGTGGCTACTAAATCAAGTGGACACCTTGATCTAATGCCCCACAATTATAGTGTCCCGTCCCACAATTCTGGCAAAGAAACAGGCACTTTTGATCAAAACTCAAATTATTGTATTACATTATAGGTGAAATCAAGGCAAATGTGGTCCCCGGCTTTATGCAAAGCAAGTCTCCCAATGTCACAGCACAAGCAGCTGGTCTATAAAAATTAAATGTATCTGTTTGCATTTATTTCACCATTTCTCACACACAAGCATTCATTTCTATAATCAATGCTGTATACATATTAATGTCTGAATAACAAAAGATTCTAATTGTAATTCTGCCGCTAACTGGTCATTGGGTCTAAATGTGCCACATAGTAAGCAAGACTGCCTATGGGTCGTAACAGTAATCTTCAAAACATTTTAATATGTCTAGTATGCTAGCATCTGTAAACTGCACATGAAGTTATACTAGCACTTTGTTTTCAACAATATTAACAAGTGTTGTTATCGGCGAATTATTGCATGCCCCCCTTTCCCATATAATTATGGTGCCGAGGTTTGCCAATATGTGAAGGACATTTAAAATAAGTTCACTGTGCAGCTCATTAGACCCATGCAGGTTTCAGGTTAGTGAAGCAGTGTCAGTGATTTAGAACACACACAATTTCAGCTCACCCACCCCAACCTGGAAGAATGGTTTTCATATTGTATTGAACAAATATAGACTCCCCATCCCTTTCACTTCAAATAAGAATGTCACTGCAATTTCAGAATGTGGGGTTGCATGGTATTTACATTTAAACTATTTTATGGTAATATAAAGGACTCCCCTAAACTCACTTCCACCCCTAAATATCATTTTAAATATCAATGGCATCCACATTATTAATAAAGTCTCTATAAGGCTATGAAGCGTGGGCCCTCAGTTCACCATCTGAACTGCCAACTATACTCAGAGAAATGCAGGCGCAATTTGTTTGGACTTGATTTACACAATGTGATTAGATTGCACAGACATGCTATCAGTTTGACGCTGCACACTCAACACTAAATGCAATCTGTTTTGACAGAAAATCTCAGATGACACTTCAATATAGTGAAACATAAAATACATTTCACATTAACTACTCCTATATTCTATTAGGAGCCAGTCCCACCTAGTACTTCCAAACCACCCACTCCTGGATCTTAGCATAGAAAAAGGCTGAAGGGCACATGAGATTTACTTTAGGAAAGGTTATACTTACTTCAGGGCAATTATTTTAGTTCAAGGAACCAGCATACGTTAAGACTGTAGATGCCCTTGGCATCTGGTCCCTCTAAGCACAGGTGAAATCCATCACCACCTGCTTCAATCCCTCTCCTGGACAAGGCTTTTCATCTCCAGATATGTCCAGATCAGCACCCCTCTAGCTGGCCAGGCAGCTTGTTGTTAATCACAATCCAATCTGTTAGAGAGAATTTCCCTCCTCCTCTGTGTTTTGCTCATGTATCCTCTCCTATGTCCATGTGACTTTACATTTTTCTAATTGGATAAGTATTTCCATTGGCTTGTTTAATAATTAGACAGTGCCAGAGAATAAACCCTTCAACCTCCATTAAATGATTATGTTTTCTATGCATGTGACCAGAAAAAGGAGGGGGGCCCAATCTGCTCTTAATATTCTTCATTGTGGAGTGGTATTTGGGCTAAAATCTCTGGTATCAACCTGCTATACTTATAATACAGAGTTCTGTAATTGGACCTCAGACACACGCCTGCATATGGGACAAGAATTTGTACAATAACGATTCAAACTTTTATGACTAGTAATCATTGTATTCATTATTAATTGTAGAAGATGCACATTTGGTGTCCAATCGAAGAGGAGGCTCTTGGCTTTGAAACACACCCAGTCCCATCTGTGCAACTGACATGGTTCCAAAGTTACGAGTCAAATCCTTTTTCATTCATGTTATATTTGAATCATGTCCTGTCACCAAGACCTCATGCACAGCACATGAGTTATATGTAAGCAGCTATTTGTGAAGCCTTAGTCAATGATTGATCAGGAATTTACGATAGGTCCCTTTGTCCTTCAGCATTAACTTACAGATGGCTGGCTTAAGTGCTAGCCAGAGATTAAAAGGTGATCTCCTGAATTTCAATTAGAAGTTTGAGTTGGATTATAAAGAAGAACAGGTTTTGACCAGCAGATGTTAATCTAAACATACACTGCAACTCTACACTATTTGACACATCTGTGCCTCATTTTTCAAGGGTTTTTCAAAATGTCTTGAAAAGGTGGGGGCCAGACTGTTTCGGGTTAAAAAAACCTTGAACTTGAAGTCAGTACATAGGTTATTCAAAGAAACAGAACCATTGCTTTTTACTTAATTTACATTCTAAGATATAATTTATGATCTACCATATTATTATAAGCTTTGCACAATAATCGGACAGTTGCAGGAGAAATTAATAGACTGTTTACATTGTAATTTGTTATTTATAACGTGCTTAATACCAGAGGTTTCTAAGCGTGGACCCGGGATCGAACCTGTGTTGCTCCGTGTCGTCTTTCCAAGATGAGCACTTTGCCCCTAAGCTATCCTGCCGAGACATTGAAATATTATTGAAACTTTGAGACCTTGACTACAAAGAGTTTGTTTTGGTTTCATTTCTTTTTAGGTACAGCAGGGGGTCTGCATTTCAAAATGAAGATATATGTAGTACATGGCATGATTTGTAAGGAATGAACAGTATCTGTTGACCTGTATAAATGATCTGTATCTCTCCAGTACTTCAGAGTTTGTATTTTGCTGTCAGCCATATTTTTCCAGTGTGGCAGGCGTAGTTCTGCTGTTTTCAGTGCCGTTCCTCAAGAAAGCAAGTAATTGGTGAAAATATTAATGAATATAATGACATTCTTTTGGGGCCTCTAGCTTTACATTGAGCCCATCTCCATGACTCATGTTAGGCGCTTTCCATTACAAAAGACGGCAACTATTAATTTGCTTTCTCAGTCCACAATTTCTCCAAACAGTTGAATCATGTATGTCACACTTGAAGGAGTGAAACTTTTCAATGCCTCTCACTTTGAATTCTGGCAGTCTTCATTTGCCTTGAATTCTCACCACACTATGACATCATATGATGGGGTGTCTCCTTAAACCCATATTAAAGTGCTGACTTTGTGCACAATACATTCTTTTCAGGTTGACACAGAATGCCTTGTATGTTGGCTTTAACTGGCTAGTGAAGGGGCTGAAGTGAAGGACTTCTTCGCAGACTCCAATAAGTTAAGCCATAATGCAAAGTGGCCAGCCAAAGTAGAGCAGAGATGTGCAACGTTGCACTGCTGGGTAACTACAAATCCTAAAATGTGATGAGTCACTTCTGCTTTTGTTTTAGCACAAAAAAACAAAATCTCCACAGTCAGCCTGGCAGGTGCATCCATCCTGGCTGAGTCCACGTGACAACTGCTGCATTGTGGAATTTCTTTGCTCTACTTTGACAGACCATAGTATGGTGCATTAAGGTTGACCTAATCGGAATTCAGGGAGAGGGAGCACTCATAAAATGCCACTACAACAACCAGTTACAGCCTCTTCACAATGGCTTTATTATTTGAATGTGTACACAACTTTCCTTCTTCTCAGATACAATTGAACCTTATAAAAACCAATATTCCTACAATAATACTCATACTCTAGAGAAGAAACATACAATATACAGTTTGAGAATACCATACGCTTCTGAGACATCAGAGGGAACAAACTAATCCAAAGTAGGCTACTGACAATTTTTAGAAAGTATCCAATGCAGCCACACCTTTGGCTAAGAGAATCCTTCCGTTCTAATCACTGATAAGTATTCGTTTTTGTTTCTCTGGAAGTGCTCTCAATTGTGACCTAGGGCACCAAATATATGACCAAAATGACCTGTAAAATTATGAGTGAGAATTCACATGCTATGGCAAAGATAGTGAATCCACAAGCATGGGTATCATTCAGTTGGTTCATCGTAACACCTGCAATTCAAACCACTACAAAACTGCACAATTTGCACTTGTGAGCGCTGTATAAAAATGTGTTATGATTATTACCGTTATTACGGGTAATACATTGGATCACACAGTTCATGCACCCGTCAGTGGTCATTAACAATTACGTTATTTTACTATTCTCAATTGTTGAGAAGATCGGACTAGAGTGTGATTTGTATTTACTTATTGTTGTATTGAGCACAACAAGCTTGTTGCTTGTGGCCACCTCAAAGTGCTGAGCTTGTTGAATGTCACTATCTGGGCTAGTCACACATGATATAGGACTATGTGGCAGCCCAACTAGGAGGTATATTATTTGCCGCCCCTTGGTGTGCGACCGACCACGCTGGGGTATTTTACATTATTTGAAGAGGAATGTGATATCAGCATTGCACGATAAGAGACCCTGGTGAAAAGTAGATCTGCATGTTCTACCTGGATGATGGCAACTGTCTGCTCAAGAGAGGCAGAAGAACAAGTTACTTACCAAATGGTAACGTTCTTTCGACTGGATGTTCCTCCAACTTATTCCACATCTTTGATATGTAATGTCCACAGCTGTGCACTTCGGAAACTTTTTCGGCAGAGGGTGTCCTGCGTCGATGGCGTCGGGTCAATGTCCCTCGAAGGCCTCCGTCGAGGGCGACGTCATCTGATGTTATAAACAGGACGCGCGGCACCCGTAGCCTCAATTTAAGTTTTTTCTCTCAGAACGTGTGGCACCAGTCTCATGCCTGCTTGACTGCACTTAGCATTGTGGAAAAGGAAGCTGCAATCGAATAGGAAATTCTCCTGAGGGGCAGGCTGGGAGGGCAATGTGGAATACATTGGAGGAACATCCAGTCGAAGGAACGTTACCAGTTGGTAAGTAACTTGTTCTTCAAATAGATTTTGTCCTCCAACGTATTCCACATCTTTGACAGACTCCAAAAGCAGTACCAGTAAATGGAGGAGGGAAAAGAATTTAGAGTACCCAATTAGACTGCGGAACAAAGAACCGCCTTCCCAAAGGCCATATCCTGACCATGGATTGTATCCAGGGAATAATGTTCAACAAAAGTGTGGTTTGAAGCCCATGTAGCGGCATCACAAATATTCCTGATAGGAACACCCCGCTGGAAGGCGGTGGAAGTAGCCAAGCCCCTAGTGGAATGAGCTTGCAACCCTTCAGGAGGGTCCTTATCTACCAATCGGTAACACTCCGAAATGGTGAGGATAATCCACCTGGACAAGGTCTGTTTGTTAACAGCCTGGCCCAATCGGTGTCCAGCATATCCCACAAAGAGTTGATCGTCCACTCCGACCGTGGACATCCTAGAAATGTAAAAGCTCAGAGCTCTCCCAGGATCCAACCGATGGAGTCGCTCCTCGTCCTTACCAGGATGAGGAGGAGGGTAGAAAGCTGGAAGAACCACCTTTTGACTCAAATGATATTCAGATACTACCTTAGGTAGAAAAGAGGGACGTACTTGCAGTACAACCCTGTCCTTGTGAAGTAACCGCAACCAAGAACACAGTCTTGAAGGACAGTAATCTCAAAGGACAAGAGTGCACAGGTTCAAACGGAGCACCCATGAGAAATTTCAAAACCAAATTCAAATCCCAAACCGGCACCTGGAAAGGGGACAGCGGGAATACATTAGTCAGTCCTTTAAGAAACTGAGAAATCAAAGGAATCTTAAAGTAAGAACATTCTTCGGACGAGCGCTTAAAGATAGACAGCACCACCAGGTAACCTTCAATGGTACCCATTGAAGGCCCCTGTGGGCCAAAGAAAGTAAGAAAAACAAAACCATAGGAATGGAGCACTGAAAAGGAACATTGTGATCTATGCACCAGTCGCAGAATTTACGCCAAAAGCAACGGTACAGGGATTTGGTTGCAGGCCGCCTGGCCGAAAGCAACACCTCCAGCACGTCATCCAGGAGGTCCCAATCCTTATACCTCAACCTTTCAGATACCAAGCGTGAAGGTTGAGAGTCTTGACCTCTGGATGGAGAATCTGACCGCCCTACCCCCTGTCGTGTGCGAGAGCAGATCCTCTCGGTAGGGAAGACGGCATAGAGGGCAGATGGACATTTCTAGGATGGACATTTCTAGAAGGTCCGGGTACCACGCTCTACTGGCCCAATCTGGAGCAATGAGGATCATGTGGGAACCGAACCTCTGTAACCTCCGCAACACTTGAGGAATGACAGGGACTGGAGGAAACGCGTACAACTGTGGGAATGACCAATCGACCACAAACGCATCTCCTAAGGCTCCGCTTGGAGGAAATTTCCTTGAGCAGATCTCTCTTAGAGATCCTCTTGCGGGGTACCCCAAAGGGTGAAGATCTCCTGAAGGACTTCCTGAGCCAACTCCCACCCATGAGAAACCATGCTCTGCCTGCTCAGAGCGTCCACCGATGCATTTTCGACTCCGGCCAGATGAACTGCAGAGATCAAAATGTCCTGCTGGATGGCCCAGAACCAGAGCTGCACTGCCTCTCTGCACAACGCAGTGACCCTACTCTCCCCCCCTTTCTGTTGAGGTAATGCAAGGCCACTGTGTTGTTCGTCATGATCAGGACACTCTTCCGCCGTACAGAAGGCAGAAAAGCCTTCAGGGCTACCCTGATGGCCCTCAGCTCTAACAGATTGATGTGGAGTTTGGACTCCGATGGAGGCCAACGACCGCTGGCTGTCAAATCGTTGGCATGAGCGCCCCATCCTGTGAGGGAAGCATCCGTCACTACAGTCACCTCTGGCCACGGCTGCCAAAACGGTTCCCCCCCTCATCAGGTTCCCTTCGTTGGCCCACCACAGAAGATCCTGGAAGACCGAGAGTGGAATCTGAACGGGATCCAACATCTTGCCGGAGAACTGTGACCACTGCATCTTGAGGACCAACGGCAGGGATCTCATCCACAGCCTGGCCTCTGGCACCCGAAAAATGCAGGATGCCATGAGGCCGAGCAACCTTAAGAATTCGAAAGCCGGAAGACCCTGGACATGTTCAAACTTGTCCACCATCTGCACAATGTGATGAGCCCTTACCTTGGGAGGTGAACACTTCCCCAAGGACGTGTCTAACACAGCCCCAATGTACTGGAGCTGTTGGGAAGGTGTCAGATGCGACTTCTTGAAATTCAGGGAGAAGCCCAGCCTGTGGAGGGTGCGGCAGGTGAGACCAAGATGATCCAACGCTTGCTCAGGAGAGCGCGTCTGGATCAGCCAGTCATCCACGTAGGGGTAGACGTGAATCCCCCCCCTCGCCTGAGGTAAACTGCCACCACCACCATCAGCTTGGTGAAGACCCTCGGGGCGGAGGTCAAACCGAACGGCTGGACCCGAAACACAAAGTGCAAGTCGCCAGCTGCAAACCTCAGGTACTTTCTGTGCTTGGGATGAATAGGCACATGAAAGTAAGCATCCTTGAGGTCCAGAGACACCAACCATTCCTGAAGTTGAAGGGCCTGGAGGACTTGAGAAAAAGTGACCATCTTCAACTTGTCCTTTGGAGAAGTTTGTTTAATCAACGCAAGTCCATGATGGGTCTCAATCCCCCGTCTTTCTTTGGAATCAAAAAATAAGGGGAATACCATCCCTTGTTCCTCTCCGCTACAGGCACCAGTTCTACAGCGCCTTTCTCCAGCAGGGACAAGATTTCCTGCGCAAGGAGTGGATCCGGAAGCTTCAGAGAGTTTCCATGGTGGATTGTCGTGAGGCCGCTGAAGGAAGGGAAGGCAGTATCCGTGGTCTATGATATCCAGCACCCACGCATCTGAAGTAATGGCTCGCCACTCTTCAAGATACTGAGACAGTCTGCCTCCAACTGGCGAACCATGGGACATGGCCTCATGACTGTTTGGAAGTGGCTGCGGCAATGCCTGAAGGCAAAGAGGCAGCTGCCTGAGTGGCTTTTGCACCACGATTTCCCCGACCACCACGGGTACTTTTTCGCAGGCCCCTTTGACTGTCAGCCCCTCTCATTCTACCAAAGGAGGAGTAGTAACGAAAAGAACCTCCCCTCCATTGCTGTCCCCTAGGATGAAAAAGCAGAGGTTGACGCACTGCGGCACTTAAAGATTACGCCGCAGATTTTGAGGTCTACAACCTCTCAAGGCTATAGTCAGCCTTGCTGCCAAACAAATGTGCGCCATCAAAGAGCATGTTCAGAAGACGGGCCTGCACATCCGGAGCAAACCCCGACTTCCGCAACCACGCAAATCTGCGTATAATGGTACTCGCAGCCATGGATCGGCTAACACTGTCGGCCGTATCCGAAACTGAATTAAGGGATTTGCACATGGCATCCTTGCTGTCCTGCACTAGAGCAAGGAAACCATCCCTTTCTTCCCCCTCGGGAATATGCTCAGCCGCCAAACAAACAATTACACAGTGTGTGTGAAAATCTTGCCAAGGCACACGTGGAGTTGGCCGATTTCAAGGCCATGCTCCCAGCAGAAAATACCTTCCGGGCCACCAAACACTCTGGACAGTGGGGTGAGTAGATAAATAGCTGGGGTCGCTAACGGAAAGGTGGTATTTCTTAGTTAAAGATTTATGAACAGCCGGAAGGGATTCCGGGCACTGCCAAGCAGCTGCCACCCTTTTCTGCAATGTAAGATGAAATGGCAAAACAAGATCAGAGGACGGACCTTGATCTAAAATGTCCGCTAGATCATCCTGCACAAAGTCTTCAGGAGGACTGGACTAGCCCAGATACTCTGAGACCCTCGCCATGAGCTTCCGGTACGAAGACTCTGCATTAGCCCCAGGCTCAGGTCTACTGAATTCCACTTCTGGAGAAGTGTCCAACCCACTGGCATCATGGAGGGTCTGCCTCAACTCCTCCAACTGACTGTCACCAAAAAAATGTGGAGCCTCATCAAGCTCACCAGTGGGCTCAAACTCAGACCTTTCTTCCTCTTCATAAATGTCATCCAGAGGGGGCTGAAACCCAGGCCTGGAAACAGAATAGGGCCTGGAAGCCACAACTGGCCGCACAGACTTCCCAGTAGCCTTCCTCGGAGGATCCACGATATCCGGGTACTCCAAAGGCAAATTTCGAGGCAAAATCCCCAAAGGCTCCAAAGGCTTCGGCGTCGACACAGGTGCCGATGGCGCCGTGGGCTGGTACGATGGTAAAGCGTTGATGTCCGAGTCGGACCGACATGGCATTGACCGAGTCGACACCTGCATCGAGCCCACAATAGGCAGCTGTGGTCTCGCTGGGGACGAGGACCGAGACCTAGAGTCACGTCTCTTGCGACTTTTTGAATCCTTGTCCGTATGGGACCTCCAAGGCTCCCGATGCGAGTTGTGTCGTGGACCCGAGCCATGGTACAAGACCAATCCTGGCCAGCTTCGTCAGAAGGCGCAACCGAACCCGTGCCCTGCGATTGAAAAATCGGTAACATTTTTTCTTTAAACGCCACCCATTCCTCCGGAGTCGTCGACTTCGTTGGGCACGCTACCTTCCTCGAGGCACCATCCTCCGAGGAGGACGTTGAAGGCTACTGGTGTCAGCGCTTCCTAGAGTGCAGGGACGAGGAAAAAGAATGGCGGGACCCACTCCAGGACCGAGATCTCCGGGACACCTTCCGACGCGGAGAGTCGCCCCTCGAGTCGTCGGTGGAAACCCCCTTGGACTTGGACTTTCGGGATTTAACAGGCTTAGAGTGTCGTGCGACTCGCCCATGCACCACAAACAAATGCGGTGCGGGTCGGTTAGTGACATCTTGGACTTGCAGTGCCGGCAGGTCTTGAAGCCAGACCGCAGAGGTCTAAGAGAAAGACATTGTAATGATGAACACATGAGGCACGCCGAGTAACACCGAGCAACACGTTCACAGAAAAAACAGAACTGAGGCTACGGGCGCCGTGCGTCCTATTTAGAACATCCGGTGACGTTGCCCTCGACGGAGGCCTTCGAGGGACATCGACGCGACGTCATCGACGCAGGACGCCCTCTGCCAAAAAAGTTTCTGAAGTGCACAGCTGTGGACATTACATGTCAAAGATGTGGAATACGTTGGAGGACACAATCCATTTGAAATGTGCTTTGAGAGTGGATGCAATGTGTTCTTCTCTCCTACAGGTGTAGCCTGACTTCTGTTTATTGGATTAAAGGTTTTGTAATTTTCTCTTCTAGGGCACTGGCTATGCATGGCCAGGAGAAGCTTACATGACATCCTGTAATGGCATTGTAAAGTCCCTGTGCCACCCCCTGACGTACCACTTATCAGGGAACAAGATGAAAACGAACAAGTAGGAAGTACCATGCAGCAAACATAGCTGTAACCAGGATTTGCTTTAGAGCTTCTAGATTTCAAATCCTATTACCTGCTTGCTGTCTAGTAGAGCCTGGTAAACTTGATAACAACTGCTTTCAGGAGCTACTTGGCCAATTGTACCCATGTCACATTATTTCTGTGCGTTTGTGAAGGTGAATGTGCATTTGGAAACTTTAGAATACATTTCCAAAGGATGAACAGCCATGGCTTAAATTCTAGTAGGGCTGGAATGGGCCATATGTAATGGACAAAAAGTAGAAAATAGATTAGCGACGCGCTTTGTATTGGCCCCCGTTCTCCAGAGGTGTCTGCCGACGGCTGACGGGCAGATGCTGCTTTCATCTCCTGCCAATCAAATGTTTATGTTGATCGCTGAACTATTTGAAATGCAAACACCCACTTTCAGGAAACGTTAATAAAAATAATCTTGGAAAACATTTTGACTGAGTAGCCCCTGGACTTAAAATTCGGAATTGGGGTGATGTTTCCCCCAATAGTACAGATCGGTGGGTGAAAGGATCAAGAAGCATTGCAGGCCATTCTCACTAGACCTATTTTTCAATAGGCATGGGGTGGGCACTGAAGCTAAACAGGTGGCTCAAAATGCAGGCTGTCCACACAGTATAAATCTGCCTCCCGAGCATCCTCAAAGCTGCCAACGCACGCCCTGCAATTGTCTGTCCCTCCACAGTCACCCCACCTCTTCCCTTCCACTTACCTGAAGAGGATGTTGCATCACAGCGCCACTCCTCCTGTCCGCCACGGGACTGGAAGAGGGGCTCCGATTGGAGCCTCACTTCCATTTCCGTGACAGCCATTGTAGGTTACTATTTCTTTGAAACAACTGGTCGCGCGCTCATGGCAATACGTTTTGTACAATAAATAAATGCCCATAAGTACCACAAGACTAAAGTCCGAATGATAAGTTCCTGGTGGTTAACATCCTGGGGTCCTCAGAGCTCGGGCTATATCACGGTATGGCCCAGGGAACTCTTCATTATGGCTTCAGTAACAAGAAGAGCACAAATAACATTTACAATCATAAGTAGAGTGCACCCCATTAGTGAAGAACGAGACTCATTAAATTGAGTTCATTTATAACGGTTTACAAAAATATGTGTGTGTGTTGCATGTCTCAGGGATACGACACATACCATTCAGGTGTTTGAGAACCTGTCGTTTGATGGTTCCAAACAACTTTTGGTTACCATGGACATACAAGCCATATATACGTCTATCCCACAAGATGCAGCGATTGATTACATCTATGAACATTTGACCCGGGACCACACAGACCGGCCCATCCCGGGTACCACCAGAATTCATCATTGAATTAGCCACGTTTGCTCTATGCAAGATTTTTTTTACTTTTGACAATCGGTTTTACTTGCAGGTCAAAGGCAAAGCTATGGGTGCAACATTCGCACCTAGCCTTGCCATTCTTTTCATGGCCTCTTTTGAGGAAAAATACATCTTCAGTCAAATCAACCAGTGGTGCACCAAGATCTCTCACTGGCATCGATATATCGATGATATTATCTTCATCTGGACAGGCGACAACACATCCCTCCAACAATTTTTTGAATGGTTGAATACCTGTGATAATAATATCAAATTCACCATGGAACATAGTACTACACAGATACACTTCCTGGATTTAGAGATTACAGGTCTCAACAACAAACTAGCCTGTAACCTATTCATGAAACCTACAGACCGCAACACACTCCTTCATTATCAAAGTGACCATCCACTACATATTAAACAGAACTTGCCATATGGGCAATTACTAAGAATCAGAAGAAATTGTACTTCTCTGAAAGATTTCTATGAGAATGCCGAAGCACTTGGTCAGTGCCTACACATACATGGATACCCCAAAAGGTTGGTGAATACCGCAACCAAGAGAGCTAGGTTCACAGACCGGGATTCACTTTTGATATCACGGCCGGAACTGAATACCCCTGATGCAGCAAGGTTAACATGCGTCTTGACACATGGACCCAATGTTTTTGATTTTAAAAAAATGATCAGAAAATATTGGCCCATTATTAGATTACAACTGGTGGATGAGCCTATACCTCGCTTTGCTTTTAAAAGAGCAAAACACATCAGAGATCATTTAGTTCATTCCTCATACAGTAAAATTCCACTACGCACAGGCCTGTGGAACTTACGCAAGGTCGCCGGACACTATCCTTGTGGATCCTGTTCGGTATGTAAATTTACTAAGAGGATCCAAACATTCAACATTGGCGATAGACAATGGGTCTTAAACAATCAATCCAATTGCAAGACCAGTCAAGTGATATACTGTATTGAATGCCCTTGTGGGCTCAGATATGTGGGACAAACTATGCGGAATGTAGGGACTCGGATCTCAGAACACCGCTCGAGGATCCGGTGTAAGAAAACTACATCTCCGTTGGTCACACATTACCTGACCAACTCCCATACCACTGATGACATCTTGTGGTGGGTCCATGATAGGATCCATACAGGTCAAAATGTACAGCACAGACTTCTCGAATTGGAAAAGAGATGGGTGTACAGATTGGACTCCCTGGACAATGGTCTCAATGAGCTACCTCCTTCCTGAATCCTTCACCATTAACAGAGATCCTTTTTAGATAATTTTTTCGAGCGGAGCTTTCTTATGGTTTTATTGTCATCCATATTATCCCTAGATAGGGACCTCCAGGTTATTTAACATGCTGCGCACATTTACACCCGGGACTGCCTCCACAAGACCATTCAGTCCCGGTATGCATACACTGTTTACATGCACACCCACAATTTTTTCCTTACCTGGCAGAATTCCATGTCTAGTTAGACTTCCCATTGCACAATAGTCTAGATACCTTGGGAGCCGGTCAAGAGATTAGGTCGCTGTCACATGGGTCCTAACAACATGGGTGTAACACAGATCCCAACAATACGGGTGCAATTCGGGTCCCAGAACCACCTCACGCGGTTAATTCCTGGCGTGTTTAAACGCAAAAGAATCTGCTCTTCTCAATTGCATAGTTTTCCTAGACCAACATTTTGGCACAAGGGGGTGTCCCCTCTGGACTGGTCTGTGGAGACTATTATGCCCCCGGGCTTTGGATTCCCTATTTAGTCAGAGGCGGTACGAAGAAACGCGATCCCCTTTGTGTCTCCAGGCGGACGCCGGCCCCAACATCTATCACTTGCTTGCCTGACGCCGTGTTGTATTTATTACAACCCGGCTAAGACTCTCTATCCCAGCTGATAGGCTAGGCGGGACACACACCCCCTGCCACTCGGCGGACACACAGGGTCCTGATTGGGTGCCCCGCCAATTACCAGACACCGGCCCACACGCCCGCCTCCACACGTCATGGCGTCCTTCCAAATAGAAAGGCTCCTTTTCCGCATTCAAGGAGCCAGTCGCAGCAGAATTTGCAACGCGGCACAGGCGCCAGCCGGAGGCTGTCTTTCCCTCCCTTCCCTATCTGCCTAAGCTCTTCGCTATGGAACTCAGCTACACCTAATAACAGGTACTGTACTACCTGCACTACAGCTTCCTTATACACGAGTTTTCTTTCCTGTGTTTTACAACTTTGAAGGCTAACCGCCCTTTAATTGGGTTTTGTTCCTTTCTTTTGGTCCAGGTTGGTTTCATCAACAGACCTCGAACGCATCTGGGTGATATAATCTCCTTTGTGAGGCAGCTTCCCATTTAACTGACACCACACAGGATTTAGCCACTTCCCAACGAGCAATAACGGGCTCACTTTTTTCATGGAGCGTAGCATAGGATCACGCTCAAGGTAATATTTTTGCTTAATTTTTCTTCTCCTCCATATGGGCCAAGCTTACACATATGCTTATACCCTACTATGCTTTTTCTCTCTAGATTCATAGGTATGGGGAACACGGTCGGATGCTACTGACTGCAAGATTTTTTTTGGGAACCAATACATTTTTTTTCCCAGCTCTCTATAGAGACGCCACATGCACTCTTTGGATGCATGAACTGTTTATTACATGCCATGGTTTTTTCATTTTTTTTACCATCCCCTTTGGTAAGTTATCTTTACCATCTCCATGGCAATTTCTTGCTTCGACTATCCACTTATGCCCGAATTGGGGTTTTAATTTTAATTGTACTCTCTTTCCGCCCTTTCACCCTTACCCCACAGGGGGGGGCGGGTTCCGTTTGGTGTGTTGCAAGTCCCTTGCGGTTTTGTTTTCAGAAGGGGATTTCTGGCCAGGTCCTTTTGTTTTCCTCGGGGGGGGGTCACACTAGCATGTTACCAGGTGATCCCAACACGTTAGGAGATTTAGACTTTGGCATTATGTGAGTTGCAAACATGACTAGGATCATGCACTTTGCAGTTTTTTGACTCTACCAATTCCTCTACATAATTTTGTTCCACATAAATCATTCTCTATCATTTTTCTGCACATCTATTTCTCTTTTTTCTGTTTTCCTTCGAATTCAGTTATTTTCTTTTACTAAAACATTCCTTCCTATTTTCCTCTGTTGTTTCCCACAGGGTCTTGCTATCACTGCCCTGATGAAGGCGGAGCTGGTACCGCCGAAACACAATATTGTCTAGAGGGGATTGGAGGTCCCTCAGAATAACATCTGATCTGCATTGGACCTCTCGTCTATAACAATACATGTTTTGTTGTCTCATCAGTTAGCCAGGATTTACAAAAACATTTGTTCAGTAACTCAGTTGTTTTCCTGAGATCACTGTCTATTGAATTAGCTTTATTCATTTTTGTCATATATCAGCATTGTTCTTTTTTCTTTTTTTCCCCCTCATGCGTTGGCAGACCCCACCCCATTTGTGTATGAACAAATATTCACACTGGGGTTTCATTGATACTTATGACCATATAATATTGAAAAAAGTATTTGTTACCTTTTTCCAGAGTCGATGCTACTACATTGGGAGAAATATTTTCTTTATTTCTTTTTTTGCTTCATTGACTTTTCCATTTTATCTTCTTTCCTTTTTAACTAAAATTCATAATTTCTGTTAAGCAATTCTGCATTCTGATTTATGTTTAGAAGGAATTTTATATGTATGTAACCTCAAAAATGTTTTATTGATTGTATTTGCCCTCATGGTTTAGGGCATTTATTTCACTTTTTGCATGGATGTTTGCACATAAAGTCTTGTCTCTAACTTACAATAATGTGTATGACTTTCCTTGATGTGTTGCATTATGATGGATACCAATTATATGTAGATGCTAGTACCCCAAATGGGGCACTTAGGTTTGGACCAGTGGTAGGACCTTAATTCATTCACACCTTCCTATAGGCCAACCTACACACGTACTAGTACCTTGTGTTAATATTAGTTCCCTTTGCCCTCCTACTGGTACATTAGCCCACGGGCACAACCACAGCCACAACAGTGTGGCATTTTTCTTTGTTGAATGTTAGTGTTGCATGTAAACAGTACAAACACACAGTTGGGGACAGGCAGCAAACCGACAACACACGCTGAATATGATGTCATCAGTGTGTGGTGCATACCAAACACAAGCAGTTTATTAAGGGGGGCAAAGATCGGTTTCTAAAACACAGATCCATAGACACACAGGAATAAGGCAAACATTTTAGAAATGCTGCTGCTGTTCAAACAGACTGAAGCAGTGCGCATCTAAAAAAATACCTCAGCGCTGTAGCATGACCTGAATTTCCTCTATAATTCACGCGTAATGATGAATATTTAATTACACAACACCTTTCTTTAAAATAAAAATAACCAATTACACAGGCTGCTCCAGCCGAGTTATTTATTCCAACCAACATATGCGCCTTCTGGTCAACTAATGTCACAGAATTGCAGACATCCACGGCAAAAGCCTGGAGGCAATTAGTTCAGATGCAGGGCTTCAGAGTGAAGGGTCTCCAGAGAGGGCTGGGACAAAAAAAATAGGATTTCCTTTTGGCAGTGACACAAATCTAATGTAATGCTCCCCTACACCCACCCCTACCCCCGCCCCCGTAAAGGCAAAGCATTAAAAAAAAATCAGGGGCATACTATTGTTTTACAAATGTGCATCTTACACTTTTTGTCTACCACACAAATACCTTTTAATTTTTGTGCCCCTTCCTTTGTGTTTTATCACAGGCTATATTTATAAAGATGTTAGATGCTTGTCAAACTGATTAATCACAAATAAATGCTTCCGTTGTACTAACAGCATATATTAGGAAATAAAATTGTGGGTTCATGAGTGCCAACTTTTTATTTTCACTACAGGGGCAGAAATACCGCCACCTTCGCCCTGAATATAAGCAAGCGACCAGCCCAATCCCCTGCCCAAGCATATTTTATAGCGCTTTTTTTTATAAGGAATGCAAAAAGGTATATGTTTAACAACCAGTTTTTAATATATAATATCTCAGCAACTGTCTCAACCTGCTGAGCTACCCTGGTAGCCTCTTACTGGCGAGTGTCTCTATGGATCCTTTAATGTACTACAATCACTGCATTACCAACAGTATTTTGTGTGCTCTGCTGTCATGGAAGTGATTTAAAGTGGAATTGATGTACAGTGTGGAGTTTGGAAAGAAGCAGCAGGAAAAGAATTGTACAATTTTAACGATTATTTTGAACATTTCCTTTGAGCAGAGTTCAACTGCCAACTCTGCCCACTCAGAACTCTGCCCCCTCCTCCAAACTATGCCCCGGCCCTTGTGGGATCCCCATTTACATGTTTTCCCATTGCCACCAAGAGAAAAAACAGAGATGAAGCAAAACAGAGGCCTAGCGAGTACATACCTTCACAGCTGAGGAGACAAGGGGTTGCAGCCACGACAAAGGGAGGGGTGGTTCAATGCAAGAGTAAATGGGGCAGAAGAGACTGGCAGAGTGGCTTCTCCCTCTGTCTGGAGCAGTGAAGAAGGTGGACCAATGTTTGCATTCAGGCAGGCTGTAGCCTCAGGTGAACAACGCCACGCGTGACCCATCAGATCGTTTCTAGTTACTTTGTAACAGTTGCTTCCAATTGGCTAATAATTCTAAAATTGCTGCCATGAACTCCCCACAGGAGTTCATTCGAGGGCTCATTCAATAGGCAGATTTGCATAGTTCTAAAAATTCAATTGCAAATCACCTACGTGCCGATGGAGAATAATGAAATGTTTTGAAAACAAAATGATGCACGTTATTACGTTCGAATATGAAGTGTGGAACTTGGAATGTTCTGTCAAAAGTCTGCAGATAACATGGCTGTGGAAACGTACATGGATTTCATGCGGAAAAGGACATGTCAATGGACTTTTCATTGGAACTAAGAGAAAGAGAAAAGTAAGGCTAAAAAAATAATGGAGTTAATCCAGTTCAAAACGAATGAAAGCTTCAGCGTAATGCAAGTGTGTCATCATCGAGAAACTGACGACACACGTCAATGAAGGAATTGCGAGGTTACTATATTGATGCGAGCATCATGATTGCAATCACAATTCCTTACTGCTTTCCGATGACCACATGGGTAACTCAATAGTCCATAAAACAAACATGTGTAACTAGCCTGCAAGCCCCTGTGCATCGCAATGCCACCCAAGACGTGTCTTTATTTCAATTCTAATGTGGAAAAGAATGAGATTGGGGAGGGAGAGAGGAGAACTACAATTTAATCTGCCGACATAAACTGTTCTGAAAACAGAAAATACAAAAGATATATTTTTTATCTCTTCTTAAAACTAAAAATTCATGTTTGTGTGCTCTCTAGAGCAAAAGGCATTTCCTGAAACGCAAACTTAGCAGGCATTCAGTAAACGGTTTGGCAATTTCACTCCACTCTTACTTATCAGCTGGAGCTTGCAACAGGTAACTGTGGTTACTAAACCCACAAGGAGTGCGTGAGGGGTACTATTTGCCACAGTCCAGGGAACAAGATAAGGTTTGGTGCCACAGAGTAGGGGGTTTGTAACAGTGAACGTTGAGCTCTACACAAATGAAAAGCCCCCAGTCCGAGTATGACCCACATCTCCCCTCAGCCCCTTGTGCCCTAACCATCCCCAAGGAGAAATGTGCTCGATTTTGTTCTAAGTGGATCAAAATCTTGAAAGCAGAGCTACCAGCAGTAATTAGGAACTGTATCCCATGACTGCACCATCAAGCTATCTGAACGGAGTACACACACAACCAATTTATCACTGTTGACATTTCTTCCTCATTTAGTGATTGAGTTGCTTAACAAAGGTACAGCGTGTTTAAATGTTATCGTTATGGTGCATTATGAAGACTTATTTTTATGTGGACGCTTTATTTCCAGGAAGAGTGTGAAAATTGATGAATAAATGCACTGTGTTCCAGCGGCCAAGGCGTGAAATGGAATCTGCTAGGGTTTCATGTCCCCAGGCCAGGGTGTGCTCATGTTCTGGGAGAGCTGGAGGTAGAACACGGGGAACAGGTGCAGGCTCTCACCCAGAGGAGTAGGCCAGGCCAGCTTTGAATGGGAGGCTTTGAGGACTGGGGTCGAGCTCATGTCTGGTCTCTCTTGTTTCAACTTGTAGCAAACATAAAACACGATCTTGGCATTAAACAGGCACAAACATCTAAACACAAAGACCTTTGCTAAAACTGGATCCCAATGTCGCCTCTATCAACAAATGCAAGCCAGCAATTAAACTCCATATGGCACATGGAGTTGGCTCAAAACAGTAATTTGTTGCCTCACCACAGCAAAAGGTCTCAACAGTTGGACCTTGTTCATCTGAAATCCGGTCCATGTGGATGTATTGAGGAACAAAATTTTGCTTTGTGAATTTTTATTTGTTTCTGTGAATGTACAGAGTTTTCCCCCATCGCAAACGTCCTGCCATGGGTTTGTGAAATCATTTGTGCAAAGCGAGGCATCCTTTGAGGCAGTCACATTGTGCATACCTTTGTAACTTTGAAAGGAAATCAACGATTCTGAAATGCCTTCTGTCCCTCTCATCAGATAAATGAGCCAAAATTCCTAAACAATCCAGAGGCATGCAATTGACAATGTAGTCAATTTCGAAATAGATATATTATGCCCATTCTGGCTGAAATTCTATAGCGAGTTACTTTATGTAATAAAATATTGCACAGTTATCAATACATGAACATGTATTACGTTTTGCAAGAAAAGCAGGCAAACATCTTTTTTTTTGCATTGACTTTATTTTTACTGTAAAAACAAGCCAATATATTTTTGAGGGGCGCAAATAAGCCACGATTTGCGGCAGCCGTATTTTCCCTGAAAGCCCACAACAGGGAATTGAACCGCCCAAAATCTGCCAAGCTGTCATTAGCGTTTTTGATTTAAGCACAGCTCAAAGTGGAAACGTGTTTCTTTTAATCAACAATGGACAACACAACGGTTCTGCATAGTCGACATCAAAGAGAGAAGCAACAACGTATTTATTTTGTGCATTTCTCATGTTCTCGAACATCTCCTTACTTAAACGTAGATCAGGATTACACACTAGTGTTAGTTCCCTTGTATCAAAATCCATCTCGATATACATTTCATCAATCAAAAACATTCAAATATAGCTTATATTGACGCAGAGTCGAGATGAACTGAACATTAAATTTCAGTCTTAGCGAAAAAAATGATGCTGTTAGAAAATAAGCCAGCCAAGAGTATCAAACTTTGCATGTACACCAAACGCCATGACCCTCGGGACACTACTATCCCTCTGCACCACATTCCATTATTTGGCAAACACATGAGCACTCAGAACACTTTTACCACCAGTTATGGAAACTGTGCTTTATAAAACAACCCAATAGAGAAATCTGTAGATTTTGTGACAGGCCATTTGGGCTGGTATCGCCAATAAAATAAAAGGGGATCCAGTGATTCCTCGAGATTCAAAAGAAGGGAACGTTCCCCTATAAAAAGGCTCAAGCTGTGACAACATTACAAAGGAAAACTACTCCCATCATCCTGGGAAAAGTTTGAGGTGGGTAACATCTCGTCATCTCACACAGTCTATCTGATTAAATGTCTGTGTGGGAAATAATCAAACATAAGTCGAACATCAGAAAAACAATGATTTAAAAATCAGGCAATGCTAAGACCCCCTGCATAGATACCTTAAGACAGTCACAAGGTAAAGAATATAACATACCAAGTACAGCAAAACACTAACGGAGAACTACAGGTAATGAAGAGGCTTCCTAGACCTTTTTTTCTCCTCTTCAACAAACCCTTTGATGGTTACACAGAGTGGTATTAAGAGGTTGTTTTATACAATACTACCCATATCCCCTAGCGTTGCCCGGGTCTGTAGCTGACATGCACGTGGGGGTCTGCTATAGCCTTGTGTATGTTATATAATGTCCTAAGTGACTATTTTTAAAAAATTGCAAAATCATCAATCTCCTAGAATCACATATACGGATAGCACAGGGCTGGAAACCGCTCCACCCCTTTGCAGGGCGAATGGGTGAGGATGGGCAAATTTCACTGTTGCAAGTACACCCCACACTGGTATGCCGAACTTGCGTCCCAACTTCAAATTTTGGAAAAGGACACCAAATCGGAAATCTCCCAAAATCGCCTATACTGATAGCACAGGGCCTGTGCAGGGCAAATGGGTGGGGTTGGTCAGATTTCAGTATCACCAGTACACTCCAGACTGGTATGCCGACCTCGGGACAACATTTCAGCCCACCAAGTGTTGTGGGGCTGGAGCCAACCGTGAACATACAAACCAACTTTCACAAATGGGTTTGTTCCTACATTGGTTTTGGCTTGTGTCAACACTGTCATCTGTTCACCATAAACCTATAACTGTATTTAGTCCTAGACATCCATTCCTGGGAGTATGGGACACTTTTGCAGTTCAAGTGGCTCTGACGCTCGTCTCCCGAGCAGCGACAAACGAGCGCAATATTTGGATGGTGCACAACATTTTTTGATCAGATCTTATACTACCATGCAAAACAAGGGGGGTCTGGGGGTCATAGCCCATTGACTTGTTCTTGGGTGGATGGCCCCTGGGAGTCTCAACCAAGTCTTTAGCTCACTGTTCTTTTCACAGAGAAGAAATGTCCCCGCATATCAGTCTTTGTCCTGCCCAGGGGCAGTCCAGCACCGAAACGCTAGGCATTTCACCTCTGAACAAGAGTACCACAGCAACCCCATACACGTGTTTCAGCCTTGTTGGGCATCATCAGTGAGGTGAAGCTGCACCTCTCTAAGAACAGTGAGCAAGGGGTCCACGTCTGTATCACCCTGGTAACTTAGGGTTAGACCCAAAGTTAATTTATGCAAAACAAGGGGGGGGTCTGATATGCGGGGAAATTTCTTCTCTGTGAAAGGGACAGTGAGCTAAAGACTTGGTAGAGTCTCTGCCAGGGGTTATTCACCCAAGAAAAGGTCATTTGGCTGTGTTCGTGCTGGTAGAGAGATTCCCAGACTCCCCTTTCTTATACTACCATGATTTTCAGTTTTGGCTAGATAAAACGTATGTTCACATCGTTTCACGTTCATATTGGCTGCTCCTGTACCCAAGCCATGCTTACAACTTACATATTAGCAAGGTTTTGTACATGGGTTCATAAAGATTATTATATTGCTAATTACAATCTAATATGTTTTGACGATATTATGATCTATTAGACAGACAATCCTTGATATGTATAGGTTTACTTAAGGCTATAGGAATGGCGCAGAGTGTAGAAGTCAATGTGTAAGTGGGAGACAGACTAATATGGCGACGAACACAAGGCGAAATGGTTGACACGTTTGAAGTGTTTCATCTTTTTACTCCCTCACTTGTTTATGTAAATGCAACTCACGTCTGGGTGGATCATTGTGATCAAGTTACGGGATCGTAGTGAAACACGGCATGCTTCCAAATCCTCTGGCGAAATTCGAGGAGTGCACATTTCTGCTTGAAAAATAAAGATTACATTTTAAACTTTATCTGGACCCTGGCGGATGATGACTGAATCTAGTCTTCCGGGAGTGCAACTCTATCTATATATATATATCTATATATTATGGTTCCATGTGTTAAAATTGTGGCAGAAATTGACGTTTACACAAAAAATTGAGGCAAAAAGGCAGTGGTTTTGCCGCCGCAATCCATGTAAAGGATGCAGGGGACACTCCTGCAACCCCCAGACCCATTATACCATTAAGGGGTGCAGGGGACACACCCACAACCCCTGCTCCCCTTAAATGGTATAATGGGGTACACTTTTACCGGGTCAAACCACGTCATTTTTGCCGCAATTTTATTGCTGCATACCTATTACATATATCTATATATATCTATATCTATATCTAGAGAGAGAGAGAGATTTCTTCATAATTAAAAAAAACGGTGAATCCATGAATCCACAAGGCATGATATGTACTTTATTACCTTATATTTGTCTGGAATTATTTAATATAATGATGTCCCTTTTTGAGTGAAACATTAAGGCACTCCTGAATTTTGTTTGTTTTGACCGTTAGTATGCAATACGTGGACGAGACTAAACGTGTTCCTGATCTAACTCAAAAGTGCGGACACACCCATTGTTAGCAAGTGATGCTGCTCTACTGTTACAAAGGCAGTCCTTGTCTGAATTCGTCCAACCAGTAATGTAATGCAATGCAATGTAAATTCAAAGCTGCCTTTGCACCCTTATTCATAGTGCCGATTCCGCCATTGTTGTCCATGAGATTCAATATAATTGTATTGCTTTTAAAATAGAACCTGCCTGTGCTTATTTTATGCTAGCCATCACTATACTGAATCATCATATTTGTATCTGATAACTCAAGCACTTTACTGTAATATCATGGATGTAGCTGGTAACGCAATCAGCACCTTGATGCCTCTGGGTTTAGCGCTCTATATAAATGCAAAAATGAATAAATAAGTATGAATTTCACCCTACTTTAGGATCCCACTATTATCAGGGGTAAATATTTCAAGTAGTAAACTAATAACTAATTATATCTCACCCCCTCAAATCTCCACATCGATATCACTAGCTAATGGCAAGCACACATTTTGAGGCCTGCCATCATTACAGGTATAGTCTACTTCTTAAACCGTCCCTTTACCAAAATAATGGGCCTAATGTTTAGGAGGGACAGGCAAATTCTGTGCATACAATACATTCACGGTTCAAAGAGAAGACAAGGAAACAAGGGACAGACAACTGAGCACCAGAGGCAAACTTCGCCAGGAGCCCTCAGTCAGTCAGGGTTGATGTGCAACAATTCGGGATTATGTCCTCCCCTCATTTGAGATAAACCTCACAACTTTGTCCCAGATTGTTACCCACCAATGAGGGGTCTAAGATGAGTGCATGTTTGTGGGTTGAGTGTGGAATAAGGTTACCTGGGGGGGAGGAGGGTCAGGAGGATTGGGACAGACTAGAGAGCCCACCTGCTCTCCAAATTCAAAGTTCTGTGGATTTCATTTAAAGGTATTTTGTGGTCTTTCAGTTCTCCCGAGAAAGGAAGGGAATCATAATATCTAGCTTAATAAAAGGAAGTCCATACAATGTACAGATTATGGAACTTGTATTTGTAAATACATATTATACATGTTTTAAAATGCCCATGGGCCAAGATCTATGTTAGGCAAACCAAGCAAAGTATCTAAGGTAGACTAAATAAAATATGCGACATCCGTAATCTAAATGTCAAGTCTAGCGTTGCCAGACATGTCAATGCCACCATCATAAGGTTGCAAGTATTTGCACAATTGAAAAGACTGTTTTTGGTAACAATAGAGGAACGTTTTCGAAAAACAATGTTGGGAGAAGTATTTGATTAACTAGAGACATACTGGAATATTTGGGGTTGTAATCTCCGGACAGGGTAAATGAGATCACTTACTATACTAGCAGGTATCGAAGTCATATGTTGATATATCCGAATGGACACTTGTTTTTAGATTAATGTATGTTCATATAGATTGAAGAGATGTTGTTTTTTACTTAGTTGTGAACACTTAAGTACAACATATGAAGTCTGTTTTACAGCCCCCTGGGTTAGGCTAGAATGTGACTGTGATTCGGGTATCAATGGGCGGCAATTTGAATCATTTGGAATCATTTGGTGCTCCCGGATAATGGCGCCTCACTTTGTTTTCAGGTGACAGCAAGATTCATGAGACCGAAGTGCGCTAACCAAATGTGATTACTTTGTTATAATTGCATCACACTAGGATGGTAAACACCTCTCTGATGAACAGTTAATGTGTAAACCCAAAGAATGGTGTGCTCTACGTACATGCGCCAAGGCACAAAGAATATGAATACAAATACATTGAATAATGCACAAGAAAAGTCATACTGCTAGTAGCAGTTGAGGATTCCGGGATCCCTGGCATCAAATCCCCACCTGCTCACGGACAACAATATGCAAATACCTAGATACAAATAAGGAAGACCCTAGTGAGTGTGTGTGTAACTTTAGATGATCCTCACCTGTACTTCTTGCACTGAACATTATACACCTCTACCTGTCTTGCAAGCATGTTTATGCCAGAGGATGGGACCCTCGGGCGGTTGCAGGCACTTTGTACCTGGAGATCAATGCCTTATGCGGGCATGTTCCTTTGATCGCTCCACTACTTTAGAGAAGAAATACGTTCGAGTGCGGCACTCACTTATCTTCTTACAATTACAGCAGAACTGCCCGAAAATCACAGGAGTCCAGCGACGAAGCACACATCCCTGCACATACAAACGGCTGAGCCCAGCGTGTTAAGGCGATGTGATTGATACCTGTAATTATGATCCACAAAGCAAAACCAGCAGGAGATGAAACGCAGTACACTGTACATCTGCGCACACCGCGGCTTTGGGACACTATACAAAAAAAGGTCTGGCTTTTATGAACTATGTGCACTTGAAAAACCATTAAAAACTTACATTTGCACTAAAGCACTGCTTAACATATACAATATACTTTTGATTTTCAGAAACCAAAAAGAAGTGAAAACGTAGGTTTATTTTAATGTACCCTTTTTTATTAAAAGGTATATTAATTTTTAAATGAACTTGACACATTGCACACATGCATCATTCATGAAGCACACGTTCCTAATCTGCTTTAGTCATTGCTATCCGACATATTACATGCATTTAATTTATTTTATGACAATTATGCTCATATGGTTGCATACTCCTGCCATCAGAGTTCTCAAGTCCGATGAAGAGGGGAGCATTTCATGGAAGACGCCCCATATATATTACATTTGGAGGTCCTAATTTCATGCCTTCTGTTGGCTTTTCCTGTCCTGTAGTAGCTCATACTTGTCCATTTCACACAGCCAGTCTGCATTGGTTATTAACTTGTATCATCACAGTCAGTTTCTCGTCTTCATATCATTTATCAGTACCCGGTGGGGGTGTGGCCTATTCCTCCTAGCCAATGAGGAGGCTCGGAGCGTAGGAGGGGGACGTAGCATACATTAATCCCGTCACTCTGAGCCGCCCCAAAGCTGGAGGCTGCTATCTTCCACCGCCTGGTGCTCAGGTAAGTGCTCCCCAGCACCCAGCGTCCTTCCTCTCCTCCCACCCCCTTTTACACATATTTAACCCCCACCCCACTTACTTTGTGTTGCCTTGTTCCCTCGTCCCCACGCCAGAAACAGCAGTGTTCCTGGCACATCCCTGCAGTTGTGTGTGTGAATGGCCGCCATGGAACAGGAGAAGGGACTACATTGTTGTCCTTTCTCCCGTTCCATGGCAGCCATCTTGTTTATATATTTTTTCAGTTGTGAAACGCTGACAGCGAATCACAACTTCCCAAAAGAATCTATTAGTACCCTGATCCAAAGGACCTGGGTTCTAATCGCAATAAGCCCCTTGTTGAGGGGGCATTACCGCTTCAGGTAATGCCCCGGGGCCTGCGTTAAGGCCCTTGCTTCGCTCACCTCAAGTGATAATGCCCCTCCAGCTCGAGGCTTATTGCTTAAATATGCTCTTTTTTCCAGGTGTTATCCCTAGAGGACATGTCTTAATAATAGGAAGTTCCAGCAGCCATATATTATGTTCATATTTTTAAGTGAACTTATTTTTATTGAGGTTTTTCGCAAAGAGGAAATCAAAATATGATAGAGGGAAAACAATGTTCATTATCGTCTGGGGTAGCACAGTGAATTACAATTAAAAATAACACTGATGCAGGGAGATAGCGGGAAACTGGACCAGACTACTGCCTACACAACTCACTGCCTATAGTCACTATGGGGTAATGAGATAAGAGAAATCTTACAGGAAAGCGTGAGAAATGAAGGGGGTAAGGATCTCGGCTGGTGTGATGGACAAACAGCTACATAATGACATCTTATTTCTGCGTTGTCATTTATGTCAGACATTTATGTATTTACGCAAAAACATGTAAATACAAAACAAAGCTAATTGAAAGTACAAGCTGCTCAGAGTGAAGTTTACTTCCAAGGGGACACGTCTTTCCCTCGAAGAATTGCAGCACGTGTCTTTATTGCACCATGCTTGCTCCGAGAAAAAATAAAGCATGCATCAAAGATGGAGGAAGTGGATGGGATGTGTGGGTGGAGGAAAGTGATGCAGTAGGTAGGGAATGGGAGGGCATGGCGATGTATGCGGGGCGGCACCGTCCAAGACTGGGCACGGGGGTGAAAGGAAGGGAGCTGGCAAAATAAGTAGTGGGGGGTTCAAAGCGGTGAGGTGAGGGATTGGGTGAGGAGCATCCCTCCCAACGGATTCTCCATGAAAACGGTGGCGGAGGGGCCTGGAGAAAGCTCTTACCCACTTTCACGTGACCTTGAATAGTTAAAGGGTGAAGAGATTCCAAATGTGGCACAGTAAAGACCTGCACAGTAATCAATCAATCATATCCACAAAGAAATAAGTTCTTAAATATTCTTCTCTGACCATCACATCTTCACCGGAAGATGTAGAATAGCAATTTTTAAGCACAAATCCACTAAGCAAGCATGTTGACGGCATAAGCAAATTTCTAATCTATGGGAAGGCAAGAATAATTGGAGATACTTAAAAGGTTCAGAGGCCCCCATCAGACCCCACATACCCCAGGAAATATTGTCTGTACAGCACAGACTTTGTTCACTTTACATGCAGCCCGAGATCAGTTTCTGGACGCTTCCATCTTTTGTAGATCGCTACTTTGGAATATATACCATACAGCAAAATGTTTTCCAAGTTTAGTGGCCTGCTCATGATAGTCTTGAAATGTATACAGGAGGAAATCTGCCATTGCTTCCAACGATCCATAAAGGTTCAGCTGTTCCCCTTTTTTCTTTTTAACCTTTCATGCCTCTGCATCTCCCCCTCACCTCCTTGATCATTACTCCGTCTTCAGTCACGCCGCTAGAACTGTTAGTCGCTGGCATTTTCTCATCAGGTTTCTACAGTCCGCAGCAACAATTTGATGAAATGAAAGTTACCAAAAAATTCTAAATATAAAAATAAAATAAGTACACATTTCCAGCTTTCAAAGTTACTACACACATGCACCAAAATCTCCATCTTCATGGCAAAAGGTACCCAATTCTGCCCTACGTGTTGAATTGTTCTTATGCTTGCCAGTAGGTGCAACCATCGTCATCAACCCCCTATTTCTTTCACAATCTAAACCTCTGCTTTTAGGATCTCTTCTGTAGGGCCACAACCACAGACAATTTAATATAACAATGATTTAGCAGGGGCCCACTTCGACTCAGCAAAGCAAAGCGATATGCGCAGAGCCATTTTTCCGTAGCCCAGGGTCGATATCTGTAAATACATCCATGGATTATTCCAGTAATTATACGGACGTGATGGTGACCCAGATACTAATATACACAAAGAAACAAGATGGCCCTCACCATCCTAGTCAACCTCTATAGTTACATATATTATAGCCAAGTTTTGTACCATCAATACAAATCTAAAGAAAAAAATCAACTTCCAAATGAATAGGGCATTTTTCATTCTTAGCAAACTATTAATAACAAAGATAGAGACAACCTATATTGGAAAAGCCATACAATTAAAACAAATCTTTAGTGATCAAGTGTAAACGTATCAGTAAATGTAAGGGTTGATCTCTTCCATTATCAGGAAAAGCCACCTCACCCACACACTGTGCTCGTTCCAGGATATGCCCACATACGCTCCATATGATATTTGCCAATCACCCCACCAGCATTTTAACGCAATAGACTTATGTCTGTTTATCAGCGACAAAGGGTAATACGTCCCACACTTCTTAGTCAATGATAATCCCATTTTCAACAGTGAAAAACGTGGGTACATTCCCAACAGAATTCCACAGAAAATCAATGACCTCCTGGTGCTTTGCTCCTTCCCATAATTGTCATTGTCCATCTTCTATTTAAATCAGCTTCTGTGATTTGATCTTCCATCTGTCTGGCCACATGTGATCGCGTTTTTAATATGACATATTAGCAGCTTACTTAATAAGACTGTGTGCGTGGTTCCATGTCTTTTTATCGCGGGATGTTTTTTTGCAGGTTTTTTTACCGCAAATTTTTTCATGAAAAAAGGCATTGAATTTTTTTACTATTATTTTTTTGGGGGGGGGCCTACAAACCCCCCATTCCGTTTAATTTTTTATCTATTCCCAAAAACCCACAAAACATATATAATTTTGTAACTCCCCCCATAAAAATTAGATGGGTTTTTTCGTTAATAAATTCGTGGTAAAAAACCCAGCGAAAAAACGTCCCGCGATGAAAGGATGTTGCACTGTCTGCGTAGAATGCAGGACAATGTCTGTCAAACGTATGACAAGTCTACTCTGGTCTTTCTGTAATACCTATTAATGATTATTAATTAACGTTGGCCGTTCTAATGATACTCCTAGCATGCCTCTCTTGCTTCACAAACTACATGGGATCACCACAGAATTTCTTTTGTTCACAGAGTTTGCTGAATATGAAAAGCCGATATTCGCTTGTTTTCTTCCTCTCCCTCCTGCCTCCTCCCCTCTCCCTCACCTTGTGTAATTCTCCAACTCTAACAGAAATGTCGTCAGACCTAGTACGGTAGTCGCCTGTCTGTTCCCATTTCCTTCATATCTGTGTCTTAGCTCTTGCACTATCTGAAATATTGTCAGGCCGAGTACGGCAGTTCATTTCACATCCTTACTGTTCATGGCCTGTAAGAATGACATTGCATTTTCCCTCGTTCCCTCCCTTGCCTTGAAGCGCTTTGAAACACATTGTGTACAGGCGCTATATAAAAAAAAATATATCACATATATCGCAGGGGAGTGGGCGATAGCAGGACTGGAAAGCCCATCTGTTTGATTTCAAAGTGAGGGCTTTAACCAATAGGAGTTAGTTCTTCACCAAACCCAAAGGAAACCCTGTACTGTACTGTAAAATAAGACCTTTCCCGGGACTGACGATATGTACCTTAGCAATAAATACACAATGTGAACAGCTTCCCCCTCAACATCTGAACACGGTATCTATTGCAATAATAAAAGAAAGCGGAAGGATAAGGGGCCCACGTTACCCGGTATGCCCCACCCCCCCTATCCTACACTCTTCTCGAGTCCCCCTACCCATCGCTGCTTGTTTTCATAAAATGAGAAAGCAGAGAGTAGCAAAATATATTGGATACTCTTTTCCAGCCTCAAACTACTTTTAACTGTAAAAAGCGAAATGTGCAAGGGAGCATGAGCAGGGCAAGGTCCAGTTCAGCTCTTGGAGAAGGTAATGCATAGTTTCAAGCCTGCAAGTCAGAAATGTAGGATTCAACACAGCATAAAGTGCTACATTTCCAAACTTTGATTTCTCACCCCAACTTTTGACACATACTTACTTTGAACTCAACAATTTAGTTGTGCTTATGTGTACAATTATTTATATAGCACATGTAGCTTGGAAGTAACATAGCTCTTTACAATGGGTGTGTGTAATGTTGTATGGTGTGGAGGATTAGAAGAAGGACGCAGACTCTAAAGACATGTTGACTGGTTATTTTATTTAAAGTAAAATAAGGCCTGCAGGATGTTCCCTACCTATTTTCTAACTAAGATGCTTGCTCGTCAGTGTGAAATGTCTAAAATAAATCCGTCTACTGTCTACCACTAATGAAGGCCAGGCGAACTACTCCCTCTCCTGGTTGCTGTGGTTTATACTGAGTATTTTGAATGACATTTTTTTCGAATGCCATTATCGCGAAAACATTTAGTCGAAAAAAAGTGTAGAATATATATACATATTTTTTTTAAATGGGGGTGTTCCACCAAACCCCTGTTTTTCTAACACTTTTTTAAACTTACAAAACCCCAAAAAAGTATTAAATAAAAAAATAATACATTCCAAAAAATGTTTCGCCGAAATGTTTGAGATAATTGCATTTCGAAAAAATGCATTCGGAAAAATGACCGGATCCCGGTTGCCGTTTTATGTTACAAGGACCTTCTTGAATAGACCATTCAAAATGGTCTCTGGTGTTAATTTCTGCAGTTCTTTTAGGGGACTGGTTGGTTCCCTTTCCCCCTTCTTATAAATTATCTTAGATCTATTATTTTCCCATGGTAACAAACTCCCAACTTTATCTCTTCCACTCTGTGGGGTTCGTGACTCTCCTTATCTCATTAACACAGTTCTGGTTTATCAGATGAACTTGCTGTCTTTTCAGATTAGCCCTGGAACGAGTTTTATATAACTTCTAATGAGCCTTGTTTGGGCTTCCGGTATTGCGTTTCCCGTATTACCTTCTGTTTGCCGGGGCACCGTCATCGGTACCGGCAGGACGTAATCCTCTCATTCATTTTCTTTGTGGCTCCCCAGCTTACTCTTCACGGCACCTCTCTCTTAAACGTTCCACTCTCGCCTTCATGATATCACTGGCCTCGTGGCTCAGACCGGGAGTTGCTTTCTCCCATTGGTAGTCTCGGTGTAGCTGTACAGGCGGGCTTGCCCTTCAAGACTACTTTGTGGTCACGCCACCACTGAACTCTGTTCCACTGTACTTTGTTTTCATACAGTACCACACGCTGGCCATCCAGAGTTTCTCATTCCCCATCAAACTTGCTCTGGTTTACGCGGGCTCCGTAATTCTGCAACAGCCCCGCCTCTTTCCACTCTGGAACAAGGGGCTTCCCCTAGTTCTCTCAATCTCATTCTCTTGGCTTTATGCCCTCTCTCACTGGTCGTTTGGCATCTCATCCCTTTTCAGCCTACTCGGCACAGTCCACTGGAGACTCATATTTAAAGAGATAGTCTCAGTTTCTTGTTGCTCATGATCTGGGATCAGTATCTTTATGAAACTGATAAGATTCTGGTGTATTATGTAAATCCATATAAACCATCACTTGGATGCCATCAGGAAGTTCCTCAAGGGAACGGGAGTCCTGGTTCCAAGAGGGAGAGTATCCCAAGGTGAGGTCCCACTTGCCTTCACCCCTAGGGAGGGTGTTGCAGTGTGGGCTCCCCTCGCTTCCCTAACCTGCGGTTGCTCCTCCTTGGGGAGAAGGGACGAATTCCTTCAATTTGGCACAATTGTTATATTGAATATAGTTAATTCACAAGTTATTCAGGGACATTCACTTCCTGCAGAGATATATATATATGTATATATATACACATATACATAGTTAAACTGAATTTCGTGTTCACTTTGGAATGTGATAGTAGGAGAAAAACAAAAGGGAAGAAGCGGGGCTGTGTGGAGCCGGTGGCTTATGTACTCGTACATATTGGCAGTCACAAAAAATAAAGACACTAGTCATCTACCGTCAACGTGTGCGACTCCATTTTATAAATGTGGCGATGAGCTGGAAAAACCCCAGACTGCCTACAGTTCATCCTTCTCCGGCGACGCTGCCGTGTATCCCTTGTGACTACAATTGCTGTGTCAGCACTGCCGAGGGTGGTGGTACAAGGGGGGGCCTTATAGTGCTGCCAGCAGTGTCCGTGGTCTCCTGCAACAATGTGTACAAAACGATGCTGTGAAGGAAGCGTTGCGGCACTGGGGACCGTTACCAAACAGTGCTCTGAAGAAAGCTCTGGGGTGCGGGCACTGGTAATTTGGAGTGCCCCTCTTTTAGTGGCACTGCCAACGGTGGTGCAGAGGGCCTCCGATTTTGAATCTAGCTCGAGTGACCAGCGTGGCGCTGCACACGCTCGGCGGGTTTTCCATGCTAGCGAGGAATGCCACCGGATACACTCAGTTTCTACTGCTGAAAGTGTCACATTAACTTGGCAGTGCGAGGCAGTGTACAAAGGAGAGGGCTTACCAGAGCGTAAACGTGATAACAGAATTACCTTTCTTGATAGATCATCAAGTAAAGGTTTGCAAAGACTTACTGCATGACTGCACAGTGTTTAGTAATGGATGTGAAGTAATAATTCACAACAACCTGGAGAGGGATCTACTCATAAGTGTACTACCACCAGGGGTGACACCATGATCATCCCATCACACCAATATCTTTCCAACACAGGGGTTCCCACTGTGATGTGGGAAACAATAGTTCCAGGACGGTGTCCTTGCAATACATGGGCTGTCATACAGTATAGAACTATGTCGTAGGTACACTACTCGTGCATTATCTCGGATGAGACGGAAGAAGGATTTTAAAGAGCCTTTCTGAACTGTCCCAAAATGTTAATAGGCAGGCAGAGTGTGTGGGGGAGAGTCCCTAAATGCCTATGAAAGTATACTACGAAAATTAGATGCATTTTGAAAAAAAGATGAGCATAATATTGGAAAGGTACTATTTTGGTATACATGAATACAGAGCAGGTGAGTCAGTGGAAGACCATTACAGGCCATCGAGAATTTGCAAAGAAATGCAATTTCGGCCCATTGCATGATCAGACACGAGATCAGTTTATGGTAAAGGTCCAGGAGAGTAAAATAAGGGAGGAGATTTGGTCTAAAAGGGACCCTATGCAAAAGAAGATGCCCTGAAATAACAGGGTATAACTAGGCGCACACACAAAGAACTACCTAGTTCAGTATTTTACTTAAACAAAGTAGGTCATGAACATATATTCGAAACAAATACTTTTGAATTGTTCAATACTTAATGAATAATCAAGCAGATGTGTCACTTCCAGGTAAGTGTCGATCTTTATGCAAGACTCTTTTAATTTCACCAAATAACATATGTATACAGAATTCCTCAACTGTGGAATGCTTACATAAACATTTCATTCAATTTCTCATGAAAAGTACCAAACATAAAAGTTTGTATTCATAAATAAACAAATAATTTCATTTTCCAACACTTCTAAACATATATGTGTGTATGTGGATCTCCAAATCAACAGACAGGTAATGTTGTTCTATACCCATCTATCTAGCTACTACGCGTTTCGGGCCAATCCGGCCCTTCTTCAGGTAATGGAATATCCAGAGCAATACATTCATTAGGGTTTCCCAACTACAAACTTTGTAAGAAACTTTTGTTTGAACCAAAAACAACTCGTGTCTATCAATATACATTCATCATCATAAATAAATCAAAGAGATGCTGTTCTGTTCATCAGCCTTTACTGGGAGCGAGTTTTAGGGCGAAATCCGCCACTTAGGTGTTCTTGACTGCAGTTTCCTTCTTCACAAAAGGACCCTGTGAGAAGATATCATTGTATTACTACCTTCGATAGTATCACCTAGTACAGTCATCATCGGAGTTTGTGTGGGAATAGGCGCAAAAGTATGCGTTGGGTCCCACTCCAAACTCCTAGTTACATAGATTCAAGTGTCATGTTCAACCATTCCAAAAATACTCACTCATAGTATTCTTTTAATCTGCTCCGAAATGATATCTGCAGATTCCCTTGGACTGCCCTGTCTGTAATGAGATACCCGAGTCTCCATTAGTGTGTTTTAGATTAGCCATAAGCGTGTCCCTGGTGACTTGTAAACATAAGAATAGATAGGCATACCTGTGGGACTGCGATCCCCTTAGAAACGAGAAAACGACCTCTGTAGGCACGGATGAACCAGTTCTCAATGTTGCACTATAATTGTGTCGCCAGAGCTGTGATAATGGGCTCCTTGTGGATGAGACGATTCCTATTAGAAATAATATGGGTCTAAGTTATGGTCCCGCTGAACTCCAGTATTTAGATATGCTAAGAAGCAAACTTAGAAAACAATTCAGGTATAAAGCCTACCTCGCGCGGATGCGCCACATGCAACACGGAGCGTGAGATGCGCCCGGCTGGTGCGCGTGAGCCGCGTTAGTGTACGGCTGCTTCCTCCGTGGGCAGACAATCTGTCTGAGCTGCTAATTCTCCCGACTACTCACATGTTACATATGATGGTGTGTAAAGGAACTGGATAAGAAAGAATTGCAAGTGGAGAATCATGCCTGTGCTGTCATAACTGGATATATACTGAACAGATTCCCATTTACAAAGCAAGCACTACAAAAAAAGGATCATAACCAACTCCAGAGGATAACAAAGGAAGTCCAGTAGTGAAAATATGCTTCAGATGTGGAAGTACCTTTCATTTTAAAAGCAATGGATCGTGTCCAGGGCTGGTGGCTTTGTATCACAAGCGTGGGAAAATGTCTTTGCATGTTGTTGTAAAATCTTTGAGGAGTGAAAGAGATGTATGCGATGTGTGCAGGGTGATGAAGATGATGAGGATAAAGATTGTTTGTTGAGGGTGTGAACTTGTCTGTTAGCCAAGTGGGCTCAAGACCAAAAAAGGGGTGGGAGACCACATGCCATAGTGGTATTGAATGGTGTGGGTGCATCAATTCTTGTTGATACAGGTTTTGACTATACTATTTTGGATAGCATAGTCTGGGAAGAAAGGTTTAGGGATACTAAGCTCAAGACACCTTCAGTAAAATCAAATTGAGGGTCATACAGAGATACTGGGAGTATTTAGAGCAAAAACTCAGTTTTAGCAGAAATTACAGAACACAGGTCATGCCTATTGATGCAGAGTTGTCTTCAGGGTTTGGGGTCTTCTGCAAAAGTCTCAAAACCTGACCTGGGTTTTTTGCAGGGCCCAGAGGGATGTTTCAGAACGGAGCGAGAGTGGGAGAGAGTTCCAATGCTTGGTAGCTACCACCGGGAAGCTGAAGCCTCCTGCCTTTGACTGCTTGAATCTAGGAATGGACAGTTGGTGCGAGTAGGCAGCCTGGATGGGTCTGTTGGATTGAGATTTCTTAATTCTGCTCGATAGGCATGAGGGTGCAGTGTTGGAGAGGCATTTGTGAGTGAAAGTGTGTTGAACAGAATGCGGTCTTGGACCGGGAGCCAATGGGTGTTTAGTCTGGCAGACAAAATGTGCTCTCTTTGGATTTTTCAGGGCAGCCCTTATGGCATAGTTTTGTATCATTTGGAGTTTTTTGATATTTCAAGCGGTGGATCCTGCGAATAGACCATTGCAATAGTCGATTTTTGAAAGAATCAATGCCCTAGGTAGTGTGATGCAGCTCTATGGGGATAAGAAGGGTCTGCAGGCACTGAGGAGTTTGGTCGTGTATGCTGCAGCAGAGGCTATTGCATTCACATGTCTTGTGAGGAAAAGCAAGGAGTCTAGAGAAACCCTCAGCGTTTTTACCAATGTAGAGAGTAGGATAAGGTTTCTGTCCAAAAGAGGACTTCAAAGACTTCACCATAGTTTGTTAAGATGAAATTTAGTTCCAAAGAGGAGTATCTCTGTTTTACTGTCCATAAGACATAGACCATGATGAGCCATCCAGATTTGGATGGTTTAGTAAATTTGGTTTAGTGCAATGGAGTCAATGATGTAGTTACCTGTGATGTGAAAGAAAATTAGGGTGTCATCCACATAATTTGTATAAGTGACGGAGGAGCCTTGGAGAACCCCACAAGAGACAAGGACGGGCCACGGCAGTGTTAGAGAAGAGTCGCAATGTGCGATTTGAGAGAAAGGACTCTATCCAGGTTATGGCCTTGGGAGAGAAGTAGGCAGCTGACAAGAGGTGCTGGCATACTATTTTGTTGTTGCCAGATTGCGGCAGTCTAAGATTTTGTTCATTTTGATTTTTAGGTCCAGGAGTGCGGTTTCGTTTCCATGAACGGGGCAGAAACTAGATAGGCGCTGGTATTTCAGGATTTGCAGCTCTGTCCAGTATTTTGAGAAGGAAGGGAACTGTCGTAATAGGACAGTAGTTAGTTGGATTGTTCTGGTCTAGTGTACGTTTCTTTAGAAGTGGAAGTACCCAGGTATCTTTAAGGTTGGTGGGGATGTCACCTGATGAGATAGACTTGTTAATGAGTGATAAGATGAAGGGGTCAAGTTCAGTGACACAGTCTTTGATGAAGGAAGCCGGGCAGATGTCACCTTGGCATCTTGAGGGCTTAAGGCCTTCGATAATTTTGGTAACTTCAGGCATGGTGATCGGGTTGAATGCGAAGGGTTCAAAGGAGTGGGCAGGTGGTGGTATCGGGCTAGTTGGTGTTTCGGACAGTGGTAGTTTATTATTTTTCATTCTGATTTTTGGTTTGGAGAGTGTTCATTTTGTTGCTAAGTCCCTTTTGGATGTTGGCGCACCAGGTGCAGTCCTTCGTACAGCTGTCAGCAGGGGGTGAGGGAGAGGTTGAGGGGGGGAGTGATTGGGGCTTTCAGTTCTCGTAGGATGGTGAAAAGTTCTCTGGGTCCCGAGTTTGCTTTTTGTATTCGGGTGTTGTAGGTTGCACTTTTAGCATGGAGTAGGGGGCTGTTTGTAGGCTTTGGCTCAGGAGATGAATAGGTCTTTGGTAGTGACTGAAGGAGATTTTTTCCATACGTTGTTTATGTTTCCAAGAAAGCGGAGTGCCCGTTAGGCTGATATGAATAAAGTGAAATCAGGATGTTGTGTTAGTGGACACGTATAAGGGATGCCATGTGGGAGAGATACAGGATGGTGTTTAAAGAAACAATGGTGTCCTTTCAGGCACCCAAGTATCGTATACGGGTCAAAGAGTGAGCCAAACCAGTTGTGGCAAAGGTCAGAACTGTCAAGATCTCTTTAAGGGGAGAAGTTGCAAATGAAATCAAGAGGTTGGATAGTGAGGGTGTGATAGAACAAGTGGAGGCATCTGAATGGGTGTCTCATTTAGTTGTGGCATGGAGGCTGACTGGTCTGGTGAGGTTATGTATATATTTGAGAGGACTTGTCCGAGAGGTAGTTGTGAACAGGTTTCCGCTGCCGAACATAGAAGAGGTTGTTGGTGGGGCAGCTGGGACCAAACTGTTCAGAACTCTAGACCAAGCCTCAGCGTACCACCAAGTCAGATTGCACCCTGGTGAGTCACCACATATGTGAGTCATAAATGTACTTTAAGGTTTAGAAGAATGTCTTTTGGTATAGTTTCTGTGGCGGCATTTGTTCAAATAGTGATGCATCATTTGTTACAAAATGTGAAAGGTGTACAAACTTCCAAGCTGACATCCTAGTAAGAGGAAGAGATCTAAAAGAACATGATCGGAGATAAGCTATGGTGTTGGAAATATTATCAGAGGCTGGACTGACACTTCGCATGTCGAAGTGTACATTTAGGGAGACGTCAATAGATATCAGGCACAGATTTAGCGACCGAGGGGTCGAGCCAATGGGTGAGTTGCTAAAAGCCATAACAGATGTGTAATCACCTAATAACAAGCAGAGGTAATGTCCTTTTTTGGCCCCGTTGAATATTAATCGAAATTTGAGGTACATTTTGCTGACATATGCAAAAGTATTAAGACATGGGTATTGAGGGGAGCAAAAACACAATATTCTGCAATAGAAAAAGAGGCTCTCAGTGTTGTTTGGGGCACCAAGAAGATTAAAGCTTTCCTTTGGGGAAGATAGTTTGTTGTGGACCCGGATCATAAGCCCTTTGTGGGGATCTGCCAGAGTAAAGGACTGGATGGTGCATCTCTAAGGATTGTGCGGTGGGTTACATCCTTACAAGGTCATGCATTTATAGTTGAACATGTATCGGGTAAAGACAATGTTCTGGTGGATCATCTGACCAGGTTTAGTCATCTTGTTGACACGGATGAGCTTGAGGATGACAACATGGAAAGTACTAACAAAGTGCTCATGGTGGGTGATAAAATGATGGGGAGACACGAATGGGAAGATACCACCAGGCGGAATGAACTTAACCATACAATGGAGTATATATCAGGACAGACTGGAATGTTTGGACTGACAATGAAGGCCTAGAAGTATTCCACAAGGTAAAGGATGAGCAGAGTATGGAGAGCCATTATTGTGCAAAGCGGGTCGTGTGGTGCCGCTACTTGGGACACACTCCAAAATAATGGAAGTAGGGCATGAAGGACATTTGGGAATGACCAAAATCAAAGGGTGGATAAGGGGCATTTATTGGTGGCAAGGATTAGACAAGCAGGTCGAGCACATGATTAATCATGCAGTCTATGTGGGGAAGCTGGTAAGGCGTTTTGTAACTATGTACAGCCAATCAGACCATTGGAATTGCCAAGTATGCCCTGGGAAATCATTGCGTTGGATATTCTAGGACCAATAGATAGTGAGAGAGGGAGGAGAAAGTGCATTATTGATCTTGTGGAACAGAATTCGCTCTACTTGATCTAAAAAACTATCTTGATGCCTTCAAAGATTAAGGCAAACCAGTCCTCTTACTTCTCCTGGACCTCTCTGCCGCCTTCGATTTGGTAAATCACAAAACTTTTTGCAACCATATTATTGAATCCACCAACTTCTCACGGTAAGCCATGACTTGGGTAGCATCCTTTCTGGAAGGTAGATACATGAGTCTTCTTGGAAATGGCCTGTGCTTTAAGGTTCCTGCTGTTAAGGATTTCAATCAGGCGACGCACACCTTAGTCTCGGGCCAGTATGAAGCGCACAATTGAAATGCTTATGTTTATGTTAGATTAGATTCAATATTGAAATGGTACACCACTCATATCACACGCCCTTTTCAAATACCCCGGGTCACAATGGACATGAACCAAGCTGGTTGGTAAAATATATTTATTTATTTTAAAATTCAAAAGAAATCATACACATTGTTAATATGGGGCAGCAATCACCAATAGGGTGATAACACCAATAGGAATGTAAGCAATGCACTTAGTTAACCTTCTATTGACACATCTACAAATCACCAGGGAATTTTTGATTTAGGTAAAATAGCACTTAAGTTAGAATTTCCCCCGGCAAGGTTCCCTAAACCCACAAATAATCAATGCTGAGTGGATCAACAGAAGCAGCAGGTATTCAGGAATGACAAATTGAAACCAGAATTGAGATCCGACTTTCCCTCCCCAAACAAGAGAGAAAAACAGACTTTAAACCCTGCCAATGCTAAAAATGACACTCGGAAATGGATGAATAATTGAATGAATGTGTGTAAAAACCTTGGAACAAATATTATTCCTCACTACAGCAACCATGTAGAAGTACAAACAATCACAAGCAATGTATAACCAAGAGCATACAGTTCGAAAATGAGTGGCAGGGTTTTAAAACATGTTACAGCAAGTAACACGTTGGAAACTTGCAAACCTTTGCAATTCCCACCTGAAATACCAAAATGTTTTTTAATAAAAACAGGTGAAATATTGTATTGCGGTTTTTGTGTTGGGGTGTAGCTATAGATCATATGTCCAATATGCAAGTGACATTAAGTCTCTAGCTGGAAAATTGAGTAAGTTATGATCTAGTGAGGTTCGTTTTTAGGAAAATAGTGCAGAAAAGCAACAAAAAAAATGGCTTTAAAATGGATTGCAAATTTTACTTAAACTGGATTTAATGACCAAGAAAAAGAGAATGCCACCAGTGTATCTCCACAGTTACACGGCCGTTGTAACCCTTCACGTGGTGTACCGTTTCCTTTTTGGGAAATTCATTTATTTAATCAAAATCGCTACTGGCTTATGTTCTAGCAAAGCACAAATGAAGAGAAAATCAGCGCTAACACTAGGAATCAAAGGCAGGGTTTCACATATAATGCTGACAATTTGAACAAGATAGCGGGGTCAGAATATGATATCTTAGAGATTGGGATAGGAAAAGCAAGGCAAGGTATACTATGAATTTCTACGGTTCCTATTGATACTCACAGTCCACTTTTTAGTTTTTGGATTTTGCACAGTCAGCGCTCTGGTCACCACACGGATCTGGTCTAACAAAGGACAGCTGGACAAAATCAGCGGGACAGGATCAGCTGGGCATGGACTGGTCACTGGGAAGCACTTCTGGTCACTGGATAAGATAGGGCATCAGGGTAGCAGGATGGCAGCAGCATACAGTGAGGGGCAGCAAGCCAATCTGGATCAGGATGCCAAAGGTACCACCGTTTTCTCCTTGTTAATGGCAGATTAGTGGGTTTTGAATATTGTAGGCCTTGCTGGAGCAGGATCAGCAATGCTTGGGTTTTGCAATGGGCCCTGGAGGAAAATCAGCAATGCTTGGCATTGTAGTTGGGATATGGAGTCTGGAAGATGACGGGTACAGGGAAGCAGTGCAGGAAATCAGGAAGAGTGTCTGTGTGTTGTCAGGGGCTCTCATTTATAGTGCAAATTTACATCATCAAAGTGCAAGTTGGGCAGGGTTAACTACGCACGCCCTTAAACTACTTGGATTGGGCAGGAGTGCCAGTCTCCGGCTTGCTCCCAGCTGGTTGGATTTCTAAGGGAATGATGTCAGGTTTATGAGGTGAGGTTTACAATGCCCAAAAACTCCCACATTTACTTTACTGAAAATCTGATTTTGCCAAAAACATACATTTACACCATTGCAATCTCTTGACAAATGAAACACAAAGGTTACATATGATGTGCAGCACCCATTAGTCCAATCCCCAAGTCTGTGCGACCTTGTTTCACCTTTCGAATACATTTTGGTAATTTTAAACGTGAAAGATTTGGCCTAAAATTCCACAATTTTATGGCAAATTATCTCCAGGGATGTATGTACAAAATGTTATGTTTGCAACATTAATACTTTCCTTGGAATCTGTCATATTTTGTAACTTCTGTTCCCCATGCAGCAATGAGTTCTACCAAGTTTTAAAAGAAAGTTTAAAAGAAAGCCCATTAAATTAGATTTAAAATTGGGAACTTTTTACATGTATACTAATTCTTGCTGCAGAGATAACAAGTCTTTAAAGTTTCTTTATAAAATAGTCTTTGCAACCAAAAGGCAGTTCCTTTGTTCCTGGGTCCATTTTTATTTCTTTAACTTCAACTGCTGCCAACTGTCACTTCCTTTAGAGCAGGATGGAGGCTTCCCAGCTTAATTTAAGTTTGTATTGCCCCTTCCACTTGAAAGGTTAGTGTCCCAGGACTTCTATTGTCAAGGTCCCAGCAGAGACAAAAGTCTGTTCAACCCCGTAATTATCAGGGGGTTGTCAGTATCTGCTGAGAGTTTTTATGATATTCCCCCTGCCCTTCGGGAAAGTTTCAGGGCTGCCAACCGGAATGACTGGTTTTTCTGAGAGGTTGCAAATCCAGCCCATGTGTTTTAAACTCTTCAATTTCTTATTTTGGGTCCTGAATTAAACAAACCTGTGAAAGAAGATAGCCTATGTGTGCATTATCACCACTAACATAAACCCTTTACGTTGCTAAGTACGCAGGATTTCATTCACAATTTATTTTTAAACAGGCCAATTTTTTCTTCAGTCAGCAAAGCCCATTTTTCCACATGTGTTAAAACTGCTAGCATTTCTTTCTTTAAATTCGGTTTGGCATCCGTCTTTCCAATATGGTTTACACAACAGTCTGGACAAGGCAAAGGTCACCATAAAATTGACATGTGTACCTACAGCTCTGATTCCTTTTCAAACAGTGATTTTGACGTTTTTATCCAAAGTTAAGCACTTTTCCGGGTTTGATGCAGTACAGCTTTTGTTGGTTTTCAGGTTTTGGCTGGCACAGCCTGGTATTCTGGAATAAGGCTTGGTTTTGCTGAGGGACAGTGGGGATATGCATGGGCATTGCAGGGACTTATTAATCACAGTGGTTGGAGGAAGACCAGATGGAAATAGTGTCAGAGCAGCATTTTTAAAGGTGAAAAAGGGTTTCTTTTCAATGGATATTTTGGCTTTTGCAGCAAAGCAACGCTGCTTTTTCACTTGATTCCATTTCTATGCTTCAGAACACACTGAAATACTTTTTCAGTGTGTCCCCTTGTTCCATCTTTCCTGAAGTGTGCTGGCAGGATGGTGCAGCCATCTTTTTGTTTTGCCCAAACGCAGTTCTTTTAGGTCCTGGTGCTCACAGGTGCCGGCGCAGCCAGGTTGCTGTTTCTTGCGCAAATGCAGCTTAGTGATGTGGGGGCAATGCCGTTGAGCGGGTCGATATATCCCACACTGCATCTTCCCCTCCCTTTACAATATTTTCACTAAACCCCTCTTCGGCCGTCTGGACTCCATCGGCATAGCATACACAGACTATGCCGATGACACCCAAATCCTCCTCCCACTTATTGGCAGCTACGACACTGACTCCATCACGATCAACAAAATTTGCTCAACTATCCAAGCCTGGATGGCCACAAACCACCTTTACCTTAACGATAAGAACAAGATCTTGTCAGTGAGGTCCCCAACCATGCTCAAATTCTCAGCATTTGCGATAGATGGTACCATCAATCTGGTCTAAGTCTCGGAAAAAACTTTGGGCATCTACCTGGATGCTTCCCTCACCCTTTCCAGACAAGAGAATGTGATTGTGACTTCCGCTGCATATCCTAGAAAACGTATCAATGCAGCCAGACAATTCCTCACGCTGTCTAGATGCCTCCCCATTGCCAGAGCTATCATTGGACCGAGACCAGATTACTGTAATGCCCCCTTTGTGGGGACCTCAAAACAAAACATTAACAAATAACAAGTAATCCAACACAATGGCCTATTAACAGCATTGAGCATACCAAAAAAAGATCACATCAGCAGCAAGGAAAGAGGTACACTAGCTTCCAATCAGAGCGAGAATCATTTTTAAAACGCTCTCCATTACTCTCAAATGTTTGGCAAACATGGTTTCAGAATACTTGTCCCATAAATGAATGCGATCTAAATATACCAGTATGGTTAGAGCCATCCACTCGAACCACCTTGTGCCACCAACTTTCAAGGAAATCAAAGAAGGAGGCTCCAGCTTCCAGACAATGGCTGTGCAACACTGGAATGCTCTTCCCCTGCCTTAAGGGCTAAAGAATCTTACCGACTTTTCTGCAAGGCATTAAAGATTTGACTCTTTGCCTAACAAGAGTGCCTATGATCTGCACTTTGCCGAAATACCTAATGTGTGGTAAGCGGTCTCCCCCTTTTCTATTATGATGATGTTTCTGCATGTAACTGTTTCCATTACACGCTCTGATGCCCTATGGTTTTAGGCGCTTTACAAATTAAAAAGATAAATGTGTTCTGTTACTGATTTTCTGGATTGTGCGTTTTAGGAAACCCATGGAAGATACGCACTGAAATTGGAGAACAGCTTACCTCCAGGCTGATTAAGTCATTCTTAGAGGAAATTGGAGTGGACCACCACGAAACAACCTTGTATCACCAAGAGACCAATGGCACTGTACAGCGTTTCAACCACATGCTCATGCAGGGCATTAGGATGGCTTTGGAGAGGGGCATAGTTGGGAAGAGTTGGTTAAAAGAAGTGTGTGTGCATTCAGTTGTGTGCCACATGCGACCACACGCCTGGTTCCGTTTGAGGCACTTAAGAGAAGGAAGGCCCTCACTGCAGCGTGTCCAGCATGGTTGGGTAGAGCGTGTTTTATTGAATGGGAACGGCAAAGACTGAAGGAAGTGGTGGGATTCAACGCTCAATGCATGAAAGAGCTTTGATGGGACAAGAAGAAGAACAAGTTACTTATCTTACCTGGTGACGTTCTTTCGATGGGATGTTCCTCCGACGTATTCCACATCTATGACAGTAATGTCCACAGCTGTGCTGCCTTGGAATTTTTTTTCGGTGAAGGCGTCCTGCATCGACTATGTCGATACGCTGTCCCTCAAGGGCCTCCGTCGAGGGTCGACGTCACCGGATGTTATATCTAGGACGCACAGCGCCCTTAGCCTCAGTTATACTGGCAGAAGATTGGTGCCACACATTCGGGGAAAAAAGTACGACTACAGAAAGCCTTACGGAAACGTAAGCTGCAATCGCATAAGAAATTATGTAGAGGGGCAGGCTTCGATGTGGAATACGTCGGAGGAACATCCCATCGAAAGAACGTTACCAGGTAAGATAAGTAACTTGTTCTTCGAGGGGATTGTGTCCTCTGACGTATTCCACATCAATGATAGAATCCCAAAGCAGTACCAACGTATGGAGGTGGGAAAAGAATTTACAAATTTAGAATATTAGAATGCCCAATCAAATTGCTGAATATAGGATTGCCTTACCAAAGGGCAAATCCGGCCCATGGATGGAGTCCAGGGAATAGTGTCTCACAAAGGTATGGAATGAAGCCCACGTGGCTGCTTCACAAATACTGCGAATTGGGACGCCCCCCTGAAGAGCCGTGGAAGCAGCCACACCCCTAGTAGAGTGAGCCCATAAGCCTACTGAAGGGTCCTTACCCGCCAAACGATAACATTCAGAGATCGTCAAAATGATCCATCTGGACAAGGTCTGCTTGGAAACAGCCTGACCAAAACGCCTTCCAGCATAACCAACAAAAAGCTGATCGTTCTCTCTGATCCGGGACATCCGTGAGAGACAGAAACTCAAAGCTCTACTAGGATCCAACCTATAGAGCCTCTCCTCTTCCTTACCAGGATGCGGAGGAGGATAAAACGCAGGAAGAGTCACCTTCTGGCTTAAATGAAATTCAGACACAACCTTCGGAAGAAAAGTCCTTATGGAACACCGTGAAAGGTGACTTGGCGGAAAGTGCCTGCAACTCACTCACTCTGCGTGCGGAAGTAACGCAACTAAAAATACAGTCTTAAATGACAACAGTCTCAATGGGCGAGAATGCAAGGGCTCAAACGGAGCTCCCATTAGGAACTTTAAGACCAAATTCAAATCCCATCCCGGCACCTGGAAAGGCAATGGCGGAAACACATTAGTTAGCCCTTTTAGAAACTGAGAAATCAAAGGGATCTTAAAATAAGAACACTCCCTAGACGAGTGCTTAAATATGGACATCGCCACCAGGTACCCCTCAATGGTTCCCACTTGCAGGCCCTTGTGGGCTAAAGAAAGCAAAAAAGACAAAACCAAAGGAATGGAACATTGAAAATGATCCACATTCTGTACACTGCACCAGTCACAGAACTTTCTCCAATGGCAACGGTACAGGGATTTCGTTGCAGGCCTTCTGGCCGAAAGCAACACCTCCATCACGTCTTCAGGGAGGTCCCAATCCTTATACCGCAACCTTTCAGATACCAAACATGAAGGCTGAGAGACTTGACCTCTGGAAGGAGAACCCGACCCCCGTCTCCCATGATAGCAGATCGTCTCTGTAGGGAAGACGGCATGGAGGGCAAATGGATATGTCTAGAAGGTCCGGGTACCATGCTCTCCTGGCCCATGCCGGAGCAATGAGGATCATTCGGGAACCGAACCTCTGTAACCTCCTCAACACTTGCGGAATGACGGGGACTGGAGGAAATGCGTACAGCAGTGGGAAGGACCACTCCACTACGAACACGTCCCCTAAGGCTCCTCTTGGAGGAAAATTCTGCGAGCAGAATCTTTCGCACTTCCGGTTGACACTGGTGGCGAAGAGATCCACTTGTGGGGTTCCCCAAAGGGCAAAGATCTCCAAAAGAACTTCCTGAGCCAGCTCCCACTCGTGAGAGACAGTGCTCCGCCTGCTCAGAGCGTCCGCCGCTGCGTTTTTGTCTCTGGCCAGATGAACTGCTGAGATCGGAATCTCCTGCTGGATGGCCCAGAACCAGAGCTGCATCGCCTCTCTGCACAACGGGAGTGACCCTGCCCCCCCCGTTTTCGTTGAGGTACTGCAAGGCCACTGTGTTGTCCGTCATAATCAGGACATTCTTCCCCTGCACAGATGGCAGAAAAGCATTTAGAGCTAGCCTGACAGCCCACAGCTCTAACAGATTGATGTGGAGTCTGGACTCCGACGGAGACCAATGCCGCTGGCTATCAGCTCGTTGGCATGAGCTCCCCACCCCGTGAGGGATGCATCGGTCACGATCGTCAACTCCGGCCATGGTTGCCAAAACGGAGCACCCATCATCAGATTTCCTTCGATGGCCCACCACAGAAGATCCTGTGCAACCGAGGGCGGAACCTGAACGCGATCCGACATCCTGCCGGAGAACTGCGACTACTGCATCTTGAGAGCCCACTGCAGAGATCTCATCTGCAGCCTGGCTTCTGGCACCAGAAAAATGCAGGATGCCATGAGGCCGAGCAACCTCAAGAATTCGAATGCCGGGAGACTCTGGGCACGTTAAAACTTGTCCACCATGTGCAGAATGTTATGAGCTCTCACCTGGGGAGGCGAACACTGCCCCGGGGATGTGTTGAGCACTGCTCCGATGTACTGGAGCCGCTGGGTAGGTGTCAAATGAGACTTCTTTAAATTGAGGGAGAAGTCCAGCTTGTGAAGGGAGTGGCAGGTGACGTACAGATGATCCAGGACTTTCTCGGGAGAGCGCGCCATAATCACCCAATCGTCCAGATAGGGGTAGACGTGAATCCCCCCCCTTTCCTGAGATACCCTGCCACCACCATAATCAGCTTGGTGAAGACGCTCGGGCGGAGGTCAATCCGAACGGCAGGACCCGAAACTAAAAATCTGAGTCGCCAACCACAAACCTCAGGTACCGCTTGTGCTTGGGATGAATCGGCACATGAAAGTAAGCATCCTTGAGGTCGATAGACACTTTCTCAAGTCCTCCAGGCCCTTCATCTTCAGGATTGGTTAGAGTAACCATCTTGAACTTGTCTTCCTGAGGAGCTTGTTCAAACCACGCAAGTCCATGATGGGTCTCAAGCCTCCGTCTTTTTTCGGGATCAAAAAATATGGGGAATACCATCCCTTGTTCCTCTCCACTACAGGCACCAGTTCTATGGTGCCTTTCTCCAGCAGCAACAGGATTTCCTGCGCAAGGAGCGGATCCGGACGCTTCAAGGAGAGCTTCCCCGGTGGATTGTCGTGAGGCCTCTGCCGGAAGGGAAGACCGTAGGCGTGGGCTATGATCTCCAGAACCCACACATCTGAAGTAATGGCACGCCATTCTACAAGATGCTGCGCCAGTCTTCCCCCAACCGGCGAACCATGGGACATGGCCTTATGACTGAGCTGACACGGCTGCAGCAGTGCCTGAGGGCAAAGAGGCAACTGCCCGAGCAGCTTTGGCACCTCGAGTACCTTGCTTTCCACCTCTGGTACTCATACGGTGGCCCCTTTGACTGGCAGCTCCTCTCGATCTACCAAAGGAAGAGTAGTACCGAAAGGAACATCCCCTCCATTGCTGTCCCCTAGGACGAAAAAGCAGAGCTTGGCGTACTGCAGCGCTCAAAGACTTTGCTGCAGCTTTGGAGGTCTGCAACCTCTCAAGGCTCTCGTCAGCCTTGCTGCCAAAAAGATGAACACCATCAAAGGGCATGTTGAGAAGCCGGGATTGCACATCAGGAGCAAACCCTGACTTCCGCAACCACGCAAACCTGCGCATCACGGTGCTCGCCGCCATGGACCGGCTGACACAGTCTGCCATTTCCAGACCCGACTGAACGGATTCACACCTGGCATCCTTGCCATCTTGGACGAGGGCTGGAAAACCATCCCGTTCCTCCCCTTCGGGAACATTTGCAGCCGCCAAAGATGAATCTTGCCAAGGCGCAAACAAAGTTGGCTGCCTTTAAAGCCATACCCCCAGAAGAAAATACCTTCTTCGCCCAACCATCAAAGCACTTGTCGTCCCTATCAGGAGGGGTGGTAGGGTACGCAGCCTGCTTCGCTGGGGCCGTAGCCGCCTGCACCACCAAACTCTCCGGAGTGGGGTGCGTTGACAAGTAGCAGGGGTCACCACTGGCTGGACGGTATTTATTCGGAAGCAAATTATTCACTGCCGGGAGACTCTCCGGAGCAGTCCAAGCCGCTGCCACCCTTCTTTGCAAAGTCAAATGAAATGGCAACACCGGGTCAGTGGGTGGACCTTGGTCCAGGATATCCGTCAGGTCCTCCTGCAGAAAATCAACAGGTGGAGCAGACCACCCCAAGTACTCAGTCACCCTCGACATGAGACGCCTATACGAGGATTCGGCATGAGTACCAGGCTCAGGCCTGCCAAACTCCACCTCCGGAGAGGGGTCAAGACCACTGGCGTCATGTAAGGACTGACGTATGTCTTCCATTTGACTGTGACCAGACAACAGGTCATCGGGAACCTCAGGAGGCACAACCCCCTCCTCATCCGACCCTTCTTCCACCACTGACATGTAATCCAAAGGCTGGAATAAATCCATCCTGGGGGAATGACCAGAGAAGGGCTCAAAAACAGGCCTCACTGACTTACTGAAAGCCTTCCTCAGAGTTTCCACAGCCCTCCCGGGCACCTCTGGTAAATTTACCTCAAAAGGTGTTGAGGGCACCGATAGAATTGGCATTGGCATTGGCATTGGCGTCGACTGAGGCGCCGATGACTTCGACAACTGCTTCGGAGCCAGAGCCTCGAGAGAGAGTCCCTCGACGAACACGGTGCTGATGGTGTCGATGCCTTCTTAGAAGGCCTCACAGGTTCCGACGGTCTCGAGAGCGTCGAGGACCGGGACGGGACCTGGCACGGCTATGGCAATCAACCTTGTCCGATCGGGACCTCGATGGCTCCCGATGATCGAGTCGACGGTCCGAGCCCATAGGCGTGCAAGCGGTGGCTCTAGCACATTCCTTGCTGGCTTCTCTCGAAGGCACGGACGGAACGATGCCCTGCAATTCGAAAATCGCCATCTGCTGGCGGAATCCGTCCCATTCGGCCGGCAATGAAGACTTGGTGGGACAAGTCAACCGCCGCCTGGGAGAGTCCTCCGACGAGGACAGGGAAGGCGACTGGTGACGGCGCTTCCAAGAATGCCTAGAAGAGGCAGAAGAATGGCGGGACCCACTCCGAGACCCCCTGGACTTACGCCGACGCGGAGAGTCGGCCCTCAAGTCATCAGTCGAAAGCCCAGCAGATTTCGACTTACAGGTTTTAGATAGCCTACCTACCGATAATTTCTTCTTTCGCTCCCGCAAGGCCTTCGATGTCAAGGACTGGCAGTCATCGCAGTCGTCGGTGCCGTGGCTTTCGCCAAGCCACCAGAGGCAGACATCGTGCGGGTCCATGATGGACATTTTGGAACCGCAGTCCCGACACTTTTTGAAGCCCGACTTTGGGGTAGAACAAGACAAAGACATTTTCTCAATTCAAAGTATAAGAACCGAGCGTGCCGAGATTCCGAAGCGAACACGTTCGCAGAAAAAACGGAACTGAGGCTACGGGCACCGTGCGTCCTAGATATAACATCCGGTGACATCGACCCTCAACGGAGGTCCTCGAGGGACAGCATATCGACGTCATTGACGCAGGATGCCTACGCCGAAAAATTCTGAGGCAGCACAGCTGTGGTCATTACTGTCATAGATGTGGAATACGTCGGAGGACACAATCCCCTCGAATGAGGAAATGTGAGATTTCAGAAGGTGAGAGTTGCATGTGAAGAGACCACGGTTAGTTCCAAAAGTGCAAAGTAGATACTGGAGACCACAATGGGTCAGAAGAGTATTAGATGATACTGTTGTATTGGAAGATAGTAAGACATGGAATAAGGATACGGTCGAAGAGGAGGGGAGAGAATAAGGTGAGATGGCACTGGTATGCTTTAAATATGGCCACATAAGAGGGCCACTAGAGGGTGCACAGATATAGTAGCATAGCTGTGTCGCTCTTTGTTCACTGGGCACTTAAGGTTCCTGAGCCGCCATCAATGCACCATCATTGGTGACACAAAGGTCCGCATATTGCTTTCCCAGACCGCCTGAACACCTGGGCGAAGCCTGGAGCCCATAGGAGTACAGATGCCAAAATGACATCCAAGTAACTGAGCAGCGCGACACAGTGCGACAAACAGATCCTCCCTCTTGGAGTGGGAGGGCCAGTCATGGCCTTCAGGACACAGGGGGGAAGCCCCACCGCCTCTAGGACATGGGAAACTCTTAGACACCCTGGAATGGTGGGAGCACTTGGAGGAGGAACCCAGAACTCTGACTGAGGGGGAACTGGCTACCAGGAAGCAGCCGGTGCACAGATTGGAGTGAAATTGCTTAGGAGTGGGAACACCTCGCAGTCACCTCCATTGAGGGAGAGGCTATCACAACACACCCCCTTCATACAGCAAGGGTCCACCAGATACAGTGGGGCAGGGTAATCCCCTGTTATATCGTAGCTTGGCAGGAGAGATTGGCAGGGGAGATTGGCAGGGGAGACGGCTCTGCAGAAGACCTTGTGGAGCAGCACCAAAGGAGGAAGGCGAGTGGAGGTGTGGTCGGACTGCCACAGACTGGGGTGGCATCAATGTGGACTCCCCCTCCCCAACCCACAGGAGTGGATTGTACATTCCAAAGGCGGGCTGAGGAATTGGAAATGTCCGTAATGCAGATGCCTAAGGTGGCGATTGGGGCCAAGCCCCCAACAAGGTATTGGTGCACGGGGCGAGAACCGGCATCAGTCTTCAGCAGAGTGTGGCATCAGTCTTCAGCAGACTGCGGCCACCCGGGTGGAGACCCCAAGTTTCCCGCGCTATATTGAGCGTATTGAATATGAGATCATTGCTCAATTATGGGGAGCATTGGCCCAATACGAAGAGGGTGGAGGACAGAGGCCCGACAGCAGTATTCGCCAGTAGGTTGTCTCCATGCGATCTGCCCTGAGGGAAGGAAAGGGGGCTTGAGCATCCTGACTGCGTTGGTGACCCCCTGAATGTTGCATTTCTCGGCTTCCATGCAAGAACACTTATAAGTGTTGGGCATTCTATACACAAGCAGCTTCTTCAAGGATTGTCTCGCTTTACTATCTTGGTGCTTACACCCTTTGTGATCTCAGCCCTGGGACATTTGGCACAGGGGCCTTGTGGTGATTGGGATCAAGTTTTCCAGGCAACCTATTGATGAGCTGGCAGCAGATCCTGCAGAAATATCGATTGTTGGTAGCCAGCGAGGTACCACCCAGAAAGACAGTCAGCAGCGGACATTATGTCCACAAAGAGAGACATTGCTGCACTTTTAGAGGAAATCTGAACTGAAAACATTAGACCGGAGAGCGGACACTGTGGAGGACAGGCTGCAGGGTCTGCAAACGGAGCAGTCTGTTGAAATCTTGGAAATGCAGATAGACAAGAGGCTTTCCGAGGTGGAGAGATGGAAATGACCCTCAAGATGGACGACTGAGAACTGGGAGAGGAGGTACAAACTTAGGTCCTTTGGATTTCCCGAGAAGGCCAGTGAGACGGAAAGAGACATGGTCAAGGGGTTCCCGACGTGGTCCAGCTTCTATTTGGAGATGATGCAACAAATGAGCTAACCATTGACAGAGGGAACAGAGCTGGGGTGCTGCCAGGGGACCATGCTCAATCTCGGTGTATTTTCACCACTTTGTGGAAAAGACGAACATTTTGGAAAAGCTAGAAAGGCAGAATTAACTTACAATGGTGTTACTAACACAATTTTCCAAGACCACTCAATGTTCACCCTGGCGAGATGAAGATTATGTTCCCCGCTCACGCTGTGGCTAGAGGGATGGGGGTGAGATACCGTTGCGTATTCCCCTTCTCGCTAGCCTTTGAATATGGTTGTAAAGAATATAGATTGCTGACGGAGGAGGACATACGAGGGACCATCAGGGACTTGACAGATGGGGATGGTAACGACTCCCAAGGAAGTACCAAGGGAGATTCGAAGAGATGAAAGGGGAGAGACCGGAGACGCATCCCTGCTTCAAAGAAACTTAAAAATGCTTAATACCTCCCCCCTCCGCAAAGGTCTTGAACTCACATGTGGAGGTGGAACAGTCTGTTGTTTAAATGGACATTTTCAGGTTTGACCACGTTGGGAGGATTGTGGTATGGAGAGGGGACACATGTAGGGAAACGAATCTTCACACAATCTGGGGGGGTGGAGGGACAACCAATCTTACTGCGTCCTAATGGTTATCAGGAGTGCGGTTAGGGGGTTTGGTGAAGGGAAACACGTCAGGGGGAGGGCAAAAATGGAGTCTCAGGAAAAAAAAGCATTGTGGCTTGTTAGCCCAGTGATTCAATTATTACTGGTGGTTCAGTCAGGGGAGGAGACTGGCAGCAGTTCATAGCTGGATGTCGGGGGAGGTGGGAGAGGGAACGAGTCTCCAAGGGAAGAGGGTGTTGGGGATGTTTTGGTTTGGGAAGGTTTGGGTTTTTTTTCCAAGTGATTTTGTGTATGCCATGGGGCGCAGTCAAAGTTTCCATGTAGGCAAACTAGTGGATTCATTCAGTTGGGGAAGTAAATCAAATGGGGTAGAAAGGGCTTTGGTTTCCCTGGTCGAAGGGTAGTCCTTTAAAGGCAATGGTGATTGGCTTCCTGAACGCTGATGACATTAACTGTCCCTCGGAGAGGTCGCTTCTCACAAGAATTCACACGCTCCAAGATGGATTTCCTTTTCTGACAAGAAACTCATTGGGTGAGAGGAAAAGAACCGAAACTCAGACCAAAGATTATTGGGTAAGTCTTCCAAGCGTCGTTCCCCACAAAAGAGAGGGGTGGCAATCGTAATTTCCAATGGCATGGGGCTAGTAGTGGAAAGGGCTCTCCGTTTCTTAAGGGAAAGATTCATGGGAACACTGACAACGGGGACAAGATACAGCCCCATCAAGGGTCAGGTCACCTTCTAGGAAGGGGTGAAGGATAAACTAAAGATAGTTGTGGAGGGCCCGCTCATAGTGGGAAGTGACTAACAAGGTCCTTGACCAGTCCAGGGACAGGAAAAGTATGGGGCCACCACGGTTGACTCAGCAAAGGAAGGTGACTTGAAGAGAGTTCACAGGATTAACCAGTAGTTGGTACAATGGACTCCTTGAGCATCCCAATATCCTGTGACCCCCTTTTACATTCTACTCTTTGGTACACTATCATTTTCGAAGATTGACTACATTCTTGTAGAGAACAGCTTGTACCGCCATGTTGCTGGCTCCCGAGTAGAACCAGTATCATGGTCGGACCACGACATGGTTTGAACAATGGTGGGAAATGGATGGGGGTCACCACGGAGAGGCAGGCGGAAATGCAATGACTCAAAGAGACTACCCGATCTCTTCTAGCAGACATAAAAGAGTATTTTGACTTGAATGACAACGGGGAGGTGGGTTTGTATACCTTGTGGGAGGGTTTCAAGCCAATGATCATTAGGGTGTTAATTCGGATAGGGTCCCAAAGGAAAAGAGAGGCTAAGACAGGAAGAACCTTTGAGGCCCAAATCTGCAGAGGTCCAATCAGGGGGATCCCCAAATAAATACATGACTCTAGACCAGGCAAGGAAACTCAAAAAATATATAGCCTGGCTTAAAGACCTTCTGATGCATGACATGGAGAAAAAGCTTCTGTATCTCAAACAAAATATGAGAAGGGCGATGGTGGGGGCCATTTTGGAGTGGGCTTCAAGAATTATTACAAACTCCTGTATAAGGCTGAATATGTCTGAATATGATTGTCACAAATCGCGTAGATTCCTGGAAGTGTTACCGATAACGGGTATTTCTGGGGAATCGCTCTCTGCGATGGAAGCACAGATAACAGAGGAAGAAGTCATACAGATGATCAGGACGATGAAAAGGGGCACAACACCTGCAGAGGATGGGTTCAAAGTCAAATTATATAAATTGTACCAATCCACCCTAGCCCACCATTTAGCTAAGGTTTTTAACAACGTACTAGAGGGTGGGATACTTTCAGAGACAACGATGGGAACCATTATTGTAGTAGTTCCTAAGGAGAGCAAGGCCCTGACCAGGTGCACATCATACCACCAAATTTCTCTTCTCAATACAGATGTGAAGATGCTGGCAAAGCTATTGGGAAATCAACTAGAGAAAGTATTTGCAAAACTTGGTTCACGGGGACCAGGTGGGTTTGATTACAGGATGACAAGGATGGGATAAATATCTGCAAATCAATTGATCCAATGCCTTTGGCACAGGAATCTGGCCTTGATGCACCGCTGCTCTCCTTAGTTTCTGAAAAAGCTTTTGACAGGGTGGAATGGCAGTATATGGTGATGCTTCTGGAAAAAACAGGAGTGGGGGATAATCTTCACAAATGGGTGGCAGCTCTCTATATACCGCAATTTGTGCAAGGAATGGTCAAAGGCAGTCTTTTGGACCAGTTTCCGTTAACCAGAGGAACGAGGCAAGGATGTCTCCTATCCCCTTTGCTGTATGCGCTCACAATGGAACCCTTGGCAATAGCAAGTCGAGAACACCATGGGATTCAGGGGATCAAACAGGGAAACGTGTAATTTAATCTCTCCCTCTTTGCTGATGACATCTTGGGCTACCCGGTGAAAATTGACACCTCTCTCCCCAAGTTACTGTCCCTCAGACACCTTCAGGTCCTTCTCGGGGTTGAGGATCAATACTACTAAATCTTCCATCATGTTGATGTGAATGTTGGACTCCTACCTAGATCATAGGAAACAGGTGCTAGACGTAATACCTTGGTGTTTTTACCAAGAGGTTTATCAAGGTTATCAACAATCAACTTTGATCCTCTTCTGGATGCCGTTAAAAGGAACTTATATAGGTGGGGCCCGCTCATACTATTCCTGGTATGGATAGATGACAGCTGTTAAAATTAATGTCATCCCTCGCCTCATATCTTTTTATGGCTTACCTAAAAGGCTCTGGAGATTTTTTTATAGAGACCTCCAAATAGCAGTAAACAGATTTGTGTGGCAAAATAAGTGTCCAAGGATCAAGAAAAACACACTAACCCTTTCAAAGGGAATCTGGAGGGACTTTACCTTGTATTGTAAAGCAGCCCAATTGAGAGTCCTACTTGAACTTCTGAGGGTTGACTTAGGGACATTTTTGGATGTACCAAGAGGCATAGACACACACCAGGCAAAAGTGAGAGACTTACTATGGGCCCCTCATAGGGATTTAATAGGTAGATTTAGAGATTCCCCCCCCCACGAGCCTGGGGGTGCTGTGGTCACTTTGGAGAAGGTGTACATTCACTGAAACACTGTCCTCATAGCCGTCTCACTTGAAATCGGAGTGAAGGCCCTACGTGGAACTGGGGCGGAAGTGCTTCCGTTATACGCAAGCGTGGTCAGATAAGGATCAGAGAAAGCAGGGCACTTGTTCAAAGATGAGGATTTTTTATCATACTTCAATCAAAGGAGTTGTGGGTGCAGAAAAGATCACAATGTGTGACTACCTACGCCTACAAGGGATACTCAGTGACTTAAATGGGGAGACAAGTTGAAGCGCTCTTACCCCCTGTTTGAGGCTGTTATTGACGCTGCAGTAACTAGAAAAATAATTCTACCCAGGATCTATAAGATTCTGATCGTGGCAGAAATGAAGGCTCAGAATTTAAATACTATAACGAGTTGGGGAGCGGGGGCTGGAGGGGGTGTTTCGGATAAGACTTGGGAGAAAATATTTAAAATTATATTTCACAGAAACTTGTTTACAGCAGCAATGGAGCATCATTTTAAGATGCTACATAGATGGTGCAGGGACCCATTACAAATCTCCAGAATGTTTTCCAGTACTTCTCCACTTTGTCCAAAGGGATGTAGCCAGGTGGAATCCCTATCACATATGTGGTGGCACTGTCCTCTAGTACAACAGTATTGGGGTGAACTTTGGGGATTGATGTCAGAAGTCATAGATGAAACTCTTCCATTGGCCCCCTTCAGATGTTACTGGGAGTCCTGCCAAAGTTTAAGGAAATATACAGATATCCCAGAATGTGGGAAGTCATGCTCGGGACAGAGAGAGTGGCAATAGCGCAGAAATGAGGGCTCGGACCTCCTAGTTATATCCGAGGGGCTGATGAAACAAAGAAATGTTCACAATGGAAAAACTAATGGCATTGGTCAACGATCCTATGGGCTCCTTCAGAGATGATTAGGGGTCCAGCAATATGTAAATGGCGATGGAATGTACGTTAGTAAAGAATCGAATTGAAGTTGATCATATTCCCCTCCCTGTTTCTGGATTTATGAGGGTCTGGTGTGGGGATGGCTTGAAAATATTGGGAAGGCGAACCGGGAAGCCTAGTGAAAGGTGGGTATGGGGAGACTTGCCAGTGTGAGTGACATCAAGGAAGAGTAACACCAGAGGGACATAGATGCGATAACTGACTCTTGGGGCGGCAATAAGGGTGGACTATAGGTCATGTTAACAAAGCCTGATTAACTTTCCGCTATGTACTATTAGCCTGATATCACTTGTTATAGTTGGGATGGGGAGGAGGGTGTGGAGTTATTTTGACTTGTGCAGGTTCAGATATGCAATTTAGTGTTGGGGGCAGGCCCCCTGGTCCAGGAGAGTCACACTGGGGGACCGAAGGTGTGAGTCTGTGGAAGGCCGAACTCCCTCCCTTTGCCCAATCAAGAACGTCAGGTCCACACAAGAGACGAGGAATTAGTGCGGTTTATTATGATAAACGCACCACAGTGATCACATACATGGTAGAATGTCCATGCATCTCTCAACGGACCCTGGCTCGCAGGCCAGTTTTGATGGCATCTGACGTCAGGATTAACATAATTCTCAGGAACTGTCTCAAAAACCTATCTTCACTCGGCATAGGCTGTTGAGTAGTAGGGCCAATATAGATACGTATGGAGGTGGTGTGTTATTGGACTGTGTAGTGTCAGGTGGTACGCTTAGCCATTCCCAAAAAGTTATTACTTAAAATGTGTCACAGTGAGAAAGCCCAGTGATTGGTTGGTGACCACCACTGTCCACCCCTAGGTGCCTTGGCTATGATTGGATGAGCCACGAGCCCCGGAGCCTGGGACTAACTCTGTTCCTGGCTGCAGAACAGGTTCAGGGTGAGGGCTGTCATTTGCAACATTGCGACCTTGATGGCGGCTTCGCTCCGGTCACACTAGTTCTGCTTGTACATAATACTGTGAGGCTTGGGGTCCCATTCCTGAGCCGATCACGGCCTGCTAGATTTCTTAAACCATGGTCTGGCTTCAACTATACACGTCTTCTAATAGTCTGTAAGTTAGTGCATTATGGCTGTCAGGTCTCCGAGTGCTCCTGTATAGCGAAAGGCTAGGTAACCAAGCCACACAGTCGCTCTCTGTTTGTTACCAACTAGGGATATGAAAATTCATAGTTTGTAGAATGCGGGTATAGATTTTCTTGTCATGATTCTTCATCTTAAAAAGTTAAGAATGAAATGTCTCTTCAAATAGAAGTCACTAATCATACCTTAGTGAGGAAGCAGTCAACATATCCATCAAATTAGATCATATTCAATAACACAATTAAGTCATTAGTGTAACAAGCATAAGTGTAGAATAGAAGTTGTAAAACAAACCATATTCATAGTAGTGTCAAATGTCATCAAAGAACGAAATCCAAGGGAGAGTGCTCCTGCCACACCATGTGTTATGATGTACTGTTATATTGTGCATAGTTAATTCACAAGTTATTCAGGGACATTCATTTCCTGCAGAGATGCATGTATATAGTTGTACTGAATTCCGGTTTCCACATGGAAAGTGATGGTTGGAGGACGTTGAGGGAGAAGAACAGAAGGTGAGAGAAGGAGAGACAGCGGGAGTAGGATTGTGTGGAGCCCCTAGTACCCATACTTATTGGCAGTCCCCAACAATAACGACAGTTGGCTATCTATTGTCAACACGTGCAACTTGCCTCTCTAACAGTGTGCAAGTATAAGGCGAGTCAGTGAGGGGCTTGTCACTCTAAGGGCAAGAACAGGTTCACCTAACTGGTGTTCAATACGCACAACATTCTCTGAGGCATTCTCTGAACAGCACAGGTTTCAGTTCATTCCTGAAATGCAGGAGTGAAGCAGCAGTGCATATGTTGATTGGAATGGTGGTCCTGGCGTGTAGTTGAAGGCCTTTCTCCAGGTTTCTTTCTGGCAACATTTTTTGTTTCCAGTCTCACAATGTTGTGGTTTCTGGAATTGTTTTAGCTTCATAAGATGCCAGTTTTTCTGCTAGGTACGGTGGTGCAGGAGCCGCTGCATTCTTGAACGTGATAGAAGCGATCGCAAAGTTTATCCAGGCTTGTATTGGTAGCCAGTGTAGTTCCCTCAGGAGTGGGAGAAATGTGCTTAAATGTTTATATTTGGGCTATTAGGTGACGCTTAAGCACCACCTATAAGCCAAAACTATTGCATTGGACCAAAGGTAGGGGAGAGATGACATGTGAGAAGTGACATACAGCCTATGGGTGTTTGGTTATTTACCCACCCATTGATGGCCCATGGCTATGCTAATCCCTATGGCTAGTCCCATCCTCTACCTGCCCCCTGCACGCCCTAAATACATCCTACTGGGATCTCTTTGAGCTCTGTCCATCAAGCAGTATTCTCTAACTTTAGCCTGTAAGTGTTTTAATTAAACAGACTGATGAGGTTTAATGGCTTAAATGCAGCTGCAAATGGCTACAGGGGTAATACAATTTTTTTAACCAAGCGTGCCTTTAACCACTTAATATAAATCTCTTGCATGTGCTGAAATCCTGTTAAAAAGCAACGTCAAAGTCAACAGCTTTGGCTTGAGGTATTCAATATGGATTTGCCAGGTACCGACATACGTCCAGGTAATTGCTCAATTTCCCAGCTGTTGGGATTTATGGTCCGGTAGTACCATTATATCAGTACCTAGCAAATGCTGATTTCATGCCTACCCAAAAGCCCAAACGGTTGGCATTGCCAAAGCTTGTGGATGATGGTGTTTAGTCTTCCTGTGGAATTATATTATTGCTTTTAATGGGGCGAGAGTTATGTTGGGGATATCAGAAAGAAGTGTTTTACCCTATCCATGTGCAGCAGAAACGGATGGCTAAAAAGGTTGATTTTGTAGAGTATTATTATTTGGTACCAATGCGTCTGGACCTTTTTAGCGATGCTCGAAGGGGAGATTGCAGTCAATCGAGTGGCCTAGTGATTTGGTGCTTGTGGATGACTAACGAAAATCCTTTGAGATTCATGTTTGCTAGCCAAGATTGGAGAAGTGTTTGACTGCTAGGATTTCCTGGGAGGAAACAGGGTGGGTTTGACTTTTTGCCATCTAGGATTGAAAGAGCATAAGGTAGCATTGTAGCCATGAGGTGTGGTTGACACAGCGCACCCCATGTATTGCTCTGTATCATATGGGCAATGATGCATGGAGATGTCAAAGTCATGGAAAATAGGTTGCAGAAGCTACACGTAGAGATTTAAGGAAACCAGTGATAGGGTTGAGCCTTGGGGGCAGACCTGCACATGGATGGACAGCATATTGAGCTGAGGTGTCCCATCTGAAGTAGCTGCCCTCCTTCCTGACTGGCAGGTTGAAAACTAGGCAAACACAAATTCAAGTGAACCCCATCGGTGTAGCAAGAAGTGTGAGAAGAGTTTCATGATTAAATGATTCTAATGCCACAGAGAAGTCGAGTAGGAGTAAGAGGCAATGGTCCCCTTTCTCCATCATGAGCAGGGCGTCATCAACAATCTGCAAGGTTGCTGTCTGGGAACTACACCTCACACCAGACTTATTGTCCTGCAATACGTCCTGGTGAGGTATTTGTTCAACTAGCAGTAGAGCAGCAGCTTCTTCAATTGCATTTTCCAGAAACGTGGGGCTGCCAATTGGAATGATATTTAAAAGGATGTCTGAGTCCAATTGTACATTGTGAATTCCTTCCCTTTAAAGGAGAGACAGTCATTATTAATACTTATTCAATTAAATCTGTTTCGATTTACACTACTCCCTCACTGGTTTTCGAATTCTCTTTGTCTGCATACATCGCACTGCTGCTTCAGTCCCCTTCTGCCTCTAATCCATGATGCTCTCCTGGTACAGTCCGTTGTGCCACTCTGGCTGTCACAAGCTTAACACAGCTCTACCCTCCCCTGCTACCTACCCTCTGCAATGTGTTTAATCGTCAAGCCCCACTCCCCCTTCCTATTACCAACACCGTCCTAGGCATTCCATTGTCACTGTCCACTGTGCAACCCTCCTGCTTGCTTACGCGATTCTGTGTTGCACTCTGCTCGTCTCTCGGTTTGTAACAAAGGCTGAATGGCAGTAAAAGACTATGATGTTGGTTCAAAAAGAAGTCATCAGTAGCAGCCCTTACACCTGAAAAGGGAGGAGTAATTCAGGAGCAAGCCATTCACTCCTAGTGAGTAAGTTGTGAACCAGCTTTTAGGAATTCTAAACACAGAGACTTGCATTTGAATTAACTCCGTTGCATGCATCGTCGTGATTGGGGAGTGGCTATAACCCACTTAAACCAGTACACCTCTTACTGGATCTCCTGGTCTTGGTTTCTACTTCTTCTCTCTCCCCTCTTCAGAATCTCAAGGTTGCATTTAATGTATTAATTCCGGGCCGTTTTACAAGCATTAAATCAGGAGTGCAAGAACAACAGTAAGTTGAACACCCAACCACGAAGGTGATTTACACATTCTGAAGGAATGGTGAAGGGGCGTGCTTAAATCAGACAAGGCATTTTTCACAAGCAACCTTCATCACGAAATAAACACGAATAACTGAAATCTGCCCAAATGCAGTGTCGGCTGTCTTGATACAGTCTATTTTTGCATAAACTATTAGTGCTATAAGCCGCTGCCACCAACTGTGCAGCCTAGGGCAGGCAGTGCTACCAGGCCCAGCTTATGAATAACCAGCTAGCCAAGAAGGCGCGGTGAAAAAGCAAGAGGAAGATTATGTCGTCGGGGTTAATTACGATTCCCACATTAGGCTACAAAGCTGCCACACAAAGAAAGACATCAAATGTAAACGAACCTTGGAAACCAGTCCTTAAATTTGGCAGCTGTTTGACAACTGCAAAATGGAAAAGTGACCTCTAACAACTGCGCATAAAAGAGACTATTAAACAGACGAATTTCACATGGAAGGATACAATGCGCGCCAGAGAAAGCTCTCACAAGGGAATAGATAAATGCCGGCTGGAATTTGTATTGTCTTTGAAGGTGCTGATGTAAAGCGAGTTACATTTCAAACAGAGATGCCGCGTGTTACACTATCAGTATTAATAGCGGCTTCAGAGGCGCGGCGCCTGCGGCGCATGGGCGAGCGCCTCCATCTCACCGCCCGCTTCAGATTACGGTTAACAGCAAGCTTTGCCTTTACCTGGTGTGCCATCACGGCAACCTAGGTTTTACAGATACACCATAGCTGACACAATCAAGAGCCTTGCCAAAGCACTACTGAATACTACCGGCAGGGGTCAAGTCCTAAAACTAAAAGTGGGGGGACTCATGAACAAACGCAATGGGATGTGACGTCGCCAGAAATTAGCATATCAAGGTGAAATATGCACATTTCATTAAATTGGCTTCGCATAATCACCCAAATTGCTCAGGACGAATAGCATTTGCCTTTTATACAATCAACAAACACACAAAACCAAAAGAAGATATTTTCTTCTAATAGTGTTTTTGAAAACGTTAAAAGGTGTGCATGTTTTAAACTCTAAACAACCAATACAAATGTTTTCCCTGGAACATGTACCGAAATGAGACATTTCACCTTAAATTGTGTGTTAACTTTCATTAGGTTATATAGTGCCGTGGTGAAGTGTTCTGCCTGCAATTCAGACGACTGTGGTTCGATCCCTGAGGTTGGTTTTAATTAATCAAAGTTTCTCATTTTAGCTTGGGGGGACTGAGTCCACCCTCTGAATAAAGTGGGTTGACTGCGTACACCCGCGTGTTCCCTGTACCTTAGCCCTGACTAGCCGGTAGTACAAGGCAATTAACTTCATCTCAACAGTTCATAGAAAAACATTCTTTCTGATACAACTATAAGACCTAAATGGCTTAGATAGGACTACCAACACTATTGGAAGACAGGCATATATAAATAGTATTACTTTATTTTGGGTATTACAATGAATCTAGCTTTGGGAAGCAAAACAGTGCTATACTTCGATAAGGGTTCGAAGCATGCGTTAAATGGGTGTGGGCGGGGTGGAGGGTGGTTGGACTGTCCTTACAACATTACATCCATCACTGGCATAGGATTTAGGGTAGCAGGGAATAGTTAACATTTACAGTCATGGGAAAAAAATTTAACAGTGCTTAAAAGGGGGTAGAGGATGGAACAGAGGGGGTAGAATATGGGGCATGGTCGTCAGGAGAAATAATAGGCTGGGTGACATGGGTGCATCTTGATATGATATGACATTGCATGGCATCTATAACACGCCTGTACACAGGTGTTTCTAGATGCAAAAGAATGCTCGTTATGTAATATATGCATCAGACTGCTTGGGTATCAACGGCCCTACAGATAAGGTGTGCATCATCCACTTCTACTAATTAAAAATGGCCAAATACTCCCAAAATTCTTTTTCAAAGAGGGAGTAGAAATACCCCCAACCAAAATAGGAAAAAGACATAGAATCTGTTTGGACCAGGAGTGCACGTTGTAACAGAGGAAGAAACTACTATTTTAACTGCCAGATTAGACGAAGTTGACATGTACCTTTTAAAGTGCATGAATAACTAGGTGCAAAGACAGACATTTTACAAAAACGCCAGATTTCCAGTTAAAACATATTTACTCGCTTTTAAAATACTCTGGGAATTCGACTTACATTTTTCCTCCCTCAAAAGAACAAGTTACTTACACGTGGCAACGTTCTTTCGACTGGATGTTCCTCCCACGTATTCCTTATCTTATGATATTTCCAATATCCAGTTTAGCAGCTTTGGAATTTATTTTTCAGCAGAGGGCGATGTGCGTCGATGTCATTCAATCGATCAATGTCCCTCTGAGGCCTCAGTCTCCATGTCGATGTAACCAAAGGCATGTATAGCATGCACAGCGCCCATTTGCTTCAGTTCCGTTTTTACGAATGTAGGATCTATCCCATACCTGACAGTTACTCCTCCTGAGAGAGCACAGACTGCAATAGCAAAGGAAATTCTACTGCATGGTAAGGTTGGGAGGGGCAATAAGGAATATGTGGGAGGAACATCCAATCGAAAGAACGTTACCAGGGGTAAATAACTTGTTCTTTGAATGGATTGTGTCCTCCCACATATTCCTCATCTTATGATAGACTCCCAAAGCAGTTCTAGTATTTCTGGTCGAGGGAGTCAATTTGTCATGACAATTTAGTAGTTCTCATAGGTCTGTGTGCACAGAATGCAACACTGCCTTACCAAATAGGACTTCACGGCCTGAAGAAGAATCCATACTGTAATATTTAGTGAAAGTATGCACAGACGACCATGTGGCAGCCACACACATTTCTTTAACTGGTACTCCCTCTGTAATGCAGAGGAAGTTGCCATGCCCCTGGTCAAATGAGCCCAAAGGCCTTCTGGCGGTTCTTTTCCCACCAGTCTGTAGCATTCAGATATTGCCAGTATTATCAATCTGGATAACGTCTGTTTAGTGATTGCCATACCAAACTTGTGGCCCGAGTAGCCAACAAAAAGTTGGTAATCTTGTCTTAGTTTTGGCATTCTGGTGATAAAGAAACTTAGCGCAAGTTTAGGATCAAGCCTGTGTAGCCTCTCCTCTTCCATCCCAGTGTGCGTAGAAGGGTAAGAGGATGGTAATGTTATTTTCTGAGTCAGATGGAATTCAGATACAATTTTGGGTAAAAAGGTGGGTTTCACCTTAAGGACCACCTTGTTCTTATAGAAAAGAGTGTATGGAAGCTTGCATGATTAAAGCCTGAAGTTCACTCACCATTCGGGCAGATGTAATGGCTACTAAGAAGATGTTTTTTAAGGTTAGCAGCCTCAAAGGACAGGAGTGTATAGGCTCGAAAGGAGCACACATCATACATTTCAACACCAAGTTGAGAACCCAAATCGGTACTTGAAAAGTGATCGGATGGAAAACATTTGTCAATCCTTTTAGGAATTGTATTCTTAGAGGAATTTTGAAGTAAGATACCGCCTCCGAAGAGCTCTTAAATATAGAAAGCGCCACAAGATATCCTTTAAAAGTACCAATCTGGAGCCCCAGATTAGGTAAGTGTAACAAAAAGGATAACACCATAGGTGTATTACATGTAAATAGATCAACATTCTTATCCCTACACCAGCTGCAGAATTTGTTGCAGTGGTACAAAGAATTGCTGGGCTTCTGGCCGAAAGCAAAATCTCCATTACGTCATCCGGGAGGTCCCAATCCTTGTATCTCAGCCTCTCAGTAACCATGTGTGAAGGCTGATTGTCTTGACCTCTGGATGGAGAACCCGACCCTCCTCTCACAAGAGAAGGTCCTCTCTTAGTGGAAGACATATTGGAGGGCAGATGGACATGTCCAGAAGGTCCGGGTATCACGTCCTCCTGGCCCAATAAGGAGCAATTAAGGATCATGAATTTCCCGAACTTCCTCCACCTCCTGATCATGTGAGGAATGACAGGGACTGGAGGAAACTAGTACAGGAGTGGAAATTCCCAGTCCACCACGAACAAATCTCCTAGAGCTGCTCTTGGGGGAAATTCCTTGGAGCAGAACAGTTCATAATTCCTGTGGACACTGGTCGCGAACAAATCCACTTGAGGGGTTCCCAAAGGTTGAAGATCTCTTGAAGGACTTCCTGAGCTAGTTCCCACTCATGGGAGACTGTGCTCTGCCTGCTCAGAAGAACAGCCGCTGTATTCTCCACTCTCGCATTGCCCAGCACCATAGCTGCATTGCCTCTCTGCACAGTGGTAGTGACCCTACACCACCTCTTTTGTCGAGGTAGTACATGGCCACTGTGTTGTCCGTCATTATCAGGACGTTCTTTCCCCATACAGAGGGAAAAAGGCCTTCAGTGCTAGTCTGATTGCCCTTCGCTCCAAAAGGTTGATGTGCAGTTTGGACTCGATGGAGACCAACGACCGCTGGTTGTCAGATCGTTGGCGTGGGCTCCCCAACCTGTGAGTGAGGCGTCCGTCACTACACTACTGTTATCGCCGGCCATGGTTGCCAAAAAAGTTCTCCTTTCAGAATGTTCTCCTGGCAGGCCCACCACCGAAGGTCCTGTGAGCCTCTGCTCGGAATATGTAGGAGGTCTAACCTCCTTCCTGAAAATTGGAACCACTGTGTTCTGAGAGCCCATTGGCGAGATCTCATTCTCAGAACAAATGCAGGCCAAGCAACCACAAAGTCGAAGGCTGGGAGATGCTGGGCACTCTGAAATTTGGTGACCATCTGCAGAATGTCTTGAGCCCTCACCACTGTGGCAAGGCTTTTCCCAGGGATGCATCCAGGACTGCTGCAATGAATTGGAGCCTTTGAGATGGTATCATGAGAGACTTCTTGAAGTGGAGGGAGAAGCCCAGTCTGTGAAGGGAGTGACAGGTGGAACTGAGATGTTCCAGTGCCTGTTCGGGGGAACTCGGCCTGATCAGCCAATTATCCAGGTAGGGGTAGGCGTGAATCCCCCTCTCTTGAGACTCGCTGCAACCACCGCCATTAACTTGGTGAAAACTCTTGGGGTGGAGGTCAGCCCAAATGGCAGAACTCGAAACTGATCATGAGAACCGCCAACAGCGAATCTCAGGTAACTTCTCTGCTTGTGATGGATTGGCACACGACATTAAAGCATCCTGAAGGTCCAATGATACCATCCAATCCTGAAGCTGGAGGGCCTGAACTTGTTCAAGTCTCTTAAATCCAAGATGGGTCTCAATCCTCTGTCCTTTTTTGGAATTAGAAAGTACAGGGAGTACCAACCCTTGTTCCTCTCCACTAAAAGGTACTGGTTCTATAGCACCTTTCTCTAGCAGGACTAATATTTCATGCATAAAGAGCAGATCTGGAACTTTGAAAGAGCTGTTCCCCGGTAGATGACTCAGGCTTTTTTAGAACGGGAAGGCATTAACCCCCTGGGCAATTGTTTCTGATGCCCATGCATCTGAAGTAATAGCCTGCCATTATTTCAGATGCTGTGAGAGTCTTCCTCCCACTGCAGTCTTGTGAACTAAGTCCTCAAAGAGGTTTTGGAGTGGCTGACGGCAATGTAGCTGGTGCTGAGGAGGTCTTAGTACCTCTTCCCCATCCACCACAGGGGAATTTTCTTTGGCCTCTTTGAACGGACTGTTCTCTGCCTTTTCCAAATGTGGAGTAGTGCCGAAAGGACCTACCCCTCCAGGGCGTTCCAGTGGGGCGATTTGGAGGTTGTCTAATCGCAGCACCAAGGGATTTGGCTGCTGCCTTTGAAGTTTGCAGTTTCTACAGACTTTCATCAGCCTTGCTACCAAACAAATGTTGACCATCAAAGTGCATGTTAAGCAGTCTGAATTGTACATCTGGAGAAAATCCTGACTTCCTTAACCAGGCAAACCTGCGCATAACTGTACTAGCTGCCATTGCTCTACTGATACTGTCAGCAGAGTCTAGACCAGTCTGGATGGATTCACAAATGGCGTCCTTTCCATCCTGGACCACATACAAAAACCCATCTCTTTCTTTCCCTTCGGGGATATGGTCATCCGCCATGCATATACACTCCCAAAGGGTATGAGTGAACCTAGCCAACATGCACGTGGCATTTGCTGACTTCAGGGCAATATTTCTAGCCGAAAAAAACCTTCTTGGCAAGAGCGTCTTAATGCTGATCATCCCCATCAGGAGGGATAGTAGGGTAGGCATATTGGCTTGTGGTTGAGGTGGCAGCCTGTACCACCAGACTCTCCAGAGTTGGATGCTTTGACAAATAATAGGGATCAAAGCTTGACACCCTGTATTTAGAAGTCAGTTTTGTGTTGACCACAGGATTCAATTCAGGCGCCTCGCAATTGGTAGTTATGCGCTTTTGTAAAGCTGAATGAAATGGAATTGGGTCTTCCTGAGAGCCCCTGTCCAGAATATCGGTCAGGTCATCTTGTTTGAAAACTGGGCTTGATCTACTCCATCCCATGTACTCAGCAACCCTTGACATTAACTGCCTATAGGTTACTTCTGCATGATCAGATGGATATGATCTGCCAAACTCTACCTCTGGTGAGGTGTCCAAACTACTGGCATTATGTAGCACTCTTGATGGTCCTTTATTCTGGATTCTTCATATATTAGGGCCTCAGGAATTGACAGCGTACCATATTGGAGGTCCAATGGTTCTGCGTCCTCATAAATTGAGGAAAGAGATTTTTTTAAAAGTCAGCCTTAGGAAATGGGGTATATGTTTTTTCAATGATACCCAATGGTGTCATGATATTCGTCGACAAAGGTGCAGAGATTGTAGATACCGTCGATGTCGACGGGTTCGATGCCTGCGTCGAGGGCTTTGACGCCTGTAGTATCGAGGAGCTCGAAGCCTGATGCGTCAACGACTTTTACTTATATTTTTGTGACGATGGCGTTGACGAATGGTCTTTCGGCAAACATGTCATCGATGACTCGGTCCTCGAAGGGACTTTTTCTCGACTTGAGGGATCCTTAGAATGCTCTCAAGGAGTTTTGCTTGCCGGGCCCAAAGGCGCACATGTCTTATTTTTATGCTTAACGGGTCTTTATACCTGAGCATGGCTTTCGACAGTACTCGAAGGGGTCAAGGCCGCATTCTCAAATACTTTCATCATCTTCAGCCTAAATTCTTCCCACTCAGCTGGGGAGGCTGTTTTTGTTGGACATACGACCCGTTCCACAGAGGTACTCTAAGATGACGTAGATGGCGACCTATGATGCCGTTTCTTCGAGTGTCTTGACAATGAGGAATGGTGGAAACCACTTTGTGATTGGGATCTTTTACTTTTATTATGGCAAGGAGAAACAGTTCTCGACTCGTCCTATGTCTTTTTGACAGAGTCGATGGGTACTTATGGATCCTACCTGCCGCAAGTTTCACTCTGCGTTCCCTCAAGGCTTTCGATGTCATGTACAGGCAGTCCTCCAACTGAAACGAAGGATGAGCGGATCCCGGACACCACAAGCATATTCTGTGGGTGTCCATAATAGAGATCTTCGACCCGCAATCGCAGCATTTGTTAAATCCATATTTCGGATAAAACGCAGATGACTAAGCCATTTTCGAAGATTTCTCTCGAACATTCTCACAAAGGAAGCAACTGTACTGTATCCGAAGCATTAGCGTGGAAAAACGGAAACTGATGCTGAGCGCTATATATGCCTTCAGTGATTTCTACATCGAGACGGAGGCCTCCGAGGGACATCGAGTAAATAGACATCGACACGCAGCGCCCAAAAAAAATTCCGAAGCAGCGTAGCTGGATATTGGAAATATCATAAGATAAGGAATACGAGGGAGGACACAATCCATTCAAAATCATTTTACTCCCAACATAAAAAGTAGAGAGTAAAAGACTCCCACTTCCAAATCTTATCTGGAGCACCAGGTGTGATGCAGGAAATGCATTGGAGGGACAGGGCATCCCTGTCCTGGTCCTGTACTCCTTTTGCATGTGTGTTCTTTGATGTTTTCTGCACAGTAGTCCAGGGACTCCTGGCAGTGCAGCTCGTCTTCTTTTTTGTTATGGTGAACAGACCCTTGGGATACCCTTATGGCACCCATAGGTGGGGGTATAACCCCGCACCCCTAGTGTATGTTTTTGGGCACCTGTGTGTGGCCCACACAGCAGGGTATGGGCTGGTGGCAGCTCCATGCTGAATTTGACAGGTGCTCTGGGTATCCTCCATTTTGGATACCCAGGCCATGCCATTGGAATCAGTTGATTCCTGATAGGAGACAAGATGGCTTCTGCGACCTCTTGCTTTCTATTGCCCGTTACCTTTTTTTCCCCCAACGTCCTGGGAAGCGCTGATTCTGTCCCTTCCCCTGACTGGCTGGAGCCTTCCCAATGACTTTATGTTGTGGGTACACCCTTGGGGTGGGACCTGGGTGAATGTGGTGTGTGACCAATATACATTGCATGTTATGGGTGTCTGGTTTCTAGTGTGTGACAGCCGTGCCCGAAACTGGTATGAATGCGGTGTGGAGTGCTGAATGGCTGGGTGCTTGTCTCAATCCACATTCCTTGTTGTGAGTGTCTGGGTGGAGAAGAATGGCCTGAATGCACTGTGAGCCTGATTGGCTGCCTGCCTGCTCAATGCCCCTCTGGATGATTGGCTGCCTGAGCCTGGCCCAGCAGTGTGAATGAGTGACAGAACAGTATATCTGGAGACCTCTCACTTACTGGAATTGTTCAGAAGCTGAAGTCGAAACATGATGCTTACTCTCAAAGCCGAGCTGGAAGAAGAATTGCTGCTGCTTTCCTTTGTAGCAAGCTGCTGTGCCTTCAAGAACTGATCCAAGAGAGGACCTGGCTGGGAGACCTCTTCCCACGCTACGAGGGAACATCGTGCACCAGCTAACCATCACCAAGGCTCCCTGGAAGTCAGTCCTCAAAAGGCTGCCGACTAGAGACGGGGACCGCCGAGGAATCTGAAGTGAAGCACCAGGACGTCGGGGCCGTCAACGACCATCACCGTCGACCGAGGTTCAGAGGACCGATGTAACCTTGTCGAACGGAGCCACAATGATCCATTGCCTAAGCCACTTTGAAATCAAGGACTCCCTTGCTCATCACCGTCGACCGCTTTGTCCTGCCAGAGAAAGTCAAGGTCGCTGACGAACCAAGGAGAAACCGCCAGTGGGATTCCTGCCACCCAAAGTCCACAAAGACGCAGACAAAGATCCGAAAGCCAGCCGTGGTCGAGTCCCGATTGCCAATGCCAAACGCTGATGACCCGATGCCCTTACTGGGCCTACATTCATCGATCTGCTTTGCGGCAACAAACTCTTCATCAAGGTGTACCACATGCCTCATCTCCGCAGGACATCCACAATCGATCGTCGAGCACTGCAAGGACCGAAGCTGCTGCTTCAACGATCTTGTTCACCTTTTCTTCGAGGAACCTTGACATCCGTGGTTCCTGCCTTAAAGGGAGTTCACGCAAGAAGGATCCGTCGACGACCCATCAAAGAAATCTGATAAATCAGGTACATTGGGGTAGTAGAACATTTTTAGAAGGGAACAAGACTTTGCTAAACAATATATGGACTGGGCTTGTCAGTATACTTTATTTACAGGTTGCCCAGGACGGAGGATCCTCGCACAGAACTGTGTCTTGCGTAGGGACAAAGTATTCTGCCAATTGTTTAACCCAGCTTGTTTTCCACCCATGTCAAGTGTTGGTTCACATTGTCATTAGACTTGCATGACATTTACAACTGTCAGCAGTTGGTGCATTTTAAAGGAGTCAAGAGTCAACTGTGGTACCACATAGATATTGTACATATTTATCATTATAGTATTGCCTGAGCACAAAGTGTGTTATTGTGTGTGTACATATTCTGTGCCTTATTTATATAAAGAACTGTGTTATCACTAACACAGTGTGTGGGCATTCTTTTGTTGGGGTTTGGGGCACTACACTGTACTTAAGAACCAACCTGCATCACCTCCTGAGAGCTATGCCTTGATTGCATGTCCATCGCTACTGTTTAGAGAATCTTGGCTGGGGTGTTCTGTGCTTCTACTCTGACAGAGGACAGGAGTACAGATGACCCCCCCCTCCAGTCTTTACAACGGGTATCAATATACTTTCTATGGCTAGCATCTATTTAGAGTCACCTCCTTTGAACAGGCTTCCATCAAGTGGTTGGTTTGGAGTATTAGCAGTTCATTAGTTCCAAAGTTCCTGTCACACTATCCTTATCCTACCGGTGCAGGTGCCCAATCTGCTCCAAGTGTGCAAGTCCTCAGATTGTTTTTCTGATAGGACGTCTGTCGCAGTAGCATAGGAAGCAGTGAGAGTCTGCTGTTCAGCTCCTACATGGAAAAGAAGGGTGGGCACGAGTGACTCTAAACAAATACAAGCAACAAAATGACTATTACTGGCTAAGTCACATCTGTGAATCGGTTTATACTTGCAGACTTTGCATAGACTAGCAAGCAGTACTGAAGATCTGAAGATGGTGCATAACCAGCAAAAAAGTGTTTTGGCATTCCTTGGTCCAATTGGGACTCTGCTTTGGTATATATACACACGATAGTGTCATGTAAATGCATGCACTGAACTCTATATTGCAACCTTGCAAGTAGCATGTATGGGCCTTTTTACAACCAAAGCAAAGGTTAAATCAATATCCCTTGTGGAGCGAGCTTCTGCAGTGGAAGGAAGAGATTTGTGCACTAGTTTATAACATTTCTGAATTCACAGCGTAATCCACCATGCACTGGTAGATTAGGTACTGGACACTTCTCCCGACCTGTTGTCAGAGACAGAAAGAATAGGCTAATTTTGCACAGTGACTTAATTTGGTTCATGTTAAAACAGGACCAAACACAAAGTTTAAATAGTGCCCTTTTACCCTTTGTAAGTGGGATCTAGAAATATGCTGGGTGTTCAATAGAGTGACATTAACATTTGAAACACATTAAGGTGAAAAAAGAGGATGTGTTCTAGGTACAACTTAATTTTTGAGGGTTGCTACACAATGTTAATCTATGGAAAAAGCTTGGCGTTCTCTGACTACTAGTAGTTTTAATGGCTATCAAAAAGGATACGAGGAACGAGAGATGCTTTAAGTAAGGGCCCATGTGTCTATACAGATATAGACAACTGTTTTATTTTCCCAATCCATAGCAGAATGTGACAGGGTTAAATATAGGCATTTAACTGCTCCCATGAAAGCTTTAAATACCAGCACTATCCAACAGGACACATTGTGTTGAGGTGGTTCATGCTGCCACTGCAGCCACATGTACCATAAGGGAATTGAAGACCTATCTAGCAAATTAAGTAGTTCAGTGACAATGACTGCAGGGAGCATTTAATGTGAAGGACATGTCATTTTGCACCAGATACCAAACCTTTTCCACTTACTAAATGTAACAGCTTCTAGTACTTTTTCTTGTCTCTCAACGTAGATCCATACAGCACTGAAGAAGATTCAAGTGACCAAATTCTATGACTTCAGGAACGAGGCTGCCATGTGCATAGTTTGTGGATTGGGATGTGTAATCTGTTGGTTCTGTTGTGTCAGAATGAATTGGGGGCAACCCGATTGGCATATCTAGTGCCATGTGTAGAAGATGGAAATACCACATCTGCCATGCCCACATACGTGCAAAGAGTATGAATGTAACTTTCTCCTAGAGTAACTTGTACACTAATTTGTCTACGAGGACAGTTGGGGACAAAGTGTTCACAAATTTCTCTGTCCGATTCATCCACCGAGAGTTGCCTAATTACCCTGGTTGTGGGTACCTGAAAGCAAAGGTGGGGCAATTTGCATTTTTAAATAAATATGTCTTGATGTCCGCATTTTGGGATTTCTTAAGAGTGTACCTGTGTTCAACTCAAATTCATGCTCCTACACAACTAGCCTGCTCAAAATGTCAGACAGTGGGGAATCACCAGAACGTGCAGTGCTTATATATATACATCTATGCCTTGGGGCATACAAATGGATGTGCTGGACCATTTGTGAAAATGCTGCACTTGCTTTTTGACGTAGAACAAGGTTGTGGTGTTGTGGCTCCTTACCAAAGTGCTCTTGTGGTCGATAAGGACTTGAACACTGTTCAGTGATCTCCTCGAAGCCAAACAATATATTAAGGCTGGCTTGCGGAATCCAATTGCCCTGAGCTATAGAAGTCTGACGGGGAGCTCCCCACACAAGCATGAGTCTGCCATTACGGTCACCTGAATGGGTGGATGCACAAAAGGGAGGCCCTTTAACATGCTTGCAGGAGTCCACACTTAAGGGCTAATACAACCTTTAGGGATATGACTAACAGATAGTGCCAGTTGCCTATAGCGTGTGACCATTAAGCTGCAAAACACTCTTGTAGAGTACACAAGTGAATTAGTACAAATGGAGTGATATATATCCAAGAAGCCAACATTCCGAGCCATTTTATTATCTTTCACACTGTTAGGGACAGGTGTGGATGATGAAGTGTGTACTTTTTATTGCAATGGAAAAGCTATAGACATGGCTTTGTCCATTTCTGCTAACTGAACATTTTTTGCTTTGTTGTGAAATGGATGTCACTTTTTTACATTTATTGAGAACCTTAGTTGATGGAGAACAATGATCCCTCATTTGGTGTTGCGATACCACTGGATGGTGGTGTTCCAGCTTATGAGTAAAACGTCCAGGTTGGTGGAAACCTAGTTTCCCTCTCTGCAAAGGTTGCAGCAACCATGGCTGGTACATTTGTGAATATGTGCAATGCGAATGCTATTGCAAAAGGAAGTATTGCATGGGTCACCTGACTACCCTCTGAACCAAGGGCCCAAGTCCCTGCCCTCCCCAGCTGCGCTGCCTCCTGGCAACACTGCACTTGGGGCTGTATCTGTAACCCTACAGTCCCCCTAACTGCACAATTTTTCACTTGCTGCTCGGCACTTAACTTTGCACTGCCACCTGTTCGCCGCACTTCTTGTTTCTTGATGTTTAGATCCTATGTCCTGCACTTGCTCCTCCTACCCTCCCCTCTGCACTTTTCCCATTTCCTCTCCCCTGCACGCTCTCAATGCCACTGGGCCTAGTAAGATCGTCGTCCTATCTCCCCCTTGTTCCCCTCTCCTTCCTCGTTGGGCTTTGAAGCACTCGTTTATGGGCGCGCTATAAATAAAATATATCACATCATACTTTCTGCCTTGAACCGGACGTAATGACGATGGCTGGAGATCATATAAATAAGAAAGAATACATCTTTCATGTCTAGTGTCGCTATGCAGTTCACCTGTTTTAACAGTGTGATGACCGCCTGATGGGCGGTCATGCAGAAGATTTGAGGTTTTACAAACTTGTTTGCCGGTTTAAGTGTAAAATTCGTCTCATAGTTAAATATTTGTATGGAACTAGAAATGACTGCGTAAATATGTGTGCTATTCTTGTGAGATGGCACCTTCTAGATTACCACCTTTTGCAGAAGGCTGATTATTTCCTCACAAAAGAGCCTTAGTTTGATGCAATACATCTAGCACCCACTTTTCTTTGATGATCCCCTGCTGTACGTGGGTAAATGATGTTATCCTGCTCCCCAAGAAGATATGTGAGGGGATCTGTATGTTGGAGTCATTCTTTAAAAGAATTACCCATAGGGGGTGTCTCACGTTCATAGCCTCTAGCTATACTGGGAATGGAAGCTAGCCAGTGCAAAACTTTGTTAACCTTGTCCCCAATTTCTCGGGCCAGTTTGAGAGACCCTCTGATGGCTGGTTCTGAAAAAGCCTTTAGCAGATTAAGTCGCAGATTGCGCCTAACACTATCCTGTAAATTGATTAAGGGAGGGTTTAAAATTCGTTCCTTGCCTTCTCCAAAGAATAATTAGCTGGCTTGCCAGACCGATGAAACTCTGGACGTGGTTTGTCTATTAACATGTCCTGGGTTTCAAGTCAAAAACCTGTACACAGAAGACAGACGAACTGCTGCTCTTGCTACCCGGGCAAGTTTCTGCTGAATCAACAGTATTTCTAAGGGCTGTGTTAGGGGCTAGATGACCATTGTGGATGATATTATAAACCTGGTCCTGTAAAGTTGATGGCAATTATTTTGATCAGGTCTGGTTCACTCTACCACTACATATGATTGTATGACGAATATATAACCATGAAAGAGAAGCAACTTCAATTACAAGCAATAAATAGAAATAAATCCTATCCAATCCCCTACTGTTAATATGCTTATAAAAATACATCATTAAATAAAAGCTTGTTATTGTCAAATTCATATAGTAAAACAGAGCTTTCCACAGACTAGGGAAAAGGGAAAGGAAAAAGGAGTCACCATAGATTTCTTTAAAAGAACCACCATGTTCATTGATCACAATAGTCTTTGATTTCACCATATATGGGAAAGCAATCTAACTGGGTGTGCATTACTACACCATCAACCAACCATGTTTGATCAACAAAACCTGCTTCCTGTGCGTGGTATTCTCTTTAGAGCGTGAATGCATTCAAGCTCCTCTTGAGTAGGACTGAGTCAGTTATGATAGGGCATCCAAAAATTGCCCACACCACTGCAATGACATAAAAGAGTGCACCATGTATCAAGCACAGAACCACATGTTCTCACTGTCCCACATTTACAATCTGCAATGCCAAAATCTGAAACACCACCTACCTTTATGGTGGCGATAAGACTCCTACGTATCTCATCCACACTTCAAAGACTCAGATGGTTATCCATTAAACCAACAGGGACAAACGCACTGCTTTAACACTCACAACGGAAGTAAAAAAGCACAATCCACACCTGTTGCATTATTTATTCCTTTTATATTCTCTCTGTCATAAACACCAGCAAAAACATGCATAACCAAGTATTTCCCAGCCCCCATGTCAATGTTCATAACAAAACAGGGTGCAAAATCAGCCTCACAGCATTACAAAAACACATAGCCCCATCCACCCAGTGACATTTTTTGACCACTGCTCACCTCACTGTGAAAACAACCAGAAAGTTAACAATGGAGTAGGGCAGACTAAACCCAATACATGCAAAGGCAACTCTATGTAATGCATCTAGTAATACCATAGCAACAAAGCTTTTCTATCTTACTATTTAGCTACTTTGATCAACTGGACATTCGCACAGTTTAATCCAAACGTGACGGCACCCACAACTCAACTCTTCGCCGGCTTTGAGATAGCCAGCAAGAGCATCGTCCATCACTCAACATAGAAAATGGGCTTCCGTTTGCCCTGTTGATCTTTATCATGGCATCAGACTCTTTGCCAAATAAGAGCGCCATTTTTCAAAAGGCCAAAACTTAATCCAACATGTCATTTTCAAACTCTGAGACCAGCAAACCATTGTTAACTGAACGTTGTGGTAAATCACAAGATGTAAATCTTTCACAGAGCATGGCAGAATGCCATGAAATATCTGGCTATCAGTGCACAAAAACTGCCAATTCAACATAACATGTTTTTGAATATTCAGCACATTGCACATCACAATTTGAAGTTCACTGAGCTAAACATACATACACAGGAGGTACTGCATGAATTGACAGTTTGTGAAACAATTTTGGGTAAGGTGCTACATAACAATTTTTCCTACATCAAAGCTTTATTAACACATATCAAGAATGGATTGCACAAATAACGCTAGACAGTGGAAAAACCATCATTGTATCACAAAGACATTGTGCCATTCTAAACCCTCATTGAGTCCCGAGACATGACTATGCATTTTTAAAGTAATTCTCTGTTCGAATGTCACAAGTCTTTGGTTCACTACTTCCTTGTTGGATGCTCGACAACCAGTCCCTCACACAGAGAGCAGAGAGAAGAGAGAAGAAACCAATTTCCAGGTGGCAGAAGGAAAGAATGGATCTTACAAGAGGGTGCTTAACAAGACAATAGCAGCCCTCCTACTGCAACCACAGATTGCAATGACGGTAAGTTGACAACGTTGGCTCAGAAAGGAAGTCTGTAGTGCGGGAAAAGATGTCAGTGTGAAAGGGCCGCATTTCGCTCTTTGGAGTGTCATGGGGAAGGCACACAGGCCATCATAGACAAGACAAAATTAAATCAACCGAACTCTAGTCCCTACAGTCAAAAAACCCAACCCACAGCCTTTAAAGCCCAAACCAAGAGCAAGGTTTCAGATTGCCCCATCACAGCGTTAACAGTCCTGCAAGTTCCTTCCTGGTTGCTGAAAACAATCATGGCAGACACTCTCCCCTCCACTCCCATCTAGTCATCTCCAGCTGCTACTCTCAAAGCTCTCACTCAGACTGCTTCTCAGTCCAACAAACACAACCATCATTCCACTTGGTTTTGCAATGGCAAGGCCCATTATCGTTTCTTTGTCCCATAATGGTCCCCCTTAAAATGGTAGGTAGGCATCTTGTTCAGGCAGCAGCGGCAGCAACAGATTACATGGAGCAAGCTGCATGGCTATTACGTGGCAACTTCCACTTCAAGCTAATTGCTCAATGTGCTCCTTGTAACCAGCAGTCCCTCCTCTTCCTCCAAAGATATACGTTTGCATATACCACAAATGTGCGTGATCAAACTACTGTAAGGAAAGGCTTTGTTATCAACAGTAAGACAGACGCACGTGGACACAGTTAAAGGGTGTTTATTGAACTTCAATTGAGTTTGAAAAACTATCTAATCCTAAATCTAAAGATGGGAGCAAGCTACGACCATCAAATAATGCTAACACAATCCTAGTGGTGTCTTGTCAAAATAAAAGGGCCTATACTAATAAACCTATTGCCAATTCTTACCTCTAAATACAAATAGTGTGGAAAACAATGTTATGCAAAAGAAAAAAGTGTTCAAGAAATAATATGTCGGGATATTCAAGCTGTTTGCTTTCCCTTCCCCAGGTTTTCGGCCCGGGATAAGGCGGCACACTCAAGCTTAGCAGTCTCTGGCTTCTCTAGCACGAGGGTGCAGATCAAAACTCCAACATCATGGCCTTCTGTGCCAAAGTCTCTCTGCTGTTCAAAGTCCGTTCTTTCAGAGGGCCTGATGCAACAAATAAATAAACGTTCCCTTCAGGATTCGCCTACGCACACTTTTCTCATGTGATTTCCTGTTCACCCCGGAAATCCCTCTGCCGGGATCAGATCCATTCTAACACAAAATCTTCAATCAGTCTCCCTCTGCTGTGCTTGGATCAACTTTATCTATTTTGCCATCAACTTCCTTTACTGTAGCAACATCGAAGACTTTCCTTTGTGCACAGGAATGTGCTTGACGCATTGCAGGACCACTTCGAATCACAATCCTTTTCCACTCTTTCACTTTTGTCAACTCTCCGCTGGACATTTTACAGAGACATTCGATAGAGCACAAATGTGGTGCCAGACCACTCAAGTCAAAGGTATTGTATATCTTGGTTTCAAAGTTCAATCACTCATCTGCAGTTCAACTTTGCTGACATTGGTTATCACACGCGTTTCATACAATGTTCGTCCCAGTGCTCGCCATACAATGTTGCTGCTTGCAGCCTTGGCTTCAACACAGGCCGGTCTTGTATCGGTCTCCCCAACCCACCAGCTGTGTTGATTTCATAGATGCTGCTTTGTTGTTGGAGCCCAGGACAGTATCACGGCAGTTGGCGATTCTCCCCGCCTACATTATCAATGCGGGAGGGCCCCAGGTACCTCCGACACACAATGCAGGATACCTCACAGCCTGGTCTTACGCTTTCTATTCGAGGTTTTGTGAAAGTATCGGTTACTTGTTGCAAAGGTCAAGGGAACATCTCTCTTTGTGATCCTCTTCAGTTTCGTCATCTTTCTCCTCGTGTTAAACAGCCATCTTGGAACTGCTGTTTCCTTGTGTGCTTTGCCTTGCTCAGAGAGTGCTCTATGTGGGGAAGTGTAATGAAGTCAGGTGTGTGTGATGGTCAGTAATTGCCTGAGCCTGCCTGATCATTGTATTGGGACACGTCAGGTATACGGCTCGTGTGTTAGTCTGTTTTCTCTCATAGTGGGCTGTCAATAAGAAAGTGTTCATGTTGTGAAGGGGCAGGTTGAGTTCCTCAGTATCCTACCTGGTAGGACGGGGTAAAGGTGTTACAGGGAAGGGGAAAGCGTGTCTCACCATCCGGTGTCCCACTCCCACTCCCCGAACACCCCTCACCCAGGTGATCATCCTGCACGGGTCCACCCCCAGGAACTAGATCCAAAAGCGATGGCTGTGTCCTGGCCACCTGGATGACAGATCCCCAGGGACTAGTGGGTGAGACACCTTCTGGTACCCATAGCCCAACTGAGAGAGCGGGAGTGGTGTGGCTCAAAGTGAACCCTGATAATTTTCATTAATGTAACATTTCAAGTTTACAAGAAATTGTGTGTGTATTTTTCACACTGTTCACATCTATTGGAGCTGTTAAAACTATAAACGCCATTTCATTAAGAAAGCATTGCTGATGAATGGCACATGACCACGGGGCAAGTGAGAATCTTGGATACAAATAAGCACCTGTAATGGAATCGTACTGAAATGTCGCCCTCATTTGTGCGCCTCGCAGTCTCTGCAAATTCGGGGGTGCACAAAATGAGGGTGACATTTACTGCGCCCAAGCAGAGCCGGGGTTGTGGGGGTTTCCCACACTCTACTTGGGTGCCGTAACAGGAGTCAGGGGTTGCGAGGGACAAGAAAGAAAAAAAAGAGAAAAGCTCCCTGCAGCGTCAGCTCCTCCCACTTACGCCGCAGGGATAGCAGGGTTTAGGCGGCACATACAGAAGTGTGCCGCCGTAAAGATAAGTGGGGTGGGGGTACAGGGAGACGAAATGCGGGCAGGGGGGTGCAGGCATAGTGATCTATGTGATCACTGTGCCGTGCTGTAATTGGCGTCATCATTTTCTTACCGGCGGCACAGTGATCACATAGATTCCCTGTAACAAGAAGAACCAGCCTTCAAACAAGTCCATGAACTCTGCAGATTTGACTATGATTATAGCTGGTCCCTCCATCAGCCAATGGAACAAAAGCATAGCACTACTGGGTGTGGGTTCTTGTGATGCCCAGGAGGTTACTGGGGGAACATGGCCGACTTTATGAATGGAAAGTCCATCTTTCAAGTGAGAAGTTGGTAATTTGCATAGCCCACAAAACAACCAGAGGATGTTGAATCTATTATAGGCCAGCTGAATGCAAAAGGGGGGGAAGTGGTGATCTAGGATGATATAGGATTGTGTATAGGTGCTATATAAATAAACAATGTGTTTCAAAGCGCTTCAATGCAAGGGAAGGAACAAGGGAAAATACAAACACATTCTTACAGGCCATGAACAGTAAGGATGTGAAATTAACTATCGTACTCGGCCTGACGACATTTCAGATAATGCAAGAGCTAAGACATAGATAAGGAAGGGAGGGGGAGAGTGGGAAGGAAATGGAAACAGACAGGCGACTACCGTACTAGGCCCAACGACATTTCTGGTAGAGCTGGAGAAAAACAAAAGGTGAGGGAGAGGGGTGCAGAAAGGGAGGGGAGGAACAAAACAAGCGACTATCATACTAGGCCTGACGACATTTCAGATCGTGCTGGAGGGGTTGTGGGGAGGAAAAAAAAACAGTAATGGGAGGGTGGAGGAAACAGACAAGGTTGCTATCATATTAGGTCCAGGGACAATTCTGATAGAGTAAGTGCATAGAAGAAAGTAAGGGGAGGAGATAGGAAAAGGGAGAAGGGAAAGGAGGATAGAACAGAGAGTAAGCGGTCAAAAAGAGTGGAGAAGCAAGAGTGGAGAGCGAATACAATTGCAGAAGTCAGTAGTAACACATAATGTTGCAAGCCAGGATACAAGATGAAGATGGGAATAGCATGATTCAGGGCCACCATGAGTACAAGATTCAAAGGAAGTCCAGCATGAGAGTTGAGAAAGAGTGACGCACCGTGAATGAAGTCCATAAAAGTCAAATCCAACATTGGCCACAAGACGGTGATGGCGAAGGAAGGCACCAGATGGGCGGGGCTTGCTAAGTGGTGAAAAATAGCAGCAGGCAGGAAGGCACCAGGTGGGCGAGGCTTATGCCAGGTGACCTAGATACACTTGCACCTGCTCCCCATCTGCAAAGGAAAAGAAGCTGGAGGGCTCCTTAAGTAGGGAAACAGAGCGGCAAGCAGGAAGGCACCAGGTGGGCGTGGCTTGCTAAGTGGTGAAAAAGAGCGGGAAGCAGGAAGGCACCAGGTGGGCGGGGCTTGCTAAGCGGTGAAAAAGAGCGGCAGGCAGGATTGAAGGCACCAGGTGGGCGGGGCTTGCTAAGTGGTGAAAAAGAGCAGGAAGCAGGAAGGCACCACGTGGGCGGGGCTTACTAAGTGGTGAAAAAGAGCAGCAAGCAGGAAGGCACCAGGTGGGCGGGGCTTAGGTCAGATGACCTAAATCCACTTGCACCTGCTCCCCATCTGCAAAGGAAAAGAAGCTGGAGGGCTCCTTAAGTAGGGAAACAGAGCGGCAAGCAGGAAGGCACCAGGTGGTCGTGGCTTGCTAAGTGATGAAAAAGAGCGGGAAGCAGGATGGTGGAGAGTGAGGCAAGAAAGGGTGGAAGGCTGCTTGGAACGTTTCAGCTAAAATAAAACATAACATTGCTGCTTCATAGCAGCCGAAAATATCAAGTGTGTGTCTCATTATGTTAAACTGGGTCATCGCCCGGCTTTCAACAGATGGAATACCAGACCGCGAGAATCTAGACATGAGAGCCGACTGGTATAAGCTTCCACATGTGTAAAATGGGTAGTTTGACATGCTTCTCCTTCTCGTTCCCACTGAAAGGGAACAAACGACCCCGTTTTAGTCTTTCAAACACTTCATTGAAATTACTCTCCCGCGTAGGTTAAGACTTTCAACTCACCTTCTGAAGAGTTGAACAGGAGCATTTCCTTGGGCGGCAGATGGGAATCCACGATAAACTGCACCTACTACCTTTTGTCTGATCCTATCACTGCATTCCATCTGAGAAATCACTTTTCTCCTTTGCCCTGGCACAGCATCTGAGGGGAAGCTCTTGCTGGAAGGATGCCGGCATAAGTCAGGCAGAGGTGAACGATTCCCCCGGTACCTTGACGCACAGCAACCCTTTCAAGAAGGCGAGCCCAGTGCTGCGTTTCCTCCGGCCTGAAAACCCACGTGGCCTTCGCAGATGATGTATGGACTGGTTGAAAGGATCCCCTTGTGGGCTGCTAAGCTAGCTGGCAGTAACATATCCCAACACCTCGGCAGGCCTCCCCAAAAATAGGAGGGGCCAAGTCGCCAAACAAGGCCTACATTTACCAGTATTCTTTTGCAGTCGCAACTAGTCACAATCGAGTGTTTAGGGGAATTAGATCTGTGGTCTCCCGGCCCACGGCCTACATACGAACATGACTGATATTACAGAAGTCAAAACTGAGGGACGTGACCAAGCTTCACCCATAGATCTGAGCTGCCAGAGGCACACACCATGAAAGAAAGCGCATGAACCAAGACTATAAATAGTCACGCCCATGGGGTTAAAATGTCTGCATGTTTATTGAAGGCAGAGGAGACCAAATGTACCGGCTTACTGCAACACACTATGATCTACTTAGTCCCAAGCTCTGTGCCTTTGTTGGAAGGTAAAGGCTGCAGTGTAAACCCTCTTTCTTTAGCCGCTCATGAGCGCCAACCTCCTCCACGCATCCAAGGAAATAAAAGGTTGATACAGGAAATGCATGGATTTTAGCTGAAACAATAGAAATAAAAGGCACATAGGCGATTCAGAAATCCCTCCAAGAGACTTCCAGCTGATGTGTTGCAGGGAATCATAATGAGTTTATTTGTTGGACAGGAAACTGGATGTGGAAACTGTGCCCCACTGCCCTTGACAGGGAAGATTTGACAAGTGGTCACATATCATGAGCATTAGCCAGCCAGATAGCACAGCGAGTAGAGCACTCGCTTTGACATCCGTGCATAGCCTGCCGACACAGGTTCATATCCCGGCAGAGCCAAACTCAACCTTTCATCCTTCCGAGGTCGATAAAGGAGTACCACACACCATGGGTTTGTAGCGCTATATAAATGCAAAATAATTATGAGATTTAGCCTTCCAGCCTTTTTATATGGATGACTCTGTATGCTGTAACTTGTAGGCCCATATTTAAATAATAAACAATGGAAGTGCAAGTCCCAGAATGCAAAGTGCTGTTAGCTAACAATCCAGGAATTAATAATGTTATGGGACAGATGGCAAAAATAGAATAGGAGGTGACAATGGGCAGCATTGCATGAATGGAGATTGAAACACAAGTGGCATGGCTTACTTGCAAGAACAGTTATAATGACCATTCGCGTTGGACAACGGTGGGTTGGTGGGGGCAGAGCAAGGATGGAGGTGGCAGAGCACAGGTTGTGCTAGCACACAGTGGAAATGCAAACAAACAATTAAAGGTTTCCACCATGAACAACGCAGCACGTGATGGGCTGATTGCCACAGATGTTTTTACCGTTGAGCTCAGCTTTTCCAAGTTGTCACTTGACCTTGGGTCATGAAAAATTCTGTTCACATAACCTGAAGCGTCTTTCGAAGATCAATGAGCACGAATGTGTGCACAAACTACTTTTTCTTTCTATCATCCCCTTAACTGAATCGAATTGGGCGTTTATATTGCACGTCATGCCAGGGACCAGGCCTCGAGCACAGGACCGAGATTCGAACCCGTGCCACTCTGGGTCTTGCATTGCCCCTGAGGTATCCATTCACCACATTGACTGATCAACTCCATTCAGCTATTTCTGACACTCTGTATGATTGAGGACTCTCTTAGCCTGACCTCGGCCAAAACAGAAATAAAATTCCTCCCTGCAGCTACTTCAGATTATCCCCTCTTTACTTAGTTTCCTTTGAGCCATCATTCACTCCCCATTTGTCTTGTAATATTGGGTGTTATTCTTTATTTCTCACTCTCCATTTCACAGATCTTTTCTCTTGCTCGTTCATATCACTATCAACAATACAATATCCGCAAAATGCTAACTTGTCTCCCTTCTCCACTCTCACTCTTTGTTTCGCCTTTAAATGGGTCCACAGCCATGCTCCTACTTATCACCCCTCCCTAGTTTGGGTGCACTCCAAAACATCTTCTATGGGCTTAATTTATTTTCTGTTAACTGTTCCTCACCCTCCTTGTGCTCAACCATTTTCCATGCATTCTCTCAGCTCATCTCTACTATGGCATGATCTACCCTATTCCTAACAACCTATTTTTCCCCTGGCTTTTTTCCGATTTTCTTAAAACTCCTTTCTCGTCTCTCCCACATTGCTAAAGATCATAACAGATGGCGGTTGTCTTCTTTTCTGCTCATGTTCTTTTATCACTGCTTCTTTTGTAATTGTGTACCGCGCTTTGGAATTCGTGATTTTAAATATAAATTAAAAAACAAGGAAAAAAAATACAATGATACATCATCGAGTGGCCCAACTTGACCCGCAACAAGTTGACCTTAGGGGTGGCAATTGTCCTTTCACAGCCTTTAACTGATCAACCTAGAAATTGAGATCTAAAGCCAACACAGCTGATTCAACAAGCAAGTCTTTCAATGCATCTAAACCGGATGCTGGAGACTGAAATTGGGAATTCGGTTTGTCAAGCAGTCCAGCTGGAAAGGGCCTGGGATGGTGGCTGAAGGTACGGTCCCATGGATGTGGCGGGCCAGAGAACACAGGCTTAGGGGATGCATGTCTGCTGTATTAAAGAAAGTAGACATTTTGCCAATGGAATGGACGAATAGTTTATAATCTTTTAGTATTCCACTATTTGCTATACAGTTTGGTTTAGAGTTTGCCTCTATTTTCTGCAATTGGTCAATTGCCTCCATGGTAGAGAAAACGAAAACGATTTTGAGATACAGCTCCTATCATTCCTACCAGAATATTCAAGAGAGAGGTTATGCTAATGTCTCGGGAGGAGAGCTCAGGAGCATCGCACTCGCCTTGAAAGCAATACGACGTGGAGCAACACAGGTACGATTGCCGGGTCCGCGCTTTTAAACCTCTGGGTGTTCAGCACATTTTTTATTTTTATTTGGCATATGGTTTATTTCAAACTTTTGCCATCACATATAAACATTTAAGTGCGCCTTACAATATGCATTACAACATCGAAGAAAACAGAAAAGGAAGAAAGGAAAAGAAAAATAAAACAAAAGAAAACAAAAAAATAAAACCATACTAACTTCGAATATATGATGAAATTATCTAACATACTGTTATCGTGCAAACATGCAATAAAGTGACGCTTATATATTGTCCTGTTGGCCTTGTCATGTTGTGACAAAAGTGCATTAGACCACCACTATGATATTTACAAAAAATAAGGCTGCATTATCATCGAGTCCCGTCTACTTATAGAGCGTTTATATTAAGATAGATTTGTTAATGTCTCCATGTTTCACAGATGGAGATGTCCCTCTCCCGCTATAGAATTTCCCATGGGTCAGTTCTAAAATCTCTCTTCGAGCATTTTTCCCAGCGCAAAGATCCATTTGCAATTTTTGCTTTCTCCAAGCTTGTGCCACCAGATATCGACTTCCATTGTTTGATGGTCTTTCATGACGTTACCTAGATATTGTGTTCTCAGCGATTCAAGCTGCTTGCACGTTAACACCACATGTTTTAATGTTTCGTTAGCCTCATTACATAAGCAGCACCTATTGTCTTCTTGCATTTGTTTCCTAGAGGTCAATAATACCTTGGTTCGATATAGGTTGAATCTGGTTGAATCTGAAACGCATAAATGCTGCTCGATATCTTGGACTAGGACATTTGTTTAGGGCCTTCACTTCATTTGATTGATTAGACTTTTTTGCAATTTTTCATGTAATTTGCAGGCGGTATTGGGGATATAAATTCATTTACCTGTGACTCTGGGAACTGTAATGGCCAGTTAGACTAGGTTTCTGGTTGATCGGAACATATGACAAGTATGAGAATGGGTGAAAAGATATAAATTGAAATTAGGGACATGCTTGATAACTTACATATTCATAACTGTTGTACATTTTATGAAAACGGCAAAAATGTGACACATGGCCATGCTACATCATACAGATTTGGTGGCCGGCTTATCCAATTCCCCATGATCAGCTAAAACCGAATATATGTTTCATATGGCAATGGCTAGTACAATTATGAAGTTAACTAGTTTTTGCCAAAAAGTTGTACAGCGAAAAACAGGATGATGACAAATGGAAAAAGACAGATGTGCTCTCCTCCCCAGAACCAATCCTGACTGGGGGCGGAGAGGGGGATGGTAACTGTCCAATCCTAGCGGCAGGGATAATTAGAGGGTACTCCCCTAGACTAAAATTAGTGATGTCATTTCGGCTATATAAGGGGGACTGTACTAGGACTCAGACAGACAACAACCAGGGAGGACAGAAAAAGGAGGACAGAGAGAAGGATGCTGAACCTTACCCTCTTTTAGAGTGGAGTGACCAGGCCCCCCTGCCCTTTCTTTCCGTAGTGTCCTGAGATGCTGCAGGCCTTCCTGAGTCCTTAAACAAAGGCTTGCTATGTAAGTAGCAATAACCCCAGCCCTAAATTGCATAAGTCCTTCATTTTGCAAGCCACAGTGTAAACGAATTTCCATTTGCCACGGTTTGTTACCTTTTGCATTTGTTTTCTCCCAAAAAATGATTACTATTCGCTAAATCCATGCCTAAGTGTAAGCAATACAAATTTTCTTCCATTCTGTCCCCTGGAGGTTTTGAGAAATAGTGAAAACCCCATTCTTCCATTTTGCTCCCAAAACAGGTTTTCCCTTTCTTTGCTGGCTTCCCATGTTGTGGTGGCGGGCTTCGCCCCAAATCCGATTCCCCTGACCCCCTATATTCCTACTCCTTGCCACTGCCTTCCATTCAAAAGAATCAAGTTTAATTGATGTTTGGGGTGAGTGTTGCAGGGGGGAGTGCTAAGCTATAGGTGCCCTCACTTTGTGGTAAATTGTTCTTTTTTCTGTTCTGTCATTAAAAAACCGAAATGAACTGTAATAGTATATCTTAACCTGGTTGTTTTGTAGAGGTTATTGCATTTTGTGTTGCCACAACATTGGTAGCTGTGGCATTGGTTGATTTTCCTTTTTCATTAAATAATGCATTAATAAATATCCTATTGATACACACCGGCCTGGTTCCTGGTCTACTGGGACAAAGGGTGCTGGTGGAGGTTGGGTGTGAGACGGGTTGGAGGCCTCCTTAAAAGAAGTTGGTTGTAATAATAAAAAGCGTCATCTTGTGCGCCACCATCATTGCAAGGGGAGAGATCCTTGTCTTGCAGGTGCTGCATAATATATCATGACAGCGTCCAATATCCAGTCAGTTTTATGATCAGGTTTACCTTTCAAGATTTTGAATTGTATTTTAGAATCATTAAGCCGGATCTTTCAAAATAATGTTAATGAATTCCACTCAACAATTGCATACAATGTAAGTAATCCTAGTTTGTGACGAATCAGTTGTACTGGCAGGCTTTGTGGAAGATGGGGGATTTTCTTCAAGAAGTGCCCTTCAATTGTGGCCCAGATCTTCCATGATAGGCAGAGGACAGTTTCGGCTCCATATGTTACTGACGGGCTCACCTTTGCTTATAAAAGCATAGTATTGGTGTTAATGAAAATTTGCCATATTTCCGATGGATTAACCTGCCTTGTGTTGTCAAAACTTGGATCTTGGATCTTCTAGCCATTAGCTGGTTGATATCCGACTTGCTTGAGTTAATTTGACCCCTAAGTATTTTGCTTTTGTGGTTGTGGTTTGAATTAAGGGCTCCTTTGCCTGCCAAATACACTTAAATTTCAAATTGCTTTTCTTCCTTTTAAAGCTTCAAAAAACAACTATTGTTGTCTTGGCCGTGTTGAGTCTTAGTCCATTTTTATCAGTGTTAAGTATTGAGAATATTTAGCTTTCGTTGTAGGCCGATTTTGGTCTGATCCAGTAAATTTAGATCTGCATACAGCAAGCACACTATAAATAACTAATTTCATTATATATATAAAATGTTATTGTGTCTTTTACCATGCACTGTTGCCACTGGCATGGTCTCTTGGTGCTCTAGTGGATCTGCGATGGAAGGTGTGTTGGGGGGCGGAGGGGTTGTCAGTGGGATTGAGAGGGAGAAGAGCAAGAAAGCTTTGATGTGCTGTTGGCAGCTTCAGTTCGGAGAAACTAGTCATTGAGCGTTGGTGCGTTTTCAGTTTGTAGCCGACATGTGGTGTTGAGGTTTGATTGTGCATGGTTGTTTTATGGTAGGTGTTGTGAAGTGTGTGCGGTTTGTGGTGTGGTAAAGGCATGGTTGTGTCGTGGGAGTCAAAATTCTAAATATCTGGATAGCCGGAGGTTGCAGATCCCCGATATAGAAGGAGAGGATCTACAACCTTTTCCATTCAAAGTGGCAGAGGCACCAATGCCCCAAACTCTGAAACCACTGGTGTATGGGTTATTCCTTTCAGAGGTTTTACTTTCTTGTTCATGGCAAGATGGATGGTCCATGATCTTTTTATGGATTTCTTCAAAAGTAATATTTTCTAAATACAGTTATTTCTACCCCTCATATGCGCATACGGTGGAGCAACGAACTATAAAGCACTTGACCACTCTTTCTGTAACTAAATGTGGTTGTATGTGGGGGTACAGAATCAGCCTGATGTAAGTTTGTCTAAACTGTATGTTCCAAACTACATGGAAACGTTAGTTTATTTATTTTACTCCAATCCCACTATGAGATGTTGCAGAGAACCTGGATCATGGCAAGGCGACTGAGGGATGTAGATACAACAGCAAAATAAGCAACATCACTAATGCGGTCCACAAATAACCAGACAATAGTGTTATGTGCCACAATATATTCGGCAGACTGTAAACAGAGGGTTCCCGGCCACTGAAACGTGGGTAGGTGCACTTAAGGCAGGCACCACCTTTTACACAAGGGATCCAATTCCATGTTGAAAAGAGGTTATAAAGCTACTGGTACGGTGTTATATGACAACACAGAATCTTTATTACAGTATCATTTTACTATGAACCTTTCATCTTTTCTCTCCATACACATCGTTTCAAAACTTAATGTATATTGTGTGCTCGAATAGGCACAATACATTTTAATGGATGTATTCACATGCTACACTTCTTTAATGTATTCAATGGAGAAGGTGTAAGCAGGCATTTCATAGAGGAACAGTAACCATGCACTTTAGCAACAAGTACATCCGAAAACAGGCACAAAAAAGGGGCAGCCACTTGCATTGGCGGCAATGCATGTCAATTATCTTCCAAGAGGTAAAGAGATGGTATTAACTGTGTATGACTTGAAGTACATACCTGCCTTGACAGGTTATGTTAAAAACACATTGTGCTAATCACCATCATAGTGATTTAACAGAGCAAAGGCTCATCCGAAAAACTGGCGCATTGTGCCCCAACCCAGGGTCAGCCTGACTGCGGTCTGTGGCAGAAAGGAGGAGCAGAGGTGAAAGAAAGGAGTGAGTAGGATACCAATGGACAGACCATTTGTAAGAGGTTCGGCGGCGAGCTAATAGGTTTATTGTGGTAGTGAGAAAGCATGTGTAGTCATTGCTGATGGTGCAGGCGGAGGGAGTTCCTGTTCTCATCATTTGAAAAGCTTTATTCGGATTGACCTTTAGCGGATTCTAGTACACCGTTGAGCGGTACTATAGAAAGTCGGCGAATCGTTATGTAATGGATGAAAGATACACTGAAGAGTGCCCTTGCATATGACTAAGCAGAAATCAAGGAAATGGTTTTACAGGTTTCTGTCAAGGGCACCCGAAAGCAGACGCTGGTCAGGCAAACATTTGAAGGAAAAGAGGGACATTAATCTCAACTCATCACCAAGTAAGGAACAAAGCTAACAAAACACAATAATGTCTACACTTCTGGATAAAAGCATCCAGCACCTTCCTGGCTACTCTTGTGACGTTATGCTGAAGCCACTTATGTAGCTAAAAGCAGACAATATCCCGGAGCTCATCAATATGGTTAGGGAAGGTTTCACCATTTAGTCGTCCAATGTAAAGATTTTCAGGCACATTTTGATTTTCATTTTAGAAGGGCCCTCACCCAAGTACTCTTGGAATTATGGGTTTTTCTGAAGAGACAATGCCCAACGGTCGGCCCCAAAGATTACTGATTTACCAGTCACTTTTTATCCCCAAAAAGAAGAAAATAATCCTACCAAAATAAAACAGGGAATACAAATACACACAAATATAAAATAAGTAAGAACAAACTTTCACCTAAGTGTCTAAACCCTGCTTCCATCCATGAAGCTTAATGGAAATATTCACATATGCGTTCCCAGCAGTGGAGTGCCATAGGAGACGTAAAATGATTGCTTGAAAGGTAAAAATGCATCCTGTAATGTGCATATTTTGCTAAAAGCATATTTTGTTGCACCTGTTGCATGCAACAAAATAGGCTTTACAGAAAGGCCTTCTTTAGAGCTAACGTGCATTTTTTATTGCCTACAAACACCCCATTTTGAATAGGAAATAAATGTTTACTCCCTAAAAGGGAACAAGTTACTTACCCGTAACTGTTGTTCTCCAACATGGGTCTGGCATGGATTCACATGCTCATGAATACTCCCCGTCGTCAGGCCGGGAATCCATGGTAAAGAAAAAAATCAGTATCAGTTTCGTTTCTGATCTGTCTTTCTTAGTAGTAACCAATCACTGATCTCTGGGTCATACTGCCCCCAGCCAATGACTGCTCTCTCCCTAAGCCCCCCCCGGCAGCCATCCTCAGATTTGGTAGCACGTAAAGTGGCAGTATGACCAAGTGAAGAGCTGCAGAGGGGTAGGAGGGAGGGCTCGCATGTGAATCCATGCCAGACCCATGCTGGAGAACAACAGTTACAGGTAAGTAACTTGTTCCTTCTCCAGCATGGGGTCTGGCATGGATTCACATGCTCATGAATATAAGAATACACAGCAGTACACACATGCACAACCACGGAAGGTGGCAAAGGCTCAACATTAAGCATTACATAAACTCAACATTAAGCACTCTTACCTCCTCACCAGGCCCACCTTCAGGCGAACAGGTTGCGCAGCACTGCTTGGCCGACTCTGGACTCCTCCCTGGAATCCCGGTCGACGCAGTAGAATCTCGTGAAGGTGTACGTCGACCACCACGTAGCAGCCTGGCAGATGTCCAGCAGGGGCACACCAGACAAGAACGCCGTGGTAGCAGCGATCGCTCTGGTTGAATGGGCTCTCGGACGGCCGGGCAACGGTCGGTTTGCCAACCGGTGACAGTGCATGATGCAGCCGGAGAGCCATCTGGAAATGGAAGCCTTCGAGAGAGCCTTCCCTTGGTTCACAGGTCCAAAGTTCACAAATAGCTGTGACGTCTTCCGAAAACTCTTTGTGCGGTCCACGTAGAACTTCAGCGCTCTAGCCACATCCAGCGAGTGCAAAGTCCTCTCGGCCGGCGACGAAGGTGATGGGAAGAAAACTGGTAACACCAAGGGCTCGTTGAGGTGGATGTCCGACGGCACCTTGGGCATAAAGGAAGGGTGCGTCCTCAGCACCACCCTCATGTCGTGAAAAGTCAAGTATGGAGGCTTGCAGGATAGGGCCTGGATCTCTCCCACTCGTCGTGCGGAGGTGATGGCCACAAGAAATGCTGTTTTCCACGACAGGAACTTCAACGGAGCCAAATGCAGAGGCTTGAATGGCACCCCCATGAGCCTAGACAGCACCACGTTGAGTTCCCATGCCGGGGCAGGAGCCTTCACCGGCGGGAACGATCAGAACAGTCCCTTCATAAATTCCTTCACCAGGCGATGAGACCACAAGGACGCCCGTCCCGTAGTTCTGGTGTATCGGGAGATTGCAGCCAGATGTATCTTGATGGAAGCATGAGCTAGTCCAGCCTTGGCCAGTGACAGTAGGTACGGCAGTACTGGAGGGGCCGTAATCCGCAGAGGGTTAATCTTCTGTGCACGGCACCAGACAGAGAACCTCTTCCACTTATGTCCGTAGCACTTGAGAGTTGAGGACGCCCTGGCCTTTGCAAGAACCTCTCTGCAGTCAGCCGGGATATCGTACCCTCCAAACTCTAGTGCTGCAGGAACCAGGCCTGCAAGTTCAGCGACTCCGGGTCGTGATGAAGGATGGCGCCTCCTTCTCTGGAGAGAAGATTTGCGTCGGTCGACAGCTTGACTGGTGGGGACGCTGACAAGGTTCAGAAGGTCCGGGAACCAGATCTGTCTCGGCCACGCCGGTGCGACGAGGATCATTCTGCACCGGGACCTCTTGAGCTGGTTGATGAGTCGGAGCAGAAATGGCAACGGAGGTAACGCATATAGGAACGGGCCGTCCCAGGGGAACGAGAAAGCATCGCCCATGCTCCTCGGTTGGGGAAACCTGCTGGCGAACCTCTGGCACTTGGAGTTCGTCTCCGTCGCGAACAGGTCGATCTGGGGTTTGCCCCATCGCTGAAAGAGTCGGTCCTCTTGTTCCTGGCGTAGTTCCCACTCGTGGCACTTGCGCAGCTCTCTGCTGAGTGAGTCGGCGATGGTGTTTTTCATCCCTGCCAGATGAAACGGCACCAGAAACATCCCTTGAGCAACGGCCCAATGCCACAGCTCCTGGGCTTCCTTGGATAGGGCCGGGGATCTGGTTCAGCCCTGCTTCCGGATGTAGAACATTGTGGTGGTGTTGTCGGTGAAGATCCTCACCACCTTGCCCCTTGAGGGACAGGAGAAAGGACTTGAGGGCCCAGAACACTGCCCGGAGCTCCAGGATGTTGATGTGGAGCAGCTTCTCCTCCGGGAGCCAAAGGCCTCTAGCGTGAAGATCTCCGGTGTGGGCTCCCCACCCCTTCAGGGAGGCATCCGTCGTCACCGTTGCCTAGTGGGCCGGGGTCTGAAAGTCTGTCCCCGCCACTAGATGAGCGCGAGTGCCCCACCACCGGATCGCTCGTCGGAAGGTCTCGTTGAAAGGGATCCTGTCCTCGAAGCTGCCCGTCGCTTGAATCCAACAGGCGTCGAGGAACTCCTGTAGAGGGCGCATCCGAAGCCTGCACAGGCGCACAAGATAAATGCAAGAGGACATCATCCCGAGGAGGGACTTGATGGACCTCACTCACGCTGCACCTTGCCTAGGATGGCCTTTGTCCTTTCCCCCGACGGCGAGGACAGACGCGCCACTGTGTCGAGCTTGGCTCCCAGAAACAGTGCGACTTGAGAGGGGACCAGGTGGGACTTGGGGAAGTTGATGGAAAACCCCAGGTCCGTGAGCAGCTGGACAGTCTTTGCTGTGTTTTCTACGGCGAGCTCCCTTGTCCTTGCGCGTGTGAGCCAATCGTCCAGGTAGGGGTAGACGTGGATCCCCTGCAGCCGCAGCCGCGCCACCACTGGAGCGAGGCACTTGGTGAAAACCCTGAGTGCCGACTTCAATCCGAACGGGAGGGCCTTGAACTGGTAGTGTGGCCCATGGACCACGAACCTGAGGAACTTCCGGTGCCCTTTTAGAATCGGAATGTGAAAGTATGCATCCTCCAAATTCAACGACGACAGGAAATCGCCCTCCTCCAGCTGTCCCAGCACGTGCTGGAGGGTAACCATCCGGAACTTCTGTGCCTTGATGTACTTGTTCAGTCGTCGCAGGTCTAGGATGGGTCGCCACCCTCCGGTCTTCTTTTTCACAAGGAAGTACCTTGAGCATACTCCGGAGCCCCGGAGCCTCTTTGGGACGAGGTCGATGGCACCTTTCGTGAGCATTGCCCTTACCTCCAACAGCATTTGAGGGACGTGGTTTTCTTTCCTGGCCACGGGAGGAATGCGGGGGCACTTTTTTAGAAATTCAAGGGTGTGCCCCTGGGCCAGGGCGTCGAGCACCCAACGGTCGGTGGAGATGGACTCCCACACGCTGACGAACTTCGCCAGCCGGCCTCCCACCGGGGTGCTTCAATGGGGGCCCGACGCCACGGTCGGTTCAATCTTGCTTGGAGGACACCTTTCCGCCTTGGCCTCCCTGGTGACGACGGCGGCGGGATCCACCCGACTTGCCTCGTCCTCTATAGGCTTCCTGCAACGAGGAGCGGGCCGCTTGGCGGTACGTAGAGGAGCCACCGCCGAATCCCTTGGAGGCACCCTACTTGCCTGCGGAGCTCCGAAAGGATGGCCTTCGCTGCTGGAGAACTCCCAGGGCCTTAGCTGTCTCTGTGTCCGCCTTGATGGCTTGGAGAGACTCATCCACTGTTTTCCCAAACAGGTTACTCCCGTCGAACGGCATGTCCAAAACCTTGGCTTGTACGTCCTGTTGGAAATCCGTCGCCTTGAGCCACCCTTGTCGTCTTAGGCAAACGCCGTTGCCTAGCTGGCGGAAACCGGTGTCGGCAATGTCCGTTGTCACCGTTATGGCGTGGTCTGATGCCACCTCACCTAGTTGCAAGATCTCCAGGGCCTCAGCCCTCTTGTCGTCCGGTAGGCAGTCCAACAGGGGGGGCGATCTTGTACCATAACTCCGTCGTAGCGGGCCACGATCGCGAGGGCGTTGGCCGCCTTAATCGTTGTTGCCGCCAACGAGATAACTCGTCGTCCCATTGCATCCAGCTTCTTTCCTTCGCCGTCCGGCGGGGAAGTTGACGTCGAGGCCGATACCCCCCCCTCTTTCTTATTGGACGCCGCTGAGACGACCGAGTCAGGGGTCGGTTGCACCCTAAGGCACAAAGGTGCCGCATCAGGGACCCGGTACTACTTCTCGTACCAATCCCTCTTGGCAGGCGTCATAGGCGGGTTCTTGAGAAGGGTGAGACCCTCATCCCAGATGTCATCCAGCAGGGGCACAGCGAGGATTGTCTTCCTCTTGGCCTCGCGCCGTTGGTAAAGGAAACCTTCCTTCTCTTCGGGGCAGAGCTGAAAAAGCTCAGATGCCCTGGCGATCATAGCGTGGAAAGACCCAATCTCGTTGGGCAGGGAGGCCCGGGCTGGAGGTGATGGGAGCTCCATCCCATCGTCGCCGTCGTGGCCGTGTCCGTTCTCGTGTCATCCCCAGGTACGGGGGACATGGGCAAAGGCTGAGCAGGCCGCGAGGGCTGAAAAGGCGGGTCTGGATGGGTCCGTCTTCTCTTGTTTGGGGGACTTCCAACGGGCCTGGCTCTGGCTCCTCTGTCAGGCCTTGTTCCGGCTCCTCCGTCGGTGGTAGGGGCAATCTCGTCCTTATCTCTGAACATAAGGATTGTATTGCCAACAAAATGGCCGCTGAGTTGTCCTGCGGCTCCGGTAGCGACGGTTGACTAGGAACCTCGCCGGCGCCACCATCATTCTCATCGTCCCCTTCGTCGGGATCCCTCCCGTGAGACCGGGCCTCTTCGACGCCCTTGTCGAGGCCCTCCAAGACTTCAAAAATTTCCTCCTCGGAGGCTGTGTCCGTGTCCACAATGGCCACCGACCCCCCCCCTGTTTTTCCACAGGGGTCTTCTCGATGGGCCTGAAAGAGGCTTCCCTCCGCGGTGGCAGGGAAACTATGGGCTCCGAGGTCGCCTCCACTGGTGTAGCCTCCACTGGTGTAGCCTCCACTGGTGTAGCCTCCTCAGGCTGCGCCAGGGCCGCCGCGACCTCCTCGATAGAGGCCTTGGCCGGGTGAATCAAGGCCTTCACCACCTTCTGCGGGCCTGTGGCCTTCACCTTAGGGAGAGGGTCACCGCCTCGGTCCCCCTCAGCTGGATCCTTTGAGATCGACCGTGGCCTCTCCAGAATCTTTGCCGGGTTCTCGGCCTTCCTCTTCCCTGAGCCAGAGAGTTGGCTCGTGGTTGATGGCGCTGGAGAGGATGCGCCCTGCCTGGCAGCCGAGGAGCCCGACGATTCGGCGCTCCCAGTGCCCGCGGACTCGTGGTGCTTTGCCTTCTGTTGGGCCCCCGTCGCCGGGGCACCCTCACAGGACTTAGAAGACCGCTCGAACAACTTCTTCTTCTCACCTGACGGGCTCTTTCCTTCCAGCAAGTTGTAGAGACGAAGGTGTCGGCCCCTGATGGTCCGTTCCGACATGATCCCGCAAAATGCACAGTCCTTCTCCACGTGCGTTTTGTCCTCATGAAGGCAGTAGAGACATTTCGAGTGCTCGTCCTCCTTGAACACATTCTGCAGCTGGCATCCAGGGCAAACTCTGAACAGCTTTCTGGGCGTCGAGCTTACTTTCTCCTGGGCCATGTTCGGGTAGGCCCGCAGAAACCTCTGGACTACTCCAAGAAGTGCAACTCGACGAAAACTTCACCCTTGAGGGGCATAGAAAATCCGAAACGGGTCCCCGTTGATCAGATGTAGACACAGTGGAGCTTGAGGCTCTATTTGACCGAAAAATGAGAAAATCTCTTTGAAAAAGCGCGAAAACGGAGCAAAATGTTTGAGAGCTAAACACGAGGACTCCCAACACTTGAGCGTGCGGTTAAAATCGGAGGATGGCTGCCAGAGGAGGGGCTTAGGGAGAGGGCAGTCATTGGCTGGGGGCAGTATGACCCAGAGATCAGTGATTGGTTACTACGAAGAAAGACAGATCAGAAACGAAATAGATACTGATGTTTTCCTTTGCCGAGGATTCCCGGTCTGACGACAGGGAATATTCATGAGCATGTGAATCCATGCCAGAGAACATTATTTTACTAGTTTAAAAAAAAAAACAGGGAGCAAAACATTTCTATTTGAAAATCCTAGAGCGGTGGGTATAACTCTGGCTGTCATTTATCTGAATGTTGGTGCAACCAGTTAACTGGAACAATCAAAACTACAGTTGGCAGTTCCCACAACGGCATGCAACCACTGGACTGCAAGGAAGAGGTAAATCCTCCAATTTACAATATGTCTTAGTTGTCTAAAAGGACGAGTGCTTTGCCCCCAGTCACAACAGTAGAACAGAGGTCTATCTAGCAGGACCTTTGACAGGTTATAGATTAAGATGCCACTGGGAGTCTGGGATTTGAGTTCTGAACCTTCTGCATTTAATCGTAGAATCGTTTTACCATTGTACTGACGAGCTTTTCGACGGGGACCAAAATAATGCAGAAAATGTACACCGCAGATGGAAAAAAACAAGTTTCAACAGGTACGAACAGTGGGGCAAATTGAAGTGGTCCTTTTCTCTCGGGTCAGGGATTCTTACATCAAAGCCACATTTTGCTGACTGTTTGTCAGTGTCATGAAGCAGGACAGACGTGCACTTCACTCTCTGAACAGGTCTCCTGGTTTGTGAGATGCTTGGTACATCATTCCAAATTATTTCAAAGCTCAGCAATGTTTCTTCTTGCCCTTGAACAAACTATAATTCATAAATAATCATTGGAAATGCCAACAGTTTGGGCTTTTGGGTAGGCACGGGGAAAGCACTTGCCAGGCAGGCACAGCCATTGTGGTATTACTTGCCCATTGATGGTAGCACGGGCACAATGGTGGGAGTACCTGGGCATCTAATAGCACTGCCTGGCGCATGTCTAATACTTCTATACAAGCCTAAATGCGTTGCCAAAGCTTGTTCTTAACAGGACTTCAGTGAAGGACATGCAAAGTGCTTATAAATCGAGTGGCTGGTGGCAGACCTGGTTAAGACATTTTTATTACACCAGTAGCGGGTTTACAACTCCAATTAAGTCATCAACTCTCAGAAGACTGCTTTGAAAAAACACTGGCAGGCACTTCGAGTGCTAGATTTGATGGTAATGCGTGTTTAAAGCGAGCTCAAAGAGTTCCGATGAGGTGGTGTTTTGGGCATGTTTTGGGCAGAAACAGCGTGGAAATGGCCATAGGGATTAGCATGGCCAGTCAATGGGTGGCCAAATAACCAAACCACACCTACAGGCTGTGTGCTCCTCCTCATATGCCATTCATCCCCATCTGTAATCTAATGCAATCATTCCGTGTACAGGTATAAACCAAACTAAAATAAAGTGTCCTGTTAATTGACAATCCTACGGAAACTAGTCAATGAAAAAAGGCAGTATGAAAGGGGATTCAGAAAAAAAACATTTGAATACTCTCAGCCATCACAAAAGGAATAATGTTACTAAACACGTGGAGGGTAATCTCAGTGAAGGAAAGTTATACCAAATATTGGAACATTATTACTGCCTTTTTAGGAAGAGTTCACTCCTAAATGGAATGAAACAGAAAGGATGGACGCACGAAAAACTAAAAGAAATAATGAATTAAGCCCATTCGTGTAGATGCCTCTAGGCCTCACTTCACTGTTAAGTTTGCAGTAATGAGTGGGGGCAAGGCAACAGCAACATTATATACACGTTGGTCTTTCTTCTCTGCAAGATGGAAACCTGAACAATACAGAGTGTTAGGTACGTTTGGTGTAGAGTACTGCTCCAAAGAGCAAAGTTCACCATGGCCATGGCTTTTTTAAAATTGACAACTGTCACACAGATGTCTGCTGTTCACGGTGTGCCCGACACCGCGCCCATGAGTGTTTGAGACCAGTCCCAAGTTAAGGACTTTAACACATGACCTAGTTCGTAGAAATGTGTTGATTTCAATAAAGTTCTGTTTTAAAGAGATTACTTTAAAAGTTCTGAAATCATAATAATCCAACTTCACAAACATATAACCCCCAACAGAAATATGTTAAGCAAAATGAGTATAATTGTAGCTTTCAGACTGCAGTTACTAGAATGCAAAGTAATATGTGTCAGGTATATTATAGTAACAATGGCTGTGAAGTTAGGGTGATTTTACACCGAGCCTACCATTTATGATTATGTCCCCCCCTTCCTTTACGGCATATTATCCACAGAACCCCTTTACCTCCCAAAATGTGTATGACAATGAGGGGCAGAGCGCCCGGTCAAGGGACACAAAGATTAAGCCCATACCTAAAATATACCTTGGTGAGTTGAATGTTCCTGATGATAGCGTGCTGGGCACTTATCCGAATCTCGTAAGAGGATCCAGGCATGTTTCTCCATGTTTCTGCAGCACACCAGGAATCTCTCCCTCACAGAAAAAACTCGAAAACCCTAAATCGGCAGGCCAATACCAGATGTTAGGCAGCTCTGGTGTGGTGTTGATTCGCCAGGGAGGGGGAATAGGGGACTGGGAAGGGTTCGGGTATGTGGAATAAAGCAACACTTCTACATCCCGGACACATTAAAATGTCGTTGGCTCTGGGGTGGTCCTTCAGCCATTTATGGGAGTCAGAATGGGAGCAGCTTTGCTGAAACAATGCACAGGAGAAGGAGAGTAAATACCCTCAAACTGGAGGCCTTGGCACCAGCTGGCCAGGATAAATAGGTAGTAGAGCTGTGTGGATCTACAGGAACTCAAATGAATATGGGTGTTGAAATGTGACTCCTGAGAAAATTATTTTGAGGGACTACTGCTATACTTCACAAACCAACTAAATGATTGTATACACACCACAATTATCTCATCAATTTAATTACACTGTGGAAGATCGTTTCCTTAAATGTGTGAATTGACGTCGTCTGTGTACTGCACTCAGCAATATTGACCTAGGAAGGATTCTAGGTTAGTGCCGAATGCTGCCTTCATGGCACTTCGATGAAGGTAAACTGTATAGAAACGTATTCGGGGGTATGGGCAAGTTCAAATGAAGTTCATCCTTAATGAGCCATCATGGTGCATTTGTTATCTCTGAAGATGGTTCCAGCTTTCTGGTTAGTGGCCATCTTTACTTGTTTGGTTACTTGTTGGGACCTAGCAGCTGGCTATGAGGAGCTGGTCTAGTTTCCATGAGGAATCCACAATGGATTTTAGGATGATGAGCATACCTGCTGTTTCAAATACACGCATCAAAGATACTATTCAGCATGAGCTTTGCAAGGTGATGACGTTATGCAGGTAGTGGTTGAAGGGTCTGTTGATGCTTCTGTTGCGTCTTGAGACGGGGGCTACAATATGCTCTTTGGATATTGTGGCTTCACTATTGGTACCGTGAATATTACTCTACAGCAACACAATGTCTACCAAATACATTTCAGATGATCAACTGAAGGGATTACCACACTTCAGTTGCTACTTCTCTTGGCAAGGTACGTTAACAATTCAGGGGCGGCTGTTGCACCGTGACCAAGATGGCGGCTCTTGTTTAGAGCTCCCGAGCCAGTTGCCAACCTGGACGGAAAATCTCCTGCTTTAATCAACATTGCAGTATTTTGGCCCGAGTATAGTGCTGCCGGCAACTCCAGCAACACACTGGTCCATTCCCGGTCTCAATCGGAGACCCTTGTGCGAAGAATGAGATCCTGGCGCGTTTGAGGGACGGCGGTGTACATGACCGGTGCACCCCGGCAGGCCGTGAAGACCAGCGGATTCGCCCATACATCTAGAGCAACCTGCCCAAGTCCACCGGAGCTCTGCCAATTCCCCCCCACCACTCCCCTCCCTGGAGGACACAGACTGCTAAATTTTGCCAGAATACGGTACAGTGGCTAACACGTGATTCCTCAAGACCTGCTTCACACTACCTGCTGCGGCGGTCCCTTCACACTCAGAGGTGCACCTTCACAGATCCACAGACCTTGACCACTGCAATCCGCCTTGCCACCAGTGCTGGGAACAGGCTGTGAGACGCCAGAGCTTCCTTGCATCGATCCAAACTTTAATCCCCAATGAAGCGCACCATCTGGGCAGGCAGACCTAGCAGGGATCTAGGATATTGCCGGATACTTCCGGACAGGTGGCTGATCTCTGGGAGCTGGCAGAGGTGGGTGCAACCCAAAGTGGGGCAAGTTATATCTTGCTGGCCCGACAGCTGTCGGGGGCCATCTCCAGCAATCTGATTCCTAACCCCATGTTTGTTTTTGGGCTTCAGGTCGCTCCCAGTTTGAACTTCCCTGCAGACTAAACCCCAGGGCGGCTGCGCCACCCCGGGCCACTACCAGTGGCACAGTGCAGGGCCCTCACAACACCTTCCTGTCTCGAATTGGAATCAGTGGACACCTAACTGAAACACCTAACACCTTGGAGGCGCTTCCAGTGCTGCCCCAACATACCCCTGACCAGCTTGTCCCCTGATGAGCTAGCAGCCACCTTGTGGCAACTCACTGCGCTACAGAAACTTGTAACTGAGGAGCTCCACTCAACTCTAAGCCTGAATTAACTTGCGCCACCCTAATCCTCTACCTACTGTACAGTGCGGACCCCCCCCCCATAAAATTACCGGCCTGACTATATTGGTGAGCGCGAATGCAGAACCGCGCAGCCAGACATCCTGGAAGCGTCTCCTGTGCTGCCGCACAGAATCTCAGATCCCTCTGGATCACTACCGCTGATCTGCTGATATGAATTACGCTGGCCACGCAACCCAACCCATTTTCTAAGGTCTCAACAGCCGTCTCACGGTTGACAATAAGGCAGCACATTTCACTGTTAAGGCTTGGATCAGAGGTGTAGAGCTGATCCTGCTTTGTACAGCCCTGCGGGAGTAACCAAACCCGACTTGAACTACTCCAACTCCTCTGCATCGCTAGTGCGGGGTGGTACATGACCGCACGGACCGGGCCTGTGATAAAGGTGGACATTACCGGCCTGTGAAACCTACCACCCAGGATACACTCCCAGCCCACGAGTTGTTATACTAGAACCTGCACAATATGACTAAGGGGAGTGCCAAGAATCAACGCACCATCAATCAATACACCAAAGCTGCCCCCAAGCCATTGACATCTGGTGAACTGACCATAGATATGGATGTGGGGGCATTCCCAACGGAACCCACTGAAACTCAACGCATGATGTCATGCATGTAGGAGGGGTTCACCAAGGTGCACAGTTAACCCAATGACATGACCAGCACCATCATTCCATAAAAACAAGACAGACCAGCGGCTAGCAGAGGCGGAAACACGAGTGGGCTCTGTGGAAGACGAGGTGTCCACCATGAGGAATGAACTTGTCACTGTGTCCAGGCGAGTGCTACAGGTGGAGAAGAAGAACGACGTCCTGGAGTCACGCTCTCGCCGCAACAATATACACATCATGGGCGTTCCTGAGAGTAACACGGAAACATCTCTCAAGCAGTGAATAGAGTCTACCCTACTCCCACTCCTGGGGAATCCAACATTATCACCACAATTTGCAATAGAGCGTGCCCACAGATCCCTTGCACCTAAACCCAGACCCTGTGCTCCTCCACAGCCCATCATCGCCCACATTCTCAACTACCATGACTGGGATGCGCTCCTTCGTGTGGCTTGTGAGCAAGGGGACTTGATTTTGGACTCAACCAGGATACATATCTACCCCGATATCGGTGGCCGTCCCGCAAAAGAGGAAATCTTTCCTAGCGGTCAAGAAGCGACTCTGTGATGGTAATCTGAAATAGGCAATGCAACAATCAGCAAAACTGTGTGTTGAATGGAACAGCAAAACATTATTTTTTACATTGCACGAGGAGGCTATGAAGTTCCTTGATGAGGCCATGCCGGCGCCCAGAACACAGAGCACAACCCAAGATTGGGCCTTGTAGATGCGCCCGACTCTTTTTCATACTTGCACACCTCAAAGATTGACCTACGCGACAAAATGTTACATACTTCTATCATGTTGGTGTCCCTGGGGATATTGAAAGAATACACTTTCCTATTTGCTTGATTTTAGCTGATAATGAGTATCCTACCCCGTTTGGAGTTCATTTCATAAGAAGCATGTGAAAATGTTTCCTTCTATCTATGTCCAAGTTCTAAGTTGGCCCGGTGGGACCGGGCGTCAGCTTCCCCCATGCAATGTTGCGTTAATAAGTTAGGGAGTTATCTGTGGGATTTCATCTACCAGGTTTCTAGGGGAATGAGGGCCCCCCTACCTCATCCCCATAGAAATTGCACTTGACACAGACGCTGCTTACAAACAATGGAGAGATGAGTGGGAGAGGAGGGTTGATGGGGTGGGGGGATGGATGGACCTGAATACTAGGAGGGTAGGCAATATTAACCGCCCTGCATCCAGATGGGAGACATAACTTGCCTTAGTTGGAATGTCCGGGGCCTGGGTAACCCAATTAAACGATGGAAAATACACCTGTATGTCGTGAGGCATAAGGTCCAAATCTTGAATTTACAAGAGACTCATGCACTCTCCGCAGTCTGCAAAGGATTTGCTAAAAACTGGGGGAGAAACCTCTTTTATACATCCTACTCATCGCAGGGGGGGGGGTTATGATACTGGTACATAGAGCTCTCCCATTTCAGTGCAGCCATACAAGAGCAGACCCATTAGGTAGATATGTCTTGGTGTATGGAACTCTTGTGGGCAGGGAGATGCTGTTGATGAATGTGTATGCTTCTACTGTGGAGGACCTTCAATTTTATGTGAATTCTTTTTTACACAGGCTGGCCCAGTATACACTAGTCCCTATTTTGTGCGGGTGAGATTTTAACACCATCCTGGATCTGGATAGGTCCACCCACAGAGCTCCCACCTGAGCTGCCTCTACTACCAAAGAGGGTATGAATTCCCTAGAAGTCGTGGATGCTTGGCGGACGCTGCATACTGACGACCGCTCCTACACTTTTTACTCCACTCTCTGACATGTGGATCATTTCTAACACATTAGAGGGGCAAAGATGTCACCATGCACCCGCGCACCTACTCTGACCATTCCCCGGATAGCATCTCCCTGACAATGCCTACAGTCTCCATGGCCCGCAGCAACTTGCGCTTTAAACCACTGTACATACAGTATAATGCAATGCAAGGATAGACTGCGTAAACTAGAGCAAGAACTACCCGTTGACCACCCCGCAAGCACACTTGCACAGATTAAGGCGGCTCTAGATACCTTCAGGCCCCATGCAGAATGCAAAGTAACATTCTTTAACACTCCTATACCCGCTAGGAATTACGGTGAGGGGGAAAGGCCTGGCCGACTGCTTGCTCGGATGGCACGGCAGGAGGGCGACAGTGGATGTATCCCACTCATAGGAGACACATTAGGTGACCTGCTGCACACACCCGCGGCCATCAATGGGGTATTCGCAGGGTTTTAAAAGGGACCTCTACACCAATAAAGACACACTTTCGCGAGAAGAGATTGACAGGTTTCTCGACTCACTCCCACTCTGTCAAATTTCACAAGACACCAAGGCCCGATTGGATCTTCCAATCTGATAGCCAAGGTAACCCAGGCAATTGAACACCTGCCAACTGGGAAGGCCCCTGGAACGGATGGCCTAACCGCAGAATTTTATAAGTGCTACAAAGACACTCTTGCCCTATATCTCCTCCAGGTCTGGCATGAGTCTCTTGAGTCCCAGTCACTAACAGGCACCATGCATGAGGCAGTTATCTCGGTCTTGTTGAAACTGGGTAAACCTGCAGACCAGTGCGGCTCATACTGTCCCCTGTCCTTAATACTGATGTGAAAATATTCACTAAGATATTGGCCACGCGTCTGATGCCGGTTATGCCGTACATTGTGCATCGGGATTCATCCCTGGTAGGTCCACGGCACTTAACCTCTGCCACCTTTTTAATATACTGGCACAGATAGGCCCTAGTGCCCATGCAGTAGCAGCCACATTAGATATCCCAAAGGCATTCGACTCTTGGCGGTTCATATACGCTGTATTGCCTAAGTGCGGGTTTGGCCAGGGGTTCCTTGAGGCCTTACACTTCCTTTATACAGCCCTAGTGGCCAGGGTCAATATGACCAGGCTACTTTGCTCATAATTTACGATAGGCCGTTGCACCAGTCAGGGCTGTACCCGGTCGCCCTTAATATTTGCCATTATAATTGAAGCTTTGGCAGATTTAATAAGAATTAAACACAAACATCGTGCTGTCCGGATGTTAGGTGAACCGCAGGTCATCTCCCTGTATGCGGATGATGCATTAGTATACATTCGGAATCCCCAGGAACATTTAAGACCCATTATGGAAGATATCCTAAACTTTGGAGAGATGTCAGGTCTCTGAGTGAATTGCAGCAAATCCAAGCTCTTTCCGCTTACAGATATCACTGCCCCACCAATAGACCTACAGGGGTTCAAGTGGGCTCCGGCAACTATACGCTACTTGAGAGTGACGGTAACCAGGCATGGCCCCATGCTGCACGACTGCAACTACAACACATGTATGAGACTGCTGCGTGCTAAGCTTACGGGCTGGGCCCACCTCCCCATCACAATAGCAGGCAAGATTGTGATACTTAAAATGACATTTCTTCCTAAAATTCTATATCTTTTCCTTATTAAACCACTGTGGCCCGGGCAATCCTTTTTTCAGCAGCTAGAGAGCGAAATGTGCACATTTGTATGGCACTCCGGGGCGGTACGACTGAAGTGGGACACATTTACTACCATTTAATAGGGGAGGATTTTCTGCACCCAACTTCGAGCTATACTGGATGGCTGCACAGGCACAGTAAGCGCCCCTTTGATTTGATAACCCATCCCCTCCGCACATATTGCTATAGAGGCACTCGGTGGGAGACAGGGACTTGCGGTCATTGGTTTTCCCTGATGTATTTGCCGACGATTGCTGCTTCGACCCTGCAGCATCACAGCACTGGCCGGGCGCAAAATATGGAAAGTAATAGATGTGCACGCCCCATTCCACAAAGACTTTCCCCTATGGAACTGTGTTCCATCCCTACCGCAAGCCGACTCTGGCTCGCATGCGACATGGGCACAACAGGGATTCCACACATTGGGGTCACTATATCTGGAGAATAATTTGATCCAAACATCTGCTATTCCAGGACTTACACGTCGTGCATCCTCTCAGTGGCTGCAATATGCAGGCCTGCGAAGAGCATGCAAGAAATTATGGACCTGCTTCCAAGTCAAGCCCGAGAACAGCGCACTACTGGGGCTCGCACTGACAGCAGGCGACAATCGCAGCCGAGTGCCATCCTTGTATCGCTTAATCCAAACTCATTCGAATGTAGTACATCACAAAATACGAGCTAAATGAGCGGAAGATCTCCAACTGGACGTAACCGACGATCTTTGGTCCGACATATGCACACAGACTCAAAGTATAATTCAACTGCCGAAGGTGTTACACCAGTACCACTACACTCCAGATAGAATATGCATGTTCTCCAATGAAGGTACAGGGGCAGACCCACGCTGCAACCTCGCTCATGCTAAATACTTCCATATGCTGTGGGATTGCCCGCGTCTTGCGACTTTCTGGGGAGATGCGTGTGCAACACTGTCCGAAATAACTGATACAGATGCCCCCCTCATCCCATTGCTCTGCCCGTTTCACATTTCGAATTCACCATCTGGCATCGTTAGTAAATTTGTATGGCTAGGTCTCCTTTTGGCCAAACGCTGTATTTTTTTGCATAGGAGAGGAGCTCATGCTCCCAAGAGAGATCACTGGCTTAAAGATGTAGCGTGGGCTAATGACATGGAAGAGCACTGGGCACACACGCAACCGCCTGAATCACGACTAAGGGATATTTGGAACCCTCTTAGAATGTACCTTCTGTGCACAGCGACACACAGACAGGGCCCCGACCCCGCAATCATTTCGAACTGTCCCTCCGAGGCTATACCCCCTTAAATAGGAAACATTTTGAATCATCCTCTGTATGCTTCTGTTCATCCTACTGAACTGTATAACACTTGCTCTTGTACTCTGTTGTCCTCTAATCTTTACCGACTCTGTAAAAGGTATCCTATTGTACTGTGGTGTGTAACATCATGTGCTTTAATAAAGAAAAACAATTCAGGGGCGAAGCAAAATTTTAGGTCAGAAATAATATATTTCACGGTTTTGCCTAACAGTTTCGCTTCAAAGTCATTGTATTTCCTCTTTATTTCTGAGCTGGAATACTTCAAACCCTGTACGTGGGTTTATATTTTTGGACAAAAATTCGCTATTCTACCAAAAGGAAGTTTCAATATCACCCTGCATTGTCAGGGAATTAAGTATGACCTTGTATGAACGTGCTAAGGACCTCTGACTGCTTTCCAAGCATCATGTCAATTATGACACATCTGCCTTTGTCCCAACTCCCAAACATGAGTGACCAGCAATGGCAGCGACCCACAGAGTTCAAGATATCAAAGCAGCCTCTGTGAGGACACCAGGGATTGGCTGTTGCCTGCAAGCAGCACAGGATTGCACATGACATCACCGTACTCTCTTGCACAAAGTCAGCCTTGTGTGGCTGGGACATCACAGCAGGTTTTAATCAGCACTGTGTGACAGTCGTTTGATGGTCGTGGAGATGAAAGGCCCGGTAATGTCGGATGGCGGACGTCGTTGAGTCACAAAACTCAGGAAGCCTAAGAGAGGTTGTCCTACCGGGGTTCACCAGCTCACATATCCACTTTCCTGCTTTCTTTTTGCTTTAACAAAGCTAACATTCAAAAACAGTCCGAAAAGGAAACAGTAAAAAGGACACGTGCTGCAGAGACATGATAGAAACCTGCAGGTCATTTGTTCAGATCCTGTTGGGAACAACACAAAACCTCATCATTGCAAAGTCGATGTAATTATATTATTTAAGCATGAAGTAGCAGATCGATTAGTGGGGTGCCCTATATGAATGAGTAATAGTGTTACGCTCGGATATACTGGAAGTGGGAACTATCTTTGCATAGAGTACAGTAAACCTACATCATCTGTTCAATCACAGTGCCTATTACTGCATACATGACTCCAGACTCGCCAAAACGTATGTATGTGCACATGGAATGAAGCATTCAATGTAGTATTTGGGAGTAGTCGAGACGAAAAGGTTTTCTGTGTTGCCAGTTATTGCCATCAAATGTCAGAGCACCAGTGCATAAGTCCCAAATAAGTGTAGGGGACTCATTAGAATATGTAAAGGCAAGTGAGGTCACAGGAAGTGAACAGATGCTACCGTGAAATATGCACATTTCATTCAATTGGTCTTTACCAATCGAAGAAAGTGCACAGAACAAAAAACAAAAAATTCCATTTGCAGAATAGTTATCACGAACACTCAAAAAATAAACCTCAAGAGGAGCTTTTCCGATAATATTGCTGGCAAAGTATGCGATTGCCCCTCTGTAGTTATAAAACGCCGTTTTAAAATGTTCACTGATGACCTAAATCCTAATTAGATATTTCAGAAGCTTTCTCGAATACTGGTTTCGGGATGGTTTATAACATTGAACACTTTAAAGGGAGCAAACGTCGTTTTAATTCCTCAAACTGCTAGGGGTGGATGGCATCCGTCCTCTGACAAAAGTGGGCAAACGCAATCCACTCGCATGTTTCCTCGACTTGAGCTCTGCCAAGCACTGGCACCATTTGACAGGTATTTCCATCACACACCCAGTTACTGCCATCCTTTGGCAAGGATTGCCATAACATTACTCGGGGCCTGACATGATTCGCCAGGTATTACAATTTGCCCACACACACTGAGGTAGCCACATTCGAAGAACAAGTTACTTCTTACCTTGTGAAGTTCTTTCGACGGGATGTTCCTCCGACGTATTCCTCATCTTTGATAATACGTTTCCAGCTTGCTGGCCTCGGAAATGTTTTCTGTACAGGGCGCTGCGCGTCGACGTTCGCCGAGTCGATGTCCCTCGATGGCCACCGTATCAGCGCCGACATCACCATGCCCATAAATAGCCACGTGCTGCGTCCGTTGCTCAGTTCCGTTTTGTAGCATAAGAAAAGTCATGCCTGAATTGGTTATTGACCTTGAAGGAGCGTAAGCTGCAACCACAAGGGAAGTATTACTGCGGGGATGGATAGGAGGGGCGATAAGGAATACGTCGGAGGAACATCCCGTCGAAAGAACGTTACAAGTTAAGAAGTAACTTGTTCTTCGAAGGGATTGTGTCCTCCGAAGTATTCATTATCTTTGATAGACTCCCATAGCAGTGGCATGTAATTGGAGGTGGGAGTAAGAATGTTATGGATCCCTTTAGGGATGGACCGAATGTAATACGGCCTTGCCAAATCTGGTCTCTTGACTAGTGGAGGAAACCAGGTTGTAAAATTTTGTGAATGTATGTGCGGACGACCATGTGGCAGCCCCACATATGTCTCGGACCGGTACCCCTCTTTGGAGAGCCGAAGAGGCTGCGAATACCCTGGTTGAATGAGCCCTAAGATTTTGGGGTGGCTCTTTCCCTGTAACATTCCAGAATGGCCAAAATAATCCACCTGGAAATGGTTTGTTTTGCTATGGGTAGTCCCAACTTGTGACCCAAGTTTCCTACAAACAGTTGGTCTGCTTGCCTGATCCTAGCCATTCTGCTGATGTAAAAGCTGAGAGCACGCCTTGGGTCCAGCCTATGCAGCCTTTCTTCCTCTTTCCCTGGATGGGGAGGAGGGTAGAACGAAGGTAGGGTAATTTTCTGAGTAATATGAAATTCAGAAACCACCTTTGGGAGGAAATTAGGCTTCACCTGTAGGACAACTTTGTCCTTGTGGAAAATTGTATGTGGGGGTTTACAGGAGAGAGCTTGTAGCTCGCTCACCCTCCTAGCAGATGTTAGTGCTACCAATAGGACAGTTTTAAGCGTGAGAAATCTCAGCGAACAAGAGTGAAGTGGTTCGAATGGAGTGCCCATTAGGAAGTTTAAGACTAAATTTAAGTCCCATAAGGGAAGCTGGAATGGTTTCGGAGGATAAACATGAGTTAATCCCTTGAGAAATTGTATCACTAGAGTTGAAATACGATGGTTCCTCCGCAGTGCGCTTGAAGATAGAAAGCGCTGCGAGATAGCCTTTTACAGTGCCAACTTGAAGGCCTGAGTTTGCCAAGTAGAGTAGAAATGATAACACTGTTGGTGTACCACATGAAAAAGGGTCGATATTCTCTTCCCTACACCAGCTGCAAAATTTGTTCCAACGGCAGCGGTATAAAGACTTTGTTGCTGGCCTTCTGGCCGAAAGCAACACCTCCATGACGTCATTAGGGAGATCCCAATCCTTGTACCTCACCCTTTCAGAAGCCAAGCGTGAAGGTTGAGGGTTCTGGTGTCTGGTTGGAGAACTTGACCTCCCTTCTGCGAGAGAAGATTCTCTTTGAGTGGAAGACGGATTGGAGGGCAGATGGACATATCTAGAAGGTCCAGGTACCACGTTCTCCTGGCCCAGTCCGGGGCAATTAGGATCATGGTTTTCCGGAATCTTCTCAACCTCCTGATCATTTGAGGAATAACAGGGACTGATGGAAACGCGTAAAGGAGTGTAAACTCCCAATCCACTACGAACGCGTCCCCTAGAGCACCTCTCAGGGGAAATTCCCTTGAACAGAACAGATTGCACTTCCTGTTGGTGCTTGTGGCGAACAGATCCACCTGAGGGGTTCCCCAAAGGGCGAAGATCTCTTGGACTTCCTGAGCTAGCTCCCACTCCTGGGAGACTGTGCTCTGCCTGCTCAGAGCGTCCGCTGTCAAGTTCTTCTCTCCGGCTAGGTGGACTGCAGATAGAGAGATTCCTTCCCGAATTGCCCAAAACCAGAGCTGCATTGCCTCTCTGCACAGTGGCAATGATCCTACGCCTCCTCTTTTGTTGAGGTAGTGCATGGCCACCATGTTGTCCGTCATTATCAGGACATTTTTCCCCTAAACAGATGGCAGGAAAGCTTTCAGCGCTAGTCTGATCGCTCTCAGCTCTAATAGGTTGATGTGTAGTCTGGACTCCGATGGAGACCAACGACCGCTGAAGGTGAAGTCGTTGGCATGGGCTCCCCACCCCGTGAGTGAGGCGTCTGTGACTACTGTTATCGCCGGCAATGGTTGCCAAAACAGTTCTCCTTTTAAGATGTTCTCTGGATGGGCCCACCATTGAAGGTCGTGGGCTACCTTGTCCGGAATCCAGAGGAGATCCGTCATTCTTCCTGAGTATTGTGACCACTGGGATCTTAGTGCCCACTGGAGAGATCTCCTTCTCAGGCGAGCCTCTGGCACAAGGAAGATGCAGGATGCCATGAGGCCTAGCAATCTCAAAAAGTCGAAGGCTGGGAGATGTTGGGCATTTTGAAATTTGTTGACCATCTGCAGAATATCTTGAGCCCTCACCTCTGGTGGCGAGGCTTTTCCCAGGGAAGTGTTTAGGACCGCTCCGATGAACTGGAGTCTCTGTGATGGTATCATCTGTGACTTCTTTAAATTGAGGGAGAAGCCCAGTTTGTGAAGGAAGTGGCAGACAAAATCTAGCTTGATCTGAGCTTTTTTCCGAAGATACAGCTCTGATCAGCCAATCGTCCAGGTAGGGGTAGACGTGGATCCCTTCCCTCCTTAGACTTGCAGCCACTACCGACATTAGCTTGGTGAAGACCCTCGGGGCGGAGGTCAGCCCAAATGGCAGAACTCGAAAGTGATAATGAGAGTCGCCAATTGCGAACCTCAGGTATTTCCTGTGTTTGAGATGGATTGGCACATGGAAATAAGCATCCTGAAGGTCCAGAGATACCAGCCAGTCCTGGAGCTGGAGGGCCTGAAGGATCTGAGAGAGAACTACCATCTTGAACTTGTCCTTCCTGAGGAACTTGTTCAATTCTCGTAAGTCCAGGATGGGTCTCAGTCCTCAGTCTTTCTTTGGTATGAGAAAGTAGGGGGGAGTACCAGCCCTTGTTCCTGTCCGCTACAGGTACCGGTTCTATGGCACCTTTCTCTAGCAGGTCTATGATCTCCTGCAAGAGGAGCGGATCTGGAACTTTTAAAGAGCTGTGCCCCGGTGGATGACTGCGGGATGTGTAGAAAGGGTAGGCAGTAACCCTGGGCAACTGTCTCCAATGCCCAAGCATCTGACGTTATAGCCTGCCATTCCGTCAGATGGTGAGTTAACCTGCCCCCTACAGGTGTTTTGTGTGGAGAGGCCTCAGAGTGGTTTGGTGGTGGCTGATGCAGATGCTGACGGTAAAGAGGCACCTGCTGCTGCTGCGGCTTTAGTACTTTTGACCCGTCCACCTCGGGTAGGTCTTCTTTGGTCTCTTTGAGCCGGCTGTCCTCTGCCTTTCCCGAATGTGGAATAATAGCGAAAGGACTTTCCTCTTCCAGAGTTTCCTGAGGGGCGAAAAGGAGTTTGGCGGATGGCAGCTCCTAACGATTTTGCCGCTGCTTTAGATGTCTGCAACTTTTCCAGACCGTCATCAGCCTTCTTTCAAAATAACGAAGAGCCGTCAAAGGGCATATTCAAAAGTCTAGCCTGTACATCTGGAGCAAAGCCAGACTTTCGCAACCACGCATGCCTGTGGATTGTTGTACTTGCCGCCCTGGCCCTGCTGATACTGTCAACGGAATCAATGCCAGTTTAAAGTGATTCGCACATGGCATCTTTGCCATCTTTAATAATGTTAAGGAAGGCTTCCTTTTCCTCTCCTTCGGGTATGCAGTCAGCCACTGATGAAGCACACTCCCACAGTGTGTGACTGAACCTGGCGAGCGTACAGGTGGCGTTGATGGACTTCAACGCCATACTACAAGCAGAGAAGACTTTCTTTGCCATAGAATCGTACCTCTTGTCATCTCTATCCTGTGGGACAGTAGGGTAAGCGGTCCTGCTGCTAGATGAAGTTGCCGGTTGGACCACCAGGCTCTCTGGAGTCGGGTGTTTTGATAAGTATTCAGGGTCAGCAGCTGCTACACTATACTTGGCTGACAATCTTTTATTGACCGCAGGGATAACTTCAGGAGTTTCCCAATTAGATGTAATTTTCCTTTGTAAGGCTGCATGGAAGGGGACCACAGAGTCCTCCTGTGGACCTTTGTCTAATATGTCTGTCAACCCATAAATTCAATAATTCTTACCATAAGGGTTCTATAGGGTGTTTCGGCATGTTCCCCTGGGTGTGGCTTAACAAATTCCACTTCTGGGGAAGTGTCCAGACCACTTGCCTCATGTAGTGACTCCTGTAGGTCCTTCAACCTTCTTTCCTCAGAGGTGAAATCCTCTGAAATAGGCAGTGTGGTCCTCTGCAACCCAAATGTTCCCTGGTCAGAATCTTCCCCCTCTTCATAAATTGAAGATAGTCCAGGGTACTCTGACATCTGAAATGGTGTAAAACCCATCTCTAAGGCAGAAGGAGCCAAGCTCGTCATTATTGGGCGAGAAAACGTCGATGTCGTCGACGCCGATGTGACCGGCTTCGAAGGTGCCGAGAACGGCGTTGAGAAAACTGGAAGAGGTCTCGAAGAACTCGAGAAGATCGGGATCCTACTCAAGGATGTCGACGACGGTCTCGGCGTCGTGCCGGAGATCCTTTGAACCACTGTTGGCTGTGGAGTAGCCTTGATCTTCTCTTTCATAGGCGTCGATGTCGGCGATCGACCGATGCGTCGAAGAATCCTTCGACAATGGCGTTGATGGCGCCGATCCATGCATCGAAGGAATCTTCGACGACGGCGTCGAAGATGGTGCCTTCTTACCCGATGGATCGTGGCGCTCTTGTATGGAATGTTTCGCCGGGTGCAGCGACTCACGGCGTTTTCATTTTTTGGGTTTTTCACCCGGGGTATCACCCTCAGTTGTCTTCGAGGGGGTTGAGGCCGCTTTCTCGAAGACGCTTAACATTTTCTTTCTGAATTCCTCCCACTCATCCTGAGAGCTGTGTTTTGTGGGACAGGAGACCCTGGGGAGACAGAAGATGACGAGGAAGGGGATCTTCGATGTCTCTTTTTTGAGTGTCTTGATCTCGACAAATGGTGGGAGCTACTTCGAGATCTAGAATGGAAATGTTTTCAACGGCGAGGAGACGAATGCCTCGACTCAGCCGAAGAAACCTTCGAGGAGGTTTTGACTCACTTACCTCTCTCGAGCTTCCCCTTGCGCTCCTTCAAGGCTTTCGCCGTCATGGACATGCAGTCCTCACACTCCGAACAATGGTGCTCGGCTCCCAAGCACTACAAGCAGATCCTGTGTGGATCCGTTATAGAATTTTTTTTACCGCAGTCTCGACATTTCTTGAAGCCGGATCGCGGAGTCGTCGGTTCCGATGAAGATGCCATCGAGAACGAGTTGGTATTTATTCAAGTAGATATAGAGGGTTATCCTGACTGAACTGAGCAACGACGTTCCGAGGCCCCACGAAGCGTGGAAAAACAGAACTGAGCAACGGACACAGCGCGTGGCTATTTATGGGCATGGTGACGTCGGCGCCGATACGGTGGCCATCGAGGGACATCGACTCGGCAGACGTTGACGCGCAGCGCCCTCAACAGAAAAAATTTCCGAGGCCAGCAAGCTGGAAACGTATTATCAAAGATAAGGAATACGTCGGAGGACACAATCCCTTCGAAGTACCAGTTTCTGAGGACCAGAAGACTGCAGTCTTCCACTATGTGGCTACTCAACTGGTGGATCCCGTTGAGTTCTCCAATACTTCCCAGGATCCAGAGAGGGGGCAGTAGCGTCTTTGTCCCACAATTCTATTATCAAACAAGGACCCACCCCATTGCTTCCAATTGAACCCACACTTCGGGTTCCCAAGCAGGGAGTCTCGGGTCAGAACTTTCTCAGACAGAACTTCCCAAAGTCCGATTAGGTGCTAGGAGAAGCTCCTTGCACACAACTGCAAAATCCAGCAAGGAGCCAGGCCCCACGAGTTTAGTTGCCAAATAAATTTAGGGACTCAACCAGTGTAAAAGAATTTAGGAAATATATTGGCTCTCATTACGGGAACTGGCAATAAATCATGGCGCTATTAGCACCATGGTTGGTGCCGGTATTGTAACGAGTCCGCCAATGTTGAATGGGGAATTACCACCCCATTCCAAGGTTGGTGGGGCGGTAATTCCCCATTGAACATTGGCCCTTCCCCATTCCCATTTTTGCCCGATAGGGCTCAATGGGACTGGGGAAGGCGCTAAGTACGGTACCGCAAATTGCGGTACCGTACTTAGCACCAAGGTCCCTTTGCGGGTCCCTACTTTAACAGCTGGTCTAGACCAGCCGTTCAGGTCGGGTCCCGCAAAGGGACCTCCTAGTAAGGCGCTAATGGGTTAACAGCGCCGCAGCCTTTTACGGCGCCGTTAACCCATTAGCGCCAGGGTCGTAATGAGGCCCATTGTCTTGTAAATTGCTTTGCTTTCCATTGGAAACCTCCCCTTTTTGTTTGGTATGCCAATTTATATGGAACCAACTACCAACCCTGCTCCCCAGAGAACAACGGTAAATTACAAACAAACACCAGTCAGGGGAAGACAGATGAGTGCCACCCTCCCTTGTTGGAGAAACCATACATCCCACTTTCAAAGTCAGAGTAGAAATCTCCATATTAGCTAGGCTTGCATAAAACATGTACAAACTTGCTGGGGACACCACATTGATCCCTCTTTATCTGGACATTGAGTAGCACAAAGCGACTGAGTTTTAGAAGGAAGGCCCAAGTGATCTGAAATTCTCAAGGATGAAACATTTTTGCCTGCAGAAAAGGCAGCACAGTGGGAAGAAATTACCTTTGTCAACAAACCAAAACCATGTGGTATGTACAAAAAAAAAGCCACCAGACTAAGTCCTCCTACTGAGTTAGGAACAGCAAAGCCTCCCTTTAAATCAGAGCATTGCAAGGAACCACCTGACCACATGAGCCAATCAGCGAGAAGACACCTGGTCCTGTCATTATAAAAGAGGCTCTCTGCCTACTCAGTTTGAGTGAGAAGAAGTTGGAGTGCAGACGTTCCTTGCAGAAAAGTGAGAGTTGTGGCACTCAAAGGTCCAGGGGAGTTGGGAAGACCTAGACCGACCAGGGGCTGGGTACAGTGCAGAGACCAGGGCATGATAACCCACATTTGGCGAGAGGGGTACTCTATCCTATACAGAGTGAGACAAGCAAGTTAGAAGCGGAATTAATGGATGCAAAGGGGAGGATTAAAGAGGGAAGAAACAAACAGCAGGAATGAAAGAGGGCAAGGGAAAGGATGGAGTTAGAGGAGGGTAAAACCACGGGGAAGGAGGATAAGAAGACGAGCAGACTTGTGAGGGATAGGTTGTCATTGCAGGAGGGTGAAAGACATAGGGTTGTGTTGAAAAGCAGAATAGGGAGGGATAAGTTGTTGCTGGAGAAGGGAAAAGGGAGAGGAAGAGGATGACAGAACAACCCAATATTGAGGAGGAGTCCAGAGAAATTCACATGGGGACTGAGAGGAAGCATCCAGTCACTGTGCTGGCAGGAAACTACCCGTGCCCACACATTTTTCAGGATTCCGGTCGTCATCCTGGCCCAAAGGGAAGCCAGAATTGAAAAAGAGAATGGAGGATTAAGCCATGCAGGGGGGTAGACATCAGTTGTGGGAGAAGATTTAAGAATCCTGAGAATTTGTATGATGAGGGAAAGTAGAGGAAAGAGAAAGGGACTATATATATTACGTATAATTGCTTTATGGATTTGGTGGGGAGAAACCATGCACGGGCCTACTGAGGACCTTAACCTGAACTTCCGCCATGAGAGCGCCATGAAACTGCAGCATTCTCCTGAGGAAACGGGACCTGTGATTGGCTCCTGAGGACCGATGGACTGTGGTAGGCTCCTCAGGAACCAGTGCCTGTGCTGGGTACCTCGGAAGCCAGAGCTGTGGCAGGAGGGACCAGAACCTGTGGTGGGCTCTTGATCAACAATCTGCATGTCACCCTTGGCTTGACTCAGGAGGGTGCAGCGTTTGCAGCCTGAAATTCCAAGTGGGACACATGATCAAGAAATCATCAGAATAATGAGCTTTAAAGTACGGGTAGGGCAGATTTTTGCATCAATGCCAAAGTGACTCTGGGCTCTTGGAACCCTTTAGGAACTGAAAGTGACTGCGAACTACTCGGGAACTGTGAATAACTTTGTATGACTCATTAGGGCCATACAGATAATGTACTGTTTTATATTATGAACATGGAAAAGGAACCACAGTCCTACCCAAGACTAGGGTCTGAACATTCCACTCTCTGAATTGTTTTCCTTGAACTGCTGCACTATCACACACTCGGTTTTGTTACAATATCTCCCTTTTGTACCCTATAGGCCTTACACCAACCTATGTGCTTGACAACAATACATGATAGTTTGCACAAAATCTGTTGATCTTGAGGCTTCATTTAATTCTTCAGCCGCTTATAGTACTTGATTCATATGCTGGTATTGTCCACTTTTCCAGACATCATTATTCTATGGCCAGGCACTTCCACTATATCTGGTACTACCTTCATATTTGCTTAGTATACATTGCAATTATTTGTCCAAGTTGCAAAGTACCATTTTCCAGGTTTTGCCATCAAATGCCAAGGTACTCAAAACTTTAAAAACTATGCAACTCAAGATAGTTATGTATGATTAGCTCATTTATTTATTATAAATGTGATTTAGTTTAAAACAGTAAACTTTACACATCTTAACTTCAGTAGTTAAATAAACTTTCATAAAACTTTCCTACAATCCACTATCAAACACAAATCATTTTCTTAACAATACTTGAAAATAAAATAACAGAGCCACTAATAAAAAAAATAAAATCAACTATGGTACAGTTATTAAAACCAATCCAGGATTCTCCGACTATAGGTGATGGCTCATGTACATTTCCTTAAACTTCAACTTCATTACATACTCTAAGTGGAGAGAAAGGTTGTACAACAGTCCAATGCCATAATTGCATGCAAAGCAGTAGGGTGAAAGTCTAAATCACATGTATTCAAATGACAATTGAATGAAATACAGCCCCTTATATCACAGTCCAGTGATAGCTGTTCCATCTTTCTTCTCAGGACCAATATGACAGCAAACTCATTTAACTCATTTGGTTAGCATACATCAATTTACTTATATTGAGATGCCCACCAGCATTTCAATAGTCAACCAAACATTATAGAGTGCTGTAAACAGTTGGATGCTTATAGTATTACTGCAGTGGAGATAGAAGGAACAAATTACTTACCTGTAACTGTTGTTCTTCAGCATGGGTCTGGCATGGATTCACATGCTCATGAATATTCCCCGTCGTCAGGCTGGGAATCCTCGGTAAAGAAAAAATCAGTATCAGTTTCGTTTCTGATCTGTCTTTCATAGTAGTAACCAATCACTGATCTCTGCGTCATACTGACCACAGCCAATGACTGCCCTCTACCTAAGCCCCGCCTCTGGCAGCCATCTTCGGATTTGGTAGCACGTGAAGTGGCAGTATGACCAAGTGAAGAGCCGCAGAGGGGTAGGCGGGAGGGTTCGCATGTGAATCCATGCCAGACCCATGCTGGAGAACAACAGTTACAGGTAAGTAACTTGTTCCTTCTCCAGCATGGGGTCTGGCATGGATTCACATGCTCATGAATAAAGAATACATAGCAGTACACACATGCACAACCACGGGAGGTGGCAAAGGCTCAACATTAAGCATTACATCAAACTCAACATTAAGCAATTCTTACCTCCTCACCAGGCTCACCTCAGGCGAACAGGTCGCGCAGCACTGCTTGGCCGACCCTGGACTCCTCCCTGGAATCCCGATCGACGCAGTAGAATTTCGTGAAGGTGTGCGTCGACCTCCACGTAGCAGCCCTGCAGATGTCCAGCAAGGGCACACCAGATAGGAACGCCGTGGTAGCTGCGATCGCTCTGGTGGAATGGGCTCTCGGACGGCCAGGCAGCGGTCGGTTTACCAACCGATGACAGTACATGATACAGCCGGAGAGCCATCTGGAAATGGAGGCCTTCGAGAGAGCCTTCCCCTGATTGACAGGTCCAAAGTTGACAAAAAGTTGTGACGTCTTCCGAAAACACTTTGTGCGGTCCACGTAGAACTTCAGCGCTCTAGCCACATCCAGCGAGTGCAAAGTCGTTTCAGCCGGCGACGAAGGCGACAGGAAGAAAACAGGCAACACCAAGGGTTCGTTGAGGTGGAAGTCCGACGGTACCTTGGGCATGAAGGAGGGGTGCATCCTGAGCACTACCCTCGTGTCGTGAAAAGTCAAGTACGGGGGCTTGCAGGAAAGGGCCTGGATCTCTCCCACCCGTCGTGCGGAGGTGATGGCCACAAGAAACGCTGTTTTCCACGACAAGAACTTCAACGGAGCCGAGTGCAGAGGCTCGCACGGAGGTCCCATGAGCTTGGTCAGCACCACGTTGAGCTCCCACGCCGGGGCCGGAGCCTTCACCGGCGGGAACGATCTGAACAGTGCCTTCATGAATTCTTTCACCAGACGATGAGACCACAAAGACGTCCGCCCCGTGGTTCTGGTGTTTCGGGATATCGCAGCAAGATGAATCTTGATGGACGCGTGCGCCAGTCCAGCCTTGGCCAGCGTCAGCAGGTACGGCAGTACCTGGGGAGCCGTAATCCGTAGAGGGTTAATCTTCTGTGCGTGGCACCAGACAGAAAACCTCTTCCATTTGTGTCCATAGCATTTAAGAGTTGAGGACGCCCTGGTCTTTGCAAGAACCTCTCTGCAGTCGGCCGGTATGTCGTAGCCTCCAAACTCTAACGCTGCAGGAGCCAGGCCTGGAAGTTCAGCGACTTCGGGTCGTGATGGAGTATGGCGCCTCCTTCCCTGGAGAGAAGACCCGCGTCCACTAGCAGCTTGATTGACGGGGACGCTGACAAGTCCAGAAGGTCCGGGAACCATATCTGTCTCGGCCACGCAGGTGCGACGAGGATCATCCTGCACCGTGACCTCTTGAGCTGGTTGATGAGCCGGATCAGCAACGGCAATGGAGGGAACGCGTATAGAAACAGGCCCTCCCAGGGGAACGAGAAAGCATCGCCCATGCTCCTCGGCTGAGGAAACCTGCTGGCGAACCTCCGGCACTTGGAGTTCGTCGCCGTCGCGAACAGATCGATCTGGGGTGTGCCCCACCGTCGGAAGAGGCGGTCCACTAGATCCTGTCGTAGTTCCCACTCGTGGCACGAGCGCAGCTCTCTGCTGAGCGAGTCAGCGATGGTGTTTTTTATCCCTGCAGATGAAACGGCACCAGAAACATCCCTTGGGCGACGGCCCAATGCCACAGATCCTGCGCCTCCTTGGACAGGGCTGGGGATCTGGTACCGTCCTGCTTCCTGATGTAGAACATGGTGTGGTGTTGTCGGTGAAGATCCTCACCACCTTGCCCTTGAGGGACGGAAGAAAGGACCTGAGGGCCCAAAACACTGCACGGAGCTCCAGGACGTTGATATGGAGGGACTTCTCCGTCGGAAGCCAAAGGCCTCTCGCGTGCAGATTTTCGGTGTGCGCTCCCCACCCTTCCAGGGAGGCATCCGTGGTCACTGTCTCCTGGTGGCCGGGGGTCTGGAAGTCCATGCCCGCCGTCAGATGCGCGCGGGTGCCCCACTACTGGATCGCTCGTCGGAAACTCTCGTCGAATGTGATCCTCTCCTCGAAGCTGCCCGTCGTCTGGATCCAGCACGCGTCCAGGAACTCCTGCAACGAGCGCATCCGGAGCCTGCACAGGCGGATGAGATAAATGCAATAAGACATCATTCCGAGGAGGGACTTGATGGACCTCACCCTGGCCGCGTCCGCAACCAGCATCCGCTGCATCTTGCCCAAGATGGCCCTCGTCCTTTCCTCCGACGGAGAGGCCAGAAGCGACACTGTGTCGAGCTTCGCTCCCAGAAACAGTGCGTCTTGCGCGGGCACCAGGTGGGCTCCACGGCGAGCTCCTTCGTCTTTGCTGGGATGAGCCAGTCGTCCAGGTAGGGGAAGACGTGGATCCGCTATCGGCGCGGCTGCCCTGCCACCGGTGCGAGGCACTTGGTGAACACCCTGGGTGCCGACCTCAATCCGGAGGGAAGGGCTCTGAACTGGTAGTGACGCCCTTGGACCACGAACCTGAGAAACTTTCGGTGTCCCTTTAGGATGGGAATATGGAAGTAGGCATCCTCCAAATCCAACAACGACAGGAAATCGCCCTCCTCCAGTTGACCCAGGACGTGTTGGAGGGTGACCATCCGGAACTTCTGTGCCTTGATGAATTTGTTCAGTCGTCGTAGGTCCAGGATGGGACGCCATCCTCCCGTCTTCTTCTTCACGAGGAAGTATCTTGAGTAAACTCCGGAGCCCCGAAGCCTCTTTGGGACGAGCTCGATGGCGCCCTTCTTGAGCATCGCCCACAGAGGAACCGCTCCCGATGGGGGACCCGGAGCCAGGCCCTTCTGGGAGCCCTCCCCCTAAGAGAAGAAGGATTCATCCTCCACCTCCTTTTCAGCCATCGCGCCCTGCTCAGCCCTCCTCCCCGTCCACGACACGTGGGGATGATACGGGGACTGACACGGCTGCGAAGGGTACCTCCAAGAGAAGTTGAGGGACGTGATGTTCTCTCCTGGCCACAGGGGGGACGCGTAGGAACCTCTTTAGAAACTCGAGCGCGTGACCCTGAGCCATGGCGTCCAGCACCCAACGGTCGGTGGAGATGGACTCCCACGTGCTGACGAAGCTCGTCAGCCTGCCTCCCACGGCCTGTTCAGTCCTGCTTCGACAAGGCTTTGCCGCCTTGTCCTCCTTGGCGACGACGGCAGGGTCCGCCTGACTTGCCTCGTTCCATGTAAGCTTCCTGGGACGACGAACGGGCCGCTTGACGGTAGGTGGAAAATCCGCCGCTGGAACCTTTGGAGGCACCCTGTTTGCCTCCGCCGCTCCGAAAGGGCGGCCGCCGTTGCTGGAGAACCCCAACAGCCTGGGCCGTCTACGTGTCCGCCTTGATGGCTTGAAGGGAATCGTCCACAGTTTTCCCAAACAGGTTGTTTCCGTCGAACGGCATGTCCAAGACACTGGTCTGCACGTCCTGACGGAAGTCAGTAGCCTTGAGCCATCCACGCCGCCTAAGGCACACGCCGTTGCCCAACTGGCGAAATCCAGTGTCAGCGATGTCCGTCGCAATCGTAATGGCGTGGTCCAACGCCACCTCTCCTTCCTGCAAGATCTCTAGGGCTTCCGCCCTCTTGTCGTCTGGTAGGAAGTCCAGCAGGTGGGCCAGTTTGTACCATAACTCCCTGTCGTAGCGGGCTACGATAGCCAAGGCGTTGGCCGCCTTAATCGTCATCGCTGCCGACGAGATGACTCTGCGTACCATCGTGTCTAATTTCTTAACCTCGCCGTCCGGCGGGGAGGTTGACGTAGAGGCCGCGCCCCCCCGCTTTCTTCCTGGCCGCCGCGGAGACGACCAAGTCCGGGGTCGGCTGTGCCCGAAGGCACAAGGGGGCCGCGTCCGGGACCCGGTACTTCTTCTCATACCGATCCCTTCTAGCCGGCGTCGTGGATGGGTTCTTGAGGAGGGCGACGCCCTCATCCCAAATATCGTCTAGTAGAGGTACAGCGAGGACCGTCTTCCTCTTGGTCTCGCGCCGTTGATAAAGAAAACCTTCCCTCTTCTCTTCCGGGCAGAGCTGGAAAAGCTTGGATGCCCTGGCGATCATGCAGTGAAACGATCCAATCTCGTCGTGCGTGGAAACCTGGGTGGGAGATCCTCATCCTAAACCTCGTCGTCTGTACCCGTCGCAGCCGTGTCAGTCCCCGTATCATCCCCACGTGTCGTGGACGGGGAGGAGGGCTGAGAAGGGCGGGATGGCTGAAAAGGAGGTGGAGGATGAATCCTTCTTCTCTTAGGTGGAGGGCTCCCAGAAGGGCCTGGCTCCGGGTCCCCCGTCGGGAGCGGTTCCTCTGTTGGTGGTAATGGCAGTCTCGTCCTTATCTCCGAACATAAGGACTGAATAGCCAACAAAATGGCCGCCGAGTTGTCTTGCAGCACTGGTTGAGGGAGTTCCGACGGGCGATCAGGAGCCCCGTCGGCACCCTCGACACCCTCGTCGTCTTCCACGTCGGGGTCCCTCCCGACAGGATGGCCTTCTTCCACGCCAGAGCCGTGGCCTAAGACTTCGATCAGCTCCTCCTCAGAGGTTGAGGCCGAGTCCACGACGACCTCCTGCCCCCCCTTTTTCTTCTCCGTCAGAGTTTTCACGGGGATCCTGTCGTTGGGCATGAAAGATGACTCACTCCGCGGTGGCAGGGAGATTCTGGGCCCCGGTGTCGCCACCACTGGTGTAGCCTCCACAGGCTGAGCCAGGGCCGCCGCGACTGTCTCGATAGAGGCCTTGGCCGGATGGATCAAGGCTTTCACCACCTTAGGTGCGCTCACCGCCTTCTCCTTGGGGGGAGGGTCACCACCTCGCTCCCCCTCCGATGGGGCCTTAGGGCATGACCGGGGTCTCTCCTGGAGTTTCGCCGGGTGCTCGGCCTACCTCTTACCCGAGCCAGAGTGTTGGCTCGTGGTTGATGGCGCTGGGGAGGATGTGCCCTGCCTGGCGCCCATAGAGCCCGACCGTTCGGCGCTCCCGGTGCCAGCGGACTCGTGGTGCTTGGCCTTCTGTTGGACCCCCATCGCCGGGGCGCCCTCAAAGGTCTTAGAAGACCGCTCGGACTTCTTCTTCTTCTCGCCTGACGGGCTCTTTCCTTCCAGCCAGTTGGCGAGACGTTGATGGCTGTCCTTCATGGTCCGCTCCAACATATTGCAGCAAAACGCACAGTCCTTCTCCACGTGCGTCTTGTCCTCATGCAGGCAGTAAAGGCAAAGGGAGTGTTCGTCCTCCTTAAAGACATTATGAAGCTGACTCCAGGGCAGACCCTGAACAGCTTTCCGGGTGTCGAGCTTCCCTTATCCTGGGCCATGCTCGAGAAGGGCCTGAGAAACTTCTGGAATCCTCCAAAAGCGTGCTCGACGAAATCTTCACCCTTGAGGGGCGTAGACGAATCCGACACGGGTCCCCGTTGATCGGATGAAGAAACGGTGGAGCTTGAGGCTCTTTTGACCGAAAAAAAGAGATTTTTCTGAGAAAAAACGCGAAAAAAAGCACTAACGCTCGAGAGCAATAGCACGAGGATCCCAACACTTGAACGTGCGGTAAAAATCTGAAGATGGCTGCCAGAGGCGGGGCTTAGGTAGAGGGCAGTCATTGGCTGTGGTCAGTATGACGCAGAGATCAGTGATTGGTTACTACTACGAAAGACAGATCAGAAACGAAACTGATACTGATTTTTTCTTTACCGAGGATTCCCAGCCTGACGACGGGGAATATTCATGAGCATGTGAATCCATGCCAGACCCCATGCTGGAGAAAGATAGTTCCCCAATTGTTTCCAAGTTATGGACATATTTCCCAAGAAGACACTCATGAATATGGTACAATATAGGACATGCCATCAAAAGAGGTTTGGCTGACTCAGGGGTATCATGCTTTTTGCATAGTCGATATTATCGCTCTTCCTTACGGACCTTGTCGGCTATGCCTGTCACAGTCAGGGTGGGAAGTTGGGCAACTCTCAATAAAATAATGAACCACCTAAGTCTCTTTGACTGGCAGAGATTCAAGTAGCCATGCAGCTTCTTAAATGAATACATCCCATTTGATACAAACTGATATTTTTTAGTGTACTCAAATGGGCAGAATTCTCTAACCAATCCCAGAGCTCAACTCGCTTCGCTAGAGAGTTATGCATTCCCCCCATCCCCTAGGTGTTCAACATAATTCAGTGAAAAATGTATCCATACTCCTTCAATAAACATGTAGGGTGGTATTTCATTATTTCCTGGCAAATGGCTGTCAATAGGGCATTCTTTGAGCAATAGCACATCTTTAAGTAGAGATCGGCTCTCTTTTTTTAATACAATTGCTTTCAGGGAGATTAAGCCTAGCTCCAATCGTATAAGAGCCATCGGGATGCAAACCGGCAGGCCCAAAATCCTCTGCCAGAATTTACCTTCAATGATCTGCAGCCATCTCAGATCAACATGTAACAATGCTTCTAAGCCATAGGTGATCATTGGAGTGAGAACCACCAGGTATAACCGCCTTGCTTATTCGTAAATGTATGTATCAGTGTGGTAACCTGAGCGGCTTTTGCTTTACGCGCCTGTTTGCATGTAGTATAGTTGCCATTCAAGTCGAATTTGATACCAAGATATTTATAATTGGGAGTGTATAAAATTTCCACCTCACCGATAGTGAGTCTCAGGCGGGTCGTTTTTTTACAAGTAAACCTCATAATTTGGGTCTTTCCCAGATTGATTGTTAAACCGTTATTATGTGCATACTCCCATAAGGCAAATGCTGACCTGCGTATGCCACTGAAGTATAGTAAAAAATGACCAGGTCATCTGCATATGCAAGGACTGGGCAAGATGCCTGGCCAATTGTAGGAGGGCAATTTTGGGCCAATGTAATCGCCTCGGGAATGTCATATAAGTACAGGTTATAGACCAGGGGGGCAGTAACACAACCTTGTTTCATATGGCCCTCCTGGTCCAGTTTTAATGTTACTGACGTATTATGGTGCAACAATCTGAAGTAATACAGCAGACCCTCTGGGCAGCCCAAGGCCTTCAATTGAGACCATAATTTACCCCTTGGTATAGAATCGAAAGCGGCTTTAAAGTCGACGTACAATGCATATAAAGGGGGGTTACCGGTCTTCCTAGCCCTGGTCCGCAATATATCCATAATGGTGAGATTATGTATAGTGGAGTACGTGCTCATGAAACCACTTTGAAACTTACAAACAATACATGCTTGATCTGCCCATGCCTTCAGCTCAGTGAGTACAAGTGACGCAAAGAGCTTACCAGTAGCGTCCAGCATAGATAACAACCTATAGTTGTTAGGGTCAAGCCTACTCTCTTCTTTGAACACGGAGACCAGGATGGCCTTCTGCCATGAGGGTGGAATCTTTCCCTCCAACAGTACTTTCTTAATCATAATAGTTAATAACTTAGCCTAGACCTCTGGTTGGCTCTTGATCACTACATTGGCCAGCCCATTAGGGCCAGGAGCCCGGGATGCTTTCAGCGGTTTGATCTTACCCAGTACCGACTCAAAATGACATCAATACATGTGGAAGGAGGGATGCAACCTAATGGGAGAGAAGACTCCTCATTCTCAGGTGCATTACGCATTGAAAGAAACTCCATCCATTTCGATGCCCCAATTGGGTTAATTATTTGGCTCTTCCCGATACCCCATGTTTCACCTAAAAGGGACCAGCTGCTTCTAGAATGTTTCGAGCATATGATTCGAACCAACTTTTGCCATCTTAGATTTTTTTCAGAGATTCTTCTGAGCTTTATGACCGCTCTGAATCTATTTTTAATCGTTCCGACGGTAGCATGATACAACTCATTGGAAGCCCTGGTGTCCTTGGCAAATCAAAGGTCAGCCCTTAACTTTCTTCTAGCGTCCCTAATATATCTATCATAAGGCATAGTCTTACTCCCCCTCTCTACTCATCATACCCACAATGGTGGTCGCGTGTTTTCCTGAGAATAGGGAGATCCAGTTCTCAATTGCATTTGCCGTCATGGCATAAAACTGGGAGAAATTGGAGAAATAAACTTCAGATAGAACTCCAGCAGCGTGTCTGATATTCCTATGTGACCAATAGTTTCTCGAGTAAGCCCTGTTGACAGCCAGGTTCACCACGGGTTTACATTTCGGGTGCCTATTCAAGATGTTAAGGGTACAACATGGAGCAGTATGATCGCTCCATATATTGGGGAAACCCCTTAAATCATTAACATGTTATGCCATTGTTGGACTGACAGATAGTTTAACATACTCCATCGTATGCACTCTTCCATGTATAATTACCTGGGAGTCACTAGATGTCCTGCCGTTGATCATCTCGAGTTCCCAATTTTCAAAAAGTAGTAATCAACCCCGTCCCTCAATATCATTATTAGTATGCTGCATAATGCATTCAACTCTCAGCTTGGGGTTGGTAAATATTCATTCCTTGCCAATCATTTGACAATTAAAATCTCCCACTACCACAACAGCTCTGTTATCCAATACAATTGACCAACATGCCAGTAGAGCTTCTTGAATGTGTTCCCCAAATTCCGCTCCAGGTGGATTGTATAGTAAACATCTTTCAGGATTACCCTTGGGCTGGTATTCCACTTCTACCGCTATTAAGTTATCCTCACACAAGGTAAATACCCATTTAGAGTGTGCTGTGTGTGCAACCCCTATGATTAGGCCGCCATATGGTCTGCCCTTTTCTCCCTTTTTTGCAAATGATTGGTAAACCATATAGCCGTCCAACGTTACTGGTGTGGTTAACCAAGTTTCCTGTAGGCCGATGCAGGTGTGAGACAAAGGGAAGTGAGCCTGAATTGGATAAGAGGTGGGAGAAACATCTACAGTTTCAAGAAAGAATGGTAAACTCATTGTTTCAAGATCACTTCTGGCAATGCATCAGCCAACCACTTCAGGGCATTTTGTATGGCCATCAAGTCTACAGTTTTGCCATTCCGAGGTGCTAGCCCAGGGACCTCTCTCCTTGGTGCCTCAATTTCGGTGCCAGTCCAGTTTGGATCTTCTGCATTCAAATCTGCATCAATGTCCACATCCACAGCCCTCAAGTCCTCTTTATAAGCTCTTAAAATTTGTGCTGTGGATACAAATTTACAGTGGACAGCTGATACATTTGAGTTGTGCCCATTCAGGGGTCCCACAAACTGAAAATCGTCTGATTTTAGCACTCTCAGCTGAGGTATAGAGTGGAGTCTGATTAAAGATTCTGAGCGGGACAGCCACTTCCAATCTTTGTCTTGGTTGAGATTTTTTATTAAACAGATGCGTTTGCCAAAATTGATTGCCACCATTTCCCCAGCTGATTCAGTTATAGTAGGTGGCGTTCTCTGCACTGGTTTCGGTCTTTAAGGCACATTATGGGTAACAACCTCCTTATTCTGAGTGTCTTATTTTGGAATCTCGGGAGGGACATCCAGTTGTGACTCGTTGCCTTCTTCTAGTAGAAGCCAGCTGGTTAGGCATCCTTCTCCGTTTGCATTCAGTTTACGGTTCCTGGCTGCTCTCTTTTTAGCTTTTCTGGAGCGTTTAGCCGGAATTCCAGTTTCCGTCAGCAGTGAAGCAACAGCACATGGTCTTTTGCTCATTGATGCCCTTTTGGCTATGCAGCGTTGCTTCCGTGAATACAAAGGATCTGTATTATCCATAATATTAATGTCAATATCAGGTTCCAGGTTTCCTCCTGAACCTTCTGCAATCTGGATTGCTTCAGATAGATTGTAGTCCACTTCGTCTCTGGTATTAACAATTGGGGTATCTACGGAAGCAATAATGCTTGTATTGGCCAAAATACGCCCACACATTTTCAGTAGGATTTTTAAAGCAAATTACAACGACGCCATGGAAGATTGTATTTCAGCAATTTCTGATGGACCGGATGTTAGCCCTCCTGTTTCTTCAGATACGCTGTCAAGGGGGCTTTCAGTTGTGTTAATGGCCAAATTGGGGGATTTAGATAGCCTCGAATTCTGCGAAGAAAGCCTAGTCGCCTCTGCAGGGCTATTAGCCTGCAGTTCCTCCTGGCAATCCACATTATCACCTGATGGTGCAGCAGTGGCCCAAGTCACCCCCTCTGAATACTCAGGCAGAGTTCTAATAAGGAGTGGTCATCAATGTCATCTAGACTGGTGGAATTCTGCAGGTTGTCCTCATTCTTACCAGATCCAGCCACTTCATCTAGTACCACAGGGTTAGTTTCTGGTGGTGGATTGACTGGAAAGTACCCAGTAATAACTACTTGGTTAGATGGAACAGACTTTGTTGCTTTCCTGGGTGATTTCAAATTGGAAGCCCTGCTCACCCCCCCCCCCCCAAGTATATCTTGTGACTTAGGTTGTCCCTTTTTTTGCGCAGGTTATATTTGGAGCTGGTACCCTTCTTGGCAGATGGCATTCTATACTCAATAACGTGCAAGATCTCAGAAAGTGGACCCTAAGTGCTCCCCTACTAATGGGCAGAGTTAATGTTCCTTAGAGGCTGAGAGCAAAGGCTCTACCGCCCACAGTCTGCCAGCCTCAGTTGATGTACCCGGAGACAATCAAAACACTGCCCGTTGCACCCGCTGTTCAAATACGAACGAAAGCACAGGTAAGCGCTAAAAGCAAATCAGCTGCCAGCAGGGTTCAATACATGGACATAAATATTGGGTAGGGAATGCCGTTGTCACCTTATAACGTCAACAATAAGCCAGGCACTCTCACTGTATCGGCTTCCTGCAGCTCCGCACCCTCTGCGCCAAACAGCGAGAAACAGCAGCCGCCCTGGTCTCCTCAGGCGGGCTTATCGCCGCAAGGGTCAGCTGGTCCTAGTTAAATATGCCGTCTGGAAAGGGGGTGTGTCGGCAGCACTGCTGGTTTCACGGTCGTGGCCGAGTATAATTTCAAAAACAGATCTCCAAATGCAGTAGACCCACAATGATAGTCCATTTAGTCCAGTCTGTCTGTCACCAGGCAGGGACTGATATGCGGCGCCACAGCAAGAAACAGCAGCCGCCCTTGTCTCCTCAGGCAGGCTTATTGATTCACATCATATTGCAGGTACTGTCATTAACAAGAAACTGATGTCTATCAAATGGCAAGGAACTCCCCTCATAGAAGGGTCCTGCTGTCGTATGTAGTTGGGGAAAGTGAACGGTTTGCCAGATTCTGCCATTAGACACACAGGTACTCTCACCAAGTGGTAGCTATGGAAAACATTTGCCCATGTACCCATAATATTGTCAGGTATTGCCATCATATGCCTAGATACTAAAAACATTGGTCAGGTATTGGCCTTCAATGCCCAGGGACAAATACCATTAGACAGGACATTGAACAGGGCATTCTTCTTAACTGTTGTGTTAGGTAATAAGAGAGGAGTACAGTTTCAGCATCCCAGTTCCCCCTATCCTGCGTCTGGCTCCACTACAAAGACAGAATATCCAGTGAGCAGGGCAGGAGGAGAGCAGGTATCCTATACTCACCTTCTCTCCTTTCCTCTTCAGCAGGAGCAGCATTAGACTGGCTATGCCCCAACCCTATCGGCGTTGCAGAGGTACAGGTTTGTTGGGCAATCTCATGCTCTTCCTATAGGTCAGCAACCCCCCGATTAGTGGTTTTCTTCACCACAGCCAGACTAACCTTTCGAAAGCATCAATATATTATATCTCTTGTATTTTCTGCTTAAAAGGGGATGTGGTCTAATGACTAGGTTGAGATTGTGGTCCCAAATGATATTGGTTGAAATTTTGATTTCCCACTGAACCACATTTTGCTACTGTACTGCACATTTCATTACTTCCATACAACCCAGTACCTTAATATGCCAAAACTGGGAATAATTAGAAATGTGCTAAATTACAGCATGTGCGCATTACAAATAAATTCATGATATTTAACATATCTGCACTTACACGTTCCGAATGACACAAGGCCTAGTAAGACCATTTTTGATTTTCTTCATCCCTGCCCCCCCCTTGTCTTGTTGCGCATTGAAACACCTTCTGCTATATAGATGCATCATAAATACCCAATAAATAAACATAACTAAGGATGCAATTGTGGTTTGCAAAAAGACGCATTTATGACAGCTAGGTTCATAAGAAATAGCCTGTTGCTGCATGCTACCACTAAAACCATTCCATTGACTATAACGGTCTTTCAGTCGGTTAGTTGTAAGGGGGCTGAAATATATACGCAAAGGGCGATAGGGCTGGTGCACTTTTAGGCACGTGTCAGTGAAGCTCTGACTCCATCCTACCAGCCTTTCGTAGATATTAGTTTGTTGGTAAATGTACTATTTTTTCTACAGGGCAGCAAATCTCTACTTCATCGGAGAGGGGCCCTAGCGAGTAAGGTAGTGGTTGTGATCTCAGGTAACCAATTTGAATTTTGATGCCCACACAAGCACATCCTGGCCAAATACCATTTACATTCCTGCACTTGAATCTGACAACTGTAACGATTTATTGAGAGGCCACCCTCAACACAGGGAGCTCCTTCCCTCCCCAATCTAGGTGTCACACAATAGACGGTTTAATGTTAGTTCTTTTTTCAGCCTCGTATCACGTCCTTGGATCACTCCCCTCAGCTAGGAATAAACCAAGAACCAGGCTGGTGCATAAGAAATATATTTATATTTATTTGAATTAGACGTTAAGAAAATCACACAAAAATGTCAAACACCACTTTTTCTGTGGCACAACACAAACTTCTCCCAACAAAAATAAATCGCCCAAGTGGGTTGAAAAGACACAAATCACAATTCTATACTTTCTTCAAATTTCACCTCAAGAAATAACTAAACTGATCAATAAATAAAAATAATTACATTTGCAATGCTGTGCAATTTCGATTTTCTTGCGCGCTTAAAAAGCTAGCAGTATCGTGAACAGATTTGGACAAATGCATATGGCAATTATGATTTCACCCACACTTTTTCTTTAAAATAAACACAGGGTGATTTATCAGTGGGGTTTTCAGACTCCGCCCTGCCCCCCCCCCCTAGTTTGGCCCGTTTTGGGGAAGTCTGACAGAAAAATTGGGATGATTGAAGACTTTTAGATTTCAGACTGCCCCTCCAATTAAAGGCCTGTGTTGGGGAAGCTAGATAGCAAAAATGGGGACAATTTGATAATTTTGGATTTCAGACACCCCACGCCCCCACTTAAAAGGTCTGTGTCGGGGAAGCTGGAAGTTGAGGGATTTTTTAGTTTAGGGATAAAGGCACCCCTCTTCCTAAAGAAGTCGGGGTCCACAGGACAAATAGGATTACACAATCCAATGACAGTCTATAGCGTTTTCAGCGCACACCGAAAATTGGCTTTGTTAATTTTGAATTTTAACAAAATCAGGTTGCTGTGTTCTGCCAAGGAGAATTAAATTAATGTTTTTGGTTAATTAGGCTAAGGATCTACGCAGTCCCCCCCCCCACCCGCTATAAAGGCAAAGGATTTAAAGCCAACAGATAACCCCCACACACACTATTGGTTGCAAAAGGTTCAATTCTACTTATATAGAACACCTGTTTAAAGTTCAGGAAAGACCACTGAATGTCAGAGCACTCTGGATGGGTAGGGCAGGGGTCTGGTCACTCCTCTCTCGAGGACCGTCCCAAGCTTGTCAGCATAGAGTTCAGACCACTTTTTTTAGGCCTCTCTAGAAATAGACAGCTCCACTCAGATGCAATCTCCTTTGGTGATTCCTTGCGGCCTTTCAGCTAGTAAGTTTCAGCAGCTATGTCACAATGGTCGTTTTAGGAGCTCTACCCTTCTCTCATAGTGCAACCACTTTATATAGCAGTGATGACACCATCAAGTTTACAATCGTGGGAAGTTCCCTGCCAGAGTTCTCGCAAATAAGATTGGACATACCTATGCCTCTCCTCCCAAATCCATTCCCTCTCTAAGGATTGGCTTAGGAGTCTGGAGCAGACATATGACAGGTTCCATTTGCAATCCCAATTTGTTCTCAATGTTGGCAAAAACTAGTTGTGTGTCAAAAAGGTTGTGATTTACTAGTAACTGCCATAAATATGTATTTTCCGATTCAGTTTTTCATGGAGGAATTAAATAAAATGACAGCCAGGTCCGCACCATTTTGCACAGCCGGTTAGCAATTTTCCACCGTTTTAACAAAAAGCATAACCGTTAGGAACATGCAATGTGTTATCCACGTTCCTAATTTTACCCACCACCTCTTCGCCAACTCTCAAATTCGGAACATTTTCAGATCAGCCAGAAACCCATTTTAGATGGCCATTACAGTTCCCAGAGTCGCCGGTGGATGTATCTTATATCACCAAAATCACCTGGAAATTATCTAAAAAATGAAACCTATTTCAAGGCCGGATGACTTATGGTTGCTGGGAAAAAGGCCTACGTTATAATAGTCTTTTTAAATTAATAGTAAACCTTCATGTTGGGCAAATGGAAGCTCTGCTTCCTCCAGGCCATTTGTCCCTTTGCTGTTTGAAGTTGATTGTTTGCATATCGTAAATACCTGGGATGCACCAGCTAGAGCCATTTGCTCTGCATAGAACTGCCTTCAGAGACAGCAAGTCTGGCGGACACTTGGTTTTCGACACCCTTAGCAGGACACACTTTATTGCAGTTGTAAATAGCTGGGGGGGATGTAAAACCCAGGCTTGCATTGGGGGAGTTCTTTGTGAAGTTTGCCCACCAACAAGCCAAAAGGGTCTGCCTTGCGCCTAAATGAAATCTTCATGTGAACCATGGAACAAAGTTTTTCTTTTCCCTTGTTGCCGCATGTGAAGCATAACATAAATTACGTCTTGTTTACACGCACCCAGTCTTTCCTCTGACATCTTTATGTTGGTAGGAATCTATGAGATCACTGCGCTACCCATAACTCCGCCGACGGAAATGTCCACAGCAATAATGGTGCAGCGCAGTGATCAGATATATCACTTCTGCCAGCCTGCCCTGGCCCGCAATGCCCACCCCCCCACTTACTTTTACTGCGGTGCACTGCTGTGTGCGCCACAGACATCCAGGTACCCCTGTAGCGTCAGCTTCTCCCACTTACGTGGGGCGGTGCTGACACCGCAGGGCCCTTTTTAAAAACAATGTTTTATATGTTATTCCCCCACTTACCACAATGGTAAGCAGGGGACACCCCCACAACCCGACCCCCCCCTTACTGCAACCAAGGAGAGCGGGGGACACCCCCACAGCCCCTGCTCTGCTTGGATGCAGAAATTGGTGGTAGGTGGTCAGGAATTTTGTACCGCGCTCCGCCGCTGTTGTAGTAATGTCGTGGCAACATTATGATAACGATTCCGTTGGCAGGGGAACATTTTTCTCATTTCGTGCTTTAATTTGCAAACACACATGCAAAGCCGTGTTGGTGTCAGTGTTTAAAAATCCAGTTTTTCATGTGAAAGGGACCTTTGAATTTCCTCTGACTTTGTGAATTAAAATGCTGCTTTTCCTTTGGTAATGAAAAGTAGGTATTATTAACATGGTCCTTCAATTCCTTTGGTTTGGGGGCTTTTGATCACACCCCACACAACATGGAAAGCAATTACAAATTGGCTAAATGCCTGCCAGAATAGGAGTAGAACAAGAGAAGAAATTACAGTTAATAGACCATATCTGTTCTGTGTTAGAACCTGAGCAATTCCATGTGCTTGAATGCAGGGTGCATTGAACTGTCCTGTAGCTTATGTACTTTACATTCAGTCTGATTTACACCTCCTGGTTCAGCATACTCAACAATAAACCCTTACGTGGGCGGGCATTATTTAGTCAGGTAATGGCTCATGGTCAGCGTTAATGCCTGGGCCATTACCAGACCTGGTGATGCCCACCCACGGAGGGTTTATAGCTATTAGAACATGAGAATGCTTTTTGTTTAAGCTGAGAAACCTTGCAGTTGAAATTGTAAAAAAAGTAAAAAAAAACAGCCAACCAAAATGGCCACCATTGGCGTCAAAAGAAGGGTACTACATGCAATTCCTTCTCCCTTTCCATGGTGGTCACTGCCATAGAGGGACGGGTCAGAACAGCAACTGTTCCTGCTGTTGGCGAGGGACACAGAGGCTGTAGTTAAGTGAGGCTGGGGTTGGTGTGGGTAGCGGAGTGGGTGGGGAGGTGGAAATGGTGATGGGCACTGGCAGCAAGGGCTTACCTCCCGGAAGGGAAGATGGTGACCTCCCACTTCTGAGGAGGCTTGGAACGTGGGGAATATATCATGAGGTATAACTTCCAGATTGGCTGGGAGGACACCCCCCACCCCCACCACTCCCACCGGGTGCTAAAGGCACAATCTAAAACAAATATGTGTTCTTATAATTAATTTGAAGCCTTCCACTTAACAACAATGTGTGGCGCTGGGCAAATCACTTTGCCGCCTCATTAGGCTCAAATGGAAGAAACTGGGACATGGATGTTCAATTAAACATACGCATGATCTGGACAGAACTGCATTCGCTAATTATGATCCAATATTTAAGAGGGAAGGAACTGGAGTTAGAACCAATTGTCCACAGCAAACCAAGAGATTTTGTGAACTACTTCGCAGTCAGGGTTAAGTGAGCCAGATCACAAATACTTGTTGAAGGTTTAGCATGTTTCTATCGACACAAAGGGCCTCATTACTACCCTGGCGGTAGGGGGTTAATGGCACCAGTAGAGCTGCCAGCACCGTTAACCCCCTTCCGCCTCATTACGAGGTCTGCTCGCGGGTCCCGCTAAAGACGCCTGGTAAAACCAGGCGTCCTTATCGGGTCCCGCGAGCAGACCTGGATGCCAACAACGGTCCCGTCATTAACGGACCAGTTGTTAGCATCCTCCCCATTCCCATTGAGCCCTATCGGGGCTCAATGGGAATGGGGATGTACCAGGTCTGGGTTCCCTGAATGGGGAAATACCGGGCCCTCCAAGGTCGGAATGACCCAGTATTTCCCATTCAGGGAATCCAGACCAGAGTTTGGGGGTAGCCATGCCCTTACCTCCAAACTCATAATGAGGCCCGTAGAGAATTTCAAAACTAATTTAGGAGAGATGGAGATCAAAGTACTAATTATCTACACTACTAGTGAGAGAATGAAACCGCTCATGAATAACCTCAGCAATACAAAGTTACAGAGGCTTACTGCTAAATAGAAAGGTACAAACCAGAAACAGCCTTGGCCCCAACAGTCGTATCCTATATAGAGGCACTTCCAAATTGACGCCTATTGCCCTGAACACCCTGAACAATTAGTGACTGCATTCTTCAAGTGACCCTACAATTAACTCCTTGCTTACCTGCCTCACTGTTACGGGTCCATTGAACTTGTATCTCTGCCCCACTGCTCAAATGCTAAGGGTACCCTGACTACTTTCTCTCCTCCGACTTCCCCAATTCCACGCCCAGCCACCCACCTACTCTCCACCTCTCACCATGCTCCTACATAAGCTTCTTCTCCTCAATGTCCTCTTCTCTACAGCTTTCCCAGGGTCGACTCATGCCATCTGCTGTGTTCCACAACTCCCCTCCCCAATCAACCTCTCCTGTGTTCCCAATCCATATCCTCTAGACTCCCTCTAAATAACACAATGGCTGCTCATCTCTCCCATTAACTACCCACTCCAATCTGATTTGTCCTGCCAGGCAAACCTCAGCCCCTCACCTATTGTACCCCGACTAACCTTACCCTGGGTCTCCCAAATACCCAATCTATCTGCATTAAAAATTCTGTCATCCTTGACTGCTTCAATTCCCACCACCACAAATTCTGCAAATGCCATTACTGAAAGCTAGATCTCCACCCAGCTCCCAATGATCGTGCTAGTCCTGCAACACTATATACTGATTGTCAACCTTTCTCAATTCCCTCACCCTCAACCATCAAAAATAGATGGTAGTGTTGGCTCTATGATTAGTAAAGGCTTGTCAAACGTTCCACTTATACCAACTGGCTTCAACCCCCTTTTCCTCTGAAAATACACCTGCGAAACTCCTTGCTCCCACCCCCTCTCATCCTCCTCATTTATTACCAACCTGGCAGCTTGAACTACTACTCCAAGCTGACCCCGATACTTGATGAATCTTTCCCATCAGATGTCCTCTGGTCATAATGGGCGAGATTATCCTCTTCACCATTTGTCCTGCCAGGCAAACCTCAGCCTCTCACCTATTCTACCCCGACTAACCTTACCCTGGGCCTCTCAAATACCCAATCTATTTGCATTAAAAATTCTGTCATCCTTGACTGCTTCAATTCCCAACACCCCAAATTCTGCAAATGCCATTACTGAAAGCTAGATCTCCACCCAGCTCCCAATGATCGTGATACTCCTACAGCACTATATACTGATTGTCAACCTTTCTCAATTCCCTCTCCCTCAACCATCAAAAATAGATGGTAGTGTTGGCTCTATGATTAGTAAGGGCTTGCCATATGTTCCACTTATACCAACTGGCTTTACCCCCCTTTTCCTCTGAAAATACACCTGCCCAACTCCTTGCTCCCACCCCTCTCCTCATCCTCCTCATTTATTACCAACCTGGCAGCTTGAACTATTACTCCAAGCTGACCCTGATACTTGATGAATCTTTCCCATCAGATGTCCTCTGGTCATAATGGGCGATATTATCCTCTTCACCATTATTAAGGCTCACCAATTACAACTTGTCTGCACTCTTGGAACCCCAAATAGCCTTCCCATCCACAACCAGTGGAGCTCCCTTTATCTCCCTGTCCTCCACCCTTAACTCCACCCTTGATCCCTCTCCCTATGACCCTCTCACTCATACATTTACCATCTCAATACCTTCCCCACCCCTCCCTCATTGCTAAGAGAAAAGATCCAAAACTAGCACCATGGCTCCAAAGGTGGAACATGTTAAATCCCCATTAAAAGCCACGCCTCCTCATCACTTCAAATAACTAATATTCATACTGTTAAACAATAAATGTGCCATCTCCTTGGACCACCACTATGCCCCATTTCCCCTCTCAACCACACCACCAACCATGGATCACCCAAGCCATCAAACACAAGAGCCATCAAACACCACAAGATCTCCATGAGGCTCAACCTACAATTCCTAACCCCATTGATTTATTTATTCATATTTGTAAAGCGCACATCAGCCCGTGGGCATCGTGGCGCTGGTTACAGATGATGTGCAGGCTTAGTTACATAATAAGTAATACATAGTGACAAAGCAAACAGTAACTTAGTTACATGGAAAGAGACAGCAGTGCGGTTAGCGTATAGTGGGGGTGAAGCTGTCTGTCGCGGTGGGGTTAGTTGAAGAGGGTGGCTTATATAGACTATCCTTTTCTTCACCACTACTCTTCACTCTGCTAAATCATCCTACTATAAAGGACCTCATATGTTTTGTTTGGACCCTCGTAAAAATTCCATGACACTCATAGTCATGCTCTTCTCTCTCCTGCCCTCAAAAAACGACAACCCTCATCGCAAGTGTTTTTTACCTAAGATCTTCTCTATTTTCATGGATTGCAATACTTTAAAACAATGTCCAAAGGACGTATATTAGCAGGGTATGGTAATGTTTACTATATGTCCACCATACTTTAGTAAGTCATGCATTATTTACAAAGAAAATTTCCTATGGCTTACAAACAACACTGTCGAGGTAGTCTTAAATGTTTTAAGGCGGCAGTGGTTATAGAGTCTAATAAAAGTTCCAATACCTCAATTTTACCATGTTTTTGCTCGCACAATGGCTCCTCCCGTAAGCATAATGCTTGTGTAACCATTTAACATTGTATATGCTAAATTCCTGTGTGTGTGTGGGGATGTAGGGGTTTGTGTGTGTGTGTGTGGGGATGTAGGGGTTTGTGTGTGTGTGTGTGTGTGTGTGTGGGGATGTAGGGGTTTGTGTGTGTGTGTGGGGATGTAGGGGTTTGTGTGTGTGTGGATGTAGGGGTTTGTGTGTGTGTGTGTGTGGGGGGATGTAGGGGTTTGTGTGTGTGTGTGTGGGGGATGTAGGGGTTTGTGTGTGTGTGTGGGGGGATGTAGGGGTTTGTGTGTGGGTGTGTGTGTGTGTGGGGGGTATGTAGGGGCGCGTGTGGGGATGTAGGGGCGCGTGTGTGTGGGGATGTAGGGGCGCGTGTGTGTGGGGATGTAGGGGCGCGTGTGTGTGGGGATGTAGGGGCGCGTGTGTGTGGGGATGTAGGGGCGCGTGTGTGTGGGGATGTAGGGGCGCGTGTGTGTGGGGATGTAGGGGCGCGTGTGTGTGGGGATGTAGGGGCGCGTGTGTGTGGGGATGTAGGGGCGCGTGTGTGTGGGGATGTAGGGGCGCGTGTGTGTGTGGGGATGTAGGGGCGCGTGTGTGTGTGGGGATGTAGGGGCGCGTGTGTGTGGGGATGTAGGGGCGCGTGTGTGTGGGGATGTAGGGGCGCGTGTGTGTGGGGATGTAGGGGCGCGTGTGTGTGGGGATGTAGGGGCGCGTGTGTGTGGATGTAGGGGCGCGTGTGTGTGGGGATGTAGGGGCGCGTGTGTGTGGGGATGTAGGGGCGCGTGTGTGTGGGGATGTAGGGGCGCGTGTGTGTGGGGATGTAGGGGCGCGTGTGTGTGTGGGGATGTAGGGGCGCGTGTGTGTGGGGATGTAGGGGCGCGTGTGTGTGTGGGGATGTAGGGGCGCGTGTGTGTGTGGGGATGTAGGGGCGCGTGTGTGTGGGGATGTAGGGGCGCGTGTGTGTGTGGGGATGTAGGGGCGCGTGTGTGTGGGGATGTAGGGGCGCGTGTGTGTGGGGATGTAGGGGCGCGTGTGTGGGGATGTAGGGGCGCGTGTGTGTGGGAATGTAGGGGCGCGTGTGTGTGGGGATGTAGGGGCGCGTGTGTGTGGGGATGTAGGGGCGCGTGTGTGTGGGGATGTAGGGGCGCGTGTGTGTGGGGATGTAGGGGCGCGTGTGTGTGGGGATGTAGGGGCACGTGTGTGTGGGGATGTAGGGGCACGTGTGTGTGGGGATGTAGGGGCGCGTGTGTGGGGGGATGTAGGGGCGCGTGTGTGGGGGGATGTAGGGGCGCGTGTGTGGGGGGATGTAGGGGCGCGTGTGTGGGGGGATGTAGGGGCGCGTGTGTGGGGGGATGTAGGGGCGCGTGTGTGGGGGGATGTAGGGGCGCGTGTGTGGGGGGATGTAGGGGCGCGTGTGTGGGGGGATGTAGGGGCGCGTGTGTGGGGGGATGTAGGGGCGCGTGTGTGTGGGGATGTAGGGGCGCGTGTGTGTGGGGATGTAGGGGCGTGTGTGTGGGGATGTAGGGGCGCGTGTGTGTGGGGATGTAGGGGCGCGTGTGTGTGGGGATGTAGGGGCGTGCGTGTGTGTGGGGATGTAGGGGCGTGTGTGTGGGGATGTAGGGGCGTGTGTGTGTGGGGATGTAGGGGCGTGTGTGTGTGGGGATGTAGGGGCGTGTGTGTGTGGGGATGTAGGGGCGTGTGTGTGTGGGGATGTAGGGGCGTGTGTGTGTGGGGGGATGTAGGGGCGTGTGTGTGTGGGGGGATGTAGGGGCGTGTGTGTGTGGGGATGTAGGGGCGTGTGTGTGTGGGGATGTAGGGGCTTGTGTGTGTGTGTGTGGGGATGTAGGGGCTTGTGTGTGGGAATGTAGGGGCGCGTGTGGGGATGTAGGGGCGCGTGTGTGGGGGGATGTAGGGGCGCGTGTGTGGGGGGATGTAGGGGCGCGTGTGTGGGGGGATGTAGGGGCGCGTGTGTGGGGGGATGTAGGGGCGCGTGTGTGGGGGGATGTAGGGGCGCGTGTGTGGGGGGATGTAGGGGCGCGTGTGTGGGGGGATGTAGGGGCGCGTGTGTGGGGGGATGTAGGGGCCCGTGTGTGGGGGGATGTAGGGGCGCGTGTGTGGGGGGATGTAGGGGCGCGTGTGTGGGGGGATGTAGGGGCGCGTGTGTGGGGGGATGTAGGGGCGCGTGTGTGGGGGGATGTAGGGGCGCGTGTGTGGGGGGATGTAGGGGCATGTGTGTGTGGGGGGATGTAGGGGCATGTGTGTGTGTGGGGATGTAGGGGCGTGTGTGTGGGGATGTAGGGGCGTGTGTGTGGGGATGTAGGGGCGCGTGTGTGTGGGGATGTAGGGGCGTGCGTGTGGATGTAGGGGCGTGTGTGTGGGGATGTAGGGGCGTGTGTGTGGGGATGTAGGGGCGTGTGTGTGTGGGGATGTAGGGGCGTGAGTGTGTGTGGGGATGTAGGGGCGTGTGTGTGTGGGGATGTAGGGGCGTGTGTGTGTGGGGATGTAGGGGCGTGTGTGTGGGGATGTAGGGGCGTGTGTGTGTGTGGGGATGTAGGGGCTTGTGTGTGTGTGTGTGTGTGTGGGGATGTAGGGGCTTGTGTGTGTGGGGATGTAGGGGCTTGTGTGTGTGGGGATGTAGGGGCTTGTGTGTGTGTGGGGATGTAGGGGCTTGTGTGTGGGGGGATGTAGGGGCTTGTGTGTGGGGGGATGTAGGGGCGTGTGTGTGTGTGTGTGGGGATGTAGGGGCGTGTGTGCGTGTGTTTTGAATTTGGAGCTAATTTCTAGAAGAGATTAACCACACTATAGTTTTAATACACAAATGGTCAGGTGTTTACTGGGGTAGCCAGAGCTCTTCTGCTCTTTGTTTATATATTCTGTTCTTTCTCGAGACATGCCCCTGCTAACAAAAAGGAGGGAATTACCCAGATCTTTAAGAGGTATTTTATTACATGACATGAACAAATTTGGTCTACTGTTCTTGATATTCTTTTTTCATTTGCGGTAACCAGAGCTATACATAGGGAAAATGCATGTATATTTATCACTCTCCTTACTGCTTTTTATGACAACCAGCCAAGAGTGGCTTGTTTTCGTACCTACAATTAGCTAGAAAGTTTGACAGGTTATTTTCTTAATATGGTTCTGGATGAGGAGATAAACTTTTGCCGAACAGTAAAAAATCATGTTTTTTAGCAAAAGGACAGCTTATTAAAGGACAACAAATCAGTGTGGTGTAATGTTCGGCAGGTGGTGTAAAAGAAGCAGCGATATAAAATTAAAAAAGCTCATTGTTTAATTTTTTTCCAGATATCAGCAAGTCCACATATCAACGCAATAGCAAGTCAACCAAAAGCACCACAGGAATCCAAAAGAAAACCGGGAATTTCAAGAACGGTTATTTGCACAGCACTCTCTGTAAGGTATATAAAGATGAAAAGATATATTCAAGGACTGAATATCCCTTAGTTGCCATTCCAATGTACAACCAGGTACTGCCGGACAGCAAAAGACCACCATTTTCTCGCACCCTGTTTTTGTTTACTCCTCAACCACCCACCTGTTCATCATGGCTAGTTCAGATTAATCTGTCGTCTCTGTCTGCAACTGAAAAATCTTTCCGGCAGTTCGTTCCCCAGGCCCTTTCTATTGATCCGAACGTTTATAAATGAAAGTATATTTAGTACTCATGTGAATTTGTTCGAGTCCATATTATACGAACAGGCCGTGTGTGGTGATTAAACCATTTCCTGTTCTTTCCCAATACTGAGACCGTTCTGAATTTGAAGACTGTCCGGGAGGAGTAAGTCATGCAGTAGGTTAAGGATTTCAGCCGGGTTAGCATATACACAAGACCATCATTTTGGTCAACGATCATCTTAAAATTAGGATATCCATTAACGCAGGCCATCTTCTCCGACAATAAAAACTCGGGAATGAGCACACAGCCATTTTGCCTTGGGCATGCATTTGTGTTTGCATGTTTTCTCTGTGTGGTCTCCTAAGCTAGAGGCACTGACCAGATCTCCTGCACCAAGTATTTCAAATATACATACCATAGCGCCATCACGTGACACAATGACCAGGTTCTCGATTACACTGTATGCCACCAAAGTTCAACTTTACAAACATTGTTTACATTTCCAATTTGAATAGTGTATGCTTAAATTCTCTGATGGGAGTTGGGGGGACACTTTCAGACACGCAGTTAAGTGCATTTTAGCTTCTAATGATGTGTGGCATAATTTAATTACCAAACTCCATAATGCAGCTCACAGTAAAGCAAATCAAGACAAATAAAGACAGTTAATGTTTAGGACTGGACGACCAAGGTAAGCTTTCCCACCTCCCTTGTGATTTCAGCCCCTCCGGGTTCTCTTCTCACCTTGTTATCGAAGTTGGTGGGCTCTCCGTCCTGCTTTCTGGGCAGGGGCGCGTTGTCTTTCGTGGGTGCGTGCGGTCCAGTTACTGCACTGACAGCAGCCCAAGTAATGTCTTTCAGGTAGGTCTTATTGCGGTTTATGGCGTTGTTATTCTTGAATGCCTTTTCTCTGTTCAATAATGTCTCTTTATATCTCACTTAGGTGCGCGGAACGTCCGCTTGGCGAAATGGGTAGGCTGATTCTCGCCGGTAAATGATGGCGCACAATAGCGCCATGATGCGATAAGTAGGCGCTTTGCGCAGCATGGCGATGTCTTGTCTTCACTGACCTGTGTTTTCTCTTTTTCGTAGGTCGCGGTGGGCTCCCAGCGCAGATGGAGTTCCGGAGCTATATCAGTCGAACAACCACCCGCCAGGTAAGCCTCTAAGCAATTCGTGGCTGAAATATCTCTACTACCTTCTTTAATGATGTCCTTCTTCCTTTCTCAGGTCCTTCGATCCGGGCAGCGAACAATCCAAACGAGCTGCCCAGGAGCTGTAAACAGTGAAGGATGGAGATTGCGGGTAAGATTCTGCTGCTAACGATGTTCTTTGTTCTTTTCCTGCAGGTCCGGATCTTGCCAGGCTTGTGAGAAGCTGGACACGGTGAGCTTCACGTTGCTAGTAGCAAAGTAACGCAAAGCGTGTTATCTTGTTCGGGTGTGGTTTAAATAGCATCTGCAAAGTAGTCCAGGTAAAGTAGTCCCTAGGCCACCACACCCAAAAAACTATACTGCATAGCTTGGTTCTAGGAATCAAGCTATATGGATGCCTCCATGTTGGCTGAAAGCCTAAATAAAGTAGTTTCTTAAGCTGATGTCTTTCCCCGTTTATGAGCCTGGCGACTGGCCCCAAGAGGGCCTGTGAAGCGGCTGCCAGGCCTCATTTGTGATCCGAAGTCTGATTCCACCTGACCAATGGGCTTGCCAGTGGGGAACAGGGCTGAGGGTCGTGACACTAACATTTACTACAACTACATCCAGTTTAACCATAGCTAAACAAAATTATCACTGTTAAACCATCAGCAACACGTGCGGGTATAGCAAACCATAGAAAGACGTGCGTAAAGTATTTGATCAACCATGCTTACACTATATCAAAACTCATCTTAGTGATCCAAAGAGCTTTTATACACATGGACCTCACATCTACTGGCCCCCAATTGGTTCAACTTTAACACCCAGTAATTTTAACATTAAAGAATAGCAGAAAAGATCATGAATGAGGCACTCAAATACAAACCTGAAATGCATATTGCTGAGTCCTATTGTGTCAAGGCTGGGAAAAAAAAGTTATCAAACTATTGTTCTTCAACAGATACCAATTCACTTAGACCAGGTTAGCAAAGATCATCTACACCATTACCACTTTGGTCAACATGAAGGGACACTGGAAGACAAGGGAATCAAAAACCTCCAAAAGACAGATTCACAATCCACATTTATGACAAATAATTGGCACCAATATGACGAAAGCTTGTACTTCTAATTAACAGATCTTTACATTCTGCTTTCACCATCGTTAAGCAGCTAAAGAATGCACTGCGGGGGCGCTGTGGAGTGGCAACCAAGATGGCTGCTTGATCTCGGAGTTCAGTCGCCCATTTGAAGATCCCTTCTTACATCCTGTGCTCTTGGCCTTGATTGTTGGCTGTGAGCCCATGTACAAGCTTGAGGCCCTGTGGAGCTGTCAGGTGTTGCCATCTGGCTAGACACCACTGCCTGGCGAGTGCCGGCAGTCCACCGGTTCGATCGACAGCTGGGCGCTCTGATGGCCTCGCTGCCGGTGTTGGCCACCAGCCTGACAGAGGTGGCTGGGTGGGGAATGCCTGCGGCATGCTTTGCGGTGGTGGCACAGGCGATCAGCTGCGGAGCTGCCCACCTTTCCCCTCAGGGCAGGCCATATTGAGGAACTGACAAGGTGTCTCCTTGGTCAGAGGGGCGCTGGAACATGGGTTGCAGGACTGCTGCGGAACCTGAGCTCCAGGAGGAAGTGGTGCTGTGCGCTTTCCTGCAACAGAGGTGGAGGCACAGAGGGAGACACTCAGTGGGCGCTGAGGGAGCCGGCTCTGTTGCAGTATTATGCCTTTCTAATTGTGACCCGACAGGCAATGCAGAATAGGATGTTACATTGGCATGTGAGTGCAGGAGGTGACAGCTGTGTGCTGGCAACATCGCCCAGGTGGGCATTCTGGCAGAAGGTACACCGAGCTGCCCCTAAATTCCACCCCCTGCCTGTTTGGGAGGAGTGTTAGAGAGGGGGGCCTCGTTGGTGGCAGGAACAGCTCCTGACTGGGAGGAACTGTGGCAGAGACTGCTCCCCTTTTCTGCTGCTGGTGGTGCTGGCTGGTGCCGGCAGATACTTGGACCGATATCTGAAGTGGGAGGAAAAGGCGATCTGGGACCACAGTAAAGGAATGAGGTGACACTGGGAGTCTGTAGCTCATTGAGGTGACCCTTTTTCAGCCTCTCTTTTACTGTTCCACACACTGGTTCCATACTCCGTAGCATGAAGACAGGGTGGCGGGCGCTGGAGACCTAGTGCTTCCCTGGATCTGTGTAGTGTTGGGCCTGTCATCCCTAGCATGCCATTGGCCCCCGGGGCGCAGGAACAGGCCAGCAACCATTTTTTGTAGTGTGGGACATCTCCTGCATCTGTGGTAGAACTGGTGGTAGTGGTTGGTGCAGTGAAGCACAGTGATACACAGCCTTACTTCACGAAGGCATGCGCTGACAAATATCGGAACCGCTAAACCATAGTCTGTCTTCACACGCGTTGGCCCGATTGACAAGCCATACCCAGAGGCTCCAACAAAAAACATTGCCAATGGACTCCTACACGAACACCCCCTACATGGGTCCTCTTCAAGCAGTGCAGACGGGTTCGGAATAAACTACCGTCCAATGCCCACAAGATCCTATAGTTGCAGGTATGCAGAGTGGACTTGCCTCTGAGAACACAAAACTAGATGACCTATCCACAAACATTAGTTAGCTGCAAGCGAAACTAGACACAGAGAGTGGTTGTATTACCCATGCAGAAACCAGAATTGGTGACACAGAAGACCAAGTTGCAGCTATGAAGGTGGATATATTTTTTGTATGGTTCTTTTTTAATTGCATTTAGTCAACAAGACAATAAACATTCAGAACATTGGTAGGAATCGGACACATCAGAAAGCAAATGCAACACATTTACCATCTTACGCAGTCGGTACTATTCCTCACGTGTGTATTGTCCCATGTGCGTGCCTCGCTCAATACTTCCACTGTCCAGGGCCATGATCCCATCGCCCCCCTCCTCCCCGAAGTCCTTCAATTACGAATGTCTCCCTCAGTAATATCAGTTATACTTCCCTTTTTTTTTTTTTACTACAACAAACCAGAACCCAAAATTAAGTTTGCCACCCCCTTTCCATTTCACCTTCACCGCTGCTTGTAGCTACTTATGTACTGACCCTTTGGGTACCCTGTTATCCTCAGGGGGCCAATCCCAAGGGGTTGCAAATATTGCCTGCACCAGCAAATTCACCCAGAATACATATGAGGTCTTTCATGTTCGATAGGTGCGCTTCCCCCTTTGTGCGGAACTGTCCCAGTAGGCATGTCCCTGGCAGCCATCCTTGGACATGTCATGACATATATAACGCGCCTATAGACAGACAATGATCCTACTAGCCCAAGTGTCATTGAGAGCCCGCAAGTGCATGGGAAGGGGGAAGGTGCAGGGGAGAGGGGGGAAAAGTGCAGTACATGGGATAATGGAACAATAGTACCCAGTTCCGCTCCAGCAAACCCAGAGATGACTTGTAGGGTCATGTATGCCCTGTGTGCAACTTGTAATTGTTTACATCTAGTGTTTCTGGACACTCTTAGTGTATGCCAGTACTCTGGCCCATTCCTCATCCATAAAAGTCCTTTCTAGGTCCTTTCCCCACTTGACTCGCACCCGTAGCCCCTCCTGTCCTATTACATCTAGTATAAACTGAAAGCATTGAGATCACATGTCCCCCTTCTGCCACATTATAAAGCGTGTCTAGGGTGGCGTCCCCTTCGGTACCCTCTTTCAGCCCCGGCCATCTGTCCTCTGCTGTCTTCAGCATCCTACGGTACACCAGAAATTGCCCTTTGGGGATATCGTAACTCTCCACCAGTTCAGAAAAGCTCACCCATGTCCCCTCCTTATATAGATCGTCCCATGTGACTATCCCATTTGATTCCCAGTGCTGCCAGAGACTGCGCACCTCCTCTGGGTTCCTCACTGTGATGCTGGAAATGCATCGGAGGGACAGGTACTCCGTACCCTTGGTCCTTTACTGCTTTTTATCGTGTGTTCTGTCGTGTTTTCCGCACAGGAGTTCATGTGGGACTCCTGGCGGTGCAGCTCTCTTTTGGTTTGGTGAACGGACTCGTGGGATACCATTATGGCATGGGGGTACAACCCTGCAAGGGCTAGACTTCACCATAGAGCACAGACCAGGGAAGAGTCACGATAATGCAGATGGCCTTTCCAGAAGGTATGTTGACCGTCTGGATGAGGGTGTCTATCCCGTGGGAGATTAGGCACCCTCCACCTCAATCTGGGGGGGGGGGGGGAAGGGGCGACTGTGATGCTAGAAATGCATTGGAGGGGCAGGGCCTCCGTATCCTTGTCCTTTACTGCTCTTTATCATGTGTTCTGTTGAGTTTTCCACACAGGAGTTCATGTGGGACTCCTGGCGGTGCAGCTCTCTCTCTTTTGGTTTGGTGAACGGACCCGTGGGATACCATTATGGCACCCATGGGTGGGGGTATAACCCTGTGCCCCCAGTGTATGTTTTTGGGCACCTGTGGGTGGCTCGCAGAGCAGGGTATGAGCTGGTGGCAGCTCCATGCTGAAATTGACGGGTGCGCTGAGTATTCTCAATTTTGGGATACCTCAGCCCTGCCATTGGGATCAGTTGATTCCTGATGGAAAACAAGATGGCCCCTGTGGCCTCTTGCTTTCTATTACCCATTACCTTGTTTTCCCAAAGTCCTGGGAAGCCCTGACTCTGTCCCTTCCCCCTGACTGACTGTTGGGTGGAAGTGCCTTTTATGGTGTTGTTGTGAAGGCCCGGCCAGACTAGCTGGAGCCTTCCCGCTGATGTATGTTGTGGGTACCTCCTCTGGGTGGGACCTGGGTGAATAGAGTGTGACGAATATGCATTCTGTGTTGTGGGTGTCTAGTATCTGGTGGTTGACACAATGACTGAGACAACCCTGCCCGAAACCGGTATGAATGCAGCTTGGAGTGTTGAATGGCTCGGTACTTGTCCCAATACACATAACTTGTTGTGAGTGTCTGGAGAGAAGTGAATGGCCTGAATACCTCGTGTGCCTGATTGGCTGCCTGCCTGCATGAATGCCTGTAGCCGTGATTGGATGCTTGAGTGTGCCCCAGCGGAATGAATGGGAGATCAACAGTATATCTGGGGACCTTTCACTGCTAGGAATCATGTTCAGAAGCTGAAGTCCACTACGACGAGTAACTGGAGTAACTGACACTTGACCTTGAAGCCCTGCTGGACGAGAAGTGCTGTGGCTCTTCTTCACAATCTGAAAGCTGCTGTGCCTCCAAGGACTGACCCAGAGAGGACCTGGTAAGGCACCCTCTTCCCGAGCTACGAGGGACCATCGTGCACAGCTGATCTTTGCGAACGCTCCCTGGTAGACAGACCTTCGACAGGCTGCCGACCCGATACGGGGACTGCTGTGGAACTCCAAGGAGAAGCACTCGGACTGTTGTCCGCCACTGTCGACGACCGCAGTCGCTGCCTGGAGCCGCCGTGCTCCCGTTTGCCTAAGAACTTCCATTGATCATCGGACGCTCTCGCCTGCACCATCATCCGCTTGTCTCCCGCTGGAGAAGGCCCGACCACTGACGCGCCGAGGAGCATCCACCGGTGGGTTTCCCGCCACCTAAAGACCACAGAGACGCCGACGACTCGACGCCCTTGCTGGGCCACAGTTCTTCATCTCTTTGCAGTCCAGAACTATCGTCACCGAGGTGCCCCGCACGCCTCTTCCTTGCAGAACGCCAACGCTCTGTCGTCGACGAGCACCGCTAGGAACGAAGCTGCCACTTCCCAGCCGTAGTTCACCCTGTTCACTGTCGGACGTTCAATGACCCGTGACTCCTGCCTTAAAGGGAGGGCACTCAAGAAGGGCCGTCGATTCCCCGACACCGAACGCCAAGTTCCCCGACACCTCTCGACGATCCGTGGCTCCCGCCTGAAAAGGAGGCACTCAAGAAGGATCGGTCGACGCATCGTCTGAGAACTCTCCTCCACCAGGTACATTGGGGGGCTAAAACCTTAATAGGAAGAAGTAAGACTATTGAACATATGGACTGGGCTTGTGCGATATATCTTTATTTACAGGTTGCCCAGGTGGGGGGGATCTCCACACAGAACTGTGCCCAGAGGTAGGGGTCAGCATTCTGCCTATTGTTTTAACCATCTTACATTCCGGCCCATCTCTATTGCTGGTTTCCTCGTTATTGATCTGTGTGACATTTTAACCGTACAGTCGATACACTTTAATGAGATTTGATAACATTGGTGGTACCACTTTAGACTTGTATATATTTATCATTATTGACTTCCGAGTACAAAGTGCGTTATTGTGATTGTGTACATACCTTTGAATATTAATTATATAAAGACTGTTTTCAGTAATACAATGTGTGGAAATTTCTTTGTGGGGTTTCGGGGACTACACTGTACTGAAGAACCAGCCCGCATCACCTTCTAAGAAGCTAGGCCTTGATTGCTCGTCCATTGCTACCACAGTAGAGAATCTTGGCTGGGGTCCTCTGTGCCTCTCCTCTACCATATAGAGAGCGGAAGTACAGACACCCCCTACCAGTCTTTACACTGGTGGCAGCGGTGGGATGCTTATGGTTTTAAGAATCAGTGTATAACCGTGCCACTTACAAAATATCCACACTTTATTAGATTAAGGTTTGGGTGTGTACAAAATAACTGCATTACAATCAATGGAGTCTATTGCGAATGGTAAATTGACTCGGATGAGCTTAGAGGCTCTCCAGAGTGCTTGTGAAGCCAGGGAGTTAGACTTTGTGGATAAGTCTAGAGCCGAGCTGATAGCTGCCCTGGTAGACTACCAGACCAATGGTGAAACTCTTGATGAAGGGGGGAATGCAACCAATGAGGACTCTGCCCCTGGGGTTTCTACTGAATCTGTTTCTGGGAATGCCGCCATTCCTGCTGCCTCTGTTCCGAACCCCAGCAATACCTTGGAGCTTGAGTTATTAAGGATGAAATTGGCCTTTGAATATCGCAAGTTGGAAATAGATGCTGAGCTTAAGAAGGAGGAGTTGGCTCAACAAGTGGAGCTCAAGAATAGGGATCTTGAACTCAAGAATAGGTATCTTGAACTCAAAGACAAGGACATTGAATGTCAGAGAATCCAGCTAGAGAAAGCTTGAGTGGAGACTTCAGCGAAACCCAGTGAGAGTGTCAGGTCCCCAGCAACTAAATTTATGAAGGATTTGGTTGGTATGTTTTTGGAGGGTTCCGATATCCTCCAATGGATTGAAGCGTTTGAAATGGCTTGTGCAATTCATGATGTTGACAAAAGAGATTGGGCTAAGTGTTTCGTAAGCGGAGTGCCTCAATCTGGATATGACTGTACTCTGAAGCAGAGTGTGGAAGAAAGGGGTCAGTATGAGTGTATGAAATCAGCTTTGATTGCCAAGTTTGGCAAGACGCCTACCCAATACCTTAAAAGATTCAGGGATTTTAAGAAAAGAGAGAATGTGTCTTGGGTTGACTGGGTGAGTGCTGCGCACATGAATATGATGGGGTGGATTGATGGTTACAAGATGAAAACTTTTGTTGAATTGTACCACCTTTTTTTTGAGCATTTTTCTGAAGCCTGTTCACCAGAGCTGCGTCAGTATGTTGCTGACCAGAACATTTTGGATCCCTTTAAGCTGCCTAGGTTGGCTGACCAGTGGGTCTCCCACCGGTGTCCCCTAAGGACTCCAGTGGGAAGGACAAGGACAAAGAAAAGGGGGCCTCTCAGAAAACTGAGTCCTAAAAGCAGTCACAGTCGAAAAAACCTAAACCCTCCTCTCCTAAAACCCAGAAATCTAGTGGGGATAAGTCATCTGTGGGTGGGAATAAGAGTAGTGGTCCACCTGCTGCAAAAGCAGGCTCCCAGTGGTTCCAGTACCGTACCCCGCACTCCCGGCACTTGTTGGGACTGTGGGGCTCTGGATCACAAAAGGGGTGACTCCAAGTGTAAAGGTAAGGCACTCGGAGTACAGGCTGTCAGCCTGACCTACCCTTACCCCATGTCTGAGGTGGAGGCCACTGTCCTCCCCTCCTCTCCAGGGATCACATTTGGTGCTACCGTAGAGATTTCCTTAGTGTCCCTTGGGGCCTGGGACCAGTACGCGGAAGTACTGGCGACTATCCCACAGAACACTCGTAGATTTTTGAGAATTGTCCTCCTGAATGGCCAGCCTTCTACTGGTTTGAGAGACACTGGGGCAAGCATGACAGTGGTGGACAGGACCTTGCTCAAGCCAGAGGACTATATAGATGCTCCTCTGAGAACCACCAGGTTAGCTGGTGGGCCTCCCAAATTATCGCCTGTAGCCCGAGTCACTCGTAATTGGAGACAAGACAGCAAAGCTTCCTGTCCTGGTTCAGGACAACATCCCTGCTAACATTCTGTTAGGTAACGATCTAGTCGAGTTGGGATTTATCGCGGATGGTCTTCCCATGACTGCTGCTGCGGTCACTAGATCACAGGTGACGCCGGGTCTGGCTTTGAGTCATGTACCCGAGCCGAAGGCGCGGCCCAAGGCACGACGAAGGAAGAGCAAGAAGGCCACCTCTGTGGGGGGAGCTCCTTCTCTTCCTGCTGTTCCTACAGCACCCATTGGGATCCATGCTCCGGACGGGCTGGGTCCAGTGGTAAACCCCGTCTCAACTCCTGTGGTTCTCAACCCGGAGGATCATCCCAATCTTCAATGCTTGTTAGCTAAAGGGGGATCCTCCCGGGCAGACTTCTGTAAGGGACAGAAAGAGTGTCCCTCTCTCGAGGGTCTGAGGAAACAGGCCCTGTCCCAGGCACGAGGAGAAGTGCCTAGGACATTCCGGATTTATTGGGAGGGTGAGCTCATCGTTAGTGAGCCCACTAAGCCTGAACCTGGTGCCCTCAAGAGGTTGGTGGTACCCCAGGTTTACAGGCCCTTCCTACTGCAGTTGGCGCATGAGGTGCCCCTGGCTGGTCATCTTGGTACCAAGAAGACTAAGCAGAGGCTCTCTGCCCATTTCTACTGGCCTCGGATGGGAGTAGAAGTGGAGTCCCACTGCAGGACCTGCCCAACTTGTCAGTTGTCTGGCAAGACTGGAGGCAGTGTCATCACCCCACTGCAGCCATTGCCAGTGGTTGGCACACCGTTTTAGAGGGTGGGCATCGACATCGTCGGTCCCCTTGACCCTCCCACGTCAGGTGGACATCGGTTCATCCTGGTTTTGGTAGATCATGCCACCAGGTACCCTGAGGCTATACCCCTTCGGAATGTTACTGTCAAGGTGGTTGCCCGGGCCCTCCTGGGCATTTTCACCCATGTTGGATTCCCCAAGGAGGTTGTCTCTGACCGAGGATCCAACTTCATGTCTAGTTACATGAAAACCATGTGGAAAAAGTGCGGGTAACCTACAAGTTCTCCACTTCTTACCACCCCCGGACCAATGGTCTGGTTGAGAGATTTAATAAAACTCTCAAGGGCATGCTAGGTGCTTTGGAAGAGCCCCTAAGGAGGAAATGGGATCTCCTCCTGCCATGTCTGCTGTTTGCTTACAGAGAGGTACCTCAGAAGGGTGTTGGTTTCAGCCCCTTTGAGTTACTCTTTGGGCATCCCGTGAGGGGGTCCCTCTCCTTGATCAGAGAAGGTTTGGAAGCCACCCCTCCCGGTCCCGCCAAGCAAGTTGGGGACTATGTTTTAGGCCTCAGACGGAGGATGACACAGATTATGGGTCAAGCAACGGCGAATCTCAAGGCCAGCCAGGAATTGAACAAATACTGGCATGACCTTAAAGCATCGCAAGTGGATTGGACTCCGGGACAGGAGGTCCTCGTGATGGAGCCTACCAAGCCTCGGGCATTGGCAGATAAATGGACTGGACCCTTCCGGATAATCTCCAAGATGGGCGAGGTCAACTATCTGGTTGACATGGGAGTCCAAAGGGTAGCCCCTCAGGTATTCCATGTCAATAGACTCAAGCCTTTCCACAGGCGAGCAGAAGTCTCATGTCTCTTGCTAGCTTCAGAGCAAGAAGAGGATGAGTGAGCCCCTTCCTGATTTGCTGCAGAGCAACCCTCAGGATGGCTCAGTGGAGGGAGTGGAGCTCCCTCCAGATTTGACAACCGAGCAGCAGAGGGCATGCAGGACTTTGCTCCAGCAGTATGCCTCTCTGTTTTCGCTGACGCCAGGCCTTACGCTGTGGTGTAAGCACGAGATTGACACTGGTGACAGCGTGCCCGTCAAGAGCAGGAGCTACGGAATGTCAGATACGGTTAAGAACTACATCCAGGCTGAGGTGCCAAGATGTTAGATCTGGGTGTTATTGAACCCTCAACCAGTCCCTGGTCCAGTCCCTTGGTCCTTGTCCCCAAGGCAAGTTCGCAGGCAGGTACCAAGGATTGGAGGTTCTATGTGGACTACCAAGGAGTCAATGCCATCACCAAAACTGACGCGCACCCATTGCCCAGGGCTGATGAGCTTGTGGCCACCATAGGTGCTGCCAAATTTGTGAGCACCTTTGACCTCACCTCAGGCTATTGGCAAATAGCTCCGACGGACCATGCCAAGGAAAAGACGGCGTTCTCAACACCAGAGGGACTCTACCAGTTTAGGGTCATGCCTTTTGGGTTGAAGAATGCCCCTGCCACCTTCCAGAGACTGGTCAATCATGCTCTCAGAGGGCTGGAAGCCTTTTGTGTGGCTTATTTAGACGACATTGCAGTCTACAGTTCCACTTGGGAAGAGCACTTGACACATCTGGGTAGAGTGTTGCAGGCCTTAAAAAGGGCTAACCCCACTATCAAGGCCACCAAGTACCAGATAGAAAGTCACATATCTTGGTAATGAGGTAGGAGGGGGTCAAATCCAACCTCTCCCCAGTAAGGTACAGGATGTACAGGACTGGGAGACTCCCACTACTCAAATCCAGGTGAGAGCCTTTTTGGGCCTCACCGGGTATTATCGCAATTTCATGGCGGACTATGGAACCATAGCTGCACCACTGACAGCCCTGACTTCACCCAAGCAGCCTAGGAAGGTTAATTGGACTGAAGACTGTCAGAGGGCCTTTGATGACTTGAAAGAAAGTCTGTGTCGGGCACCCGTGTTGTGTGCGCCTGACTACAGCCGACCCTTTATCGTCCAGACGGATGCCTGCGACACCGGAATTGGAGCTGTCTTGTCCCAGTTAGATGACAAAGGGAGAGAACATCCTATCATATTCATCAGTAGACAACTCAATGGTAGAGAACTTAGGTCGGCTACTGTTGAAAAGGAATGTTTTGGTATAGTTTGGAGCCTTAGGCGTTTTAGGCCCTACCTTACGGGTCTACCTTCAAGGCCCAAACAGATCATAAGCCCCTGAAGGAGCTTATGCAGATGAAGGGTGAAAACCCGAAACTGCTCAGGTGGTCCATTAGCCTGCAAGGGCTAGACTTCACCATAGAGCACAGACCAGGGAAGAGTCACGATAATGCAGATGGCCTTTCCAGAAGGTATGTTGACCGTCTGGATGAGGGTGTCTATCCCGTGGGAGATTAGGCACCCTCCACCTCAATCTGGGGGGGGCGGGGAAGGGGCGACTGTGATGCTAGAAATGCATTGGAGGGGCAGGGCCTCCGTATCCTTGTCCTTTACTGCTCTTTATCATGTGTTCTGTTGAGTTTTCCACACAGGAGTTCATGTGGGACTCCTGGCGGTGCAGCTCTCTCTCTTTTGGTTTGGTGAACGGACCCGTGGGATACCATTATGGCACCCATGGGTGGGGGTATAACCCTGTGCCCCCAGTGTATGTTTTTGGGCACCTGTTGGTGGCCCGCAGAGCAGGGTATGGGCTGGTGGCAGCTCCATGCTGAAATTGATGGGTGCGCAGAGTATCCTCCATTTTGGGATACCCCGGCCCTGCCATTGGGATCAGTTGATTCCTGATGGAAAACAAGATGGCCCCTGCGGCCTCTTGCTTTCTATTACCCATTACCTTGTTTTCCCAAAGTCCTGGAAAGCCCTGACTCTGTCCCTTCCCCCTGACTGACTGTTGGGTGGAAATGCCATATATGGTGTTGTGAAGGCCCGGCCAGACTAGCTGGAGCCTTCCCGCTGATGTATGTTGTGGGTACCTCCTGTGGGTGGGACCCGGGTGAATAGAGTGTGTGACGAATATGCATTCTGTGTTGTGGGTGTCTAGTATCTGGTGGTTGACACAATGACTGAGACAACCCTGCCCGAAACCGGTATGAATGCAGCTTGGAGTGTTGAATGGCTCGGTACTTGTCCCAATACACATAACTTGTTGAGAGTGTCTGGAGAGAAGTGAATGGCCTGAATACCTCGTGTGCCTGATTGCCTGCCTGCATGAATGAATGCCTATAGTCGTGATTGGATGCTTAAGTGTGACCCAGCGGAATGAATGGGAGATCAACAGTATATCTGGGGACCTCTCACTGCTAGGAATCATGTTCAGAAGCTGAAGTCCACTACGACGAGTAACTGGAGTAACTGACGCTTGACCTTGAAGCCCTGCTGGACGAGAAGAAGTGCTGTGGCTCTTCTTCACAATCTGAAAGCTGCTGTGCCTCCAAGGACTGACCCAGAGAGGACCTGGTAAGGCGCCCTCTTCCCGAGCTACGAGGGACCATCGTGCACAGCTGATCTTTGCCAACGCTCCCTGGTAGACAGACCTTCGACAGGCTGCCGACCCGATACGGGGACTGCTGCGGAACTCCAAGGAGAAGCACTCGGACTGTTGTCCGCCACTGTCGACGACCGCAGTCGCTGACCGGAGCCGCCGTGCTCCCGTTTGCCTAAGAACTTCCATTGATCATCGGACGCTCTCGCCTGCACCATCATCCGCTTGTCTCCCGCTGGAGAAGGCCCGACCATCGATGCGCCGAGGAGCATCCACCGGTGGGTTTCCCGCCACCTAAAGACCACAGAGATGCCGACGACTCGATGCCATTGCTGGGCCACAGTTCATCTCTTTGCAGTCCAGAACTATCGTCACGAGGTGCCCTGCACGCCTCTTCCTTGCAGGACGCCAACGCTCTGTCGTCGACGAGCACCGCTAGAAATGAAGCTGCCACTTCCCTGCCGTAGTTCACCCTTTTCACCGTCGGACGTTCGATGACCCGTGACTCCTGCCTTAAAGGGAGGGCACTAAGGGCCGTCGATTCCCCGACACCGAACGCCAAGTTCCCCCGACACCTCTCGACGATCCGTGGCTCTGGCCTGAAAGGGAGGCACTCAAGAAGGATCGGTCGACGCATCATCGGAGAACTCTCCTCCACCAGGTACATTGGGGGGGGGGTAAAACCTTAATAGGAAGAAGTAAGACTATTGAACATATGGACTGGGCTTGTGCGATATATCTATTTACAGGTTGCCCAGGTGGGGGGATCTCCACACAGAACTGTACCTAGCGGTAGGGGTCAGCATTCTGCCTATTGTTTTAACCATCTTACGTTCCGGCCTATCTCTATAGCTGGTTTCCTCGTTATTGATCTGTGTGACATTTTAACCGTAAAGTTGATGCACTTTAATGAGATTTGATAACATTGGTGGCACCACTTTAGAATTGTATATATTTATCATTATTGACTTCCGAGTACAAAGTGCGTTATTGTGATCGTGTACATACCGTTGAATATTAATTATATAAAGACTGTTTTCAGTAATACAGTGTGTGGACATTCCTTTGTGGGGGTTCAGGGACTACACTGTACTGAAGATCCAGCCCACATAACCTCCTCAGAAGCTAAGCCTTGATTGCTCGTCCATTGCTACCACAATAGAGAATCTTGGCTGGGGTCCTCTGTGCCTCTCCTCTACCATATAGAGAGCGGAAGTACAGACACCCCCTACCAATCTTTACACTCCCACAGGTAGCCATCAAGAGTATATTAGTGGAATACGGGTCCTGCTTTCCCACCATCTTCCATAGCCTGCGCCAGATTCTCTGTCCCAAATGTATGAGTGCTGACGTCTTCTGCAGACCCGCGTCTCTCCCCTACAGCACCTCCCTTAGATAGTACGGTCTGACCTCCTCTTGCAACAGCCCAATGTCCGGCGAGCCCTCATCTGCTAGCAAAGTTATGACAAACTGTAGTTGCCCATCCAGATAGTATGCCTCAAAATTAGGCAGTTGGATCCTGCCCCAGCCCGGTATGCCCCGTGCAGTGTGCCCAGCGAGATCTTCAAACTCCTTCCTCCCCCAGATGAATCCCCTCGCCAGTGAGTTCAGTTTGGGGAAGAACTGCCTCAGAATTTCAATCCGATATATTAGCGAAATGATATAACTATTTCAGTATTGCGACACTGCCCATTATTGACAACGGCAGTTTTCGCCAGAAGTCCATCGCTCTTTCAACCCCCTTCAGCGTCTTTAGCATGTTCCCCTCGTGTTCAGTCCACTCCCAAGTACCGAAAGGTCTCTACCGCCCACCTCAGCCATAGGTTTGGTAGGCGTTCGTGTTCCAAACCTGCCAGTCCTGCTAGCGGGAACAAACTCGATTTTTCTCTACTGATGGTAATACCAGAGAGCCTTGGAAACCAGTCCAGGACTTCCCATATGGACCGTAGGTTTGCTTCGGGGTCCCGCACGTATAGCAACATGCCATCTGCATTTAGCGAGATCACATGTGCATTTTTGTCTGCCTTTATGCCTGCCTCTTCAATATCTGTCCTGATAAGGGCCGCCAAAACCTCTAGCACCAGAATGAATAGCATGGGGGAAAGCAGACACCCCTGTTTGGTCCCTGTACTCAGTTCCAAAGTCTCCGAGATGTGCCTTCCCATTTCCTGTATAGCAATTGCAGAAACCCTGGGTTCGTCCCAAACCTCTTGAATACCGCATGTAGCCATTCCCATTGCACCGAGTCAAACTGTGTACTCCTCCTCTGCTCCCCCACCCCCTGGTTTTATCTATTATATGATGTAGTCTGTGCAGGTTCCAGGATGCTCGCCGGAACATACCCAGTTTGGGTGTACCAATGTCGCTATCACCCCCCCGCCCCACAGTCTGTTCACTAGGAGCGCAACTAGGATCGAAGCCAAGACACTGCAATACTGATTGAACATGGAAAGCGGTCTGTAAGAGCAGCAATCCAGCAGCGGCTTACCAGGTTTAAGGGTTGGCACAATAACTGACTCCCAGAGACACTCTGGTAGCAGTCTCAAACACCTCCTCCACCGTCTACAGAAGGTGCATCTTTAGTTCACTAGCATATACCATGTACAATCCCACCGGGATGCTATCGGCTCCCAGCATTTTGCCAGTAGGCAGCAATAGTACGATTTATCTCATTTCTTTCTCCATCAGTGGTGCATCTAGGATCTCCGCTAGCTCCTGCCCCATACACGGCAACGCTATATCGATTAGGCATCCTTCCCTTCCCTTCCTTTCCTTTCCTTTCCCTTCCCTGAAGGCTCCACTGACATTCCTTAGCTCAACAATCCAGTGAAAGCCAGGAAATTAGCAGCCTATATTAATCGCAGATTATGATGTCACAAGAAAGGCATGATTTGACAACAACCCATGTTTCATTTGCTCCCAGATGGGGGAAACGATTTTACACCAACACAACAATAATCACTTCGATTTATCGCTCACTCACCTTCCAACTTGCCCACTCAATAGTGGATCCCTGTGGTAGGTTTGTATTATTGAAAGGCAAACTGGCCGGCACAAACATGGTCCTAATTAATAATTTTGGCCCCAAAATAAATGACCCAGCATTTTATATACAACTGGCGTCTGATCTGGCCACTTGAGAGGGCCTCCCAATGATATGGGGAGAGGGGGTGATTTCAATACAATCCTCCATATGGAACTTGATCGCTGCACTAGTACACACAGGACCCCTTCCGGCGCCTCTAGAGACATTACGCAGATTGCAGACAAGTTCCATTTAACGAACGTCTGGAAGACTATGCACCAAATGCTTAGGCAATATACTTACTACTCCACAGCGCAGTATATGCTGTTGCATATCAACTTTTGGTTGGCCTCCTCCTCAGTGCGAAATAAGGTTAAGTGTGATATACTACCCCGAACCTACTCTGACCAATCACTGATCAAACTGACATTACAATTAGGAGCTGATCGCCCTCCCTGCCCTTTGTGGAGATTGGCTCCATCAGCGTGGCTGAATGTTACGTTTGTTAATACGCTTGATGAGAACATCTCCCTGTATTTTGACACAATCACAGGGTCGGTCTCTAGAATCTCTATATTATGGGAGGTGTTTAAAGTTTATATTAGAGGGATGGAGCTGACCGCGTCTAGCGAGGTAACGCTAGAAAAAGATTAAAATGGGACAATCGTTTGTCCAATATTGAATCACAGATATATAAATCGATGTTACCATTATTGGAATTATAATATATCAATGGTAATAGTGACATAATTGATATATATGAGACTACAATTAGAAAAATAACCTTTTATTACGAAACCTGTGAAAGTTGTGCATGCCAAAACAATTAGAAACAAAGTGGTATGACAATGAATGTAAATGGAAATTAAGAAGCCGTCTGGTACTGATGGCTCAGAATTGAGAGCCTCTTACAAAAAAACGAGTGGATACAACAACAACAAAAAATAATTCAGGGATAAGGAATGGCAGGAACTATTAACAGCAGTGAAAAACAATGATAGTTCAACTTTTGAGAACAAAGTAGCAGGAGCCTCTGCTGAGAAAATAAACAGGATACATGAGAGCATACCAAAAGGAGCTTGGTTAACACACTTTGCCCAGCTTTATGCATCGAATGGCGAAAACTTGAGTGCAAGGTAGCCCAATGTATTTGGTGATAATACCCCACCTAGTAATTTAGATCTCGTAATCACCATCAAAGAGATCAAAGACGCAATAATGTCACCAATGGGCGGGAATTCTACCTGTGTACGGTGGATCACTCTTTCAGGCTGTTTTTAATCCATCATAAATACGTAGGTATAAGGAAAATTAATCTTTACACCATCTTCATTGACTTCAGGGTCCCGCAAAACAAAGTCTGGTTGAATCTTGTAGAATTGGGCATTAAACAAAACAAAAGAGGTGATGGTTGGAAGGTTTAGAATTAATCCTAACCTCTGGCATTGCTCTGGGCAACCCTCCCGGCCATCGCTCTTCGCCTGCCAAGCCATTACAAAAGGGGAAAAACCATATGCAAATCAGGCTTGGTCCCACCCAAATCGGGCATTCCAAACGGGCTACTGTGACCAGTTATAAGCCTATATACTTAGAATGTAGGAAGAATTTGTTGGAACTTTGCTGGAGATACCACCTCTCCAATTTACAAACCGTGGCGTACGACCAGATGAGTCGCAACTTTTTTGCTGATGATGCTTTCCTGAATACAAGACCCCCCCCAGGTCTAAAAGGCAAATGCTTTTTACGATGGCTGTATTGAGTGCGGTCCCGCGATAAAAATCCAAAAAAACAAAACAATGGTTTTTCATCCTCGCAACAACTGCCAAAATAGAATATGATAATGGGGGCTGGAGGACAAGAAATTGAGCATCTCGATACCATTATTTGGGGATAAGGTTTTTAGCAAATGGTGCTTCGTCTGCTCAAACAGAGACGACAGCTATGAGTTTAGAAAGAACTAGCAATGCCATTTTGAAATTGGCATGATCACGTGGTAGTGGAGCCCGATTGCCCACACTTCAAATGTATAATATACAAGCTAAGGCCGCAGCAGTCTATGGGGCTGATTTTTTGGGGCATACTAAATGTGATGGACTAAAGGTAGCTGAGAACACAATCGCTACCAAAGAGCACCTCCTGAAATGTCCGTTCACATTGAATTATCTCAATATAACATAGCCGACACACTGGCTAGCAGACCAATTCTATATTGGGTACAGTGCTGGGCTACCCCCGAGCTGCACAAATATAGCGAAGCCCTAGCTGATCTACTAACTCAGAGTTGTGCAAGTGACATCCAGTGGTCTAAACAGATTAGGGTAGAAACACAAATCTTCGAACTAGAGCATCTTTGGACAAACCCCGCTACCATCAATGCTCAAACCAACAAATTGATTAAAAAAAGGAAGAATATTTGGTGGGGTTGAAGGCACATATTTCCGGTTCTCTTACATGATTGGCATTAGTCAGAGTAGATCACCACTGTAAACCCGTCCTTCGGCAGGAATGTTACCTGGATTATATAAATCTACCTCTTTTGAGATCATTGTACACGAGACATAGGTTTAGTTTGCTACCCCTGAATTCCCAATTATTTTAATAGTGTGTGATGGACTCTAGGCAATGCTCCCCTGCCGGCGCTGCAGAAACGGAAACTACTGAGCATTTTTTATTCATTATGTTGAATATAGAAAAGGGTATTTAAAACCAGTCTTGCTGAAATATAACAGGCATTTGCATAAGGCACTATCCCTGTCCAAATACACAGCACATAATCTTGGTATATTTTTATTCTCAAAGTAGATTTACCCAGGTTGGCTATTCAGAAGGAACATTTTATAATCATATATGAGCTGCACTTAATGTCTTTTTTAGCTGATGACCATGTTTTAACGTTGCATATTGTGTCAAATGCGATTCTATGTTACAGATGAACAATGTACTTGCCCCTTGTAATGATCCTTCTACTGGATTTTCCTCCCACAGATTCCTCATCTTTGATATACCAATATCCTACCTGTAGATTCGGAAAATTCCTTCGACAGAAGAGGGTGTCGTGCGCCGAGTTGAAGTCCCTCGGCGGCTTCCATCCCCGCATTCAGACAGGACAAAGACTTTGGTATAAATAGCATGCACCGCGCCCGTTGCCTCAGTTCTACATTTTTTCCCCTCCTTCTTGGACAGCCGACTTAATAGACGTTGGGAGAGGAAGAATCATTTAATAAAAATCCACCCACAGTCAGCGGGGTAGGCTGGGAGGGCAGAGAGGAATCTGTGAGAGGAACATCCACTAGAGAGAAGATTACCAGAGGTAAGTAATTTGTTCTTCTAATGAATTGTGTACTCCCACGGAATCCTCATCTTTGATGGACTCCCATCGCAGATTTGTAAATGGAGGTGGCAAGAATGAATTTTGCTCTACAGATTTAAACTGTGTAAAACAGCTTTTCCAAACCTCGCATCATGACCAGACACCAAATTTAAGCAGTAGTGTTTTGAGGAGGTGTGTATCGAAGAGCAGGTTGCAGCATTACAAACCTACAAATGCACCACTACATCTCTTTGCAGAGCAGAAGTGGTTGTCATACCTCTGGTAGAATGTGCCCTTACAATATCCCTCCTGGATATTGCAGCATGAAGTGGGCATTTTTGCAGCTCAAAATTGTACTTCTTTAGCATTTTTGCAGTACATTTTTTATGACTTAATGATGCAAGATTGATACATTGCATGAAAGAGGCAGTGTTTGAGGCTACAAGAGAGCCAGGTTGTCATTGTTTGTACATTTTGGATGAATTGAACAGGATAAGACCTAGATATCCCTGGCTTGACAGAACAGTATGTGTTTTGCTCTACGTTTTTGGTTTAATGTGCATGCCTATTTAATATTAACTTTATTGATCATTATCAGTGGTAATGGTGAAAATATTCCCCTTCTAGGTTCTCTAATACCCCGAAAACCCACAAATGTTTCCCTCCAATACCCATACACTCATCAATTCTTTATCACAAATTAAACTCAAATCTCCACTCGTGGGCTTCCTCACATGCTCAATCACATTGCCAAGTCACAACTCGCACTCCCCAAGTCTCTGCCACACCACTAACCATACTCCCAACTCACACTGTAAGGAGTCATGATATCAACAGTAACACAGGCACACGTGACCACAGTACAAGGGTGTTTATTGAACTTTAAGAAGGGTTTGAAAAATGCCTATATAATCCTAAATCTAAAGATCAGAGCAAGTTACGACCATCAAAAAATAGTAACGCAGTCCTAGTGGTGTTGTGTCAAAATAAAAGGGCCTATACTAAAAAAATATATTGCCAATCCTTACCTCTAATTACAAATAGCGTGGGAAACAATGTATTTGCAAAAAACTAAGTGTCCAAGAAATGATATGTCAGGATATTCAGGCCTTTGGCCTCCCTTCCCCACGTTTCCAGCACGGGATAAGGTGGCACACTCAAGCACAGCACAGTCTCCGGATTCTGTAGCACGAGGGTGCAGGTCAAACATTAGCATCAGCGCTTTCCATGCCCAAGTCTCTTTGCCTTTCAAAGTCTGTTCTTTTAGAGGGCCTGATGCGACAAACAAACAAAAAGTTCTTTTCACACATACTCAATTTCTCGGGTGATTCATGGTTCACCCTGGATCCCCCTCCGCCGGGCACAGATGTGTTTTAACACAATGTGTAATCAGTCTCCCTCCACCGGGCTTTGACCAATTTAATTCACTTTAAAACAAACTTGCTTTATCCCAAAAAGCTTTCAATTGATCTCCCTCGTTCAGGCTCGGACCAAGTTTATCTACGTTGTCATCAATTTTCTTTACTCTATCAACATCGAAGACTTTCGATTGTGCACAGGATTTTGCTTGACCAGTTGCAGGACCACTTCAATTCACAATTCTTTGTCACTCTTTCGCCACCTCTAAGTTGGATACTTTTCAGAGACCTTCGAATGAGCACGCACGTGCGGCCGGACCACTCTGTCAAAGGTATTGTATCTTGTTTCAAAGTTCAATCACTCATCTGTTGTCCAATGTTATTCGGCTTGATTATCAGATGCACTTCATACACGGTTCGTTTCAGCGCTCAAAATCCACTGTTGCTGCTTGGAACCTTTGCTTTCAACACAAAGCGGTCTGGTATCGGCCTCCCCCACTCAACGGCTGTGTTGATTTCACTAGTGCTGCTTTGTTTTAGGAGACAAGGACAGTACCATGGCAGCAAGCGATTCTCCCCGCCTTGATCATCGACGCAGGAGGGTCCCGGGTACCTCCGACACACAATGCAGGATTCTTTAGCCTGGTTTCCGGGTCTTATGCTTTCTATTCTCGAGGTTTCGTGAAAGTAACAGTCCCTTGTCGAAAAAAGGCCAAGGGCACTTCCCTCCTTGCAATCGTCTTCTGTTTTGCCGTTTTTCTTCTCATGTTAAACTGCCATCTTGGAGCTGCTGCTTCCTCGTGTGCTTTGTCTCGCTCAGAGTGTGCTCTCGTGCTCCACCTTTTATCCATGTGGGGAAGTGTAATGGAAGTCAGGTGTATGTGATAGTCAGTAATTACCTGACCTTGCCTGACCATTGTATTGGGACATGTCAGGTATACAGCTCGGGTGTTCGTCTGTTTTCTCTCATAGCGAGCTGTCCTTCAGAAAGTGTGTTGTGAAGGGAGGAATAGGGGAGTTTAAGTTCCTAAGTATCCTACCTGGTAGGATGGGGTAAAGGTGTTACAGGGAAGGGGATACCGTGTCTCGCAATCCGGTGACCCACTCCCCGAAGATCCCTCACGCAGGTGATCCTCCAGCACTCGTCCACCCCCAGGAACAGGATTCAAAAGCGATGGCCATGTCCTGGCCACCTCACTGACATATCCCCGGGGACTATCGGGGGTGAGAACTTCAGGTTTCTCACACACATTATGCTCACCAATCACGTCTACATTCCTTCACTCTTTCTTGCTACTGCTGCATCTTGCATCCTTTCTCTCATTCTATCACACACTTCCCTCATCCTTTCCTCCAATCGGCAGCTCTCTGCCTCTTTCCGACCAACTGCTCTCTCTGCTTTCTGGCACAATTCTCCAACTCTGGCCCAACGCACCACCTCTGGCCTGGTGCTTACCCCTCTGACTCACTGCTCTCCCTCTGCTTTCTTGCCTATCACTCCACATCTGGCCCATCACTCCCTCTCCCTCTCTCCTTTCCCCCCACATATTGTCACCATTTTTTAATTTTTGAAAAATGTACATTTTGGCCCAGATCCAGAAGAAATGGGGCATCTAAAAATAGACTAGAGGATATGCTGTTTTTAGATAACCCATTTTTGGAAATGAGCAGTCGCCTTACTCTCAAAGGTGACCTGCACATTTCCACGGGGCCGACTGTAGTGCAAATGATGCGCTGGCTAGCTGCCTTGAGTACATTAGTGTCGGAAGCACTCTCCCGACAATGTTCTACAGGTTCCCAATGCATTTCACAGTGAAGCATCACTTTGACAAATGTTCTTGCGCAAACTGCTGTTTTCACGCCTTTTTTAAACAACTGCTGTTTTCGCTTCATTGTGCAGCATGCATAAATCGCTACAAACTGGAGGGTCTGAAAAGTATCAATATCTTTAGCTGCAAAACGTACTCCAATGGCAGCGTTCTAGTGCTTTTGTTGCTGTCTTCTGGCTGAAAGCAACACCTCCATAACGTCTTCCAGAAGGTCCCAATCTTAATATCTTAACCACTCAGAAACTAATGCATGAAGGTTCAGAGTTCTGACTTCTGGATGAAGAAGGCGGCATCCCTCGTCTAAGAGTAGATCTGATCTCTGGGGAAGATGGAATGCACGGCATATGGACAAGTCCAAACGTTCTGGGTACCACATCCTCCTGGTCAAATCCAGAACAATTGGGATCATGGACTTCCCGGACTCCCTCAATCTCTTGATGACTTGAGACATGACGGGGACTGGAGGGATAACAAAGGAGTGGAAATTCCCAGTTCATTACAAACGCGTCCCCCAGAGCTGCTCTCTGCGGAAGGTCCCTGGAGCAGAATGGGGCACTTTTCCTGTTGATACTGGACACAAACGGATCCTGAAAGGGAAAGGATCTCTAGAAGGACTTCCTGAGACAACTCCCATTTATGAGAGATTGTGCTCTGCCTGCTCAGAGTGACCTCCATAGTGTTCTCTTCTCCGGCTGGGTGAACAGCTGGCAAAGAGATTCTGTGTTGAAGTGCCCAAAACCAGGGCTGCATTGGCTCCCTGCACAGCGATAGTGACCCTATACCTCCTCTTTTGATGTAGTATTGTATGGCCACTGTGTTGTGCGTTATCAGGATGTGTTTCCCCTGTATGGAAGTCAAAAACGCAACCAGCGTCAGTATGTTAGCCCTCAGCTCAGGGTTATGTGTAGTTTGGGTTCCTACGGGGACGAAAGACCGCTGACCGTGAGATCGTTCATGTGTGGCCCCTTTCCCGTTGGGGAGGAATCTGTGACTACAGTCATCTCTGGCCAGGGTTGCCAAAAAGCTTTCCCTATAATCACATTCCCTTTTGCAGGCCAACCATAGGAGATTCTGTGCAACCTTCCTCTGGACCTGAAGAAGGTCAATCATCCTGCCTGAGAATTGTGGCCATTGAGATCTGACAGCCGACTAGAGCGAACTCATCCTTAGGCACGCCTCTGGCACCAGGAAAATGCAGGGTGCCATGAGACTGAGCAACCTCAGAAAATCAAAAGCCGGTAGATGTTGGGCATTTGAAATGTTTCCACCATCTGCAATATGTGTTGAGACCTCAACTCCCCTCCGTAGATTCGCTGCCGCCACCATCAACTAGTTGAAGACCCTAGGTGGAGTACCAACCTTGGTATTGCTCTGCAACAGGTATCCTTCGCATATCACCTTTCCCCAGCAGAGAGATTCTCTTGCTGAAGGAGCTGGTCTGGTTCCCCAAGAGATTGCTTGCTCGGGGGAACAAGCAAGAGGTCTTTTCAGGAATGGGAGACAGTACCCATGAGTCACTGTCTGCAGAGCCCAAGCATCTGAAGTAATGTTTTGCCATTCTTCGAGATGCTGGGTTAACCTACCTCCCACTGGAGACCTGTGAATCAAGTACTCAAAGCGGTTTTGGAGTAGTAGCTGTGGCAGAGACTAATGAGGCAGTAGCTGTTTGGGCAGCTCTTCCTCCACAACATTGTGGTCCAAGTGGGAATCTTCTTTGGACCGGATGGGGCCGCCTACAAGAACAACTCCATCATTTGAAGATGGAAGTCTTCCCAATCTGCTTTAGAAGCAGACTTAGGAGGGAAACATATCTTTTTTCTGTCAGTTGAGGGATCCAAGGATGATGAGTGATGGCGTCTCCTCTTGGATTTACACACAAGTCGCTACTGGACCTCGAGCGGTTAGAGGGCTTGGAGCGCTTTCTTGATTTTTCAAGGGGCCTTATCCTTCAGACTTCTGTCTTTGGAATGGATGTTGGCGATATAGATGTCGACTGACCTAAGGTGATCTTAGCCTTCCTCTCCATCAAGGACTTGCTAGACATGGACTGACACGACCCACAATCGCAACCATATGTTCCTCGCCAAGTCAGGCATATTCTGCGCAGTTCTGTGATCGACATCCTCAATTCACTGTCCCATACACCTCTTGAAATCGGTCTTTGGAGAAGACATACTCAAAGATTTCATAAACTATGCAGAAGAAATTCGCAGAGGCGAATTGAACGGTTCATATCGTGTGGTGCATGTGGAAAAATGGAATTGAGGAAACGGGCTCTTTGCGTGCTATTTATACCAACGACGATGTCATGTCCGAGTGCAGGGATGGAAACCGCCAAAAGGACTTCGACTCGACAAAGCTCGACACCCTCTGCTGTCAAAAACGTGTTCTGAAGATGCAAACAGAATATCGGTATATCAAAGATGAAGAATCCGTGGGAGGACACAATCCATTAGAAACTAGGATTGTACATAAGCTTGTAAGTTTTAAGATGATGTTCTTATTCTTCACAAGCAACATGCTATAAAGATGCGCTGTAATGAACAAAAAGAGGGCATTAGTTACCTAATCGACTAACTGGACAGTAGTTTTTTTTTTTTAAATATTGCTATAGTTCAATTATAAATGATTTACAATTTTATTATTTTAACATTTTAGTCTTTCACTCTGCTTTGTTGATCTGTGGCAAAATGATTTATGTAACCATGAAATTTTTGTAAGTATTGTCCATGACGACGACGACGACGACGACGATGATGATGATACGGAGGGAAGTTGACAAGAGTCAGATCAAGATACAGGATCTTGAAAACAGATAAGGCATCTCATATTTGACAGGCCTGCTGGGTGACATTAAAGGTGGAGTTATTACAATTCCGTAAACTAGAAGACCGGTCAAAACTATATTATGAGGCCGGCACAGGCACAAAGATATAGGGAGGCCAAGAACCCAGGCAGAGCCGTAGCGTGGGTTATCGGCTCGTATAAGGGCAATACAACGGTGGTGAGAGTTGAAACACAGGAGGGTGAAGTCTGAATAGACATCTCCATATGCAAAGCTTGTGCCTGTTTTTGTGAGATTTGTAATCAAATATTGGGAATCAAAATTATAGTTGACCAACCTTTACATTGGAAGAGATTGTTGCTGCAATCGCCGATCTTCCAACTAGCAAGGCCCTCGGCTCCGATGGGCTAGGAGCTGAATTCTAGAAGGAGTATATACACTGTGGCGTCAAAGAAAAAAAGACTAGTGGTGCCATAGTGGTTGCTATAGACTTATTAAATAATAAACCAAACCTATCTTTCCTTAACTCAAAGAAAGGGTATTTCCCTACCTTAACTAAAGAAATTCAGGTGCTCGTCAGAAGTCTGTCAGTCAAAACAAAAAGGCACCATCCCAGTCACAAAAGGCTCCTTCTCCATCCTACTACAACACACCATAAAGTCCATCTACTGTTTGTAATCCAGGAGAATGACTTTCTCCTGGATGTAAAGCATCTAAATGCCTCACGGATTTAAAGAAAAAGTTCTGTGTTCTCTGTAACCCAACAGAAAATAAAAAGATGCATAACGTTCTTGTGTGGCTAGGAGAATGACTCCCTTCATCTAGCTGGTGCCCCATTGTCTCTCACAGTTCTTAATAAGGTTTGTAACTCCCTTAAGGAGGTATACAAATACCCCCATTAACTAATCTAGCTATTTTTACCTTGGCATGTATGCTAGGGGTAACATGTCCTAAAAGGAGGAATGATGAAAGGAGAGGAATAAAAAAAATAAAAAAAAAAAACACATTACCAAAACCAGTTTACACTGCAGATCTTACAGCTGCCCTGGATTCCACAGAGCATACATGTGACCTCTAATCCACCAGACAGCTGGCCTGGACACCACAAGATTCCACATATATTGCAGCAGCCCCTTCTCTAAACAAACCCTACATAAGCAGCTAGTTCAGCATTCTACAGAACTGTGAGGTAAATAATTTGTTGAATGAGTATTTTACAAAGTCCAATAACAAAGAAGTACTTAACCATTAGGCTCCATTGATCTTACAGCTGGCATGTAAATCACTAAATTCTGCATACCTTACATATTACTTTTGAACTTAACTCCCTTTTCTTTCATGTTATCTTTAAACAAGGATACTCAGAGATCCTACATGTTTATCTTGCAACTAAACTCCACTAATCTTGGGCCTCGAAACTAGTCTCCACAGAGGTCACTGGTGGCTTGTAGACCAGGCTCCACGGATCGATTGTGTGGCCTATAAACTATGCTCCATGCATTTGCAGGCTCCTAAATTAAGCTCCAGAGATCTCCCTTGTGGACTCAGTGATGCTATACAAATCTTACTAGTATCCTTTAAAGTAGTCTCCACAGATATTACTTGTGGCCCCTAAACCTGGCTCTACAGCTATTACTTGTGGCATCTGATATAGGTTCCACAGATTTTACGATTCACTCCAGTGACCTAATTTGTTGGGTCTCAACAACGCTCCATAGAATATCTCTAGAGCAGAGAGTATCAAACTTAATGCTGAACCACGTCAATCCTACTTCACTAACAAAGACAAAATAAAGTTATGTAGTCTACATAACCTTTTTCAGAGGTTACCCTTATATGAGGCAGACCTCTGAAAGTTGCTTTGGAAAAAGGCTGTCTTGCAGAGTTATTTCTAGTACAAAAGCTAACTAAGATTGAAAGGTCAGTCTGGCTACAACGTTTAATATATTTTAGGGACGCTGATACACCTTTTTGCAATGGTGATACAAAACCTAAAATTAATTCAAATTGCTTTTAAAGAAGGAATGTGGAGTGAAGGGGAAAAGGGGGCAACGTAAAGCAGAGGAACCAAATATTCTAAAATATTTTAAGAGCTACTCTACAACTTTTTTGCTACAGCGTAGCAGCTTCTATAATGAATGCAATTATTTTAAGGTATGATCTGACAAATGAGAAAAGAGGGGATATTCTTACTCCTCCTTTTTGAAAGCCCCTTGATTATTCCTCTAGGACCTCTTTAAAGACCACTGCTTTAGTGCCCGCTAACAGTTGCACTGTGTATTTCAGGTCATGTGTACTAACCATCTTTCCAGCAGCTGTAATTTGCAGCAGCTAAAGTACTTCAAAAAGAAGTTCACACCCACCTATCAGCAAAACATGTGAGCGACCTTTACAGAATAAAGTGCAAATTTATGAGGTGAAGACAAACAAGACACAGGGAGCCATAATTCACCCTGCCTACCAGCTAAATTTGCGGCAGGACTTTCACAGTATGGGCCGTGTTTAAATGGCAAAACAAACACTTAAGTCGCAGACAATTCATTAGGCGTCAAAGACAGCAAGATAGATATAATCTATTTGCAAGCGGCCATTGCTACCTTAAAAGATCTGTGCAATTTTGTGAGGCTAATGCTATCCCCTTTGTTATTTATGGGTGCATGCAAATAATGAACTTTATGCAGTCATATTTTTGTGTAATTACATGTCACTTACTCAGTATTAAGAGGTTGAGGCATGAAGAGAGCAGATAATACTGTCTTACTGGCCTATAGTTTAATTAGTAGTTTCTCGACAGACAGGTGTCTGAAAAACAGGTAGATTTGAGAAAAGGTATTTCGATATCAGGCATGATCATTTAATATCCCGTAAGTGGATGGGAGATCTGTACCACTCCTATTATCCAGTGGGCGATTGGGGGAATGCCACCATTAACACAAACTGTTCATTTTAACGGGTGTGCTAATCCCACAGAAACGACCACATTCGCTAAAACCTTCTCCACTGCCACCCTATGAGTGGGAGTTTGATACTTTTCTAGTGGGGTATAAAAAAAGGCACAGGAATCTGGGCGTTCCCGGTGTCCATGCCTTTCAACACCCTAACAAAAGAGAATTAGTAATGCCAGTCGCCATGCATCCCCCCTTGGATACACCTGCATTTTATAGGTGTAAAGAAAAGCGGATGGGCTGAATCCATGTTCCCGTGTATCAAAATTTGATGTAGGTGGAAACGTTTGAGAATTTCCTATCAAAATGAACTAGAAATTATACAACAGGCAGAGGACTTGTCTGCCGGTTTTTTCCCCTTTTGGGTCACTTAGCACTTCAAGCAAAATGAAGCCTTAGGAGCGGAAAGATGAAGTGGGAAAGCAGATGATGAAATCACCAGGAGAACAGTAGGGGCGCTAGGATCTGTCCCAATTACACAGTCACTGTAGCAGCACAGGGGCGGCTCGCCAATAGGTGCCAGTTGGCTCCACCATTGCCTAATCTTTAGAACCCTACGAGTCCCACAAATTTATTTAGTGGTACATAATCCGAACACAAATGTGTTCTTCACATTTGCAAATAATCGAAATAGAGTTAAGAGCCTTTGAAAATGCAAAGACTGGGGATATTCTAATGTCTCCAAAAATGTTTTACATGGGCCAGAGACAGAGGCTGTCAGCGCCCGCTAATGACTCATGTACAGTGCCTTGAAAGGCATTAGGGAGCACTGTCCTGGAGTCACAGCATTTATTTCTCTCAATGGTTGCAACAAAGCTGTTTTCATGTAAACAATGGCCGCCCCAACCCTTCTTCTGCCTTTCTCAGTTAGGGCACTGGGTCAGAATTCCGACCCTGTCCCCGGCTGATTCAGGGCAGAAAGAGGGAGGGATGAAGATAGGTTCCTGACCTGCGCTGAACATTCATGACGCCATCACAATTGCTTCCCAGCTGCCAGTAAGTGTACAAAATGTGTGTGCGCACAAATTATGGTGCAGTGTATGAATGTGTGAGGTCTTTTTGTGGTTTGTATCTGCTTAGAATCACATGCTCTGCATAGGCCAACATCCTGTGATTGGCATGGAGTATTACATCTTGTGTTTTCGAAATAAAAAAGGTTGTTGACAGGGGCATTCCTGCAACACTATCCCCAATCTACATGTACAGTTACACATGCTCCTTCATGAGTCAACATCCTCAGATTATTTTGTTCTGTACTGAGGTAGGTGAACAGGTGCTATATTTAATATATTATATTAGATACACATGATGGGCATAAATTAACAAGCAGTACCTGACGAAGGTGGTAGGGGAGCTGAAGGAACAGTTGCAAATAAATGCCTTAAAACTGCTTGACCCACTTGTGAATCTGTCTGTGCCCGATTATCTACACAGTAGTGCTGTTTGAATGTGTGCTCAGAACTCTATGTTGCTGTTTTCAATTGGCTTCTAATAGAACAACAAGTGTAGCTCGTGTTATACATATTCAATGGGCCCTTGGCGTCAAAGGTACATTGTGTAACACTGTTCTAGGCTTTTGACAATTCACCCATTGAGATAACAAATTGATCTGATTTTCGGACTCCTTTGTTTTACAGAAGTAGTTCATAACCACTCTTCATACATCAAATGCCCTTGGCTTTGAGGATTGCAGCTCTATGTACTGATTGACATGGCATTTTGAAATGTATTTAGATGAAAACCTGGGATGTGTCCTTAAGGCTACTTTTTGTGTAAGGAAACAAATGGTTCAGACATGGATAATTCCTGTAAATCTGATGGTAATTAGGAATGCCACCTTGCATGGGAGATCTTTTATTGAAGCCTTATGCACAGGTTCAAAAGGTGGTTTAATATGTTTGCTTAACACAATGTTTAGATCCCAGCCTGGTGGCAGATGTGCTATTGGTGGGTAAATACATTTAATATTTTCTATAAATGCCTTGATAAGTGGAATTTTCCATCAAGATACTTTGTGTTTAGATGTAGTATGTTCTGATCAAGCAGCTAAATGAACCTTCAGTGAACTAAAAACTAGCCCCGAGTCTAGCAAAGAGAGTAAGTATACTAGTTGGTGAACAGTCAACAAGACGGATGTTATTTTTGGAATACCATACGACAAACCTCTTCTGTTTTTTGAAATAGCATTGTCTGGTGTTGGGTTTTTTGCCTATCCTTTAAAATCTCCATACAGCAGGTTTATAGATTTAGATGACCAAATAAATGACCTCAGGAACCAAACTTCTAAGTTGGTCGAATGAGGTATTGGATGTGTGGTCTGTTGGTTCTGTTGTTCTAACAGGTTGTGTACTGCTGGTAGCTTGCATGGTGGACAAAGTGACGTGTTGAGCAGATGGCAGAACGATGGCCATCTTGAACACATTGGGCCAATGAGTGTTATTTGTGCATTGTTGTGGCGCAACATTTGTATTCTTTGCTCAATAGTGAAGTCAGGGGAAAAGGGAATGCAAATGTACCTGACCATCTTACTCATAGTGCATTTCTCAGAGACCCCTGTTGTTGGTACCTTGATGCATAACTGGAATTTTGTGTTTTGTGTTGAATTTTGTGTTTTCCGAGGTCGCAAAAAAGGTCTATTGTTGGACGACCCCAATGTAAATAAATCAGAGTGTACTAGTGTTTAGTTCCCACTTGTGTTGTTGGACTAGATGTCTGCATGGACAGTCTGCCAGAGATTTGTTCTATCCTGGAACATGCTGTGCTTGTATGTGGATCTGTCTCTTGAGGCACCGCACGCAAATGATCTGCACGAGCAGGGACAACTATTCAGTGTGTTCCACCTTGCTTGTTGATGTAAAAAACAAATGGCTGTTTCGTTGTCTCTAATGAGAACACTTCTGTTTATTAAGACTTCTTTGAAAAGTGTAAAACCAGCTTTACTGCCAGGGATTATAGCAGGTGTGTGCCTTTTGGCTTGCTGAACTGTCCACCTTCCATGTGTGGTGAGGTGTAGGCAAAGCAACACCCATCCTGTCATCGATGTCTCTATTGTGATGCTTATTTGAAATTACCGGTTGACAAAAACCCTTCCCTTTAACATGTTTCCTTTTGTATATCACTTGAGAGATGATGCAACATTTTGCAAGACCACTACCCGATTGTCCCACTTGTCTGTAGCTTCAGTCCACAGATAGGCTAACCATTGATGTAAAGGAAGCATATTGAGGTTTGCATGAGGGATTATGTAAATGCATGATGCCATCATGCCTAGTAGATTCATTACTTTTCTGACTGTTATCTGCCGTCCAGCAAAGTAACCTGGGATATGAGCAGTCAAGTCTGCACCCTTTTTGGAGACGAATAAGCAATGGTTAGTTTTGTGTCCAGGGTTGCCACCAGAAATATTTTTCTTCGAGACTGGGAGAGGCTTAATTTCTTCTCATTGACTGAGAAACCTACTTCGTGCAGGAGATCGACAGTGTCATGTGCGTGTAAATGACAATGTTTTGCGCTGCTCCTGTTTATTAGCCACTCGTCTCGATATGGGTAAACCGAAATTCCTTTGGATCAGAGTTGAGAGGGCACTACCGCGAGCACCTTTGCTGGATACACGAGGTCCTGAGGTAATTCCATTCATAGATATTTTGATGACCGGGGAAACAATTAAACATAGAAGCATGTATCTTTCATGTCTAATGTTGGCACATGTAATCCCCTTTTTTGAGGAGCTGGAAAAACCTCCTGTGGTGTGGTCATTCTGAATTATTGTGGATTGATGTACTTGTTTGCAGGTCTTAAGTTTAAAACGGGCCTTTTTGGCAAGTGTGTTTTTGGGAACTAGGAAGTATAGAGGGTACTTTCCCATGTTTACCTGGAGTTGCAGTACTTCCTCAATGGTTCTCTTTATCAGTAAGTTCTGAACTCCCTCTTGAAAAAGCAGCAGGTGTTCTAGCATTAGTTTTAATTATCTTGCTGTATGTTTGTGCAGTTTCTGCAGGAACTTGATGGAATAACTGTCTTGTTCTGTGGACAGCACCGACCTATCCAAAGTTTTTCCCTTTCATGCGTTGGTCAATGATGCCATGTGCCTCCACTACTGGTGAGACATGGGAGGGAACCTGTTGTGGCGAGTCACAGCTTTGTGGCCAAGGCTCCTCTGGGAGTTTGGCCTCTACTACACCCTCTTCTACACTTAAACAGGCCTGGACCGCTAGATGTGGCTGTATGTTGGAAAACTAAACTGCCATACCATAAGGTAGTGTTAGGCGTGTAAGAGCCTTGTGATGTCCCCTGGCTAGACTGCTGTGGACGAAATGTCTTGTAACCTGAAAAGGAACCCCTCTGCAGGAAGAGTTTACTGGTCAGTTGGCTGAGGGTGTTAAAGGTCTCATGCTCTTTTTTACCCTTTTCAACCACATCATCTAGTGCTTTACCAAACAGTTATCTGGGCATTTCCAGGAGTGTTGCCTGAAGTTATGCCCTGAACACAAAATGCCTCTTACCTTCATCAATACGACTGTTGTCTGTGTCTTCCAAGTCTAGAGAGCTTTCAATATCCATGTTGGCAGATTGTTTTCCCTCATTCATAACCTTCTTCATGGCTGGACAGAAGTGTTCTGTTACTTCCTTAAGGAAGTCATCTGTGTGGTCCTACTGTGTTTGTTGATTCAGCCATAAGCACTGTGGGGCATACCATTCTTGCCTGGTAGACAGATGAGGTGGATGGCTTTCTTCCAAGAGCATAGATTTTCTCCGTATTTGGGGAGGAAGGTACTCTTTGATTAATAAGAGTGTGCCACCCTTTTGTGAATGGTAGTTACAATCAATATATCAGGAGTTCGATATACTAGATGTACACTGGATTACTAGGTGCTGGTTTATATTTTCTCAACTCGTTAGTCGATGGATTTAGTTACAAAAGGATTGAATACTAAATGGCTAATTCTTCTCTTCACAACTTCTAAAAAAGATTATATGCTGGGCTACTGGCTTTCTTTCTTGCAGTAGGTCTTCCACGAAATCTGTGTCTTCTCCTGAATCATTGGTTTCAATGCCAAAGGTTTGTGCTGCTCGACAAAGCAGATTACATACACATTGATAGGGGGGCGTGGCCAGCACGCATGCTGTAAAGACGTACACTTGTGAAGCTCCTTCCCGCGATCCGTAATGGACTGAATCGTGCCACTAAAACCACGTAATTTATTAAAAAAATAACATCTGCAGGAAGGGGAACTTCTCCCCTCTAGCTCGATTCTACTCCTGAACGAAATCAGAGCCGCGGTGAATCCTGAAACGCGCACAGCCGCCCAACTAAGGCGAATCGGGGGAGGTTTTGGGGGGGGGGGGGTTATTTGAATTACCAGCCCAGGCTTCGAGGCAAACACCCCAGCTCAGATCTACGAACGGTAAAACAGGAGCACAAAAATGGGCCGAACAGGTGCCGAACCAGCACGGTGATAAACAGAGGTGCGGTGCAAAGCCTCGCACGACACTCACTCACCCCACAGCCACCCCAACAAGTACATAAAGGGCCCTTATTCCACACGAGGTGGACTGGGGACAGATAACCCTAGAAGGCGACCCGCCCAAAACACGAGCTGGGAGGCTGAGCACAGACACAAGAGTCCTGAACAAACTATCCCAGGTTGGTAGCACAAACAACTACGCGAAGCAAGGCAGCAACCACACGATTCGTGCGGGGTCTCCTCCACACCCAACCTAGAGATAGGACTAATAACTCACGCATCCTCAACTAGGGATCCTCCCGACCCTGTATAACACAGACTATCATAGCACAACAGCCACACTGGAGACAGACCTCTGTTGAGTACAGCGACCAATGCAACCAGGAACACGCCTGTGCTGATACGAGCAGAGACACAAAAAGCAGTACCTAACCAGGCACGACCATATAATCGATAGCCAAGTGACTTACCCAAGGCGCAGCACTAAGGGAAAGAAACCGCATAAGTGCCAATTGAGTAGAAGGAGCAATACGTCAGATCCAGGGGAAGTGATGTCACCACCCAAAACCAAATCGAAATCAACCACAATGGACTCCTTCACGACGGTCAAACCCAAACAATTGCCGCAGCATGCAGCCACGGCCGACGAAGAGCCATCACACTTGGAAGCAGAGACTAAAGATACGCAAGTTCTTCATGCCATAGCAGCGCTCCGCACCTTCATCGATTAGATAGAAGTAAAAGCCGGACCTGCAGTTTATGCGTCAAGATGCTTGTAATCTAACGGAAAGAGTGAATGCAAACAAAGCCACCCTACAGGACAATGTTGAAAACACCACAGACCTGAAAGCAAGGGTTCAAGACCTGGAGCTGAAAGTTGCGAGACTAGAAGCACGATCTGAGGATGCCGAAGGACGCGCACGGTGCAATAACATCAGAATGTTAGGTGTCCCTGAAGACATGGAGGGCCCAGACCCAACAGAATTCATAGAGACAATGCTGCAACAGGAAATAGGGGCAGGAAGACTCTCGGGTTTTCAGTGGAGCGTGCCCACAGATCCCTCCAAAAGCGCCCTCCACCGGGCTCACACCCACGCCCAATAATTGGAAAAATCCTACATTTTCGTGATAGGGAAACAATATTGCGATACTCCAGAGAAGGCGGGGCGATCAGAAGACAGGACTCAATGATAGTCATGTATCCCGACTATACCCCCACAGTGCAATGCGCCAGGAACTCCTTCATACCAGTGAAGGCAAGGTTGTGGAAACTCAATCTCAAATATATGCTGCTCTACCCATCTCGCCTCAAAGTACTCTATAACAGAAAAGCAGTCTTCTTAGAGACCGCAGCTGCAGCGAATATGTGGCTTGAACATAATAACTTAGCAGACGACGGAGAAGAACCACCAAAAGCAGACAAAAAATAAGCAAAAACTATACCTATGAACACTGGCGGAAGGTCTCACACTGAATCACAAACTAGACAATTAGACTGCAACTGGGACCACAACACGAAGATAGCAATATCGGACAGGAGCACAAAAACCACAAACAAGCACGTCAATGACCCACCCCCGCAAGAAACGTGCAGGTCAAATACCTGCACACCGCCCGCACCGAAAGGCCTGGAGAGGACTAGAAGGCTCGGGAAACACCTGAGCGCTGCAAGTTGGAAGCAACTGCTGGGGGCAGTTCGCAGTTAAACGGTTTGGATTATTAATTCACTAGAATGAAAGTTACAAAAGTTGGTAAGTCTCCAGATTGCATTATGACAGTAGCAGGAGAAGGGGAGGGGATGGGGACATACTCCCAAAACCCGGGCAGACAGGAGAAGTCACTAATTATAAAATTCCAACCTCGGGTGACCCCCCCTGGGAGACTACGAAGCCAGAAACGCCCCCCATAAGGTGATATGGCAATGAGAATAAAGATAATGACATGGAACGTAAGGGGCCTTGGCACTTATCTCCGAAGGAACAGAATCAAGTCCTACTTACACAGGAAAGGGGTGGCAATAGCACTACTACAAGAAACGCATTGCACTGAGGAGTCTATGGCCAAACTCCGGGAACATTGGGGCGGGCAAGGGTATGGAACTGCTTACTCTAAAGTACACGAGAGGGGTATACACATGGATTCACCCCCAACTCCCATTTCAACTAATTAAATCTGTAAGCGACCCAGAGGGCAGATTTGTGATACTATGGGGATACATTGAACAACAAGAATTATGCATAGTGAACTACCTCCCCAATAATAACATCCCGGCCCACCTGGCCTCAATGTACACTAGAATCACATAACATAGAAATGGCTTATTCATCTGGGGAGGCGATTTCAATTGCGTGCATAACCCGGAACTAGACCGATCCTTACCTTTATCAAAAGGTCTGTCGACGGCCACAACCGCACTAAACACCATGACAGACAGATTAGACCTAGCCGACATATGGGCGGAACTACACCCACAGACACGAAACTACTCATACTACTCAACCCCGCACAGCCTCTACACGAGACTAGATTATGTCTTTGTAAGTAAGGAACACCTACCCCAAATGGAAGAGGCACAGTATCTGGGAAGAACAGTCTCAGATCACTCCTTTAGTAGTAGAATGGAACCACGCCGGCCCTAGGCCACCTAACCCCATGAGTCGAATGCCGGTGGAAGCCCTGAAAGACCAGGCATTTAGGGATGAACTACAAGACTCGATTGACGATTACAAAGAACTAAATAAAGGAAGTGTAGACCACGTGAGCACAGTCTGGGAAGCTCTGAAAATAGTAATACGGGAAGAAGTCATAACGAAAGCGGGAGGCATAAGAAAACTGTTATGAGAAGAACTAACACAGGGGGAACGGGAGATTGAGAGGCTCAATACTAGCCCCATAGATCCACAGCAACAGGAAGACAAACTTTGAACACTCAGAGATGAATGTTCAAAAGCCTGGAATAGGCTGGTCAAGTTCGATTATGCCTCCAAAACAAACAGAGCACACATGGAGGCGGACAGACCTAGCAGACTGTTAGCCTGGCTCTGTAGAAACGAACACCCCAGACACACAATTACCACACTGCAGGATAAGGAAGGCAATATACACCAAACCCAACAAAATATAAATGATACCTTTAAAAACTATTATGCACATGTGTACTTCCACAGTGCTAGAGTCCCCCCAGACCAGATAGCAGATACCCTGGAGGAGATAGGACTACCTAGGTTCTCCCCTGCACAAGCCGAAGCCCTAGACGCAGGCATCACAACAGAGGATAAAGCTGAAGCAATCAAGTCACAAGCTACGTGCAAGGCCCCAGGCAGCGACGGACTACACTCAGAATATTACAAAACATATGGCTCCTCCCTGATACCACTCTTACATGAGGTCTTCCACGAAACATATGAACGAGGAGTCCTACCCGAAAGCATGAGGGAAACCTTAGTGATCCCAGTCCTCAAGCCAAATAAACCGGCTGAACAGTGAGACTCATATCGCCCACTAGCTACGCTTAATTACGACGTCAAACTACTAACCACAATCCTAGCTAAGAGGCTGTCCAGAGTAATAGGAGATATTGTACACGTAGAGCAGTGCGGGTTTGTGCCAGGCCGCAATACAACCATAAACCTATGCAGACTTCAGCACATTATCAAACAAACAGACACAAGCACTGAACCCTAAGCCTTGCTATCGCTCAACGCCATCAAGGCTTTTGATTCTATATATTGGGAGTGGATGCTGGCGGTCCTAAAGGAATTTGGATTTGGCCCAGGGTTTACTAGGTGGATTAAAATACTCTACACCAAGCCAAGAGCACGGGTAAAAACTGGGAGATATGCGTCGGAGAAGTGGGATATATGTAGGAGTACTAGGCAGGGATGCCCCTTGTCTCCCATGCATTATATACTCGGTTTAGAACGCATAGCCATCTATTTCAGGAAACAATTCTTTGACGCAGGGATAAGGTTGGGTGGGTAGACCACATCATCTCGCTCTACGCGGACAATGTCCTACTATACGTCAGAGACCCCGCACTTTAATATCCCAACCATGCTGGAGGTCCTCGACAACTTCTCCAAGGTCTCAGGTATACAATTTAGCAAGGCAAAGTCCTGTTTGTTCCCGCTGGCAGGACTCAAAGACAAAAGCATGGAGGAACTTTCAACACTAGGGATACAATGGCAGATCACTGCGTTCCGTTACCTTGGAGTCCAGGTAATGCACAAACTCCCCTTATCAGTGATGGGCAGAGCCTCTATAGTCAAAATGATTGTCCTCCCCAGGCTTCTGTACAAATTCCAAAATGTGCAATACTACATCAATAATGAATTCTTCCGCCTGTAGAGACGATTATCCGCGAATTCATTTGGGGGCAGAGCAGGCACAAAATAGCACACTCCACCCTAGTCTTAACATATGCTCAAGGCGGAATCCAACTCCCGAATTTCGAAAAATACTACTTAGCTGCCCAACTCAGCTTTGTGTCCAAATGGCTAGCTGATGAAACTACATCCGAGACCCCCCCCTACTGCAATCCATGATCTCTCCGATACAACTAAAGGAACTCATCTGGGCACCACACCACCTACTGAGAAACACACCCTTCATAGCCACCCTGGGAAGACAAATATGGCAAAGAGTGAAGTCAATAAGTTACCTAAAACACCCATACTCTCCAGAAATAACAATGATCCGGGACCTGTGCAAATCGGACGCAGATCTGCTGCACCTCAGGATCTGGGAGAAAAAAAAAAGGAGTCTACACTTGGGGAGACCTATACGATGAGGGCTCCTTCAGGGAGTTTGACTCACTGCTAAGGGAAGATGGTATACACGCTGGTCAATTCCTCTGGTACCAAAAGATACGCGAAACAGCAAGAAAAACATGGGACACCTGGCCTGAAGAACCTGAGTCAGACCCCCTCACGACACTACTATACAGTTTAGGGGAGGGACAAAAAGCGGTCTCCCAGATATATAGCCAACTCAGCGACAGCCCCAAACCCAAAAGTGGGGCAATGAAAAGTAAGTGGGAGACAGACATGGGACGAGAAATGTCAGAAGGTGAATGGGGCAGAGCGTTAACATTTCCTAAAGCAGAGTCCAGAAACCATAGATTCTGATTCATACAATTAAATATTCTACACAGACCATACTTGACTCCCTGCAGGCTGGCGACATTCAACAAATAAGCAAGACCCAACTGTCCATGGTGCAAGGCGGATAAAGCAGACCCACTTCACATGTTCTGGGAATGCAACACGGTGCAGTCCTTATGGGCGAAAATAAAGCAGACATATGAAAAAGCAGGCACTTCCAACTACAGATGGTCCCCTGAATAGTGCCTTCTAGGAACATACCCCAGACCAGCCAAACTTAAACACTGGGTGAAGCTATGGACTTAATGTGCATTTTGGCCAAAAGCCATATTGCCATGTCCTGGAAAAAGCCTGCAGGGCCAAGTTATAATGCATGGTACAATGAACTGGAAAGATGGGTCAACGCAGAAACAAGGGCATGGGAAGACAGCGTTACAAGGTCAACGGGTGAGTCAAGCGCAACCTTGGAGGCATGGAAAGAAATAACTAGAAGTATATTTTACCCCTCAGACGATAAACCCCCATAAACAAATATGGATTGGATTATATAGAACTGCAAGAACACAACATCCCATAAGGGAGGCCCGTACAGACTCGAACAGATCTCCTGAATCCCGGAATCACCCCACTCCCAATACCCCATCCTGCTGCACACCAAGAGACAGAGTAACGATACCCAGACTAGGAGAGTTAAATGTTGTTAAGTTGACTTTTTTAAAAAAAATGTTACTGTTTACTATGAAATGCTGTTAATCCTGCACCTAATGGCACACTTAATTTGACATGTGTAGCTGTACAATAACAAATGACAATAAACAAATTTGAAAATAAAATACATACACATTTATAGTCTGTGGGCAAAGATGTTACTTGCGGATACTCACTATCTCGGGATGGAATTGTGTAGTCCTCTGTACCCTGATCCTCATCAATCGTTTCTTCCTCTGAATAATGTTCTAGTAGGTTAACCTCAATTTCTTGCACTATAGACATTTTATGTGCAAATTATATAGCAAGTCACCATTTTCTTTGGAAAGTTTGACATTGAATAAATTCCATAAAGACATTTTGTCCATTGTTTAATATAACCTTTCTTTAGTCCATTTACTCGTAGAGGAGGTGTGCTGTTCCTCTTCAAAGTCTGAATCTAGTAAGCCCTTTTTTGGCACTACCTTAGATAAGATATACACCCCCAAACCCGCTCCCCTTAGTCACTGTTCGAGTTGTTGAGTGATGCTTATGTGTTTTTTCAGCGGTTGATTTAGAATCAGTTGAAATTTGCGACTTCCACTCTTATACTGAGGTGTGCGTATTATAGTCTGACACCAATTTGCCATTGTGTGTGTAGGTGGTTTGTTTCAGTGTTGACTGGGACACATGTTTAGACTGTTTCGACCGTTTGTGACTTCATGAGATTTGGAGCATCTATGATCGACTTCTGTCGCAAATCATCTTTATACTTGCAGCCCTTGTGTTACCAGGTGTGGCCTCCACAGTGAAACTAGATGCCTGCCCCACAGAGATGATGAATAGCTGTAGGGAAACCGCAGTTTCCTCTGTGAGCGGCTCTTTGGCATTGTTTTCGAAGCAGGCGCTTCACTCCTCGGCTTCGAAGTCTTCAGGTGCTGCGGATGACTGCCCCCATATTTTTGCGAATGCTTCGTGTACGCAACGCAGTACCTTGCTCTGTGATCCTTTTGTGTTTTCAGCTTGAGTAGTCTGCATACCCAAAACATACCCTTCCTGTGATACCATGGGAGGCAACTACTGCACACCTGGTGCATATCTATTCAGGGAAATGCATGATAATGGAACAGTCCGAATTTAATAGAATTCTCTATTGGGGTAAATGACAGAAGCAGAAACAATATTTCAAGGGGAAAGAAAAGGCATTGTAATGCTAGATGTGTCATCTATGACATCATCCTATGTGGCAAACTTCCAATCGAGGGATGGGATTGCATTTGAGGGATCATGTATTTTTATAGAAAATGTGTGCGTTAGTTCCTCATTGATGGTCTCTTTTCTGTGAGACACACCCTGAGCTACTTCTAATCACACAGCGTGGGGTACTCTTCATAGCAGACAATGTGGCAGCGGACTAATTAGCTATGTTTGCAACATTGTATGTAAAAGTGCATGGTAGGCTATTCTAATCGGTTGGCAACCCAAATCCAACCTTGGACATTCGGCTTGTTAGCAGCACATACATAGAAACAAAACCCAGGTGGTTGGAGATACGTCAGCTCTTCCTTTATTTCCCAATTAGGCCACCCTCTCTCATCAGTAGGCCTCATGCCAGTGTCTTCTATTTGAACACCGACCTTGCCAGTCTGCACGGTCTTGGGACATTCGAGGGAGTGTAGGTATACCGCTATCTTAGCTTCAGGCCTAATGAATAGCCGTTGTTTGCAAGCTCCTCATCGCGTGTTGCAAGACTGTGAAATTGTCCATATCGACAGAGCTTTTAACATCATTTGATTCAAAGTATGCTGGGTGCAGTTCTCTTTTTAGACTTTAGAGACTTGGTCACTCTATCCCATATTGACTTTGCCTTTTAATCATCCAATATTTGGTATCAGTAAATGTTCTGGTTCCTCCTAATCATTGGGAAATATGTCCTTGCGCATGGTCTAATCATAGACTCCCTTCATGCTTTTCCTTAATCTCTTGAAATAGCATCCTTGGTTCAAAGCCAATGTGCTCCCCTATTTCGCAAGGAAAACAGCTTCTTCATCATCTGTCCACGTTAAACTCTGGGCTCGTATTTTGAGGTAGCTGGGTTGATTGACATGAGCCGTCGTCCATTTTGTTCTAATGGTAGTTCCTAAACGTTGAATATATACTTTTCACAAGCAAGCATCTATGTATGTATTCTTCCTACCTTGCGTTTCAGTGTATTTACAGTTATTGACCAATGAACAGTTCAGTCTTCTTTGTATTTTGCATTTGTATTTTGTTTGTTTGTATAGCGCACCAATCCCGAAGGCATCTGGGGCATAATTTGTGCTATGTGATTTGTATTTGTAAATACTGCATCATGGATTCATGTTTCTCTAAGTGTTCCAATTACATTGTTTTTCTTAAGTATTTTCATATAGTTTCAACATAGGTTCATATATCTTCTTTGGGAGATTCATTTACGGTTATTAGACTTTGTTTAACGTTCATCCATGTCGCATACCATTTTATTCATGGCTGCATTCCGGCAACTCAGCAACTCGGACATCCTTCTTGAAAGTTTTCCTCCATTGTTTCATTGTGAGAGTATATCCTGAATGGCTGCCTGAGTGCATATCGTCTTTCATATAATCAATGAGGTACGGATATAGCGCATAAACTTGCTATTTGCAACATACACCAATTATGATTATCAATAAATGTGCAGCTAATTAAAAAGATTACTGCGTGATCTACACAACATTATGACAAAACCAATAAATGAGCAGAAGACTGGTTGGGATGAAGTGAAATATATAACGAAGCAGAAAGGAGTTCGGTAGGTGGAGACTTAAACCATTCATTCTGAAAGAGGAAGATGTTTTGAAGGCTTTATGTAATTCTATTGAAAACTACTTCAGAGAGAACTGTGGTTCTACAGATAGCCTAATGTATGGGACTCATTTAAAGACTATTAGGGGGGAGTTGATGAATTGGACCGCTAGAACAAGGAAAAATTGAGGAATTAAATTGAGGGAACTTGAATTGGAGTTAGTAGACTTGCAAAAAGCTTATGCTCTATCGATATCTGTAGAAGATCATGTTCAGGTTGACAAGGCTAGGGAATTGCTAAAATGTGAAGTTGATGCTCAGGAGGATAGGGGTGCTTTTTACTTAAAACAACGCTATTGGGTTAAAGGAGACTGTGGTGGTAGGTTGTTGGCTAATATGTTGAGGTGTTTCTCTGAAAGATCTTTTATTAAAAAAAAATGATAATAGTATGGGTGGTGTGGTGGTTAAAAAGAAAGATTAGTGAATCCTTTCTGACTTTTTAAGCTACACTTTTTCTGTATTCTGATAATCACATCCCACACGAGTGTGGACTAGCAGACTTTTCGGAAAATTGATCTTCCCTGCCTTTCCAATGAGGGTTGTTTGTTTCTAGATGCTCCAATTTCTGTCGCAGAGGTTCTTCAGGCTATTAATGGTCTGAAAGTTGGGAAATCCCTCAGGGTCGGACGGATTACCAACAGAATTCTTTCAGGCTTTTGAGGTCCTAGTGGCGCCAGAATAATGTGCTCTTTACAATCACTTTCTAGTAGAAGGTTCATTATGTCCCTAGATGAAAGAGGCAATAAGGAACAAGTTACTTACCTGTAACTGTTCTCCAGCATGGGTCTGGCATGGATTCACATGCTCATGAATATTCCCCGTCAGGCTGGGAATCCTCAGTAAAAGAAAAAAAATCAGTTTCAGTTTCGTTTCTGAACTGTCTTTCTCCTAATGACCAATCACTGGTCTCTGGGTAATACTGCCCCCAGCCAATGACTGCCTTCTACCTAAGCCCCTCCTCTGGCAGCCATCTTCAGATTTGGTAGCACGTACAGTGGTAGCAGGACCAAGAGAAGAGCCGCAGAGGGGTAGGTGGGAGGGTTTGCATGTGAATCCATGCCAGACCCATGCTGGAGAACAACAGTTACAGGTAAGTAACTTGTTCCTTCTCCAGCATGTGGTCTGTCATGGATTCACATGAATAAAAGAATAGATAGCAGTACACACATGCACAACCACGGGAGGTGGGAAGTCTCAACATTAAGCATCTCTTACCTCCTCACCAGGCTCACCTTCAAGCGAACAGGTTGCGCAGCACTGCTTGGCCAACTCTGGACTCCTCCCTGGAATCCCGGTCGACGCAGTAGAATCTCGTGAAGGTGTGCGTTGACCTCCACGTCGCAGCCCTGCAGATGTCCAGCAGGGGCACACCAGACAGGAACTCCGTAGTAGCAGCGATCGCTCTGGTCAAATGGGCTCTCGGATGGCCAGGCAACTGTCACTTCGCCAACCGGTGACAGTGCATGATGCAAATGGAAGCCTTGGAGAGGGCCTTCCCTTGGTTCACAAGGCCAAAGTTCACAAACAGCTGCAATGTCTTCCGAAAACCCTTCGTGCGGTCCACGAAGAACTTCAGCGCTCTAGCCACATCCAGCGAGTGCAAAGTCCTCTCAGCCAGCGACGAAGGGGACGGGAAGAAAATGGGGTCGTTGAGATGGAAGTCTGACGGCACCTTGGGTATGAAGGAGGGGTGCGTCCTCAGCACTATCCTTGTCCCGTGGAATGTCAGGCACAGGGGTTTACAGGAGAGGGCCTGGATCTCTTCCACTCGTCATGCGGAGGTGATGGCCACAAGAAACGCTATCTTCCACAATAGAAATGTCAGCTGAGCCGAATGCAAAGGCTCGAATGGTGGACCCATGAGCCTGGTCATTACCACGTTGAGCTCCCACGCCGGGGCCAGAGTCTTCACCGGCGGGAACAAGTGGAACAGTCCTTTCATGAACTCCTTCACCCGGTGGTGGGACCACAGCAATGACCGTCCCGGAGTTCTGATGTAGCGGGAGATAGCCGCCAGATGAATTTTGATGAGGCATGTGCCAGCCCCACCTTGGCCAGCGACAGGAAATACGTCAGCACTTGAGGGGCCGTAATCCGTAGAGGGTTGATCTTCTGTGCACGGCACCAGACAGATAACCCTCATCCATTTATGTCCATAGCACTTGAGAGTTGAGGAAGCCCTGGCCTTGGCAAGTACCTCCTTGCAGTCCGCCGGAATATCGTAGCCTCTGAACTCTAGTGCTGCAGAAGCAAGGCCTGCAGGTTCAGCGATCCTGGGTCGTGATGCAGGATCGCGCCTCCTGCCCTTGTGAGAAGGTCTGCGTCCGTTGACAGCTTGACTGGAGGGGACGCTGACATGTCCAGAAGGTCCGGGAACCATATCTGTCTCGGCCACGCATGTGCGACGAGGATCATCCTGCACCGGGACCGTGTCATTTGACTGATGAGTCGCAGAAGCAACGGCAATGGTAGAAATGCATAGAGGAACAGGCCGTCCCACGGGAAGGAGAATGCATCCCCCATGCTCCCCGGCTGGGGAAACCTGCTGGCGAACTTCTGACGCTTGGTGTTCGTCGCGAACAGATCGATCTGGGGATTGCCCCACCGTCGGAGCTCCACCTGATCCTGCCGAAGCTCCCACTCGAGGCAAAAGCGCAGCTCCCTGCTGAGTGAGTCAGCGACAGTGTTCTTCACTCCTTCCAGTTGAAAGGGTACCAGGAACATCCCTTGGCCGACGGTCCAGTGTCACAGATCTTGCGCTTCTTTGGAGAGAGCCGGGGGATCTGGTGCCCCCCTGATTCCGGATGTAGAACATCGTGATGGTGTTGTCGGTGAAGACCCGTACCAACTTGCCCTTGAGGGACGGAAGGAAGGACCCGAGAGCCCAGAATACGGGCCGGAGCTCCAGGACATTGATGCGCAGCTCCTTCTCCTCCGGGAGCCAAAGGCCTCTTGCGTGGAGGTCTCCGGAGTGCATGCCCCACCCCTTCAGGGAGGCGTCTTGTCACTGTTTCCTGTTGTGCTGGGGTTTGGATGTCCATGCCTGCCACGAGATGCGCGCGGGTGCCCCACCACCGGATGGCTTGTCGGAAAGTCTCGTTGAGGGTGATTGTCCTCGAAACTTCCCACCACTTGTATCCAACGGGCGTCGAGGAACTCCTGCAGCGGCCGCATCCGCAACCTGCACAGCCGTACGAGGTATATGCATGACATCACGCCGAGTAGACTCGATGGACCTCACCCTGGCAACTTCCATGGTCAACAGCTGTTGTACCTTGCCCAGGATGGCCTTTATCCTCTCCTCCGACAGTGAAGCCAGCCGCGCTACTGTGTTGAGTCTGGTTCCCAGGAACAGGGCGTCCTGCGATGGCACCAAGCAGGACTTTGCATGGATTATCAAGAACCCCAGTTCCGTGAGCAGTCAGACGGTCCTAGCTGTGTGCTCGATAGCGAGTTCCCTTGACTTCGCTCGGATGAGCCAATCATCCAGATAGGGGTAGACGTGGATCCCCTGCAGGCGCAGCCGCGCCGCCACTGGTGGCAGGCACTTGGTGAAGACCCTTGGCACGACTTCACACCGAAGAGCAGTGCCTTGAACTGATGGTGCCACCCTTGGACCATGAAGCGCAGACATTTTCGATGTACCTTGCATATGGGGATGTGGAAGTATGTGTCCTCCAGGTCCAGTGAGGACAGGTAGTCCCCCTTCTTCCAGCTGTCCCAGCACGTGCTGAAGGGTGACCATCCGGAATTTCTGGGATTGTATGTATTTGTTGAGGCGGCGGAGATCTAGGATGGGACGCCAGCTGCCGGTCTTCTTTCGGACGAGGAAGTACCGCAAGTATACTCCGTAGCCTCTTCGGGATGAGCTCTATCGTGCCCTTTTCCAGCATTGCTTGTACCTCCAGAAGTAGCTGTGGAATGTGATTTTCTTTCCTGGCCACTGGTGGAAAATGGGGACACTTCCTTTGGAACTCCAGAGTGTGTTCGTGGGCCAGTGCATCCAGCACCCAATGGTCGGTAGAGATGGATTTTCACACGCTGACGAAGTTAGTCAGCTGGCCTCCCACCAGGGTGCTCGGGTGGGGGCCAGACACCCCGGCCGGTTCAGTCCTGCTTCGCCGAGGCCTTGCCACCTTGGGCCCCTTGGCGACAACGACGATGTCAACCGGCCTTGCTGCGGCTCCTGTATGCTTCCTGCGAAGAACGGGCCGCCTGACAGTATGACGAAGAGCTTCCGCCGAATCCTTTGGAGGCAACTTGTGATTCTTCACCTCGCCTTCCGGCGGGGAAGTGGAAGTCACTGCCGTCGCCCCTGCCGATTTATTCTTGGCCGCCGCAGAGATTACTGAGTCCAGGGACGGCTGCGCCCTGAGGCACATAGGAGCGGAATCTGGGACCTGGTACTTCTTCTCGTACCGGTCTCTCTTTGCAGGGGCAGTGGACGGGTTCTTCGGAAGGGACAGTCCCTCGTCCCAGATGTCGTCCAACAGAGGGGCTGAGAGTACGGTCTTCCTCTTGGCCTCTTGTCGTTGATAAAGGAATCCCTCCTTCTCCTGCTCTTCGAGGCATAGTTGGAAGAGTTCTGAGGCCCTTGCGATCATGGCATGAAACAAGCCAATTTCGTCTGGAGGGGACGCCCGGGGATGGGGCGATGGGAGATCCGCCGTCGTTGTCTGTTTCCGTCGTCTCCGTCTCATCCCTCGGTTGAGGGGATGGAGGTGAAGGATGGAAGGGTGGAGGCGGATTGATTCGCCTGTGCTTGTTCGGAGGGAACACTGATGGTCCAGGTGCCGCTGGATCATCCGCCAGAGGTAAGGGCAACCTTGTCCTTATCGCTGTGCACAGGGTGTGCAGTGCCATCAAGATGTCTTCCAACTTGTCCGGCGGTGGTGGCATCGGTTACGACGGGAGCGCCGGCAAAGGCGTGGTATCCTCCGGTTCCTCGTCAACCTACCGTTCTTCATCGGCTCCACCCTCGCTCTCCATGTCCGCCTCGTCGGGATCCTTCCCACAGGCCCTGACCTCTTCGAACCACTTGTCCAGGACTGCCTTGATGACAGACAGCTCTTCCTCCAAGGAGGTATCTGAGTCCGCTAGGACTACCACACCCCCCCCGTCCTTCTCAGCCCAGGGCTTCGATCGGTTGGAAAGACGATTCCCTCTGTGATGGCAGGGAAACTCTAGGCCTGGAGGTCGTCTCAACTGCGGTCGCCTCCACGGGCTTTGCCAGGGACGCCACGACTCCCTCAATCGAGGCCTTAGCCGGGTGAATCTGGGCCTTCACGACCTTAGGTGCGTCTGAGGCCTTCACCGTGGGGGGAGGGTCACCACCTCGCTCCCCCTCGGCTTTCTCCGTCGGGACCGGCCGGGGCTTATCCTGAAGCTTACCCGGGTTCTCAGAGTGTAGGCACGTGGTTGACGGCGTTGGGGACGTTGCGCCCAGCCTGGCAGCCGAGGAGCCCAAAGCAACGGCGCTCCCGGTGCCCGCAGACTCGCAGTGCTTTGCCTTCTGTTGGGCCCCATTGCGGGAGCGCCCTCATAGGTCTTAGAAGACCGCTCAGATTTCTTCTCACCTGCTGCCAGGCTCTTCGGCTCCAGCCAGTCAGCGAGTTGTTTACGACGGTCCTTCATGGTCCGGACGGACATGTTCTTGCAGAATGCACAGTCCTCCTCCACGTGAAACTTGTCGGAGTGCAGGCAGTAGAGGCACTGGGAGTGCTCATCCTCCTTGAAGTTCTGTAGTCCACATCCTGGGCAGATCCTAAACAGCTTGGATCCAACGAGCGTCAAGTCTCCTTTGTCCTGAGCCATGTCCACACGGGGTAGTCCTCAAAGATCTTCCGGAATCCTTCAAGAAGTGAAATTCGACGAAAACTCCAAAACGCATCCCCGTTAATCAGAAGATGAATCGCTGGAGCTCGAGGCTCGATTTGACCAAAACATTTGAGTAAACTCTTTGAAAAAACGCAACACGCAGTAAAATCTCGAGAGCTATAGCATGAGGACTCCCAACACTTGAACGTGCAGTACAAATCTGAAGATGGCTGCCAGAGGAGGGGCTTAGGTAGAGGGCAGTCTTCGGCTGGGGGCAGTATGACTCAGAGACTAGTGATTGGTTAATTAGGAGAAAGACAGTTCAGAAACGAAACCAACTGATTTTTTCTTTTATGGAGGATTCCCAGCCTGACGACGGGGAATATTCATGAGCATGTGAATCCATGCCAGACCCCATGCTGGAGAATTACGGTGATTCCCAAGGAAGGGCGAGATGTGTCTAAGTGCTGTAATTACCGGAATGGATAAACACATTAGGGATCTGATTGATAGAACACAAGTTGGCTTTATGAAACAATGCTATGGGTATGATAATATTAGAACACTCTTAGATGTTTTGAATTTGACAAACTCAGAGGTTTTCTAATTTTTTTCGATGTTAAGAAAGAATTTGATAGGGTAAACTGGACCTTTTTTGAACTATACATTGATGAAAATGGGTTTGGACCCTTGTTTATTAATGCTGTGGGGGCGTTACAATTGGACATTAGTGCCAGAGTCTGGGTGAATGGGGAATTGTCGGCCTCTTTTAACCTTTTTATAGGTACGCGACAGGAGTGCCCACTATCTCCCTACCTTTTTAATTTGGCACTGGAACCCTTGTTGATTTATTTTTGACAAAGTCTGTTTTTGAAAGGGTTAAAAATAGGGGAAGAAGTGGTCGAGGAGCTAGCTTATGCTGATAATGTCACGATAATTCATGGTGATCCAATTGAGGGGGGCTCTATTCTGAAGCAAATGGTTGAGGAGGTGGGATCTCTTTCAGGTTATAAGATTAACTGGGAGAAAATGGTGGTTTTTCCTGCCAGAGACACCCCGGTTTGTAATTGTTTGATGGATTGGAACTGCAAATGGGAGAACAGTAAGGTGAAATATTTAGGGGTATACCTTGTGAGAGATTTGGAGCGACTGGTTGAATATAATGTATATTTATAATAGAGGTTCTTCGTAAAGATAACTGTAAATGGGGAAGACTTTTGTTAAGTATCTGGGAAAAAATGAACGCGATCAAAATGGTACTACTACTGAAAGTCCTCAATATCATTCAGTTGCTCCCCGTTAAGTTTACAAAGAAAAAATTAGGGCGCATTGATAGGGTGTACTAGGAATTTTTGTGGGGAGTCGGTAAGAGGCCGAGAATACCTTGCTATATCCTGGTTTGTAGTGTGCAAGAGGGGGGGGATTTGGATACCCTACCCTTGAGAATTACTGCAAATGATTTATTTTGAAAAAATATGCTGCTCATTTCAACATGGATACTTCCTTGACTCCGTTATGGGCACAAATAGAAAATCAAAGAATTGTGCCGTATCGGATCAAGAGTTTATATTCAATGGGGAAATTACCTAAACCGGTGTCTTGTTTGCAGACAGCAGTTGCTACCAAGGAGGCTGTTACATCAATGATATTGGGGAGTGGGAAGGCATTGTTCTTGTACAGGGAGGCTTCCATTTGGCACAATCCAGGTTTGCAGATCAATAAAACATTGTTATGTTGGAGGAGTAGGATTAGTAGAGGTGTATTAATAATTGAGGATGTCTGGTGGTGGCTTTTGAGAATTTAAGAGAGAAATTTGACTTGTATAAGAGAGTTGAGGAGATATGGTTTGTTGACCAGTTTGATTTCAGAAAGACAACGGATGTTAGAGGTTCCAGTGACGCAGAGGCCAGAGGGGTGTAACCTTCCCTAATCTGCGCCATATAAGGTGTCAACTGTTTTGAAACTTTTCCCATTAGAGGCTCATCTGCCTGAATCATGGGATAAGTTGAGACTTACTTGGTCTGAGGAACTGTGTAGGGTTATTTCAACAAAGGAATGGGAGAGTCTGTGGAAGGTTCCTATCAGGGCGAATGTTCACTTGAATTTACGTTATATTCAACAGAAGATATTGGGGCGCCTTTATTGGATGCCGGTCCGGATGCACAGATTGGGATTGATAGGAACTGAAAATTGCTGGGGATGCCATAAGGAGAAAGGTACCCTGTTACATATGATGTGGTACTGTGCCAGGGTGAGGGATTATTGGACTAACATATTGGATAGAATTGATTTGATATAGAATGTTATATTTCCGAGAACTCCATCTACATTGATTTTGAAATCCCCAAAGTATTGTAGGTTTATTGATTGTACAACATTAGGTTGGATTAACAAAGTCCTCTTGGTCGCAACAAGGTCAATACTAAGAGTCTGGGAAACCAGGAAGAAGCCCTGTGTGGCAGAATGGCTTGTTAATGTGCAGGCTCTCTCAAAGTTTGAAAAGGTTAAGTATGGTAAGCAGCATAGGGAAGATGTTTATATGGAACAGTGGGGGCTGTTTAATGAATTTTATGATTAATCATTAGACAGAGTGTTTGTGACTTTGCTTGATGTTGTCTGGTGTGGTGGGGTTTTGTGTTGTGAGTATGAGTCTTGTCATGTCTTGTGTTTTGTGTTTCATTATTTTATTGAACTGTATATTGTTTATCCATCATTTGCTATAAGTGATTTAGATTCATTGTTCACCTTATATGTACTATGGTTTCTGATTTAATTGATAATTGCTTACAATGATGGTTTTACTTTGCTGTACTACATATGTAACTTATGTATTGATTGCTTATTTGTTATTGCTTTTCATAAACTTTAAATAAAGTGTTTAAAAAAAAAAAACTTGCTATTTGCAAAACTGAATAATCAAAAAAGGGCCCAAAAGAAAACTCAAAAAGCCTGGCAGATAAGCCAATTGAAATTTGCAATGGTTTTACAAAACAAGTTAATGGCAAGTCCAGTGGTCCTCGCCAATTCCTCAAGAAACGAACCCTCCCTAAATCTCAGAACGGAGTTATCTACTCCTTGAAGCGGAAACCTCAGGAAGAAAAGGCGGAGACGCTGGAAGTGCCAAAATCCCCCCTCATAAACACGTAGAAGCCTCTCTGGGTGAGTAAGAGCTCATGGAACGGATGTTAGATTACTCCACTTACTCTGTTGAGTCAGAAAGGGAGGAGATACAGGATACGGCCTTGTGCATAACAGATGAAATCACTGGAGAAGGTTTGAGTAGCCCAGGGCCTATGACAACAAAAAGAGGCTCTAGCCTGTTTGCCATGATGAACCGGGATGGGTTCAGGACTTTGGAACAGAAGCGCTTAGCCCTGGCCGCGACCAAAATCTCACTGAGACCAGGTCAGTCAGACACAAGCAGCAGGGTTGATCTTCTACCACCGGTGGACTAAATACACTCTCCCCCATTCGTAATGAACATTGATGACCAGCAGGAAATAACCAGAACTGCAAGAAGGTCTCTTAAAGGGGAAAACAGAAAAAATGACAGTTGGGATCCAAGCTTTATTCTCGAATGGACCGCCAGGATAAATGACGGCCTGACCTTAAACAGAGCAAACGTCTTGAAAATGCTACATCCGATCCCAAAATTAAGACTGATAACATATGACATTGCTAGAGTGGCCTTCATGAGTGAGGACCGTTTGGATAAAGTCATGATATATCTGGAAGATGTATTAATAAGAAATATCATACTTGCGGAGGAATCGTATATCGTAGCTAATGTCACTAACAAAAATGGATGAATAAATGGGCACGCCGAGGAACTTTAAAAAACAACCAGATTCCACTTGGAAGAGGGTGAGACGCAAACAAAGTCAACTGAGACACAACCTCAAAAACAAGCTCCAAAGAGAAAAGGAGCTGATGTGGGGGTGGGGAGATCTCTATCCTACATATCTTTGTGGACAACACTGCTCTAACGGAAAGGAGAGTCACCATTCATCTGAACAAGATCCCAAGTGGGGACAAGACCGAATCGTGGCGCTGGATAGCAGAAGCAAATGTAGTGAAAAAAAGGAGAGCCTAGCCACCCCCGTCTCCCTCATTGACGGGGTGGGGTATTGGATGCTGAAAAACCAGGTGATTTGGCCAATCTGTTTGGCAAAGAAGAACTTGGGTAGGATGACTATGACCTAGTAAGTCTTCAGGAAACCTGGCTGAGAACCCCACCCATTCTTGACGGATTTACCACCCTACTGAATCCTGCCACAAAAGGCCAAAAAGGAAGACCAGAATTGGGACTCTTAATGCTCGTAAAAACACAAACCAATATAGTGTTTCGGAAACGTAGAACCCAAATCAATTCACTCAAGTAACTTTGATAAATGTTTGGGGATAAGGACTGAAACTGCAATGGTTGATACTATGTAACGTTACTGGAATTAAGTCGGGATAGATAATTCCAGATTTATCAAGGGGATTATGTCACTGTTAGATAATCTAATGGTTTTGCTACCAGACCCACTGATTGTTATGTGTGGGGATTTCAACATGGACGCACTAGGAGATCATCTTGCTGTAGGCTCAGATGAACTAGGCTAGAAGAGCACAGCATTGGTCAAAGGGAGGTTGTGGACAATTGGAGCCCCGTGACCTACACCTGGTGAAAGGGCAAACTAGGGGAGACATCCCAGGCCGCCATAGATGGAAGCGGGAAGGTTCCCTAAAGGTTCGGAACTATTTATTTGCGTCTGGAAAACCTTCTCCCATGGGTGGATTCCCTTGACGTAATCCGGACACCCCTGAGTGACCATAACATAATCAAGCTATCCTGTATCAGAACTCCCCATGCCCTAAAGAGCACTTTACCTGCCCAGTGCTAATTAACAAAGGGCGTAATCGCCTAAATATTGATGCAGCAAGAATGAAGAACTTTACTGAAGAACAGGAGGAATTGCCACACAAAATGAATGGAGACAAAAAAGGTAGGAGATTGGAATACCCAAAGTTATTGATGGCCTTGGTCAAAAAGAGGAAGGTGGGCCTAAAGAGTCATGTTCAGTATAAACACTTGTTTCCATGGGACCTCGTTGCAGAGAGGAAAGAAATCAAACTGAATATAAAAAGGATCACAGAAGGACATTTTATGACAACTGCTCTGATCAAAGCAAGGAAATCAGCCTACAAAAGTTGGGTAAAACCTTACAAATACAACATGATTCAAGACAACACTGAATCAACGATGCAAACAATCTCCAAAGAAAACAGGAGAAGTTTGGAAACTCCTAAATTAAATACATTCCTTAACAGCCCCTCTGCAAACCAACGCAGTAGAGGAAGAGGTATGAATATCCCATTTTGGGAAGGACTTAAACAAGCCAGAAGATCAAGTTTCTATGGTGACCCCCTAGCAGCAGATTAGAGTGGACCTTCAAAATCAAAAAGACGACATATATAGCCTCATTAAAAAAGCCAGCAGCTCGAGAGCTCAGGGACTTATGGCCTGACGAATGCCATTCTAAAAGAGATACCGGTAGTTTGGGCATCATTTCTGGGGATCCTGTTTGAACTGGTAAAATCACTGAAGCAAGTCCCGACTTCCTGGAAAAGATCTATAGGTGTCCCCATCTTGAAGAAGGGCGACAGGACAAACCCCAGCAATTATCGCCCCATTGCCGTGCTGGACATGATGGGGAACATCTTTGCTAAGATGGTTTTGGGGGCCTTAGATGCGTGGACATCATCTTCAGGGCAAACGGACAAATGGATATCATATTTGTAAGAGGCATGACTACATCAATGAACTGTTGTTCTTACTTAACCTGCTGAAAAATCGATCTGTATGCCATCATAAGAAGACGTATCTGGCCTTCATCGACTTATCACAGGCATTTGATTCAATAAATCGAAATATGCTTTGGAACAAGCAGGCTAAATGGGGCTGCCGCTGGGACGTTTTGGTGGCTATTAAGGACCATCATACAGGCACAGAACTATAGAAAGATGGAACAAGGGGGGCCCCTGTCCCATTCAATAACTAGAGGCTTAAAACAGGGTTGCCTATTGGCCCCCTCTTTGTTCAGTCTCTTCCTGTCATACCTTAAAGCGGCACGGAAAGAAGTTAGGAGCTCCCCCCCAACATTTCTGGGACTGTTATTAACCACCTGATGTACGCGGATGATTTGTACTAATAGATAAAACCATGGTGGGATTACAATGACAACTAAACGCCCTAAATTCATGCATACAAGCAAACAGCCTGAAAGTTAATGTGAGCAAATCAAGGGAAATGACGCTCCAATCAGCAAGAGGAAGGAAGTCAACGTAACGGAGCATGGTACATAGGGAATGTCAGATTGACTGAAGAATCATCATTCTTATGCCTGGGGAGCTTCTTAATTATGTCCCTGAGAGAAGTACATCAAGTAAACATGTTGAGATCCAAAATGCAGACGATGGCTAACCAAGGTAAACTGATCGAAAAGAAATTTGGCAAATTCTCAATTATCTAGACCCTAACCTTCTACAAAGTGAAGTTTGCTCCGACAGTGACATTTGGGGCCGACGCGTTTGGCGAAATCCCTGAGAATATATGGGACACATTAGAAGGATACTTGTGGAAAAGGGTGCTGAAAATTCCAAATTGTATACCAGCATCAGTAATAAGGCAAGAACTAAGCCCGATTTCTTTGTATGCGCAATCCTGTACAAGGTTTCAGAGAATTAAAGGAGGGAATGATGAGAGGGCGGGACAAAGACATACAAGACTGGAGAACAGTATGTGGGGAACCTAAAATACCTCGATACGACTGAGGACCAGTTACAATCGAATATGAACTCAAAGACCAAACTCTGGAGACAGGATTGGATTTGGACTCTAGAAAAAGCAAGTAGGGTGAAATTCTGCCATCAGGAAATCACTGTTGATCGGGTCTATAACGTCCTACCCAACTACTTGATAAAACGCTGGCGCACCTGGATTCGATCTAAATTCATGAGACTGCATCTAAACCTATATCCCACCCTGGAAATACTAGCCATTCAAGGAAAGGATGGCCCAATAAACACTGATTGCAGGTTATGCAGGATAAAGATTGAAATAGAAACACTTAAACATCTAGTATTATCCTGCAAGGTGTTAATGCATAGAATGGTGATGCTGGGAGAGTTTTTTGAGGCGTTTAGAACACACGGCAACAATGACTGGTGGAAGGTCTGTATTCAGGGGGAAAGGACGCCACTCATAATTGCCTTGGTCACCTATTTGGATAAAGTTTTTAAATGTATCAAGGAAAATGATGAAGTACATCGGAGAGAGAAGGAGAAATTAAATGGAACTTAACAAGATAATTGGCATATGATTGCCTGAAAAATTGGAAAGTTCATTATAAGGGTCAAAAACCGATGAGTCAGAATACCTTTTTAAATAAATTTAAAAAAATAAAATAAACGTGTGCATGGTTTCCCAATTGTGGCTCCTCGTCTGTCATTCCAATAGGGTGGGGGTAAAGGGGTGTTGACTAGGGAGTATGCGTCCACTTGCTCCTCTACAATAGTGTTACAGGAACGCAAGTCCCTTCCAATTTTCAAAACGCCACAAGATGGAATACTAAGCACTGATGTCGGCCCCTGCATAGTATGTAAATCTAAGCAGATTCACAAGCCCCAGAAAACATATATATAATATATATGCGTGTGTGTATGAATGCTTCTGTTAGACTGAGTCTGTGGGGGGTGTTGGGTGTGATGTGATGCACAGAGAGAGGACTGGAACTATTGTGAAGAAAGGAGCCAGTGCGGGACACCGTGGGAGCGATTGGCATGGCAATAAATTACAGGCATTATGGGCAAAGGGAATGTGAGTGTTCTTACGTGGCATGATGACCAATGTTGGCTGAGCCTGCATAAACATGCTTTCTTAATGTGGCAGGACTATATTACATGAGTGTTCTTACGTGGTCATACTGGCATATAGTGGCACAGCCAAATGGTAATTTTTTCATACAGAGGCATGGCATTGCTATTGACGTTATGCGCAAAGCTAGAGTGAATGATCTTACGTGGGGAGACTGGCCAATGTTAGTACAGCCAGTATGGACATGTTTGCTTAAAGTGGCTTGACAATATTACTGGCCTTATTCTTATGTTGTGATACTCGCCTACAGTGGCATAGCCAGCATGACATTATGGGCAAAGCCAATCACAGTTGCATAAGTAGCATTATGGGAAAAGCCAACATGAATGTTCTTATATGGGATTACTGACATGTATGGAATACTGGCATATATTGGCAAAGCCAGCATGGACATAAAGTGGCACATGAGTGTTTACTTATATGTGAATACAGGCATACATCGGCAGAAGCAACATGAAAATGTCTTGTCACATTGTCAGAATAACGGCGTATATCGTGTGCAAAGGGATCAGAAAATGTTTCACAAAATGCTCGGTAACCTGGAATCTATTGCATTGTTTTATGTAAAAACCACACAAAAACAAATTTAAGTTGAACGGTTCAACTTAAATTTGAACCATTATCTACCCATTTTTTCAAAAAAATGGGTTGTCAAATGTACCATTTTAATCAATTACTTAAATTAAATTCTCATGGGTGTGAGTGTCCAACCCACGAACCACACAGTTTGGGCTTCCTCACTAGCTCGGTCACTCACAAACTCATGGGAAATATTTGCACCCCTCCAATAAAATAAATTTGCCAGCCAGCACCGTGCAGGAGCTCATTCTTTTACAGATAACAATGTCAGACGTAAGTGGTCTGTAAACAGTCAGTGTAGGACAAGAGAGGGTCGTCCATCCCTAATTACAACTTGAGCTTTGAGGATACAGTTGAAAACTTCGTTGTTGGAGGGTTTACACAGTTAGAAGTGAGGGATCGGTCGTTTCTGGTAACACTGCAGGATGAGAGGCTAATGTTCCCTATTACACTGAAAGGGGAAGGCTGTTTCTCTGAACACGAAAGGTAGGCAATTTGACCGACTTATTTGATACAGTGTAGGTGGTCTCCCTCATTGCACTGCAGGAGAGGAGTGTGGTATATTCCTAACTGCACACCGAATTTGAGGTGAAGATGACTGGGTCAAGCCACACTTTCTCAGTAATAGGTTAAGACTATGAGCTTCATTACAAGTTTGATGGTATCTAAAATCCACCGAGATAACACCAAACAGAATTACTGTTACTGCCATTTGGTCCGGAGGAGCTACTGCCTCATTAAGAGTGGTGGTAGGTGGGGTTAGTCCCCATTAAAGAACTCCATGGGATTTCATGTCGGCAATAATTCTGCCGATTTTGCCTTTTGTTGGAAGAATGGTGGCGGATTTACCTCCAGCTCTTAGCTGAAGAGTAATTCTCCTCCTCTCCAGCTAACTCGTAGTTGGGCGGTGCGGTAATGCAGCAGTAATGGAATTACCATCACATTTTTACCACACCGCCCAACTTGTAATGAGGCCGTATGTCTGGGATTATATATTGGTGATGGGTCTCTAACGATACCTCTGTGCGTGCAATCTGATAAGTCTCCTACTCAATGCACGCTTTTTTGTAAAACGTTGGGGTATGCACGTGCCATGTGATGAACCACACTAACTTTGTTAATCAATTTGGAAAGGGTGACAGGCTTGTAAATGAAACAACAGGATTTTAAGACGATACAGACTTGCAGCAGGACCTTCATAAAAGGTCGTAGATGTTCATCCACTGGGTACACTGCAAATCATCTGCTGTACATGATTTGCACAAACCCAAATGCTGGAATCGTGTCCTCTGAATGGCGTACAACTCCGAGTTGAACCGGTGGTTATGCCCCACATAAGTGTATTTCTGCCATATTTATTTTTTACCAATTGAACAAAGGTAAAAACAATGTTTGGACAATGTTGGACATTTTCAATGCAAGCCCTTCCCTGAGGATTTTAAGTTTTGCACTGCATAAACGTAAAACTTGCCGCCTCCGGGGGTCTCTGTCCCTGTAACACACGCAGCAGCCGGAAAATGCAGAAGCCAGGTGAGCACCCAATTTCTGAAGATTTTAGCATTCACACTGGAGAAACTAAAACCTTCTGGCTCCAGCAGGCCACTGCAAATATAACACGTATACACAATTCTGCAAGGTTGACCGTGGCGTACCTGACTATCATTTAGCGTCGATTGCACGACCAAAGAAAGCGCTTAACACAGGCTCCCCTTACCCGCTTTGTAAACGCTAAACAATACAAAACATTATTGCAGATAAACCAAGCTGTTCAATCCCAGATTTTTCAAGTGGCTTGCCGATTGTAATATCTGTGAACATATCAATCTTTTCTGCAACAATAAAAAAAAGCACCCGTCAAGGGTAAAATGTGATTCAACGTGTAAATAAAAAATATTTGTGGTTATGAATTGGTAAATGTGTTGCAGAGCACCCCTTTGTATGCATTTCCGAAACAAAAAAACTATTTTATAAATGCAAAATGGATTAGTTCTTCCCTAGCTGTTCATTAAAGCATATAATAAATCAAGTATGCACAGATTCTTGCTATTTATCAATTCCTCACGGCGCTATTTCGACATTTGCAAAAATTATTTGCCAATTTTAAAGAATACTTTTTTTTAATGTAGCCGTATGACCCCTGGATGAGGCCCCACAGGCACAAAGACACACATAGTATAGCAATGGGACCCACTACGACCGCCAGACCTTTTATGAGGGAGTGTGGGGGGGAGTAAGGGTTTGGCAAGCCTCGTCCAGATGGGAACAAGCTAAGAGATCACTGTGGGTCAGGTTATCTATGACTTGCAAATGTAATTCAATAAAATAAAATGAGGGACAAGCACCGGCGAAGGTAATCCGATTGAGTATGTAGATTTAGCATTATCAAACGCAGAGAAGAGGCCCGTTTTTAGTGGTCAGGGCATAGGGCTGGGAGGGACAAATTCAATCGTTCCACTCAAGAGTTTTCCCGAGGGGGTCAGGGGGGTTATTAGCCATAAAAGTGAGGTGAGCATCCTCAAGCGAAAAATATAGTAAATTTAAAAAAAGCAAAACGTCATCGTGCTAGATTACAGTTAAATGGAGAGGATGCGAAAACAAAAAGGCACACCAACTGATTTATCATTTTAGGTACTTCTTTACGAATAAACAAGGGAGAGAGCAAATAACTTGTACAGCGCATCGCTGCATAGTAAATCACTTCAAAAACGCTTATAGCTTGGAAGCGTGGCTGTAACAGCAAATTGGAGAAATGCAATGTATACTTTTTCCTAAGGAGTGTGGGTTAGTCTTGTACCCAGCCCTACAAATAAGGGGTGTATCAGCCACTTTTACTCCCTAAAAATAGGAAAATACTCCCAAGAAATAAAAATAGGGAGTAAAAATACTAACTACAAATTAATAGGTACCAGACTGTGCCCCTTCTTTCAGCCACAGAGCTCCATGGATATGTTTGGACCTGTAGTGCACGTAGTAACATAGGAGGAAACTATTATACCTGCCTGAGTGGAAGAAGTAAACATTTTTTAATGTGCATGAGTAACTAGGTGCAACGAAATTATCATTACAGTTCCGTTTAACAGTTAAAACATATTTTGACTCAGAACATAAAATACCCATTGCGAATTTGACTTACATTTTTACTTCCCAAAAAATTCTTTTGCTCCTAACTTCCAAAAAATAGGGGGTAAAATACTCCCACTTCCTAATCTTATCTGGAGCAGTGTTTGTACCTATTGTTGACAGGAACTATGTTCTATGTAAGTGAATAAAAAAAAGTTATTGTGAAAAGCAAGGCACACCTCGTCAAAAGAATACCACTTTGATGAGAGGAAAATTTGAAAAAAGACTAAAACTATATTTTATTACGAATAATAAGATCGGTGGATGTTATTAAGACTATTCCATAATATATTTGTCCTAAGTCTAGCAGTAAACAGTAAAGTTGGACATGTTCTAAGCCTGCATGTGTTTCACTCAAATATCTTCATCAAGTTTTATCGTGATTCGAAATGTAACAAAATAAAACATTAAAATTGTTGATGCTGGTGTCTCTGTGACTATGTTTTTAAAGTTGGTTGTACATTCAATACTATAAACCATTAAACAAATCGGCAGTAGATGTGATCAGAAAGCAGTGAAGAAAGGATTCAAAATGCTGCTGAACTTGGTCTGTATTTGTGTTATTACTTACCTCCTACCCGAGCATCAGGGGTGGAGTAGAGGGCCGGTGATGGCCCACCAGCCCAAGGCCAGGCAGGCCTGAGCGAAGCTAAGGCCTTGTCAAGTTTCTGGGCCATTACTGGCCTTTTACACACCCCTCACTGATGCAGTGGTGACAGCTATTCACACCCCGGAGGTCAGTCCTGGGTGTAAATTGTTTAATGCTTTTTTCCCCTATGAAGATGGGCTCAGAGCATATTGCACAAGCCCCAATCTCCCGTAAAAACAAGATGGCCACCGCCATAGCAAATAGTCCCTTTTCCAAGTTTCGTCTCTATTTCTATGGCGGCCTAATGTGAAGGCTCAGTGGAGCCAGAGCCCCAGCAGTTGGGTGGGGTGGGAGGTTTGGGAATGTCACAGGAGCTGGAGGGGAGAGGAGTAGGGTGGGTGTCTGAGTGGCCGGGGCAGAGGTACAAAGGCACCTAAATAAGATTGCGGCTCAGAGTGGGCGGGGGGGGTGGCTGGTGGAACACACACATTTCCATCCACCTGCTTGGCTGAGCACCCTTGCCCGGGTGAGGATATGAGGATATGTTGTTCAGGACCTAATTTGAGGGTAAACTCCATTGTTATGGAGTGCCCAGTCATGTGCTTTCCAATCAGTAATGCGTCTGTTGGATGTACATGAAAGTGGCTAGCAGAGTAGGCTTTTAATTTGCTTGCAGAGAAAGTTCAGTGTTTTTCCACTTGTGGCTTTGAGTGAGGTTGAGGGATTTAAAGGCAGCTAGGTAGCCAGTAAATTGTCTACAAGGTTCAAGAGAAGGGAATCCCTGGGCTTTTACAGTTACAGGTCTCGGTGCAGTCATCTGCAATATTTGTAGGCTGGGGATTTTGAAGTTTCCGATTCTGGTATAGAATGAAAGTCTATAATCGAGTCAAGCATGATTTGGCGCTAGCCCCCACTGAGACAGGTCTGTCCTCTTGGGAACGAAGGGAGAATACACAGGTGTAGACGGATGTAGTGTGGGATGGGACGAGCCAACCACTGACCCAATCTGGGCATTGAGAATCATTTGGATTAAACATGGATTCCTAGATTTTAACCCAGATGCTGTGCGTGATAGATTAAGTCTAAGAAAGATGAAGGACTTTGTGTTAGGACTCGGCGGACTCAACCAATGTACTTACCCAGTGCTGCATCAGGACCCCGCCTGGCTCATCGAGTTCACAGTTATTACCAGAACTCCTACGGGTTGCCTTAGCGCCTGGGTGACTCCCGACACAGTTGACGGATCCTGTCAGGATATACCTGTTCTTTTCAGCATTAAAGGCTTGACATGACGCTTAGCGTCACAACACGCTAGGTCCCTTCATCTAATCCTTAGTTGTCGTGTGCCGCTTATTCCCTCACATTATAAAAGCAGAGAAGCACCTCCGGTCCAGCGTTCTCGCACCGGTCTTACTTTCACATTGCACAGACCTGTGCATACTGCTTCTTTCTTCATAGGTAATTTTGTCAGGTATCAGCATTATTCACTGGAGTCCCCAGACTCCAGGAGCTATTATTATATGATAAGGAGTGCTTCTTATTTCATTGTCAGTGTATGTGCATAGGCACATCTTAGGGCATTCTTTATTGTGGTCTTTGCTGCATCTCCTTGTTATCCCAGTCTCCAGAGGGGGTGTTTCCAGTAGCACTCCTGCCTGGGAAAATGTGTTACACAGACTGTAACTTAGTGTGACCTATTCAACGGGGGAATTGGAGCACAGGGTCCAGAGCTTCTGTGGGCTCCTGGCATCTCCAAGCGGTGTCTGACACTTTGACTGGTTGGGGAATGATAGTTTTACACAGGACACACAGGAACCCTGTTTTGGAGTCACTGAACCTCAGGAAGCTCCTAGCCATCCATGATGAAATGGTGGATGGGCAGGAATCTATGGCATGGTATTGCCGATACTTCTTGGCAATTTGAATATCAAGTTGGGGATTTTAGTGTAGAAACGCTAGAAGGGGCAGTGGTCATACATAGTTTTCAGCATGGGGTGGACGTAGTAGTGGAAATACGGTCAATGTGGGGAAATCCTCGGAGGACTCTATACAAGACTAGACAGAAGTTGGACTCAGCTGCTAAATAGGATGGCGAGAAAGACCGTGTTCAGAGAAATGCCAAATCAGGACTGTGCCATTTATTCTGTTAAATGTAACATTCTGCTCTAGTAGCGCAAGGAGGCAGGCCCCAGACTCAGAAATGTCTTTCAGTGTATTCTTCTCAATGTTGATGATACCTGTTCATTTTCCTTAGTGAAAGCGGAACTGTAGTACTATGGGTGGTTGTGGTTGTCAACATCAGTTCGCAAACATTTTTTCTTGAAGATCTCATGGGGAGACTGGGAAAGGTACTATTGTATACAGCATTACATGGAATTATTATATAGTGTCTCAAATTGCAGACTATGCCAGTAACGGATTGCCATCAGTGGAGGTGTAAGAGCCCAAGCTTTTTGATTTGTATTGTAGTGATGCAGGTCATTCGGTCTCTGAAAGTGAGGTCAGCTAATCGGAACCCCCTTTCATACATGCTCAATACCAAATGTATAGTACAAACATGTGCCTTTTCCAAAACATTCTACACACAGCATCAGCCCTGCATTAGCACAGGGCAGGCTCAAGGGTCATGTGTGCATTCCTGAGAGAAAATGTTCCCACATGCAGAGGTGGCTTTTTAATTTTTTGCACCTATGTTCGCAAACTAAATAGTTGTATTCCTTAGTCAGCCGGCGTCACATCTTTACATACACTCCATGCTTGGTTGTGAAATGGCGACAACTAAAAGCACATAATTATACAGCTACAGCAAGTTGATATCAATCTAGTGTAATCTGTATGAGCAGGGCCCAGCTATAACAGGATTTCTGCATATAATATTTCTGGTCTGACTGTTTCCACAACTGCCATGTGAAACAATGACCAGAATGCTGTCTCTGTTCCCCAGAGGAAGACCAACAACTTCCTCCCAGGGTGCAGAAATGGCCTCCATGAAGTCTCCTGGGAACTGGTGCTTCAAAGGCAGGACTGCCATAACCTAATCACTGGATCTGCTTTGAAGTCAGCAGGCATAAGAATGGGGCAGAGTTAGAGAAGTAGCCATGAGGAAAAGGCAGACTGAGAAGAATTGCACCTTCTTGGTTTCTGTTAGGGCTCTCCTTCCTTCCACTTGCATCCCTCCTCGTTTCCAGTAGGCAAGGTGCTATGGGTGTGATATGAGAAGGCAAAGGGCAAACGTTTCACCAGCTCGGATTGGACCACTTAAATCAGGCTTGCTTTGGGCCAATCCGCTGTGACATTTTGCCTTTATAATGAGAGGAAATCTTCTGCTTCCCCAATTCATCTTTGGACATTGAAAGCAGAAAGATTAATCTGGAACTCTGTTGGGATACAGTCTATTCCAATGTCCTCTGACATGGAGGAGAAGGCAGAAGCTTTCAGGGCACTAGGAGAGCTCTGCCCTTTAACCATCCCCACGGAGAGTGTTGGTGACACTGCTTTTGGAGCAAGGTCTCTCCGTTGGATGTCTAATGGAACCAGGATCATGTTCGGTGGAGGTGAAGGATCTCAACGCAGGTGCCAGACAACTCTCTGGAGTGGGTGTGCATAACTTAAGACTCACCATGTCCCTGGAGAGCCCGGATTGGCCTTCAAAGCAATCCAGAATTCAAGGCACAGCTCTAGGCCCCGATTACCACACTGAATCGCTTGTGAGCTGCATTGCCACGGACATCGCCTACCTGTACAAAGCTTATTTGTGCCACATGCCATTACTGATTGGAGGGAACTCTGTTGGACCCAGTCGACAAGCTCACCAAATCACCACCTCAGAAAGCTCAAAGAAGTTTGGCTCAATGTTGTTGAGGTCCCGAAGGCAAGAAACCAAATGGTACTGTGTGTGAAGCGGCCCAGTCCCCCTGGTCCACCTTTTGGGACCATGCTGAATTTTAAGCCCCACTTCTCTACCTTCTTTCTACAAAGGCATATCCTTGAACTATTGATATTGTTGCCAAGTCTCTGGACACCCTTGCTGTTCAACCCAGAGTGCCCTTTCACACCAAGTTGGGCAGTCTCTGTGTTTCTTTTACAGAGTTGGGTTTGTTGTGTCTTAGTTTGTTGCATTGATTGTTTTATTAAAAGGTCCAATATTTTTTATAGAATCTGTATTGGCCATTATTTTATTTTGGAACCATTGTACTTACGTTGTTTGGGATGCAACGTTTATCAGCTCACATCCCTCCTGAATATATACCCTCCCAATCGCCTCTTTACCAAAGAGGCAAAGGAGGTATACTGTCATGTTGTATTTGGTGAAACATTATGATCCCCCACTAAAGCCACACCTAAAGTCTCCTACAAGGTGGCTAGGAGACGTCGGACACTTCCTGATCCCAAATCCTGGTGGTGGTGTACTGCCGGAGGATCACCTGGGTGGAGACAAGGCCCAGGGTAATGGGGAGACTTTTCAGGAGAAGACGCAGTATTTCTCCTTGAAGAGAGATCCTCTTAATACTGGGTTAAAGGAGGAATTGACTTATTGTTATTTTGATACATCGCACCCTCCTAGTAAGGATGGAAGGGTAAAAGAGCAAGTCTTATGTACACCTAAAATGTCCTTCCAATGCCAAGAATATACCAAAAGGAATGAGGGAAATGTGCCCTTTCCTTCTCCATCTGTCTCTAAAAAGGTTTAACCCTATACTCTCTCCTCTAACATCAGGGGAAATAAAAACCTTGTTAAAAATAATGAAGTAGTAAGAAAACCAAATTTCCCTAAAAAGAAATACATGTCCCAGAATACCTCATGGAGTGTGACGAAGAAGAGGTCTGAAGGCATGTAGAGCTGAAGGGCAGGCAGGCCTAACAGCCTTTGGCATGGTACGCCAATTAATTCTAATGGCCTGCACCAGAAGCCAATTGGATCACCCGAGGGGCATAAAAGACTGTAGTAGGAATGGCGAGTAGAAAGAAGCTGGAGAAGGAAGGTCAGCAGCCGTATCAGGCGAAACAAAGCATAAGGCTGGCAGTTCACTAGGAAGTGTGACCACAGAAGGGTCGCCAGAGCAAGAGAAGAGCAGATTCCACCTGCAGGATCAGAGTTGGTCCTGTGCTCCCAAACCGTGTTTGGCTGTGGCAGCACTGGAAGAGACTGGGAGAAACTAGCAGTCTTTTCAGGTGTGCCTAATTGCTGTGAATGCAGAGCTGAAGTTGTGCATCCACCAGAGGCCCATGTGCAGAAGCAAGCAGAGGGAGACTGGAGAAAGGAAGACTCCATTGTTGAGGCTGGATACGTGGGTCACAAGAGTGCCTTTAGCAGTAGTAACAGAAGAAAAGTCGGGAAGTGGAAGCAGCCCGCAACCGCAGTGACTTTGGAGCCGCTGAATGAAGCTATGTACTCCAAAGCACACGAAACTCCTTGCTGGTAACTGTAACAAGCTAAATTGATGCTTGCATGTAAGTAGAAGCAAGTAAAGTTATTCATGGTCAAGGGAAGTCAATTATCACTAAGGGAATTGTATCACACGCTTATTCGCACAAGTTAAAGTGCTCACGTAGAAAGAAAACCTTTCTTTTTCTCTGTTTTACTTAAACTATTACCAGAGCGGTCACGTGTCTCCTATTAAGGAGGAAAACATTGTCAATAGCATTTAAAGAAGTATAAACTGACTTTCCCAAGTGTTACAAGACTGTTCTACATCAAAGAGGTTGCAAGTATGAAACTGTGGCTCTATGTGATAACAGAATAGATAACAGAGAAAGCTTTTTCAGCGAAAACAATAACAGTGAAAAAAGATAGATTTGTTTTTTGTGGGGTGTCCCCGATCAAACCCCCATTTCTCTATGTGCTTAAACCAAATCCAACAGCATTCCCACCCATTTTACCACCTTACCCACCCATTTTACCCCCTACCCCACCACCCATGTCTATTTTTTTAAAATGTTCAATGTATTTTTCTCTGTTTTTGTTTCTCTGTTATAGCATTGCCTGTGATTGTATTCTCTGTTATCACTGGACACCGAAACTGCATATCCTGATCCACGTTAAAGCAGAGCACTGCACAAACCTAACTCTTGTAACATTCAGAACAATTATCATGTAGTTGTAGAAGTTGCTGAAGATACAAAAAGAACAAGCATTACCTAAGGCAGTACCTTTCTGAGGTGAAACCAGCCCAATAAAAACCTGAACACCGATGTTTTGAAGTTGTTGAAGATGTTATCCAAGGCTGGAGAGGGTCAATACAGTTTTAGGGTGACTACTTGAAGCCATAAGATGTGTATAAGGCTGGTGAAGGGAGCTGGGTGCCTGTTGAAAGAACTAAACAATCTGTGAAGCTGAGAGAGAGAGAAGCAGTCTAGAAGCCAAGAGAGATTTGTGTGGCAGCTGTAAGACAGACAGAAGAGGCAAAGAGGGTGCCCTTTCTTGTGATACAGGACAGAAGAGTGCCTTGCCTACCTGTAGAGGTCAAAAGGTCTAGTCTAAGTTCCCTATATATTTTACAAACTATCACGAAGAAGCAGAAGAACTGTGGTTGTCTATCATTTTGTCAGAACATTTCTATTTGAATGTAGTTGAAGTAGTAGTAGACTGAGGCAAAAGAGCCTACTTTCACACTATCACTGGCAGAACAGTTGCCAAGGAGAAAACAACCCCTTAAAAGACGCATCCTGACAAGTTATATTAAAGACGGTGCAGAGGATACAGAACAATAAGTATTGTTAAAGCAGTAGTGGTACTTTTGTTTTTAACTTTATCCATTCCATCCTGGAAGGAGGTTATCCAGGATTAATTACCATTGGTGATGTTTTCTTTGTGGACCATGGGAAAAGAACTTTTCAAAAAACAGAGGAGGGACTGTTATCAGTGGATTTTTGTTTGAGTGAACCTTTGGTTCTTTTGAACTTTTCAAGAACTGATTTAAGATTATTTTTCCTGGGAAGAAATTGACTTTGGACATTCCTGGGGAACGAGATCTACCTAGGAAAAGTAGAGGTCATCTAAGACACTGGTTTTTCAATGGCTAATCTTTCATTTATGTGGTTTATGCTTTATTTGATTGATTTTGTTGTTTAGTGTGAGGGCCAGTTCTGTGTATAATAGGAGATTTTCCCTTATATCCTAGAATAGGTAGGGAATCTCCTAGTAGAGTAGGCTTAGTTAAGTTTTGTTTGCAATTTTTTTTTATAATAAAATGACAAATACTGAGAAAACGTGAAGCAACTGTCTGCCTTGCATTAATGACCCATCACAGATCACTGCTGGTTTAGTAGTAGTGTGGGGCAGAGTAGGCACTTCAGCCACTACTCATGCCTCGGGCCCTGAAGAGCAGTAGCCATTTTGTCATAACGCCACTTAGTGACACTTGTGAAGTCTGCTTTTTGAAGCGATCAAAACATCAAATGACATCAAGCGACAGAAATCTGCAGCAAGTACATCATTCCACTAACCAATATTACTAGCTGTTTCTGATATGATTCACAATATACAAATGGATTTTAAATGCATCTAATTTCCTTTTTTCCACCTGGGTCCAACATTGACTGCCGCTTGTGTCACAGTGCATTGGTCACTTCCTTATAATAACTGTGGCAAGACAAGGCACCGAAACATCTTTAACATGCCCGCATCCACTAACGTCTCAAAGCAATTTAGCATCAAGTAGTCCTTCGGAAGGACAATCGCCTATTCTAATCAAATGTTAAGGGCTGTGAAAGAACAAAGATGCAGAATCAGATGAAGGAATAGAAAAAAGAATATAAGGTCTCTAGGTTCAAAATTAAGATTGGACGAGCAGAGCTAAAAGGGAGACCTGGTAAGGAAACTGCAATGCTAACCACCATAACACTGGAGCTGCAAAAGGTGAGCTGGGCTAGCAGAAGATCTGAGGGAGAAATCCAATCTTTTTGCATGAACAGGAAAGCAGGGGATTTTAAATACTGTGCCACAGAACATAAATCTGCTAATTAACTTAAGGCGTGTTGTGGGGGGCCATTTAATGGAGAACTGTTGAAAGATGTGAACATTGCGCAAACTCGGCCAGGCTTTGAGGCCCTTCGAAAGAAGTTTTCTGGTCCCACGTTTTCTGGTCCCTCCACGCTTTGTTAGTGACTGCAAACTATACTGTATACATTACATATCAGACACCAACCTCCAACATTAGCACCACATCTGCAAGTTACTAAATTAAGTCTGGGTCTGGAATTAGGCAGTGTGAATGGGGCGTTAAGGCGAGTGTGGTATATAGGGCATCATGCCAGGGTGGAGCATGCGGGTGAGACAGCTGAAATATGGAAGCTGAGGCTCTGGTGGGTCAAAATGTTTATTGTTTAATTCCTCTACGACCTTGCAGCAATCCCATCAGTGGGCATCTGCATCCACCATCACGCCTTAATTGAATCCTTTAAAACAAATGCCTTCTAAAACATCCTTCACTCAGAATTCACACCAACAGCATTCTAACATTCTATTACTCGCATCACTAGACATCCCCCCTTTATCTTGTGATTTTTGTTTTGTTGACCAAACTGAAGAATAGAAAGAAGAAACAGTAAATTGTCATTTTCACTCTCTCATACGTTTCATACATTTCTATTTATTAAGTTCATAATCTTTATTTCTCTGGAAACATTCTCACTCTGACATTCTTCCTCACACCCCTTTCATTCTCCTTGCATACTATTTTAGGCTGGAGCTCTCTCACCCCTTCTTCCGCCCCCAAATGCATCACTTTTCGTCCTCTCCTCTCCCTTTCCACTCCTCCAAACTCCACATCAATCAACGATCCCATTCCCTTTCTTCACAAAATCCTCACACACCTGTGTGTTCTATCCTCTTTAGGTTGTGCAAAACTCTAGCGGATCGCCAGACAAGGATCTAATAGAAAAAGGGTATTATGCAGTCAAAGAAGAACCTCACTAAACCTCTCGACTTCCTCCTTAAATGAAGTAGGAATATGCCTCACATAAAGTCAAACAGGTTCCACATGGGGTCTGAGCACAATTTGACAGCTGTACCCCTTGAGTCTTCCTATCCCCTCCTTGAACACACTTGGAATAACAATTTCATCACCTTTCTTCAACAGTGTCTTTCCTTCATCCATCACCAGACACTCGCTCCAGGATTTCTAATGTTGGGTTTCTTTAACTGCACACTATACTCCCTTTTTCATGTTTCTAACCACCTTTCCTTAGTTACGATGGTGTACGGCGGACCTGAATCCACCATAAGTTCTGTCTCTACTTCATGTTACTTAAATATCTATTTGGCCGAAGTTCCTTTCCCTTTACACCTTGGCCTTCTGTCACAACTTCTAATTTGCTTTTCGATTCTCCCTACTTAGCACCTTGCACACACTTCACTCTCCCAGCACAGGTTGCGCTCCCTCCTTTCTTGTTCCTACAAACCACAGCAAAATATCACCTCATAGTATATGTTGAAGATTTCTGGTTCCAACCTGGAGAGTACCTCGAGCAACAGAAGCATTTCCCTCTTTGGACATCCGCAGTGTCTTGTTTCAGAAGGTTGAATCCATTTCCCTCTTCTCACATTTCTCTTCTTCTTCTTCTTCTCCTTTGCTCACATTGTATTTTGTCTCTCTTGGTTTAACTTCTGCTTCTTGTGGCGAATTTCTTTCCCCTTCCCGATAGCTATGGCACAGCTCGTGCGCTGCATATTTTTGGCTATAGATTCTTCCAAACTCGGATTTCTATTCATCCAAAGTCTTTCCTGTAATAGACTGATGTTGGTACGTATTATTTGGTTCCTTATTAATTCATCTTGCGTCACTCCCCCTCCGAAGTTACATATGGATAACTTCTTTAAGGAGTTTGTCTGACTCTCCAAAATCTTGTTCGTGAGAATTACAATAGGATTAGATTCAAAACCCTCTGCATTGTCTACAAGGCTTTCTGGGGCCTGGGTCCAAAATACCTTCAACTATCCCTCTGTAAATACCTCCCCTCGCGAGCTCTTCGCTCCTCTACCTCTTAACTCCCTCAGTGTCAGTTTCATTTCTAAGAAACAAGCTGGGCGTAGATCTCTGTCTTTGGCTGGGGCGTCCCTTCGGAACAGCCTCTGTGCCAATCTGAAACTTGAGGAGAACCATCTCTGGTTCCATAAGCACCTCAAGACCTTCCTCTTTGCTTCTGGAGAGAGGGAGAGAGGGAAAGAGGGAGAGAGGAAGAGAAAGAAACAGAGAAAGAGAGAGAGAGAGAGACTGTGCACCTGGTCACCCTCGGTCCTCCGGGCACAGGTACCTTCTCATCCTGCCAACCTCCTGCACTACCTTCGGGCTACCCCTTGTACTGGGGTCTGAATCTGTACCCATACAGTCCCCCACCCCCTTTCTTTTATTCTGCACTTATCAGACATACCCTTTCTGCTAAACCCAGCACTTGCCACTTGCTGGCTGCACTAACACTGTTCATTGCCTTTATTATTTATTTATTCAATTTATTTATTATTGTTTCTCCTCTGTTCCACACTATCCACTTCTCCCACCCACCATGTACTTTTCCATTTCCCATGCACTTGCGCGTTCTCAATGTCACTGAGCCTAGAAAGATAGTTGTTTTGTTCTCCCATGTTCCCCTGCCTTGCCGTGTCACACTCTGAAACATTTGTGTATGAGCACGATATAAATAAAATATCAATTCACTGCAATGTTAGTTTTAGGATAATAGTAATGATCTAGATGCTGTATCGCCTTCTCATATCCATTCTGCCTTCACTTCCTCGAAGGGAAGGCCTCTTTCTGTAAACACAATGGCCTTCTGGCTCTAAGGAGTGTAACAATAATGTCTGCTTTTTGGCCACAGTTAAATTTTTATTCTCAATGGAGCTAACATAGTTGCCCCAAAATTCCTTCCACTACACCCAGGGTAAAGGTGGCTCTACAGGCACCGCTAAGAACGGTTGCAGTGGATGGATGGTAATGTTTTGTACCTCCCCTTATATCAACTGGTGCCCTCTCACCAGTTAATCAATATGTCCCATCGAGTGGATTGACACACACCAACGCTCCTGTTGACCGATTTCTTCGCGCTCACGTTCCACGTCTTTGCGCTTTGTTCATACATTGTTTGCATTTTCTTCCAATGATGCTTCGTCTCCAATTTGCAGTATGTTTGTTTATTTTATTTCTGTATCACCTACTCCTAAGCACTTTACAATCATTAACGAATTGGTACAATTTAAGAATTATGGTAAAATATAACAGAACGAAGAGACAGAGAAAGAAAAAAGAAGTCCCAACAGAAAGAAAAAGCAATGGTGATACAGAAAAAACAAAATAGTGAAAGTCCAGCAAACCTGCACGTTGCAGGACAAAATAAAGCCATCACAACCCTAAAAATGCAAAACACAGCATGGGTGGAAGTAGAGAAGCAAAGACTAAAAACAAAAACAAAAAAAAAAATCAAAAATGTGTACCAAACGAGGGGGGGGAATGGGAAGGATGTCTGCCTACCAGCCAACGAGAAGGCTCAAAACGGGGGCATTACCATATGGTAATCCCCTTGTCCGAGTCTCCTCATAACGGGAGGCTGCCATCTTCCCGTCGACGGAATCTCAGGTAAGTACTGACCAGCGGGCCGCATTACCGCAACCTCTCCCCACCACCCTCTTTTCCAAATATTTTCCCCGATTCTCATACCCGCCCCACTTACCTTCCACAGCTTGGTCCCTCAACAACACCGGGAACCGCAGTGTTCCCAGAGCGTCCCCACAGGCTCGTCAATGACCATCATGGAAAGGGAGAAGGGACTATGTAGTCCGTGGTGGACATCTTTAAAATAAAATCAATAAAATCAAACAAACTATTAGTATCAGGTACATTGTGTCAGATACTAATTGCAATATTACCCTTGCTTTGCTCAGGCTTATACCTGGCCCGGGCATTACCTGGCCCGGTAATGCACCCCTGCTCACGTAAAATTGCTTAAAAAATGAGAACGTAACAGAGCGACTGTCAGTTGCAGGCTGTCTAACCACATGGCATTCCACTCCACTCATTTCAGGTCCCCCTAAGCAGCCCTTTGCTGCCTTCATCAAAGTATCCTGCCAGTAAACTTTTCCATGGGGCTTGTTGTGGCCACTTCTTGGCATCATGCAGCATCACGTCCTGCCGCCTAACAACTCTACTCTTTCCGACACGGCTCATGTGGATGAGCACTTCACTGCCACCTCCACCCTGCTCCTCATAACCCAGGGTTTAATAAACCGGACCCCTGCACCTCGAAGTCAGTAGTAGAGGGTAGAGGAGCCAAGAAAGCGAGAGCGGCAGCGCCAAGGAGGCGAGAGCGGCAGGGAAAGGAGGCGAGAGCGGCAGGGAAAGGAGGCGAGAGCGGCAGGGAAAGGAGGCGAGAGCGGCAGGGAAAGGAGGCGAGAGCGGCAGGGCAAGGTGGTGAACAACAGCTTGAAGAGGTGAGAGTAGGAGCAGAGGGAGGGCAGAGCAGCAGAGTGAGGAGGGGAGAAGTAAAGAGAAGAGTGAGCAGAGATCTGAGGGAGAGGGGAGAGAGATTGGAGGAGCAACAGGCAGGAGGTAAGAGGAGTCAGTATGTTCCTGAGGCCATCTGTGACAATACATATACTTGATGTACATTTTTATATGAAGTAGGTAGGGTTCGGTTTTTTTTTAGATTTGACACTTGCACACTCTTATCCTCCTGTGGTGCTTAAGAGCAAACGAAAGTGACAGAATCAGCTCTACTGTAAATGGGCTGCTTTGCCTTTTCATTCTGTGGCAAATCTGGAGGCCTTTTTGTTGAACGGGAAAAAAAGAAATAACAGCACGCCACAGCTGGTCAGGTCTTTACTGAGGTGGTATTTTAGTTTAAATAAGGTTTCAACATTGGCCTATTACTACTTAAGAAATTGGGTACCCTCACTTTACCCTTACATACTTCCCTGCGCCTATCCTCACAACACAACCCCTGGGTGGTCTGAGCACATCAGGACCAGCACTCTCCAGGAGAGACAGGTAAATGGAGACAAGGGAGATTCAGAGTGACATAAGAGAAAGACTGTTTGCTGTCTACCTAGCCATTCTATACCAGTCATATCAACCCTGCTACACAATCTTTCAGTAGTTGAACATCTTCTCTTCCTTGCTAATGCCGAGTTACCAGTCTGGATTAATGCCTGCCTGGATTACTCAAACATGTGTCTTGGACCTTTACACACTTCCTAGCGGGATTCTAACTTTCCATGCCCGTTCAATCCAATGGCCTTAGAGCCCCACTTGTATGCCCTACCTTCTTTCCGGCAATTTTACAGTGGTCCCAGTATACCTATTTTAACCCACATTGGGCAGTGGAGTAGTTGGGGCAAGTTTAAAGTAACGTTCAAGTAAAGGCTGTTTATTTTAGGACCCAATGTGTTTGCTGTCTCGTTCCTAGGCTCAACCACCAAATTTCCTAAATTTGTCATGCCATACAAAGCAGCTAAATTGCAGTCAGCCCTTCAAAAATGGCCTGTTTGCTTAAAAGTACACCCATACTGTCCGATAAATGGTGTAGCAGAGAAAATTGAAAATGGGTCCCGAGCACTCAAGTGATTTAATGCTGTGCCGGTTATTCGTTGAAGAGTAATGGCAATCAATAGTTTGATCATTTGATAATTTCACTTTGAGAGCAGAGCTTCTTGGAGGCTTGTCAACCCGATCTACCTCCAGCTCCAACCAGAATAAACAAGACCACGAGGAAGCAAGCTGCAGTTTTCAACATCTGCCAAAGATAATTCAGCTGAGCAAACAATCAAAATGGCAAAATAGGGTGGTAAGCACTGAAAGTGTTAAAAGCACTGGCGAGAAATAAAATGAACTGTTTCCCAATCAGGTACGAGAAAAAAGATAGCAAAGGTATTCAAAAAGATAGCAAAGGCATTCAAGAAAATAAGGCCAGTAAACAAACACTGAAGTGGGATACATGGTTTACATTATTGTGTTAGTGGGTCGAAATGGGATGGGTCGTCCTCATCAGCTTTCAATGTCTATTTCTTTCATTTTCCCCACATCGGGGTGCCATGCATAAATATTGCATTGAAAAAACGAAATGAACAAATGTCAACATACAAAGAAAACAACAAAAAGACCATTCAGGCCATACACCAGAAATGCACTTAAGGCCAGTAAAGAGAGACAGTAACGCTAGGCGCATATTATTTTCATGTTAAGATTACTATTATTGACCTGTGGACATAAGCATGCCCCTTGCATGCCTCAGTAAGTGACACTGTGAAACCTCTCATATGTCTGTAATGCTTTTCCTTCCACCCTCACCTTATTAACTTCCTTTTTGAGTAACTGGTCTTGAAACTGCACCTTGATGCCTCTGGGCTTAGGCGCTTTACAAATGCAAAAATAAATACATTAAAAAAATTACTAAAATTGCTTTGAATTTTCAATGCTTACAGCGATTTCCCGAATCCAGAAGATATGCCATTGCTAAAACAAAGATCATGTTAAAAGTCTAGTTTCCATTCCTTTGGTTGAATTGCCTAAATCGACATATATTAGTGTAGCCAACACTCTTCCCTTTATGAACTCGGTCATCAATAGAGGTAGGTGGAACAGGAGAAGATGGGATGAAAAGGGTATTAAATCCCTATTGCTAGCGATATACAGCTGACGCTATCAACATCAGGGAACCCAACATACACTTACCGCTGCAAATATTGAAGTCCAATTAAGTCTATGTTAGACGAAACAGGCTCTCGCGAGGTGTTGAAAAAATCATGCAGAGTGTAACAGAGTGCGATTTTTTTTATGCACAGGCCCCAGAATGGAGGAACAGCGTTGCAGAGTTTGAAAAGAAAAAGTGCAGCAGCTACTGCAAATTATAGCCAATAAAAGAGCTGTAGCAGTCCTTTTTTAGTTTTGCACTAATAGCAAGAAGCTATGTTTGTTAGGCAGATACTTGCTTGCAAAGGTAACGGCCATGTTGGAAAGGGGTGATGCATATGTGGATCATCCCATGAGCACCAAGAAAATGTATTATTCCACCGTAAATTAAAATAAAGGCTATGGAAGAAGATTGCTGGCCATAGGGGCGGGGGGGGGGGGTGCATGTATATATATGTATAACTTTGTGTAAGTAGGAAAGTCCATTTGAGCCAAGTCACACATTCCAGAACGCCACCTAAAAGCCTAAAAGCCACCCTGGAAGTTCAGTTCTGAGCCCCATAGCAAGGCATTGTGGGTATGCAAATTAGCTCAATGCAAACATTTTTCTCCAGGAAATTGTCTTTGTCTAAGAGGGCAGTGCTACTTTATGCATCGTTTAATCAATCCAAGACAGACATTTTCAAGGATGCCAGGACAACTACATATATGATTTTTGCATACCCACAATGCCTTACTACTGTGGCTCCGAACTGGAAGTGAACTTCCAGCGATGGCAAGGGTGTTTATTAACTGTAAATGCAGGGTGGAAAAACGCCTGATCTAAACCTAAATCTAAGATGGGAGCAGGCATCAAACATCAAATGAAAAATAAGGCAGTCCTTATGGTGTGGTGTCAAAATAAAAGGGCCTATACTAAGAAACACCTATTGCCAATTCCAATAAGTCAGGATGTGATTGCCAGGGGTCTCCCTTCCCCACGTTTTCAGCGCAGGACAAAGTGGGACCTTGGAGCACAGCACACGCTCGAGCTTTCTCATCACGAGCTGACAGTTCCATTCCAGCTATCAGGTTCTTAGATGGATAAGTCCCTTTTCAATAAAAGGCATCTTGCCTTCGAGGGCCTGATGTATTCAACAAAAAGAAAACAAACAAAAACGTTCCTTTGCAAATGGACTTTGGGCGAGGACTTTCATCCTTGGATCTCCCTCGACTGGGCTTAGACCCACTTGGCAAGGGGGATCATTTACGTCCCGTGGTCTTCCCATGCTTCTTTCATGGGTCTTAATGTATTTTTAAACAATTCTTCAGGCTTCGCCCAGATTGTTGGCTTTCCTCTGCTGGGTTAACTCTCGTCAACTTTTACAGACGGTTTGCCGTGGATACCCCTTGGTCAGGTTCACTTCGCTTAACACACTATTCTGGTTGTCAGCTTCCCTCTGCCGGGTTCACTCTCGCCAACTTCTACATACAGTTCACTAAGGGACTTAGCATCCCTCCACTGGGTTCATTTTTGATAACTTTTAACAAACAGTTAATGTACTAATGTACTAGTTTTCACCATGCAGGATTAATTTCCCCTTCTTTCACAATCCTCTGTCGGACAAAGACTTTCGACGGTACAGAGGATTTTACAAGGCTCCTGTATGACCACTTTGACCTCTCTTCGCCTATTTCCAAGGCCTTCTGGTTACGGTAGTCTCTTACCATTAGGTAATCACCCAGAGTTTCTGCGTGAGCTCCCACGTTGTGCCGATCACCTCTGTTGGGCTTTCCCCCCTCTTTTTCTCAATAGTTCCTTTCAAAGTTCAAATTAGCTCTTGGTACTTTTTGTTTAACACAGTTCGGTTTCTTATCGACTCACAGGCTGTGATGAACATTTTGGCTTCCTTCTCCATCGAGTCAAGGTTGGTACCACAGAGACAAGCGTCTCTCCCAGTCTTGGTTATCAGCGGAGGAGAGTCTCGTGTACCGTAGACATCTGCTGTAACACTCGCAGTCTTATGTTTCTGATTGCAGAGGTTTCACGGACCTGGATCGGAAAGGGCAAGGTCATGTCTCTCCTCGTCACTTTCACAGTAATCACCGTCTTTCGCCTCCTTTTGGACTGCCGTGCTGAGTTAGCCCTCACGTTGTGCGGTCTGCCTTGCTCTTCGTATGCTCTTGTGCTCCACCTTTTAACCCTGTGGGGAAAGGAAAGGGCCGTCAGGTGTGTGGGATTCTGGTCAATTGCCTGACTCTGCCTGGCCCTTGGGTTGGCACGTCAGGTAAACAGGTTTGGACTTTCAGTTTGGACTTTCAGTTGTCTTTCATGGGGAGTGAAAGTGCTTGTGTTGGAAAGGGGGGGTTAGAGTATCTGAGTATCCTACATGGTAAGATGGAAAAAGGTATTATAAGACGGGGGTTGATTGTTTAACTCGGAAGAATAGATGGGTAGGGTTTGTGAAACAGATGGGACTGATTATTATCATGAAAGGAACAGGAGGAATTCTCCGAATGGTCGTGTTTTGTCAATGCCGTTTGAGAGTTCAGAAAAAGTAATGACCAGAGGAATGTAAAAGAGAATTAGTGGAAGTATTCGGGTGGAGAACAGGAAGATGAAGTCTCCGGGAGTTGTGGTTTTTGAGGGTAATGGGGTTCCTTTTATCAGAGTTGTAGGGGTGATGGGATTTTGTTACAGGAACTTTTTTGGGTGGAAGGGAGGTAGATGTGGAATAACCAAGAAGATCTCAGGGACTTTGTCATCCTCCTCTGCTTCTGTGGTATAGTGCAGCGTCTCACCTGGGGTACTTCTCAGAGTATAACCACAGTCTCCCTCATCCAGGTGACCCTATCTTGCTCGACCGCTCCTAGGGGGTCTGAGAGTGTCAGCCCTTCCCAAGCCACCCGAATAAGGGCTTCCCGAGGTCTGCTTGGGAGAATACCCTCAGGTTTCTCACTATACACGCATACAAAGACACACGCGCACACGCACATCCAAACCCACAAGCGCACACACAGCGAATCATGTTGAATTGTGTAATTAAGCCAAAAACCCTATTTCCAAAGTAAAACCAATGCTCAAGATAGAACATACTAAGTGAAATAGGTTTCCATAATGGCAAAATTGAACAGATTTTATTTTGTCACAGTAGAGGACATATTCAAACAGAGTTCTGCGTGTGCAGATTGACCCATGGATGCTGAGAAATCTATTGCTCCAATGCGAGATAGGAATTAACGGCCCATGAAAAGGCGCCCTATTAAATAAAAAGTTTATTTTATTTATTGTTTATTTATCTACCGCTTATATATAGGTGAAGTGCTTCAAAACGCTTCAAGGCGGGAAGGTAACAAAGGAATACAGATATTCTTATGCCTTGAAGATTCTGAATGATCTAAGCAGAAAAAAGTAGCATTCTCCTATTGCAAGTGCATGAAATGGTACAATTGAGACCAAGCTCAGGAGGGGGGGGGGGGTTGTAAAAAATGGTGGGGGAAGACAGGGCAAACTAACTGGTCCTAGTACGTTTAGGTCTTGCATACGTACAGACTGAGGTGCAGAGACGAGGGGGACAAGGAGTCCGGTCCAGCAGGGCCCTGCGTTAAGTGCAGAGAGGTTGCCCTTCTCAAGGAGCATAAGCTGAAGTGCAGTAATGTTGAACAAAGTGCAGCGGCCAAGAAGCAAGTTGCACATATATTGCAGAACACAAAGCAAATATCCATCTATTTGCAAAAAGCAAAAACAAATCCAGAGTCAATATTAATAACAGAGTTACATGGATTGGAGGAAATGAACCCCAAGCAAAATAATGCAGATAATTTCTGAACAAAACCCACATTTCAGAAAACGCATGGACACAGTACAACGGTGTGAAAGGTTCACACTTAGGACTGAAATATGGATTTTGGTCTTATAAATCTAGACATTAAAATTCACAACAGTGGTTAGTCAATGTTGGGTACCCTGTATTTGACCCCATCAGTTGTATATCACTAGACATCGGGATTTAATACCTTTCTTTGCTAGCTTTGCCTACCTGTATGGATGACCAGGTTCATAAAATGAATACTGAAAACAAATATATATATATATGTATATCGATTTAGGAAATTCACCGAAAAAGGTAGTAAATATTTTAATTTCACCCCCCCCTTATAACAATCTGTCTTCCTTGTAAGCTTTACACTTGCTTTCAACTCCTTTCTCATTTATGGGATCACCTGTGATTGCTTTGCTCCTAACAAAATCATACACCTGAATGAGGACAGAAACATACAGGGCCACGTTCTGTTCATGATATTTACATCGACTTGCAATGTTTTTTGCATAGTATCTCAAGGATAAATGGCTCATGTTTTGTCAATGATGTATGTCACATATGTTGTATAGGGTGATGTTGTTAGGTAGAGAAAAGAGCTATTAAATACTCTTTGAATTCGCAAGGATGTTTTGTATAGATATTTTCTATGTGACATATACATTTCTTATTGCAGACATTTTTATTTTAGTTTGACATCCCGACATTTTGCCTGACGCTACAAGTGAAGTGAGGAACCATTTAGTGTAGGTGTGATTTTATTGCAGAGTGACCCATACAGGCATCCCAGCTACAGTGGCTTCAGAGGGCCTGCTGCTTCTCTGACAATATCATAACAAGCATTTTGCAGAATATTACATCTTAGCCCAGAGATAATTATAAACCCGTGAGTCTGGGATTGCCCCTCATGCTCATATTCCTCTAATGAACCACTACCAGTTGCTTCGGTGGACTACAGTGACCTGCAGCGCTAAAGCACAGTTTTGCCGAGTTCAGATTACAATTGAAGCATTCCCAAGATGACTGATACAATAAGAGATATATATATATACACACATATATATTGATACAATAAGATGTCTTCATACAATCACTTGGAAAAAAAAGTCAAATGGCCAACGTTTTACAGATGGTAGGGCTCAATAGAACCTTCCCACCAGGATATGTCACCAGGATGAAGATCCTCTGTGTGGAGATGCGTGGGGTCGGAAATGCGAGACGGACAAATAGGTATAGTTTTCTCACAAGTCGCCGTTTTATTTGAAAAAGGGGTGAGAAACGCCTATCTTTCCATAGCCTAACAAGAATTTCCCTACCTGACAAACTAAGGATAAAGGACCTAATGTCCAAAAGTATCTGTCCCTCACACTAATAGATACAACAAAACCTGACAGGAATTATTTGGCAGTTTATATTTCACAAAATAACATTTTAAATCAAAGATTATAAACAGGAATCCTTGTGACCAGGGTTGGATTCCTCTTCCCCTGGATCAATTCAGGATGTTTCAAACGAAAGTTCAATTTCAATAAAGTTCTACTCCAGGTAGAACACAAAGTTCTTTCATTCAATATGTCCTTCACTTGGCAAAGTGACTATCTTATTTCCAAAGGGTCTGTTCACACTTATTGTTAAAGTTTTCACAAACCTCTACTTGACAAATCAAAAATACTCTCTCTTCACACATCAAGTCAGAAGTCAATGTAAATGCTCACTTTCTGAAGACCAATCACTTTTTATCACATTGTATGTCTCCTTCATAAACAAGACTTTAGTCAGGATGGTTATAAAACAGTTAATAAAAATTGCATAGTGGAATTGCCACTTTTTTCCACCACAACCTTCTAGCACAATAACAGTACTTAAAATGATCTTCTTCCTGGTCTGCACGCCTGTCTGGACGAACGGCTATGTGTCCCTTTCCTGGTTTTCTCTCCTGCCAGGATGAAACGCCTACTACTACAACTTGTACTCTGTGGTAAGGTCCTTTTCAAAATTTCCACGCTTAAATCCTCAATGGTGGAAAGGTGAACCAACAACTGCTTCTCGGGTTAGTCTTTTGACTTTTAACACAATTGGCGTATCACTATTTCCAAAAGTATACTGCATAAAAGGGCATTGATTCTCACATTGATCTGTTAGCCATAGGCAATGCAAGATACAATTCTGTCCCCCTTGATCCTTTTTACAAGAAGGGCTTTTCTCCTGCAGTCTCTGATTTTTATTTACACGAGTTATTAGCTGCTGGCAATGTGGTTTAAAACTTTCTCCCAAGGGGTATCTTGTTCTGGGATTATATACAAATTGCCTTGAAGTCACTCTGAGCTTTCTTTGTCTTTGTCAATGCAGGTTATTATGTCCCCATTTTGGATATTCCTCTTTAGGCAAGTTTTAGTCACTCTGCTTTATTATTGCCACTTTTTGTCTTTGGCAATTCGGGTTACAATAATCCCTTATTCGACATCACTTAATAAGAGTTGCGCCCAGTGTGGAAAACATGGTGGAGGTCGGGACATCCGTTTTATGCAGAGGACACGCAGCAGGAATCTTTATTGTTGACAGATAAACTGGGGATAAGCTGGGCTCAGCAAAAACAAGGCAGACCCCTGTGGCACTCCAAACTGCACCTGGAAAGACCTCATTTCTAACCAAGAGAGGCCGACAATTGAAAAGATTCACGAGAAAAATAATCAAACCATGGAATAACGGTCTGGCACTATGGTCCAGGCTTTCAAGATGAAAGAGCCAACCTAGTAAGGAGTGTATACCGATGTTAATCCATGCAATGGAGCAGATATTCATGTACATCAAACAGGCTTCCATGACTGTCCTGGGCTCTAGGCAGAAGCTGGACTGCGATCAGCCAGAAAGCCACTTGTTTCGACAATTGTCGGACGTGGTAAGGTCAACACATTTTCGAATATTTTATTTAATCAAAAAGGATGCATTAAATATAGGACTGCAATTTGCCAGAGTGACTGGGCCTTCAGTATGCTTTTGCAGATGACGTGCGTTTCTGTAGGTCTTAAGCTCTCATGAACTATTCCCTGGTCCAAAGAGTTATTAGCAGAAGATGTGATAAAGGGCAAGAGTTCTTCAAGACAGTCCTTAATAATGAAGGCAGGCCATGGATTGGCTGTGCAGGTATCTGGGTAAGAGATGAGTCTAGTATCATCCATTCTGAAGCCATGGAATTTGAAAAGCTTATCCTGGTTATAAGGATGGCAGTCAAACATTGGGATAGATTATGGGATACTAACATATTGACTTGGTTTAATCTTTAAAAAAAAAATAAAACGATTGCAAAGAAGACAGTATGGTTTAAGGATGTCCTTTTCGTCCAATACAATGAAGTGAAGTAATTCTGAACATACACTGGAGCTATTGCTGCATAATTATCCACATCCACTGTTGCAGAAACAATTAATGCAACCTTTCTAAATAGTGGATCAACAAAATGAACTCAAAATCATGGATTAACTCCCTTCTTAAAATACAATGAATTGCGTAAAGTACATACAAAAATGCACAAATTAAAAATGCCTTGTTAGAAATACACCTGCACCAAATGCTCCGAGATTGGATATATGATTATTTTACATCTGAGATTATATCGTTAATGCTCTAATCGTGGAAAATACAAATGTGCGACACATAGGCTATCTAGTTGAATATATGAGGGAGCCATGAAGAAACAATTAGGTTAAGCTTTTAACCAAACTATGGTTGATTTTCAGACTACTGCAGAATAAATTGTGAAGTGAATCAAGCATGCAGACTGTGCGACTCCTGAGAAGGGAGTGGTGAAAAAACATTCAGAAGCATTGGATTTCCTGAAAATGTAGAGGCTTCAACAGAAGACTAATGTTGTGCATATCTACCATCAACCCAGCTTAACTGTGGTAGAGTCGGCATGTTGTTTGCCTTCCTCTCCAATTCTTTGTGTGATGGATCAGCCAAGAACAACATCTGATTGCAATACAGGCGTCCTCGAGGTGAACTCCAATTTGAAAACAAGCCATTGCTTCTGCAAGAACTTGTTCTGCATCAAAAGTGCATCCTGAGGACACCTGCAGTTCGACTGCTGAATTGAAACAATGACACATCAATTCTTGTTTCTTAAAAGCAATCTTTGATCGTCTGGCTACCTTTGCCTTTACTCAATTGAAGCATAACTGAATGTGTTTATAAACAATGCTGTGTGTGTAGCTTTCCCAATTAATACCCTAACCAAATGGTTACAATTTCATGATCCAATCCTATTGGATCATTATCTTAAACTGTTTCATGATCAGTTGCGGCAGATCCAAGTATGTGAGATAACATGGGGTCTATTACAGTGATAAAGGTGACAGACCCGGTGGATTCAAACCTCAAGACATTGTAGAAACAATGGAGACAGTAGATTCATTGTACTTCATTGTAGAGCATATTGAAATGGTAATGTACCTGCCTTTTAAACAGAGAGGCGCCAAAGAGCCAGATCACTAATTTAAATTAACAGTGAAGTTGTGGAATAAGGTTGAAAAAAAATATTTTATTTTACTAGACATGAGGGCTGTCGGGCAGTGCATTCGCAGTTCTTTAGAGGATTCTAAACTCATTATGCCAGTAATCAGTGCTTTTATCAGTTTTGTGTTTCAGCTAGGTTTGGGAATTAGAATTGTACTACGCCAGTGTTTTCACAGCCTGTGATTCAACCCATAGTTCACCCTAGGATTCTGAACTTACTTTCCCAGGAGGCAGAGAATTAATGGGTAACTTGCTCTATGACTTTGTAATCCCTTTCTAAGAATGCAATACTTGTACAGTCGAGTTTTCAATCCACAAATCTGAACTTCCAATTTCCCCAAGATACAGCTTCTTGAGGGTCAATATTTCTTTGTGTTCACTCTGGGAACCTGACAATATCCCAGCTTGCAGTGTTCCAGGAAAATGTTTCCCAGTTCGCTCTCGACAACTGACAGTGATTGAAGAGCAAAGGATTCTCTCAATTTGCTTGGGAAGCTTGACTCATTATCCCAGAGGACTATGGTCTCAAAACAATTGTTCGCTCAGTTCACTCTGGGGGCTTGGCTCAGTATGCAGCATTTACCAAACAAATGACTCACTTGGTTTTGCTCTGGGACCCTTTACATAGTATCCATGTAGTCGGTCATTTCCCAGAAATTGATGCTCTCAGCTCGTTCCAGGACAATGTACTCCATGTCCCAGTATGCATTTGTTATCCAGCAAGTCATTTTCTTGGTTACCTTTTCCTCAAATGTGCTCTAGACCCCTCTCTCTTGGTTCCACTCTGCAGCCTCACTCCTTGAGTCAACCCCTCTTGCATTCTCGGTTTAGCCTAAAGTTCTTTAAACCCTTTCTCTCAGATCTGTACTTCCTCCACCCTTTCTCACATCCTCCTTGTCCTGCAATGTGGTTCAGACCTCTCAATTTCTTGGTACCACTCTGCAGCTTTGCTCCTTTCATTGCTCCTATCCCTGCTCTTGACCTTGCACCTTTTGTGCTCTCTCTTGGAGCATGGATGCAGGGAATACCGCTCACCCCCCTCAGTTTGTGGTCTTTGTTTTATTTTTCGTAGCTCTCATCTGAGCTCATTCCTCAGGTCAGAGCATGTCGACTGGTAGGACCAGGCTAAACAGCTGCAACTCATTTCCTCCTCGGTGCTTTGGTCTTGGTAGCCGTCAACATTTTTCATTCAAAAGTGGTTACACTTTCTCATTCTTCTCAATCTCCACCATGTCTGCCCCAGACATCGGATGGGCCCGATTAGGTCAACCCTGTTCCTCTGGTTTTCCCCATATGTATAGAAAATAGGACACCTTGCCTTGGAATGTCACTCTCTTCACCCTCGACTCTTCCTCCTACTGGGCCTCTCCAATGGGCCAGGGTGCTGTGAAGCATGTCAAGGAGATGCTGGAAATAAAGATTAAAAAAAGACTTTCGATGTCATATTCTTCTCTGAATCATATATGGCACTACATTACACTGGCTATGCATCAGACATGGAATCTGGAGAAATTGATCAGGGTTATATAGCGTGTCTGATATCTTGCTCCTCGCCCTTCATAACGAGTTAGGCAAAAAACATGCTTGTTCAAAGGGGTTTTCAGATTCTGCACACACTAGCAACGAGGACATTCGTTGAGCATGTAGCTCTTTACAAGGAGGCACTTTTGTGATAAATCATGCACTATGGTAAGTAAAGAAAGTCGCATTAAATCAATTAGTTATAACCGTGCATCTCTTGTGACTTCTAAGGATGGCCATGGGGTCCGCCGGCTCAAAAGACAATTATGGATTTAGCTAAAGATTGTGGTGGTCCAGAAAAACATGAGCAACCACAGAAAGTATAAACCCTACAATGCATATTTTTCCATATAAAGCAAGAATTATAATAATTGGGAGGATTAGTCAGTGTGGCATAAACTAAATCGCCTCATGGTACTTTTAACACTTGAGTTGCAACCCTTGCTCAGGCTTCTGATCACTATGAGCTTTGGGAGCATCGAGGACGGTGTGGTGCATTTTGGTGCTATATGAGATTTTTCCAGAGTGCTGAGTCTTCCAACGAACGCGAGATACTTTGGCCTTCACTTGGCTTTGAAGACCTAGTAGTTCTTTATTTGGCAATGCATGGGGTGCAAGCGTATCAGCAAAAAGTGAATCTAAGGCTACAGCATTTATAGCATCATCAAATGGTTTCCTCTTGTCCGTTGTTCAATTGATACACGTGAAGATTGTGGGAAAGATTGCAGTTTTACGTATGATCAATTGTTGGTTCTGTATTATGTACTTTGTACTGTACAGGGCCCACAACCCGGAAGGCCAGGTTACGCACTTCAGAACAATGAAAGATAAAAAAAATAGCAATCGAAAACAGGAGAGAAAAATCATCACGACTGACTAGGGCAGGTTCACCATCACGTCAGAGTAGGGCAAGCTCTACCTAGTGCAACCAATCATGGGAAGGTGGCTTGGTGCAATACGTTAAAGTGAAGATCTGTTTAGGTTCCCTGGCAGCCAACAGAGATACACACCTTAACAGTTCTAACTCTCAAAACAATAACACAGGACAATTATCCACTGTGGTTGCAATAAGTGCTTGACTTTAAATAGCCTGATTCCGAAATGAAGACATGGGAGAGAAAAAGATCATATATCTGAACACATTTTTGGGTCCAGCTCTACTATTACCAAGTGGCAATGTCATGATGGTGTATGGTAAGAAGGGGTACAAGTACAGCAATGTACAGATTCTAGTGTGTGACAACAAGTCGTGGAACACAGAGAAATGAACCAGCTCTTGAACACTTTCAATTGAATCCATGCTGTGTGAGGGATTGACTTTATAGACGCAAGCGCTAAACTTCAATTATAGGAGATGGATTCAGAGGCGGCCACTGCATTGTGATTGTTACACTGTTTGACAACATGCCTCATGGCTTCTGTACTTCAGCGCCTCACAGGGTCTATATCCCCAAAAGATATTTCACGCGATAGAAATATCTTGCACCATCTGCTCACATCACAAGCACCACACGTTGTCGGCCCATGTTCTTCAAGTTCCACACATTGCCTGTCCACGCCTTATTGGGGATGGGAGGGAAAGCACTGATGAGCAAGCAGTCAGTGGAAGCTTTCCTACTCCCTGAAATAACCAATGGGCACTATGAGCAGCTGATGTGAGCAGAAGGAAAAGAAAAAGGGTGGTTGCAAATACTGTCACAATCAGTTTCCCTGATTCAATAAATATACAGAAAGACCCAAAACACAGTACATATGACTCCCTGTGCCTGCCATTCCTAACACCATAAGGGTTACTTTCAGAATAGCAGAGCACACCATCTAATTTTGTCGATGCTTACCGCAGCAATGAAGGGTGTTGCATCTCGCTGTTACTTTTTCATTACTCCTGCATGCCTTGATCTTACAATGGGGGAGCATGAGAGAGGGTTACCTGTGCGGAGAGAATTAAACGAATTGGTTTTAAGGTGGCGGATCTGTCCCAACAAGTATTGGTGTCCGCTTTAAAGAAACATACACTGGCACAGCCCACAGTTTTGGGTAGGCATGGGATAGGAATTTGCCATGTCCATAATGGTAATAACTGGACATTAGTTTTAGCAGCTGCAAAATTGTGCGAGTACCTCAGCAGATAATCGCAGTGCCTGACAAATGCCTATATAATACCTGTGCACAAGCCAAAACTGTGGCTTTGCAAGTGTGTGTGTTTCAAACCAAACTTCGGTGAAGGACACTGAGAAACCTGAAGGTGTCTCTCTGACTAGACCCCGGGGGGCTGTCATCCAGGTGGCCAGGACACAGCCATTGCTATTTGATCCAGTTCCTGGGAGTGGACCAGTGAGGGAGAATCACCTGGATGGGGGTCCTCGGGAAGTACAAGTTTGTCCATTTACATAGAGCTCCACACCGGAGATATCTGGGCGCAATTACAGAAAAAAGTATTAGAGTACAGGTTACATAATTTCATACTTAGTGCAATAGGTACATTTACATAAAACAAATCACAGAATTGCATAAGGATATACATAGGAGGAACTTTACATGGAAGCGAGGGGAAGGTTGACTGAGCAGGTATTGAATTAAGCCAAGCTTGAGAAAGTGAAGAATCTTTAGCCAACTTTTAGTGTTTTTTTTCTAAAACTAAAGAAGGATTGGTCAGTTCTAAGAGTTATAGGAAGGGGCAGCCATAACAGGAAAGCTACTACCCCCTGCTTTTTTCCGTTTAAATCTCGGGACCTTAAGGCAGAAGGAGATCACTGTTCTCATAGGGAGTGTAGATGTATATTTGACAAGTGGGACAATGACGGGTGATACGTTGTATCCCCCTTCTTCCGACAACTTTTCCCCAACTTACCACGTAGGATACACAAGCACTTCATCCCCTTTTTCTGACGCAAACACTTGCGCATATTACAAAGGACGGACTAACACTCAAGCTATTTGCCTGACATGTCCCAACACCAGGGTCAGGCTAAGTCAGGCAATTGACCAGAACCAAAACATCTGACAGCCCTTTCCCTCCCCGCAGAGATAAAAGGTGGAGCACAAGAGCACAATACGAGCAAGGCAGCCCGCACGTCCAGGAAGCTAACTCTGCAAGGCAGTTCAAGAGGAGGATAAAGAAATATAACTAGAGCAGCATCTTGTTATTACAATATACTTTGTTGTAAAGATGATAAGTATGTGAACATTTATACATTTCAGACATAAAATTAATTGATGTTATTGATCATTTTGTAGATCAATTATTGCCTCAAGACCCCGGATGAAGAGAAGATTTCTCGAAACACGTCGGGTCACTTTATGAATAAAGATTCAAGTTTTAAGAAAAATGCATTGTTACAGAGATGTCTGGTGTTTTTTATAGGATATCTACGTAAATGAATTGTACAAGAGACTACATCTCAAACTAGCATTCACTTTAAATGTTTATACACTACCAAGATGTTATCTAAATGGACCATTAATATCTTGGCTTATTATAAGCTAGTGATAGAGTTCAGGGGACGGGAGTTCCCTTATTTTTTATATATATATATATATATATATATATATATATATATATATATATATATATATATATATATATATATATATATATATATATATATATACACACACACACACACACACACACACACACACACACACACACACACACACACACACACACACACACACACACACCCCCCCCCCCCCCCCCCCCCCCCCCCCCCCCCCAACAGGGATAAAAGGTGGCGCACAAGAGCACAATACAGGCAAGGCAGACCGCACGTCCAGGGAGCTAACTCAGCACGGCAGTTCAAGAGGAGGAGAAAGACGGCGCATACTGAGAAGGTGACAAGGAGAGAGGCGACCTTGCCCTTTCTGACCAAGGCCCGTGAAGCCTCAGTAGAAGGAATCGGAACACTGCAAACAATAGCCAGCGTGTGTTGCAGCAGATAACAGTACACGAGACACTCCTCCACTAATAACCAAGCCGAGGAGAGACGCTTGTCTCCGTGGTACCAACCTTGACTCCAACCAGAAAAATTGCCAAAATGTTCATAATAGCCAGGGAGTCGAGGGGAGAGTCGATGATAAACCGAACTGTGTTGAACGAAAAGTAGCAAACGGTTAATTGAACTTTGAAAGCATCATTTGCGAATGATGCGAAAGGAGGAAAACCAGCAATTGTTGAGTCTGGCACCACGTCGGTGCTCACTCAGGAAACTCTGGGCGATTACCCGATAATTGAAACTACCAAAACCAAAAGGCCTTGGGAAAGGCGAGAAGAGGGGTCAAAGTGGTTATACGGGAGTCTTGTAAAATTCCTCTGTACAGTCACAAGTCTTTGACCGACAGATGACTATGAAGCTAAGGGAAGTGAGTCCTGCAGAGTTGAATGAGAAAAGGTGCGATTGACAGATTGGCAAGTGTGAACTCGAACGAGGGATGCCGATAAAGTCTGGAAATACAGTGTGTTCACAAGAGTGAACCCGGCCGAGGGATGTGCAAAGTGAACTGTTGAAAAAGACATTAAGATTTGTGAACGTCAGAAAGAAAATTGTGTTGAAAGCCATAGTGAACCCGGCGGAGGGAGGCTGAAAATTGAGAAGATTACGAGCCTGCAAGAGGGCGACTCAGGGGTGGAAAAAGACATCACCCAATGTATATGTGTAAAGGAAATCTTTGTTCAATATTTGAATACATCAGGCCCACAGGGGCAGGAGACTTTGATAGAAAAGAGACTTAACCACTGAATGCCCTGATTAGAGAAAGCTGAACGGTTAGTTTGTGCTGTGTGTGCTGTGCTCCAAAGTCCTACCATGTCATGTGCTGAAAACGTGGGAAAGGGAGACCTCAAGTACTGCGTCCTGACTTATTATTTTGTTAACACTTCCTTCTTTCTTAAGAAGATTATCCCACCCTTTTTTTGTATTTAGCATAAAGATTGGCAATAGGTTTTTCTTAGTATAGGCCCTTTTATTTGACAAGATGTCAATAGGACTGCCTTATTATTATTTGATGGTCGAAGCTTGTTCCCATCTTAGATCCAGGTTTAGATTAGGCGTTTTAACAACCGACCTTTGCAGTTTAATAAACACCCTTGAACTGTGATCACTTGTGTCGTCTTTACTGTTGCCAACATGAGTTTGTTACACGTATACTTCTTATAAACAAAGTGGCTGAGGGCACACTCGATTAAGACAGTTTAATTACACCAGAAACACATTTACAGCTCCAATTCAACCATTCACTCACATTACTTCTTCTAAATATTATTGGCAGGCGTTTGATGTTACTGCTTGAAAAAGCTAGCTCGAAGAGATCCTATTAGGGTATGTTGTGTGCGGGGAGTAGAAATAAGTGCGTGCTAATGGCTATATGTAGTAGTATGGCAATGAGCAGTCAATGGGTGGTAAATAGCTGCAAACCAACAAGCTGTGTTTCTCCTCATATCGTACATCAACCCCACCTGTATTCTAATGCAATAGCTTTGGCTTATAGATGGCGATTTGGGGCCATCTTCTAGACAAAATTAAAAAACTAACAGGCCATGTGCTGGCAAAGGGGTTGCAAATTTGGACAGGAAGTTGCTAGAGGAAGAGAGGTCGTTTTGGTTCCTAGTAATCAAACTGTCCATTGAAGCTTGTTCTTGCACCACTCCCTAGAGATCTGCTCACCGTTCAGGGACCCATCAGAAATTACAGGCCGGGATTTCTGCAGTATCCAGTTAATATCTCAAATCCATAATGTCGAATGACAAAAATGTTGAAATAATTGGCCGAATTTTTTTTTCCTTCGAATATGTCATTTTTTTATTTACATGTTTTTTATTTGCTTTTGTGCGTAAAAAAAGGGCTAAAAAAAAGGGCTAAAAAAAAGGGCGGGGGTAAGGAGGGCACCACCCCATTTCGAACAGAAACTAAAAAGAAAAAGACATTCGAAATGTTCTGCCCATCTTTCTTGCTGTTAAATGTGAGTTTTATGGATAACAATCCCACAGATGCTCTGCCATGTTTTAGCACCCTTCCTACAGCAAACCAAGTCTGGAAACTCTGGCCAGATGGCAACCCTCCCAAACACAGATGCAGAATCGCTGCAAGGAGGTACATTCTGAGCATTTACACTCTGCTTTTTTGCCATGGTTCACATTATCTTTGGCCAGCTTAATACAATATCAAGGAAGGTTTGCTTTGCGGCTTCAAACTAAACAAACAGCGTGTACTGTTCCCCAGCTGACAATTGGAAATCAAACAAGTTACATAACCTGCCAAAAACTAAGCTTGCAGTCCTAACCACAACTTCGAAAGTTGTACATTCCTAGGACTTGATAGTGAAATAAATTCAGAGAACCTACTCTGGGCAAGCATTCGAAATGGAAAATATAACTTCTGCCCCAAGCAACCTTCTGATAAAGGCATCCGTTTTATAACCTTTATTCATGAGGGCAGTTAAAGACTAGGGACAAAATAACAGAAGTGGGTAAACTACTAGCAGTCAACAAAGGAAACCGCTGCAAAATGTCATGGTGCTTTAACAGCAGATATTTAAAGTCTATGGCTTGAAGAGGCAATCCATGTAGGGGTATGGCCTGCGAATTGGCAGGGCAAACATTGAAGCAGATTGGGCTAAAAAAGGTGATGCTCATGCACCTGTGTTATGAACCAACATGGCACCCTCCACCCCTTCCCACCCTCAATGATAAACCACTGGAAATAAAGAAAAGACATTTCTTCTGGCTAGACCGGCAAAACAGACTCAGCCCTTAATCCTTTAGAGGTCGATCATTTGAGAAGGCATAAATAACAACCTCAAACGTCACAGAGTCAGAGGAGAAACTGGTGAAAAGAGTGCACATTTTCATGGAGATGCCGATCTCTGCAGACAGTTAAATTCTAAGCAGTGCTGCCTTTATCTCACATTATTCCAAACCCTCTCAAACCATGGAAAGATAACAATCGGAGGTGGAGTGCCACGGTAACTTAAATCCGTCTTAATATCAAAACTAATGAACCTGCACTACTCTGCGATCTGAAGCAAGCCCTTTCAGAGTCCCTCCTGTCCTTATCGATTGTAAAGACAAAACTTCGAAATGTAGCTTCACACATAATATCTATCCTGTTGCACCCCCAAACCCCAGCATACCTCTGTCCACCCAGCCACGTACCAATAGACATGGGTGGGTAGCTCAGAATTGTCCACCCTCTCGTAACATTTAACGGCTTCATGCACACACGTATTTTAACACCACCTACTTTCCCCATAATCTGGAATTCGATCCTTCCCAGGGCTTTCAACCTACAGCACACATTGGGACCATACCCCTGGTAAAAGGTGCTATACAATGACGAAAATGAATTAATGTTTTACATTTCGGTTCTAGTTGGACTTGGTCTTTCAGTATTACAGAAAGATTAATCTTCAAAGCCTTGAGGTGTAGGTGGGGATCCATTCCCACGTCCTATTAAGGCACCATCTTTTTTCTAAGCATTGTAGCAGCTACTACGCCTTATTTGTCTTTTATAAAAACACTTCCTGGAAGAGAAGCTTTTGGCTTCTAACGTATGTTCTAGTAGCAACTTCAGTCATGTAAGTAACATTGCCCAGGCTTTTTAGGGCAGAGCATCAGTTCCATTGACAGCACTGCTGTCTCGGCTCCGTTCCACTAGTTATATTCTCTCCATTTCATGCCACTGCCTTTTGATGTCCTACATTTTCAGTCCCCGATTAAGGTCACTTGCTGCAAGCCTTCTAAGTAGAAATACATTTTCTTCCGTCAACTCTTTAAAAAGGTTACCTTTCACTACGATATTCATGAAAGGGGGGAATTCTATCGTCTCTTGTGTGCAATGTGGAAACCAGTGGCATTTTACTTACAGGTCCCTGGTTTTAACAGTGCATTCTGGGAGGACGAGGCTTTATACGGGCCTTGCATGAGGGAAGGTCACCATTTTCTAAACTGAATAACTGAATAGGCAACGCTCTAAAAGATTAAAGGCATTAAGATTTTCCCAAGAATAGCAACAAAGGGTGATCAGAGGATTTTCCAATATCCATAATTCCGGTGAGAACAGAATGTATCTTTCCATTTTAGAAGGATATTTTTTCAGACTTTCATTTCCTTCCCTTTGCAATTCTTTTGGGAAATGTACCAGATTCTGTCAAACAGACCACAGTCGGAGTCAAATACACCAGTTGCATCACTATGAAAAAAGCAAATATTACCATCAAGACAGCTCTTGGCATGAGCACATATAAATAAGGACCCTTTATTTCAATGTCTGCAGCAAGGATCCACTTCATTAACTAGAAATGTCCTGTTTGTATAGTGAATAATAATGACGTAAGCAGGTTTCAAAAGCTATACATGTTTATATGTTAGGATGCGTATACAGCACTTAACAGCAACGTGGCCAAATACCAAAGCTAAAGAGTGCAAAAATGGGGATAGAAGTGGGAGAAATTGCAAGAGTATAGAGAAGAGGAAAAGAGTGGAGGAGTACGTTAGGTTAATTTCATAGCTCTTAGAGCTTCCAGGTTTTTCCACGTAATGAAACTAATGGACATTTGATTTGCTTAGGATCATGTAATGTGCTCAAGTTGGTAAACTGGGATTACAATGTATGTATCCAGCCTTTACAGTGAATCTACCCCCATGCCATCGCCATCATCCATTGCCTTATGGCCTTCAAGTGTGGACAGACATTCCTGAAAAGAGCAAATATATGCATATTAAATGAACTCTCCTAATTCAGTGGAAATTATGTCTTTGTAGATTAAAACACTCTGCATTAATCAATCAAAGCACATAATGGAAAAACTAAGATAGGCAACGCAATCAAAGAACACACAGAGCCCTACAGAAAAGTGGCGTAAAGGTAACTTTTAATTCCCAAAAACAAGCAAATACCCCCAAAATTTAGAGTAAAAATACCCAATAAACAAAATCAGAAATAAAGGACACATAGGGATCCTTCCCCAGGCTCCTCAGATGCATTCTATTCAGTGGTACGATCAGAGCAGTGCCACAAGAAGGAGCACTACTACAATCATTGATGCAGAATGTGAAGAGGAACTTTTAAAAGGTAAAAAAAGCATATTGTAATGTGCATGAAAAACTACGTACAATGAAGTACGGATTATAAAATGGCATCGGTTTTTAAGTGAGCATCTACTTATACTCACCTAAAAAATACTCCTGTTGGGAAAGGAATGTACCTTTTTACTCCCTAAAAATCATTTCACTCCTGACTTTCCAAAAAAATAGTGAGCAAAATACTCCCACTTGAAAATCATATCTGGAGCCCTGGGCACACAACAAAAACGAGCCTCCTGTTATGATTTTGGGTCAAGGGATCTCTCCCAGACTGTAGAGACGAGGATCATAAACGCAAAAGGTATAGAATAAGCAACTAAAAACAATAGTTTCAGTTTTCTTTTACAGCATTAATGCGAGGTATTCTGAGGAGACAGTGTCCACATTTTGGAGATCATCTTTTGGAACAAAGACCGGTGTTCACCCCAGAACCCAGACTACTCATTTGAGAAGTGTACGTGAGGGTCCTAATACATTGCTATCTAAAAACAGCAAATCAGGATATTAAATGTTTGCCATTACATTTGCCAATTTAAAAGGGCTACTAAATGTGCAAATATGCAAACAATGGCTTCATTAAAGATTGCCAATCTCCTGAGGCCGGATTTGCAGGTAATTATTAGGAATACAATGATATAAACAAGTTTACAAGATTGGACCTGGCTATATTACATTGCAAAAAATAAATAAAACAGTGGTTGATTGGACTGAGAAGGACCACAGGCGGCGAGCACTGCTTTGGGAACTTCTGTGAATGGAGGATCTTGGATTAGCATTTAAGGTAATCAAGGACACGCATTTCAACGTGGCCCTTCGTTGCAGCAGTTGTTCCGGGAGAGATGGCATGGCAGTGACATTACAGAGCAGCCTGAAGTAGGTGTTGCGGATGATAGATTGGATCGACCAACTGTGACTTTGCTGAACCATAACTCTGAACAGAGTGAAAGATGCACAGACTAATTTGAAAAGGGCGCAGATTAAGTTTCTGTGATTCAGGCGAGTAAAGAAAGAAAAAACCAGTTGCTTGCCTATGAATGGAATGGAACACTATTTTCAGAAGCTAGGTCCACACCAAGCGTTGTGGGAGCAAACACCCAACCACTTCCGAATCCACTTTCCAAATCATACTAAACTCAACTGTGTTTTCAAAACGGGTCTGTTTTTTTAAATTATTTGAACAAATATAAAATGTACAATTGTGGCAGTTCATCCTACCTCGAAAAACAAGGGGATGACCATGAAGGTTAATTTACCTTATTAGAAGCATACACAGCTAGTAATCAAGTGTAGAGAATTAGATCGCTTAAAGGGCACCCTAAACATGAATGGAATTCTACCAAAGAGAACAATGTATATAATATTTGTGTAAAATGTAAGGTTCGAAGCTAGTTCCCAAGTAAAGGGATGATAATAATAGCCTGTCCAATGGAGCTAATAATGCACAGTTTCAAACAAGTTTGCCACCAAAGTACTTGGTTTCTTTAGCTGTGACCTAAGTGGACTGGCAATGTTCTACTAATTTTGTACATATTGGGGTTCAAATTTACCCAACAAGATGGCTCTTTATTCCGGCTTCACAGAGATAAGTCGAGTGAGGAGCAGGTCTGCTGCATACAGTCACATATAGATTGGCCATATATAGGGTTTCAGAAGCTATTAAGGTATCAATATACAAACATTACCAATTGTAATTAATTGTGATGTTTTTCACTGCTTTCGTGAGTATGTATTATCTGAATAAAGCATGATTAGTACTACCACTTGCTCCAATTCGTTCAACAAAAATAATCATTGTACCCGATTTAGCATTTTGTAGTTGCATTTATTTCAGGGACAGAATTGTAGTGCTTTGATCAGAAACACTGTAGACAAGGATCAAGAGCAATACTACCAGTATTCCACCACTGGCTGCTTTTAAGGAGAACAGCGATAAATTGACACAGAAACCCAGTGGTGGTGGTTGTGGAAGGAAGAACAAAGAATATTGACATCACAGAACGACACAGAAGTGATAAAACAGCAAATACAATTTGATACAATTATGAACGGGGGAAATGTGAAAGATGCCACACTGTATGTCTTCAGTGACCCTGCTGGGAGAGGCGTTGCTGCTTATAAGCAGTCCTGAAGGCCTGAACCTTTGTTCCTCTCTTGCCATCATGGAGTAGTGAATTGCAGTGGTAGGGAGCCAGAGATCCATATCGGATTAAATGGCGGTAAATGATAGGGACGAGCCCACAGTGGTTAATGAATGGAGAGGTTGAGGACACGTGATTGCAAGACTGAGGCGGGGAGCAGCGGGAGGTAATAGCTCTAATAAGACAAGCCAATGAAAGCTGAGGATGAGAAGAGGGAATTTTGAGATGGAAGTGATGTGCAAGCGAAGGAGAGGAGCTTTCTTTGAGTTTACTTTCTACTACAAAGAGATTCACAAAAATATCAATACAAGTTTTACTTATTCAGATAAGGAACTACATAATTTAAGATTGGTGTCAATAACGGACTGAGGGACTGGCATGTTAAAACAGTTACAATACCCATTTCCAACATGCAAATAATTACAATTCAGACAATTACCTGCCGTTCACTATAAACAGTGAACTCAGTATGCATTGTAAGCCAATGAGCATTAGATCAAACTGAACAAGAGAAATGGAAGAGGAAAATACATTGAGTTGATGGGGGAAGAAGCAGTAAGGCTTACTGAAGAAAACTGGCAAGTGACTGAGGACACAGGAACAATGGCAACAATCCCATTTCAAAGGTGTTTGCATCCGATTGTAAGTCCAAGGGGGACCAAACCTCTTTCCTTCGCGCTTAAAATTAGAAACATTTCGGTTCACCATAATCATCAACTTCCAACCCATTTTTGTGAACCTCAAACCCTCAACATAGTTAAATGATCCTTTCCTGGTGCAATGCTCTGTAAGACTACGGAACGCAGGCTAGACAAAATGAAAAGGTGCATGTTACCTAGACATGTGCTCCTTTCCCGCACACTACCAACCTGGGTAGTAATCCTGAATGCATTGTGTGTCTCTTGCACTTAGCTCTTTTGAAAGCACAACAATAAAGGCAGTCGTCCGAATTTCCCATGAAGTAACATTTGGTTATGTGAAACTAAATGCAGATAACTCGAATATGTGAATAGTCTGTTCTGAAATAATTGTGCATACAGAGTTGAATAATTAATAACTTGAAGGATGTGATACACACACTGGCATACACGGAAAGGGGAATTCCAAGTCAAGTCATGGGGCCACCTGATTTTACAGTGTCTTTTCTTTATTCATTTTTATAGAGGGAAATCTTTTTCCTATTTAGTGAATAAAAACTCTAAGCAGTCCCATGCACAATGCCCTTGCGCCTCCATCAGTAATCCATCTGTGTCCACCATTTAAGTCCACTTTCATCTCCATTAATCCTCTTCTCTTGTGGCTCCGTATACCTTCTAAAAAAAAAAGAATTCTTTTCCAGAATATGTTTAGATCTATGTATTGGATTGCATTAGGAATAAAGCCTACACTATGTGATCCTTCACCAAAACAAGAGTTACGTATCCAACTATCAATCTTGTAGTAACTTTAGTCTAGTAGTTTTACTCCACCAAAGCTCAGTTGATTATAACTAATGGAACAATGGCAATAGGGTGCATTAATTATCCCGCTAGATTCCTTCTCCTGAAGCCTTGCACTCTGTACTGTGTGACAAATCGCAGGAGTAAGCCACTTCTCCCCAGAGAACCTATCCTTGTGTGGCTAGGGAGAGTCCGCTACGCGATATCCTCCCTAGGGGTAGAGGCAAGTGGGACCAGATTAGCAGAGACCCTGTTGCCCCTTGGGACAAGACTCCCGGTTCGAAGAGGAACTCTCTAACTAAGTCAGAACCCACCATTTAGAGCAACAACACAAAGAAGACCAGAAGAAAAAAAAACAATGTGTGTTATTGTGTTATAGAAACACTGTTGCAAAATGAAGAAAAGTACATTTACACTACTGAAAAGAAGAAGAGTGCCGGGGTGATACCACTATGGACAATCGAGAATGGTTGTGGTTTGCACGGATCGCAGCAGTAAAATGACTCTTCTTCCCCCGTCTGCTATATGTAGTAAGCTTGGTACCTACTGAGATTCCACCTCCTTTAATTAAGGAACTCCAAAATGCAACTTACAGATTCATATGAGGGAATAAGACCCAGGATACATAGACGCATCCTGACACGTCCCCCCGCTTCTGGGAGGTCTGGGGGTCCCGGACATTGGGAGGTACATTATGGCGGCACACCTGGCCCCAATGCTCAAGTGGGCTAACCAAGGGAACACGAAAGGGTGGAGTGGGATCGAACAGGTGACCACACAGATTCCGTTAATAGCGCTTCAAGCACTAAACTCCAAAGCCTTTGAATCAAGGGGGAAACTATTAGGGGCCACTAAAGTATCCCTGTGCTACTGGGACAAAACCATGTAAATAAAGAAAATCAAAGGAGGTCTGGGACCATTCTCCTCAATTGCTCACAATATAGATTTCACCCCAGGCCTACAGCAGAAATTCTGGGAAGGCTGGAAGGGAGCAGATACCTTGACCTTGTGGGACATGTTCCAGGACGGAAACCCTATTCCCTTTATAGAGTGCAAAAAGAAATTTGATATAGGTGAAAAAGAAAGGTTCAGATACACAAATCAGGCACTGGATCTCCACCCAGCAGTTAAAAAAGCAGGAACAAGAACTTAAACGGGTTTGAAATTAACCATGCAGGAGGGAGAGACAGCGAAGGGTATATCAAGAATATATAGACTGCTAGATGGAGCGCAGCCAGCGGACAAACTACTGTATAAAGAGAACTGGGAAAGGGACATTGGAGAGCCAATTATGGAAATAGAGTGGGGCCAGAGCCCAAAAATCTTCCAAAAGCACAGCAATTAAAGAAGCAGCGTATACACTCCGCTTTAGATGGTACATGCCCCCATACCGGTTGCATAAAATAAATACAGAATATCCCCCGGACTGCCGGAGACAGTGCGGTGAGAGGGGAGACCTGTTCCACATGTGGTGGACGTGTCCTAAAATAACGACCTACTGGAAAGAAGTATTAGGCATGTCAAAGACAAAACATAACCTAACCTACCTTATCACCCAAGATAATCCTACTGGGAGCGAGGGCAGAGGGGTCTTATGCAGCATCGGGTCATACTGCCACCCTAATAACACATCTTTTGTCGGCAGCACGAATGACACTGGCACAACGTTGGAAGACGAAAGAGGGGCCAACGACGCCATGGTGGTGGGTAAAAGTACGGGGAGTCATGGCAATGGAGAAAGTGACTGCTATAAAAGCAGGGAAATACCAGAAATACTTGTCCACTTGGCACCCTTTTCAGGACTTTGTTCAGGACTTTGTTGGGGAAAGAGAAGCCCAATTCTATAAACCACGGAACCTTAAAAACATCCAAATATCCTGACTGAACACGAAGGAAACAAGATAGAAACACGAGAAAGGGTTAGAGGTAGAGATGAAAGACTCAGGGACTTAAAGAAAGGGGATGGAGGAGGGGGGAGGGGAAAAGACATAGAACAAAATGGGTAAAACTCAGGGGTATTAGATGAATAGTAGAAAAACAATAAGAATTAATGTAGCTCAGTTCCTTATAACTTGTATTTCACAATACTTGTTGAATGTAAAATGTCTTTACCGCCGAATGGAAAAAAAAAATGGTTTCCCATAACCAAGCTTAGTATTCCCCCGATAATAGCAATGTACTACAAATACCAATCGAGTCTTCTATTGTAACCGCAGTTGTGCAAAAACGTTTGAGCTCTTAACTTGGTCCCCAGACCAACCCCCACCAGTCCCCAATTTCACACATTGTATTCTTTCCCCCTTTCCCCATCTCTAGTCCAGTCTGATGCAATTTCCTCCTTTTCCCTCCCCCAAATGGCTTCTTTTTCACTTTTCGTTTTCGGCTAACCCCGAAATAACTGAAGTGATCTCTCACTCGGATGCATTGTGGGACACATATATACCTGTAACTATGGGAGAAGGGGACAACCTCTTCTCCGTCAAATATTTTAACTACTGGTCGGAACAACACCAGAGCCCTTCCAGAAATCGGTGGAAACGCTCCGGGCCCAACTTGTTTCGTACCTGATCCAATTCCATCCAGCAGGTTTTTGCCATGCGCTACGCAGACATTTTTATTTTTTTTGCTATGAAAAGTGAATGCGAAGTGGGCTGAAAATAGCGTTTAACTTTCTTAATGACACATTTTTTAACAAATCTTTCCCAGGTCTGGAGGTTTTCAGGCAAAATGACTCATCAAAACATTCTGGCTGAAGGAAGACTTCTGCCTGGTATAGTGCTTGCAGAACACACAGGGAAGGGCCCATTTGGCTATCTGACAGATCTTAGAGATGGGCACATGCCTCTTAAAATCGGATTCTTTTTACAAATCTGATGGAAAGCACAACGTATCTCTCTCTAGGATGGTAAATCCATGCAGGGTGCATGTCTTAACAAAACGGGACACAATCCTTCTGGCAATGATGGTCTTTGCCACCTCGAGTCCAGATGAAACACCACTGAGGGACAAAATTATCTTATTCTGTCCAAATTGCACAACTCCAAATTGTGGAGAGGTTCTTTAGCAGGAGAACCAGGAGGTAGAGGCTGACAACAGATAAATAAATCACCCGACTCAAATAAAAAAAAAAAAAAGGAGGACTTCACAGAAGGGTACAACTGATCTTAGAACCAGCCTGTAGACATGAAAGACTTTGTAATGCTCCTAAGAAGGCATGAAAGGCAGTTTAAGGCTCCTTATACGATTAGCCATGCAGCTAGCTCACCCTCCTGAGCTAGCTGCATATCCAAAACCAAATTATAGTCCTAGTGACGTGGAGGGTTGCTGGCAGGTCTTGATGTAAATGAAGCAGTCAAAATTACATCTAAAGGCCTTGCACCGAAGTGAGAAGTGATTCTCACCCTAATCAAGTAGGGTGTAAAAGCCAAAAGAGAAGTGTATGAAAGTCAATTTTGATGACAGTATTAGCAAAATGTTACATAAAAGACAAACAATGTCCAAGGACTCAGTCAAAGGCTTGATGTTATTGCCTAAAGCCCTGCAACAGAAGCACAAACACTGGCAATTTATTGTGTTCATACTTTTCCTAGTTGAGAGCTTCCTGCCCACTCACATAATGGTAATGCTGGGGCTGGAAATCCCTTCCTGAGCATAAACTAGCTCCTCCAGCACCTATTATTATCATCACATTCTTTTAAAGTGCATCACGCCCATAGGCCTCAGTGCGCTAACAGACGAACATAAAAAGCAGTGTCAAATAAGGAAGACGAGGGAGAACCGGGCCCAAAAGACTACAGGATGACATTTTCCCTAATCCTTGGAATTAAATAAAAGAGTTTGTATTGCTTTTTTAAATGCCAATAGAGTTGGAATGTCTCGGATGTTGCTGGGAACCGAATTCCATAAAACAGGGTCCCGGACATAAAAGCATGTGCCACTGAACTTCTTCAGTTTAAACCAGGGCGCAATTAGATTATTTTTTCCCATCGGAATGCATTGAGTGCTAGGCAGGGGCTCTTTGAAGTCGTTCAGCTAAGTAAACCGGTGCTTGATTTGAAATGCATTTGTATGTAAGAGATAAAAACTTATGGGATATCCGGTGACGGATTGGAAACCAGTGGAAGCCCGTGCCGTGTGTTCTGTCCTTGCCAGTCCACATGCAGGTCTAATGGATCCATTTTGGCAGTTTGTAAAGTTTTGATATTACTTTTGGTTGTACCCACCTGTAGACTATTACAATAGTCAATTCTGGAATTTACCAGATCTATAGACAACATGGAGATATTGGGCGTACACAGGTAAGGTTTAATCTACCTAATAAGTTTAACGGTAGGGTATTGTTTATTTATAACGCGCTTAGACACAAAAGGAGTGCTTCAAACGGTAAATGCACAAGAAGATTTAACATGGCGAGCGTGCTGTTTCATAGTGAAGTCCGAGTCTAAACAGACTCTCAGAGTCTTAACACAAGGGCTAACCTGAATATTGCAGTCACTGATATAAAATTGCTTATGCTCAGGTGCTTATCTCTTCAAGCGTTGGCTAGAGCCCACCAGCACAAGTTCCGTTTTTCCACCATTAAGAGCTAGTGAGTTTAATGCCATATCTGGTTGATTTCCATTACACCCGTCTCATAGTCCCCAGTGAGTGCCACAAATATCTGGATGTTGTTGGCATAGTTGGTATAACCCGTGCCTGTGGCATCCAGAAGATCAAAAAGCAGGTGCATATAAATATTAAACAAAATATGAGAGAGAGACTCCCTGAGGCACCCCAAAAGTCAGCCTAGAGTTCAAGATGTGCAATAGTAGGGACGAGGCACTGATTAACCCTATCTTTTGGAACAAAAGATCCTTCAAGTGATGATCTAGAAAGACTACCCAACAACATTATCAGAAATGAGTATCAGAACTGGCATGGTGTGGCGGGCCAGAAGGAGTCTGACTCTGGGATGTAATTTCAAGGATGTCTATTTTTAACCGAAGAGGAAAATGCGCATCTGTCCCTAATGGTAAGAAGGATTTCCCTGCATACAAACTAAATTATGGGGGTGGGGGCTCGAAGGGGGGGCTGTCAATTGTCAAAAAAACAAAAAGTTCTCAGTCCTAAATCTTTTCACTATCTGGCCCTACCATTGTTGTGCAAAACAACAAAAATAAGCATGAGCAGTAGACTCCCAGCTCAGGGTTCGTCCGGCCAAAGTTACTTGGAACCCTCTCAAGATATTGTCTCCAGTTAAAATAAATACAAGTGTTTCTGATAATTCAATAAAGAAAAATGTCTCATCTCTCCCTTTAGGCTTTTCAGAAAATGTTGCAAAACTCTATACAAATCAAATGTCTCAATATTGATTACCTTATTTCTTCTCTACCAACTTGGCTGTTTCCTTTACATTTAGTTTTATGTCCTGAACAAACTGACTGAAAACTCCAGGTTTGCTTCGTATAGATGGAAAAAAATGTCACCTGTTTCTCTAAGGTTCTACCGAGCCCTTTGGCTCTCTAGCATGCACAACCTTTGTGGTTGTATCTGTGATCCTTGCCAATATTCAACACTCTAGTTTCTACAGCTCCCCTAATCTTCCTTGGCTGTTTCTCTCTTCTTGCTTTGTTTCGCTCACCTCCCTCCACCCTGGGCAACCCTGCTACCTTCACTGCCTTTGGATGTGCTCTTGCGAAATGGTGTCTCATTAGGGATGTTGCCGCTCATCCCTCTCTTCAGTGTCTTCGTCATGCAAGCGTCTACTTTTTTGATCCTGCCCGTCTCAACAGTTTACATGGTCCTTCTCAGTGTCAGCCTTTCCCGCGTCTCTATGTGAATAAAAAGGACAATAAGAAAATTCCTGGCCTCTTGTGTTTTTTGGGACATACTTGATAATAACTCGAAATAGCAGTTTCTGACTCTTTAAGCAGCGTTCTGGGAGTTATTCTCTGGTGACCTTATAGGAGGAGCAGCAGAAGCCTCAGAGTGCCTGCGTATTATAGCAAAGTCCCACTGGTCATTTGTAACTTATCACATTTGCTGCAAATATTGGCTTGGTCAAGGGTTTTTAAAATGATAGACAGCTCAGAAACGGTATCCCAACAAAATATCCCCACCAAAAATATCGCTGCACATATGGCCGTTTGTCTCGCCATAAGCGATATTTTTGGGGAGGATATTTTGTGGGAGCAGGGGTTGCAGGGGTGTTCCCCGCACATTTTAAAATAATGCAGGGATTGCAGGGGTGTCCCCCGCAGGGTCCATGGTTCAATATTGCCGCAAAAATATGGCGATATTTTTGTATCGCAATATTTTTGTGGGGATATTAACACATGGAACCTCAGAAACATCCTTCACGACAGTGTTATGTTGAAGTCTTAGCCTTGTCTTCCAATGATACAGCAGTGATTGATTCCGAATCCGACACCTCTTTTTTTGGAGGCATTGCTGAATTCGGTCATAAAGGCCTGAGAAAAATGGGATGAAGATATATGAGTTTTCATCATCAAGGAGATGGATAACAAGGACCTTACAGTGATAACACTTCTTCAGAGACAACAACTCTGATACAGAGGAGTCAGGCCTGGTTTCTTTCGTATCATGCTTGCGTTTGCGGCCATCGTGCTTGCACTTAACAATGTAGCCAAAGGAATCTTGTATCCACCAAAGCCTCTGGCACTATAGCACATGCTTGAGGAAAAGAGGGCAGATCAAATTTCAAAGGATGAACCAGAGGTGTCATGCCTGCTGATTTGGGAGTTTGTTGAAGCCTCATCAACCCCAGTGCCAGCGTGAGCTGTGCAGAGCAGAGCTGAAGTCTTGGTGGCCCTATATGGCCCAGACAAAGCCTTGACAGGGCACAAAGCGGATTCTTACACTGAAGGACTGTTGGTAGTTATTCCACGCACATTGGGAGACCCAGAAATTAATTATGAACTGGAAGAGCCCATGAACTATCCCAACAAATTGCAGGCATGGGCGTCCTCAGTTAGGCCTGCTGGACTGCTGGCTCCGCTAAACTGAGCCCTTCTCTTAACCTGCATACATCGGAGGTGACTCGATGACCATTGGTGCTAATCCACACGGAAAGCACAGGAACGTACCATTTGTAGGTTCCCAAAGCAAGCGATACTGGCCTTATGGATATAAGCAACTAAAAAAGGACATGTGCAGCAAATGCACGGCTTTACCCCCAAGTGGAAGGGGAATGCTCTCCTGGCGATAAGGAGTAATTTGGCAAAGAGTTGATATAATACAATCTAAAGAAATCAACCAATTATTAATAAAACTGAAAAACTGAATAATTTTTTGGAAAAAGAAATTAGAGGTTGCGAAATAGGTTATGAAAAGAAAACACACACCTGAAGGGATTGAGTCAGTTCCGACACAATCGCTAGGTGAAAAAATATGAACTAGTGGTTGGGGAGTGCAAGACGTTTATATAGAAAAATGTACATACCCCATGAGGGTTTGCGTACCACGATGGTACAGTCAAAACTCAAATCCTGGTTGAAAGCAATTTTAGAACAAATGTTCTGCCCCTGCATCGTGCAAGAACAGGCTCTCCCAACAAGTCGAGAAGGAAGGAGTGCCTTCATGGACACAAGAGTAATTCAGATGGAGTATTGATCTCTCCAGAAGCAAAAAAGTAACTTTGGTAGTGGTTAAGTCCTGTAGAGTGTTGAAGAACACATCCAGATTTTGTTTCTCGCCCATGCAAACTGGAGGGAGGTGGTGGTCTAATTGTGAATCTCTCGTGCACATAGATATTTTAGATATTCATTCTGGAAATTGTACAGTTGGAGAAGAGATCCAGTTGTTCTAGCCAGGGAGACCTTTTCCCCCAGACACAGGAGCAAGAAATAAATATGCTTTGCCTCCATTTTACGTGATTCAACCTACTTTATTATGTGTACAGCAACAAAGGGTGATGTTAGTACTTGTAGCCCCATTTTAGAAAGCTCAAGTTTGGGATCAATGAAATTAAAATGTCAACCGATTGCCAAATTCTACTACGCAATTGGATAAAATGTACTCGCAAACCTGACAGAACAAACTAATTCCTTAGTAGAAGAAGGCAGTCGAGGAATGATGGTGTGACTGGTTTCATGTGATAGAGGGTTACCCCTGTTAATTCTAAAGAAGCTACTAAAAGTATAAAACATTCATGGGCCCCTATAGTCGGATCTAAATCCCGACATGGCTGGAGCCAATGGAGAGGTTAGGATTCCTTGCAATGTGATGAGATTCCAGCCATTAACAATAACGTCAGGGTTTTTCTTATTGTACTATCAACCTATATACGTCAACCATCTCAAAATTTGGTTTGACCGTGGGGTAACATCTGCTCTCATGACATTTGACTCGGTTTCCCAGATAATCTCACTTATGGGATGTGAATCTAGTTTTAAGTTTTTTGAATGATCAGACAATGAAGATCTCATTTTACAAGCAATCTCAGCTAAATTAGCTTCACATGTATGGTATCCATTAGGATAGTACTCTTCTGGGTTACATTTTATGATTTTAAATGTAAGAAATTACATTTCCGATGTCTCTGGATTTTCCCAAACTTTATGCTGTGTGCTGTTGAAAAAATATAAAACAACAATGACACATTCAAAAACCTCTTACAGGACAGTTTCTTTCTTTCCATAAACCCAATGGGCAAAACGAGTGATGAGTCAATCTGGAGATGGTATTGCCATATTCGGGATGCAATGGGCAGGGACATTTTGGGGGATATTCTCAAAGCATTTCATTGGTCTAACTCTGTTTTTCATTAGTTTTATTCTAATCCTGCTGTACATGCTTCGGACGTGGTGCTTTCACAATATAAAAATGCCTAATTTTATTTAATGTGATAGTTTATAAAAACTTTACACATAATAAAACATGATAAAATAATCAACAGAAAATAGACTAAAACCTAAAATCATAGAAATAAATCAATTTGAAAAAATCCATATCTAAAAATAAGCAATGATTTACAATCGATTACATTTTTATACACTGCCAAAATTACAATCATTTTAAAAAGACTAATCATTTCAATTCATTCCAAATAACAACCACATAGACTATAGAAATCACAGGGCATCACATTCATCTTCACACAGATTGACCAGTCCAAGAGGTCCCAAAAGTGCGATCCCACCAATTGCATTACAATACACAGTTAATACATAAATTCCATAATAAATTCTATCTCATTAGTTGTCATAATTCGATGGATGAGATGGTCCTTCCAAACATCTTACTACTATATTCCATACCCTGAATAAAGACATACGTAAACTCTGGTTATGCGTGTTCATACATTGCTTCCAGAATGTTACTTTCTGTATTGTCTTTGAACAGTGAACAAATCTGACAAGGTGACCTATGTAGACTCCTCCCATAGAGAGGATTCCTTTAGTACCTGCTTTGCAGTTTCCCCCTGATCTCTATTCGTACACATCCGGCAGAAACTATCCTCTTTCGGGGAGACGGTGTCTGTGCCATGCATTAGAATAACACTTACTCCAATATTCTACTAAAGGCACAGAGTCATTATCCTTTCGCTCCTTCCCTGGAACAGACTCTACTGGTTGTTCGGTAGCAGACCCATGATATGATACCACACAAAATGTGCAAAGCCATTGAATCTGAAAGAAGATAAACTGACCTGGTTGATGCTGTTAGCAGCGCAGGAGGCCAAACCAGTTCCAAGGGAGGCGAGTAGGAAGCAGCTAGGGTCGAAGGGTACTGGGGCCATGGCATAGCCAGCTGCAGCGGTAGTCACCACCAGGGCTGCAGAGCACCAAAGAAAAGGTCTTATTTATCAGTAATGGCACAGAGGCCCGTTCACAAAAACATATGAATCAACTTTATTACCTATACTTAAGGGATATGTTCAAATGTCCATATCTTTTGTTTTTAAAGTAAACAAAGTGTATACATAAACTAGTACATAGACAATATTCCCCCTTCCCCTCTCAGGCTGCTCACGTCATTTATCAGGTCTACCAAAAAGACCAAAACAAATTTGGAGCATATTTCAAGAGAGGGCGTGGCAGACCTCAGTAGTCGTTTTACTGGAGAAGCTCATTGAGTTACATACTGGTTGCAAACATCTATGTGCCGGTCACAAGATTAAATTCCATTGAGGATGACTGATATATTCATCTCTTGGAGTTTGATAAAGTGTGTGACATTCGGTTTAGTTATAATTACACCATCATTTAAACTCCAATAGACAATTCAGTTTGTAATACAAACTATTTAAATAATGAAAAACAAGGGGGGTTGATATGCAGGGAAATGTCTCCTCTGTGATAGGGACAGTGAGCTAAAGACTTGGTAGAATCTCTCCCAGGGGCCATCCACCCAAGAACAGGTCAATGGGCTATGTTTGTGCTGGTAGAGGGACTCCCAGAACCTCCCCTTGTTTTGCATATTAAGTAACTTTGGGTCTCACCCTAAGTTACCAGGGTAATTCAGAAGTGGACACCTTGCTCAATGTTCTTAGAGAGGCACAGCTCCACCTCACTGATGAGGCCCAAATAGGCCGAAACACATGTCTGGGGTTGCTGTTGGTACTCTTGTTCAGAGGAGAATTGCCTAGCATTTCGGTGCTGGACTGCCCCTGGGAAGGAAAAAGACTGATATGCAGGGAAATGTCTTCTCTGTGAAAGGGACAGTGAGCTAAAGACTTGGTAGAGTCTCTCCCTGGGGCCATCCACCCAAGAACAGGTCAATGGGCTGTGTTCGTGCTGGTAGTGGGACTCCCAGAACCCCCCTTGTTTTTATTTAAATAATGAATATCACTGAAACTAGGACCAGTGTTTGCTAATGTTAAAGGATATTTATACTGCGTACTTCACCATCGGAGTGGTTCCCGGGCGCTCAAGCGGCTCTGAAAGATAAGAGGGTGCGGTTGTTAGTGGGGTAAATCGGGACAACAGTATAGTGAGGAAGAAAGTGATGGACTGTTGGCAGCTCCAATCCGGTTTGGCACTTTGCTGAGCATGGATCGGTAGATTCCTAAGTGCTGTTGTGTGAGACTATGTGTGCCTGGTTTTTTGTTGCGGTGTCGTGTAGTGGGTGTGGATTGCTGCTCAAGGAAGTTGTGTTTGAGAGGTGTATGCAGATTGGGGAGTTGAGGTTTGGCAGTTGGGTTAGTGGGGATTTTTCTTATCTTGTTGCTTAGAGCGTTCAATATTCACCTAGTACATCGTATTCTGCACCAATTGGCTCGTCTTTCTGAGGCGTTAGGTGGTGTGAGGGTAAGAAAGAGGTGGGGCCCTCTTCCCTCTAGGGGTGAGAAGTGTATGGTATTGGGTCGTTCGTGGGTCGCTAGGGGATGCCAGTCGTCGCCTTCCCCGGGGATCTAGGGCTGGTACCATCCCTCCGAATTGTAGGGGGAAGTGAAATCCCCTGGCCCCTTTTGGGTTAAGAGGTGTATGATATTAGGATCGCATGTGGGTCTCCATTGGGTTGCCTGTCTCCCTGGGTTACTATGGCTGATTCCCTCGCTCCCTAGTGTTCTTCAAACTGGCACGACAAATTCATCTGCCACTGCATCAAAATCTTACCGAATAGGTGGAATTAAATCTGCCAGTCCACCCAGAAACCCACCCGTATCACTGAATGCTTTGACGCTCCTTGACTTTGCAAAAACACCAAGGACCAACCATTGGCAGCCAGTGCTAAAAGCAGGATATCCCAAGAGTACGCCATCATCCACAGGCCTACAGCGTGCAAATGGGGACATCACTCCAGGAATAGTCTATCAGTCCTCGACGAAACCAACAGCTCTCTGTAAACGTTTATGAAAAACGCACGTCTTCAGAAGTAAAGCAAAACTGCTCAGAAAATATATAAACAAGTAAAGCAGTTAATAAATGGAAAACATCTTCAGAGGGTATTTCTTAGAAGTATAGGTTATTTTGTTCGATTATGGAGTATTTGTTAAGTGTGAACCTAACTTCACGAAGCAGCGGAGTGGGCACTGTACAACAGTGGGTTAACAGGAATACAGGTAGAGACAATTTACAGGAGAGCTGCGTTACATACAATTATCTATCTAGGGTAGAATCTAAATATTAAACAAGGCTAAGTTAGCCAGCAAGCAAAAATGCTACAGCAATAAACGTGACAAATCAAACCTGTCCTGGAGAGCAGGCAGTTACTTGCCATTGACTTTCACTTAACTGACCTCACAAAGATGACGGGCTAAGTCTGGCGAGTCGAATGAACAACACTTTATGTGAGCACTTACTAATGCGCTACATACATGGGCGTTCCTACAGGCGGACAAAAAAGGGCATTTGCTACTCCCCTAATTGCTGCTCCCCTCCTTCCCCCGCTACTTGGTGGCCTGCCTCCATCTGGAAAAGAACACTTTTCATGAGTCTTAAAGGTGCTCCTCCAACCAGCAGTCAATCACATATTTACAGTCGGTTTGTTTTCTTAGCCTGGCCTTTCTTCCGGCCTGAATCAGACACCACAGGAATAGATGGGCACTGAACATCAAAAGCAGGCTTCCACATATTGGGCACACTATTGTTTTCTAAATGTGCAGCTCACAATTTCATATAAACAACGAACATTGGCAATTCCAACAGTTTTGGCTTTAGTGTAGGCATGGGAAAGGCATTTTTCAGGCACGGTTGTAGGGGCATTAACTGGACTAACATGGTATCAGCTGCAAAACGGCGCGAGTAGCTAGGCATATAACAGCCGTGCCTGGCAAATGCCTAATACTTATACACAAGCCAAAACTGTTGGCTTTGCCATTGCTTGTTTTTAACAAGACTTCAGTGACGGACACGTATAGTACATCAAACTTATATTTTTCGTACTCCTGGCCCCTTTGCTAAGACTTAAAGGCCAGCAACAAAAATAATTGTTGCCCTCCTTACTTTTTTTTGCCTCCCACTAAAGAGCATAGTTGTGGCATTGTGACTGGGTCCTCAACATATGTTGCCAGTCCTGGCTTTTCATATACCAGATCACTGTATTCTGGGAGTAGTCTTTTGTCTGAACCTTGCAAATTAGCACCTTGAGTGATCTTACATGCTAACATAGGTTCTCTCTCTTCATTGAGTCACCATGTTTCGAGATCCACATGTTTCGACCAGCAAGGAAGAAAAGCTTTTCAATACACACGCCACGCAGGACGTGTAAGGTACCCCCAACCCCCTCTGGTCCTTGGTCGTGTAGGAACATGCACAAATGCTGGAGCCAGAGCAGAAGCAGGCATGCTTTGGCAGACGACTTCTCACAGGCTCTCAGATGCAAATGAGGACACTTAGGGAAAAGAAAAATGGAGGAAAAAGGGCAACCGGCATGAAGTTTGCGGCCATTCATTCATCCATACAACAAGAGGTCCAATGATCTTCGAAAGCTGATGGAGGTGAAACATGTTCCACAGCATTCATGGAAATGGAGGAACGGTTGTTATGGTGCTAGTGCACCTTCAGAAAATTAGGCCAGGTCCCATGTTGTGCAGGTGTCCATCAGAAGGGGAGACCATTAGGTCTAGTGTGTTGAAACGTGGGTATGAAGGGGTACCTGCTGTATGCCCCGACATGTTTTGCTGCCTCTCTGCAGGTCAGGCTCTCCCCTAAAGAGTGAATAGACAAACCTAACGTTACCCGGGAGACTTCCTGTTCATTTCCCTCACTACCATCCTCTATGATATTAGGGCCTGTGGACATCACCCTTGCGTGCACTGTTGAAATATCAGGAAGGATGCCATTCTTTGCTGGGGTCCTCCTTATTTCAGGGAGACGGGGGTAACTTCTACAGTCTTCTTCTGTGGCACGGCACCGATCACGTTTGAAAATGAGAGGCCTCCCATGCTGCTCGCCTGCCCAGAGGGACTGGACTAGTGACCATTTTGCATACAAGCTCTCCCAGCCCATCTGCATGCCAGAGTTGCAGGGGCTGTTGGTATTTTCAATGCTCTGGGCCATCCTCTGAGGCCCAGTGAGATTTGGTTTGTTCGCTGCTTCCAGTAACTAATCTCGGCATTGAATGACTGGATCACCTCAAGTTTCCGCGTATCTTTCTTTTCTACTCTTTCATCACAGATGCATTGATCCCTTGGTGTTTTTTCAGTCTATCCAATTTCTACCATATGCTTTGCATAACGCATGTTCAGCGCCATGCATGCCCTTTCAAGGTTGTCTCTGTACAATGTGCTCTGTACACATTAAATGAAACGGAATGCGTTGTAAGGAGAAAAACTAAATCTCAGATCCTTCAAACTCCAGACTCTGGGTTTCAATATAAAGGCAACAAAAGAAGAAACCTCCGAGAGGGGCTCCCCTTTAAGAAATCTGGTAGCCGGTTTCGTTCACATCCTACATCACCTTAAACCCATCAGGAGTCGGCTGATGTGGAAGGGAATTAGCATTTTTGGAGACAGATAACATTAATTTCTGGGATTTTATGAATCACACTGACATGGAGACAAGATTTTAATTAAAAAAAAAGTTATCACCATGTGCTTTACAGCCATTAATTAAAGCAAATTAAGTACTAATTTCCAGAAAAAGGAGGGCACGCCAGATCGACAAATAGTCTAGTTACGCAGAGCAGAAATGGGATATTGCCACGGTGGTAATTACACTTTCAGCTGATTGATTTCTTCTGATTAACTTTATTAAGTAAATTGTGCAGGACTTGCTGACATCTCATTAATGAGGTCGCCACCCCTGGTGCAAATTACAATTTTATTAGCCTTCTTCATCAGGCGGAGTGCTTTCCAAAACCGTGTATTTGTTGTTGCAAGATTTTTTGTTTTCTGTTTTCAATGTCCTTGAAGTTAAGGACCTCTGAAGAGCACCCAATACTGCAACATAGCAGGTTCAACCAGAGCAGTGATCTGCAATATGCAGCGTTCCAAATATTTTGGACCGACTCCCATGACTGATCCCTCACCATTGACTATGCTGGCTAAGGCTAATAGTATTTGCAGTTCAAAACATCTGGAGAGCCCATGCACTGGAGGCACTCCACGGATGTGGCCTAGTGGGATGGTGGCTGGTCTTGGGATCTAGACACCAGAGTTGTAATTCAAGCTTCGGCGGCAGGTCAATTGGGTCATTCTGGGCAATCTCCCAGTACTTACAATAGCAAATATTTGTAAAACTCAAGTATAACACGTACTACAATCCACATTCCAAATCCCCTTTCCCTTGGCCATCACGTTACCTCACACCCTGGGTTCAGTACTCCATTAAAAACTTGACTCCACTCGCCATATTGTGCTACATGCAAGCACATATGTTCCTGAAAACAACAAATAATCCCTGCTGCCCATTGGTGCTAGAATGACCCATACTATCAAAAAGAAGAATTCCAGCCAAAAGAGCCCTAATAAATTACCTGGCGTTTCACGATCTACCTTTCTAACACTCCATCCTCAATCTTCCTTCAGAAATTCATCAGGCGATCCGGGACTTTGGAATACACACCGTCTGACTCTTAGAGCCCCCTTTGAGTTTTTATTTGGGGGGAGGGAGGAAGTGAGATTAACCTCAAATTAAACCACATACCCTTCGTCTATAGACGAGATATTCATTTAATGAAAACCGTCGTAAAAAAGGAACTCATTTATTTCCTCAGTAAACGCATCCTATGATAATGTCCTTGTTTATGTGACACAGCAATGCATTGTGTAGCTGTCACTCTAGGTGCTGGTGGCAGCATCATGGCAGTGCCAACATCCCTCCAAAAAAGGATAGGATTCGAATATATCACATTACCATCTAAAACGTATTATTGTAATGCCTGAAATATACTATGTAGAGATTAAGGCAGCAGATTAGGTCCACCCGCCCCATCCAGTCTGACCCCCTTCCCCCGCCCCATCTCAACACAAAGGCCCTATGTTGCCCCAGTTTCTCCATTCCTTACTCTACACTAATAATCTGAGGCGCCAAAAGTAGAACACAACTTGGTGGCTACATCAATAACTTGACGTGTTAGTCTCTAACATCAACAAGTCTGTACTTTGCAAGTATAAATCCCAGTCTATTTGAGTCAGCCCTTCCGAGGTCGACACATTTGCACACCATAAAACGGGGTGATAATAACAGCCATTACTAGATAGCTTAGAAGTGGGAGGAATCCAGCATCAAGTGCCATAAAAAATGAAATGGTTATTCGTTGTATCCTTGTAAGTGAACCCCAGCCTGGTTGCAAGGATCGATGCAAACAAAACAACGTGCAAGGCAAATTATGCTAAATTTGAACAGTTAGCTTAACCATGCTTTGGGCGGGGCTGCAAAGCAACACATTTGATTTTTAAACATGGTGTAATCAGCTGTAAAAAAGGAAGGGTTCATTAAAGGGCACATATCCAGCGAGAAAGGCAAAACTAGTAAGCACCATCATAACGTAGGTGTATTTCGTGGACCGCTAGAAGCAAGGGCAAGGACCGATGGAAAAATAAACAGAGCCGAAAACGGAACATCCATGGAGCCCTTCGACTTATTTGGGTCCGTGAAGGGACCATTGCAAACCGATGCAGCGGCCTATGTGGCAACGCTCCATGTGGGCTTGAAAGGGCCCAAACCAAAAATATGACTTATAAAAAAAAAAAAGGTTCTCAGTATAAGACTGAATTCCAATTTAAACACCAAAGAGCATCATTATTATTATTATTATTATTATTACTCATCCTCCTCCTCCTCCTCCTCCTCCTCCTCCTCCTCCTCCTCCTCCTCCTCCTCCTCCTCCTCCTCCTCCTCCTCCTCCTCCTCCTCCTCCTCCTCCTCCTTTGCCAGAACCCTGAAAGAACAGCGTTGGTGCCTCTCCTCCCATCACATTTAGCGCTATAACCCACACACCGGGTACCCAGGAACAAAAGTCCTATCAGTTTGTAATCGTTCGCACCAATCTACGTCCAGTATATCTACAGGTATAGGCGGGAGCAGAATATCAGGGGAGGAGAAAATAGGGGGCAAACATTGGGTATGGGTGGGTAAATCCAGTTAAGTTATAGTTACAAGACATTAGGAGAGATAAGATGCACAGGCAGCCTATCAACGCATTGAGAGAACATTCTCGTTAGATAAACTGCATTAGAGGCCAACTGGCAAGTGCCAAATTGACGAAGCAAATGTACTGTTTCTTCATGCGGTTGTGTCCCTCTTGGTTATAGGCAGCATGCATGGTTCACAGTGTAAAAGATATTTGTTTTATACATTTAAATTATGGAGTTACATTAGGGTGACATAACTAACCTCATGTCCCTGATATACAGTCCCACTACACAATTATGGGTAAGAAAAACAGAAGGTGATTTCTCCAAACTCGAAATTTGTTTAAAGAATTTAAGTCCACATCAAACAAAGGTAGTCTCCAGCTTTTTACAAAGGGAACAATGTCACATACACAAACAATTAGTCAGTAAAACTAACTCTCCCTTTTCTATATGAATCTTACAAATATTAACTGACACAAACATTCATTCAAATAATCAATTTGGTATATATTATACTCCAAAAATACTAGACATTCTAAATACACCCTTTCTATGATTGCTCCCATCTAAGAAACACACTGGGGGATTAGAGGGTTACAATAGAATGAACTGTGCAATTATAAGTACATATTGCCATATTGTACATATTCTACCTTACTTCCCGGCTGCCCACCTCAGCGGTCCTCTTCGACCAGATCATCCTCCCCATTCCCTTGTCTCCATCGAGCTCTCCCGACATCAGAGGACTTCCTCCCGTCTTCTCCTCCTCTTGCCTGACTCCACCATAATCTAGTGGCTGCTGCAGCTCTGCAGGTCATTCCTCATTGGATCCTTCTGCTGGCATTGAGGACCTCCCCTCTTGCTTCCTCCTCCATGCTTCTGGAACTTGGCAGTGCCTCTGGATCTTGGCAGTGCCTCTGGAACTTCCCAGTGCCCCCGCTCATCTAACGCTCTAAGCCACAACCCTAGACTCCAAGCCTCTGGAACTTGGCAGTGCCTCTGGAATTTGCCAGTGCCCCTGCTTACCTAACGCCCTAAGCCACAACCCAAAACTACCGCACTTCCCCCTGAATCCTCATTTACCTAGCCCCATTTTTCCCCCTAAGATCTCCGCTCCTCCCCTCCGTTATGCGTATTACCAAACTCCTCCCTCCCCTTACTCATCACTCCCCTGCCCCCTTCTACTCCTTTCTCCCCTACCCCCTTCCTCGCCTACTCTCCATCTCCCTCTTCCTCATGTCCGTTCTCCTCCTCCATTCACTTCCGACTCCTCCCATCCCACACCTACCCCCCCTCACCGTCCTAACCTTATCTACCCCCCTATTGTCCATCCCCCCCAGCCTCAACATTATTGCTCTCTGGAACGCCAGATCCCTCTGCAACAAGACCGCTGCCATCCTGGACATGTTCTTTCATCTCAACCTTCACTTCCTATGTCTAACTGAAACCTGGACCCCCCTTCACAACTCTACTGTGCCTGCTTCCCTCACCACCTCCTCTTCATCCTTCACTCACATCTCTCGCGCTTCTGGTCGTGGTGGCGGCATTGGTCTTTTCCACCCTAAATATCTTTCCTCTGCCTCCTCACCCCCATTCCTACTTTCCCTTCCTTTGAATATCTTTACAAATCCTTTTGTTCCCCTCACCCTATCTCCTTTCTAATCATCTACCGGCCTCCTGAACCCCTTTCCTCATTCTTCGACGACCTTGACCACCTCCTCTCTCTTATTTCCACCTCCCCCTCTCCTCTAACTGTACTAGGAGACTTTAATCTGCACCTCCCTATTCCCCCTCACTGCTCCCCCCTCTTCTCGATCCTTGACTCCTATCTCCTCTCCCCTCTCACTTCCTCTCCCACCCACTCTTTTGGCTCCACTCTTGACCTTATCTTCAACTCAACCTACCCCTCTTCTACCATCTCTACACTACTCTGACCATGCTCTACTCTCCTTCTCCCTTACTTCCTGTCCCCTTTTACCTTCTCCTTTACCCTCCCCTACTATCTTTTCTCGACGCGACCTTCACGACTTTAATCACATCTCTTTTTCGACACTTGTTCTTCCTCTCTTCCCTCAATCCCTGACTTCTCTTCCGCCCAGTGAAGCACCATCCACTCTCTCCACCTCTGTCTCCTCCACTCTTGTCTTACTCTACCCCCTCTCCTCTTTCCGTCCTATCAGTCAACCCTCTCAACCTTGGCTCTCAACTTCTCTCCATGCGTCGTCTCCTTCGACGTCTTGAGCGACTCTGGCTCAAATTTCCCTCACCATCCAACCAAACCTCTTACTTCTCCTACCATTCTCTTTATAACTCATGCCTTGCCTCTGCTAAACGTTCATACTACTCTAACCTTCTCCACACAAGCCCCTCACCCTCGCTGTATTTTCCAAACATTCTCTCGCCTTCTCTCCCCACCTACTCCTGACCCTTCATCTTCTACCCTTTCTCCTTCTGACTTTTCAAACTACTTCTCCTCCAAGATCCTTTCTCTTTGACAAAAAAGTAACTGCTCTTCCTACTCTCCCCCTCCTTCCCCCCACTATTCCACCCCCTAACATGCATGTCTGACTTCTCGCCTGTCTCCCATTCTGAAGTCTCCCTCCTCCTGTCCAAAGCCCATCCTACGTCTGCCCCTTCTGATCCTCTCCCCACCCTTCTTATCCCCAAGATCTACCCTCTTCTACCTTCTTCAACTCCTGCCTTTCCTCAGCCACCTTCTCCTCTGCATTTAAGAATGCCACCATCATCCCTATCCCGAAGAAACCTTCTGCTGACCCCCTTCTTCCCTCCAACTTCCGTCCAATCTCTCTTCTCCCATTCCTCTCTAAACTACTTGAATGCCTTGCTTACTCCCAGCTCTCAGCCTTTGTCACTAATCTCTCTCTCCTACCCCCTATCAATCTGGCTTCAGACCTAAACACTCTCCCAAAACTGCCCTCACTTATATCCATAACTCCCTTCTCTCCGCTCGATACTCTAAGAAATCCTCTGTCCTTATCCTCCTTGACCTATCAGCGGCTTTCGATACTGTTGATCACCCCCTACTTCTCAATACTCTGTCTTCCCTTGGTTTCACAGGCTCTGTTAACTGGCTCTCCTCCTACCTCGCTCCTGCTCATTCGCTGTCTCCTGCGGCGGCCGTTCCTCACCTACCCTCCCCTTGGAATACAGTGTACCCCAAGGTTCGGTTCTTGGCCCTTTCCTATTCTCTCTACACCTCTCTCCTTGCCCCTGTTATCTCTTCATTCGGTATCTCTCACCATTTCTATGCTGATGACACCCAACTCTTCCTCTCCTTCTCTTCTGATCTCCACCTTAAATTCTCTTCCTTTCTTACTACCATTAAAAACTGGATGTGCTCCCGTTTTCTTTTTCTCAATACTGATAAGACTGAAGTCCTGTTCTTTCCCTCCAATACTCTTCCCCCTCCTTCTCCTCCAGCTTTCATTCTCCCCCCTCCTCCAATCTTCCTATCTCTGGCCACGCTCGCAATCTAGGCATTCACTTGGACTCTTCCCTCTCCTTCAACCACCATATTTCTCTTACCTCTCGCGCCTGTCGCTACCACCTCCTCAATATTCGCAAGGTCCACTCCTCTCTCACCTTCCCTGCAACAAAACTTCTAATCTCCTCCCTTATCTTCTCTCGCCTCGTCTACTGCTCCTCCCTACTCTTTGGACTACCAGCTTCTCATCTTGCTCCCCTCAAATCTATATACCACTCAGCTATCCATACCCTCTGTCTCCTTGCCCCGAATGACTCCATTTACTCTTTGCTCTCCTCTCTTGGCTGGCTTTCCTTTCACTCCCAACTTAAATTTAATTTCCTCTGTCTAGTCTTTAAATCTCTCCATGACCTGGCTCCCCTTATCTCTCCTCTCTTTCTATAATCCCTCCCGCACCCTCCGTTCAGCCGACCACTTCCTTCTCACCGTTCCCCCTTCCCCCTGTGCCTCCTCCCGTTTCTCCTCCCTCCACTGGAACTCCTAGCCCCCCCTCCACTGGAACTCCTTAGCCCTCTCGATCCGCTCCACCCCTAGCTATTCCTCCTTTTGCACTCCACCCCTAGCTATTCCTCCTTTTGCACTTCCGTGAAATCTCTTCTTCTCCATTCCCGGCCTTGAAACCTCCCCCCCCCCTCACATGTCCCCCTCTGCTCCCCTCTCATCCTTCCTCCCCTCCTCCCCTCCCCTCCCCTACCTCTCCCCCTCACTGATGAATTGCTCTGCTCACTGTTTTTATTGATTTGATTCATTGTAAATTGCTTCTTGGTTATAAAGTTCTATGTATTCTGTTATAATGTAAAGCCCTTTGGATAAAAGCGCTATATAAATAATAAATACAATATTAATTCTACTTGACCCACCCTGTTTGAGTGTGGAGTTATGAATGTAGAGACTATGAGCAGGTCATTTAAATGAAGGCAAGAACAGATTGCATCTGACTCCTACAGGTTTGGATTAGAAAAATAATTCCCTCAGGGATAGCACACACTTCTCTGAACACGTGCATGCAATTTTCTGAGAAAATATATCTGCAGCTTTCAATTAACGTATGGGCAATTTTCAGTTAGCATGCGTGCACAGCTTTCAATGTACTTCTATTCATTTGCCATTAGATTTACAAAGGTGTGTCCCAGTGTCATTGCCATACAATTCCTACCGGGAGAAAAGACCCCAGGCAGGCTTTCAGTCATGAAGGCACATATCTACTGAGGTAGTAGTCCCATTAACGCTTGCAACTTATGTGGTAATGGAGGGTTTACACACCTCTCCCTTGCCTGACATGAAGTACTTGAAAGCCAGTGTTACCATGCTGTTAAATAACTCTTGGATCTACAAGCAAAGGGGATGCACCTATGATATTCCCGATTTCAGAATTTACTTTTATTTCGACAGCCCTTGAGTGACTTACCTGAACTTGATCTCTGCCAAAATGCATATATAATGGCGACCAAAGCTGAAGTTCCCAAAACTGCTGATCTAAACAATTACATTATGAATAAATCATACTTTCTCTGTAAATTGGAAATTAAATTAGGACCTTTTTTGCTTTCATTCTAGTTCATGGACAATGTGACATATTGGCTCTTGTAGACACAGGGTATTAAAAGGTCTCGATTACATAAGTACTTTGATAAAACAAGGAGTGGTGAAGGTCATAGTATCCTTCTTAAAGCTCTTATTAATATTATTATTATGATTATTGTTAATAATCATAATAACAATTCTTGGGGAATTACATAATTCTAATGACAAAGAAATTCCAACACATTGAGAGATTGTCAGGGCTCCCAAGGGCACACCATTTATACTGGGGAATATTGAACTTCAAATGTTCTATCCTGTGATTGTGTGAACCAGGACCTCATGACCCAAGCCAACCAAGTGATCAAGCGAAGGAAAAGTGCCAATTATGTAAGCCTAAATAGCACCTGTTACTCGATTAAGCCATCCAAACCAATTTGGGATTCATTTTAGAAATGATCTGATAAGGAACATCAACATCATTGTCATCAGTGAACTGAAAGATGGTGAGGGCACTTCAAAACAACAATTGAAAATCAAATGTCCACCCACTGTGTTTTTTCACACTGGATGGAAACATATTGATGTTTTATGCAGGGGAGACCTCAGACCAGATTCAAGGTCAAGAAGTGCACAAGACAGGAAATGGCATCCACAGTTAAACTAGCATTCAAAACGTAGGGAGAGCAGATCTTTTCCCCCATTCAAGTCAATAGAGGTCCTCATCCAGTTCCTTACCAAGTCTGTTTAACGCATACAAATAATTTTATTGCACAGACATGTTCTGATCTTTTTGTAATTTTCAGACCATTCCCACCTTCAGTCTCATGTATATATGGGAATTTGGTGTTGATGCACAAAATCCTAAATTCTCTGGCTCCCAGCAGGTGTATGTTGCAGAACACATGTAGAACAAATATAATAAATCATGGGATGTTATTTGAGAGTTCTTATATTGCTGAAGACATACCCCATTGACTCGCCATTAATTTAGAACTTATTATAAATAAAGTCTGGGGAAGAATAGAGGGTAATTTGAGGGATAGCAGCAATATTGAGAAATCATTTGAATCTGCTAGGTTGCTGCCTTATGTTGTTTAAGATCAAGAAAAAGGAGACATTACTATTCATGAAAACAGCAGAATTGAATTTACATTTAAAATTAGTAAAGCAAACCTCATCTAATGGAGAAAGGTTTATTAATTTGAATAATATTCTTGAGCAACAAGGTTTTATGATGCATTCAATACCACTAGTGGATCGCAGCGAGAATTCCATTTGAATATTGCTGATCCCCAAAGTATTATATTGTGCAACACCTCTATTTGGATAACCATTAACTGACAACATTTTTAGATTGACCTATCAAATCCATTTCTTGGTTGACTCAACAATATTCCAAGTTACAAACAACTAACCTCAATGCAGAGGAGACATCCATACAGGTAGACACTGTACTACGGGTTGCCTCAGAACTCAACAATGAAATAATTATAAAAGTAATCGAAAAAACGAGTGTACACCAGGCAGCAAGTATTATTCTGGGCCCAGGCGCAGCTGGGAAAGCAAAATTCACAGACGATGGAACAGTGCTGCATGAAAGACACTATTGAAATAAGCCCCTAAGACAAACGTTTTTATAACCAAACTAATTTGCATCAAAGCACATTGCAATGTTGAGATAGTCCTCCATGTGGAGCTGATGGTATAACTATGAACATATGGCCGTTAAATCAGTAGCATATCGTGCAGTAGGTGGGATGCAGAGTAACTTTTACACCAAATAAACCAACTCTGGAAGAAGGCAAAGTCGTTTTACTGTTTTATTATCAATTGTCTAAAACAGGGAGTTACAACGGACATCAACGGACGCCGCACAGTATAATCTGACTCGAAGCATTCCATAAAAAATTATATTTATACAGTAAAAATTCATCATACATGACGTCATGACGTCTATGTGGCAAATCGAAAACACTTTCGATTGACTTAAGGGGAACATCCAAGTATACTTTCTATAAGGGATCAGGTTGTGATTGGGTCTCTACATTCCCAACCCTTGCGCAAGTCATCTTCAACAGTTATTTGACACACAGCTCATTATTGGCTATCAAACTATAAGGCTCTTCATTATATGGCCTCCTATAATTGGTTGGCACGTGTGTACCCTTCTGGAACATTTCACTAGCAGTACGTAAGATGGTACCCCAGGTGTCACTGGGTGGACTTTGACCGTGTCTCCCCACCCAATTAGCTCAACATCTCTCATCGCCCATGCCTTCTGGCATGGTGATTGACCGTGCAAAGTATCTTTGCCCCAGGAACTATAAGGGAGTGTGAGCACACGCTACCTTAAGTCTAGAGCTGCATGCCCAACTTCTATTTCAATTCATAGCCCACGTGACAGGAGACTGCAATTCGGCTAACTTTCTAGCATTTAATTGTATTAAATGAATAAACTTGGCACGCATAATGTTCTTTCTTTGCACCTTAACAAAAGATGACTCAGCCTCTCACGTTCACTGTTCAAGGATAGATAACCAGTTCTTGGCTGCTTCAGCCTTTGACACAGGCCAGACAGCCCTTCACGGTCTTTCCTCGATTCCAGCTGCCTTCTTGCTGCAACACATCTTTCAGCCATCTTCTCCATGGACTTAAGCTTACTAAAATTGTAACACCGAAGTCCAGATTCTATATAATGACGGCACGGCCTGCAGACTATTCACTACGTATAGCTAGCCTCTAAGGTTACTTAGTCTACTTGCGTTGCTGCATCTGTACTGTTATTAAACGGCTTGCATTTTCTGCATTGCTCTTCACACGTGCAATCTTCATTTTGCATATGAACGTTTATTTGATTCGTGATTTCGTCATCAGATCCCATAAAGTCTATACATCCTCCTCTTCGGCTAATCTTCTCAGTTCATCAGATGCAGCCGGACAGCCATCTGGAAATGGAAGCCTTCGAGAGAGCCTTCCCTTGGTTAACAGGTCCAAAGTTCACAAACAGCTGTGATGTCTTCCGAAAACTCTTTGTTCGCTCCACGTAGAACTTCAGCGCTCCAGCTACATCCAGCGAGTGCAAAGTCCTCTCGGCCGGCGACGACGGGAAAAAGACTGGTAACACCAAGGGCTCGTTGAAATGGAAGTCCAACGGCACCTTGGGCATGAAGGAGGAGTGTGTCCTCAGCACCACCCTCGTCTCTTGGAATGTCAAGTATGGAGGCTTGCAGGAAAAAGCCTGAATCTCTCCCACGCGTCGTACAGAGGTGATGGCCACAAGGAACGCTGTGTTCCACGACAGGAACCTCAACGGAGCCAAATGCTAGGGCTCGAATGGCGGGCCCATGAGCCTGGTCAGCACCACGTTGAGCTCCCACGCCGGGGCTGGAGCCTTCACCGGTGGGAACGATCAAAACAGTCCTTTCATAAACTCCTTTGCCAGGCGGTGAGACCACAGGGACAACCGTCCTGCAGTTCTGGTGTATCGGGAAATCGCTGCCAGATGTGTCTTGATGGAAGCATGAGCTAGTCCAGCTTTGGCCAGCGACAGTAAGTACGGTAGCACTTGAGGGGCAGTAATCCGTAGAGAGTAAATCTTCTGTGCACGGCACCAGACAGAGAACCTATTCCACTTGTGTCCATAGCACTTGAGATTTGAGGACGCCCTGGCCTTTGCAAGAACCGCTCTGCATTCGACCGGGATATTGTACTCTCCAAACTCTAGTGCTGCAGGAGCCAGGCCTGCAAGTTCAGCGACACTGGGTTGTGATGAAGAATGGCGCCTCCTTCTCTGGAGAGAAGATCTGCGTCCGTCGACAGTTTGACTGGTGGGGATGCTGACAAGTCCAGAAGGTCCGGGAACCAGATCTGTCTCGGACTCCTCGGTGCGACGAGGATCATCCTGCACCGGGACCTCTTGAGTTGGTTGATGAGCCTGAGCAGCAACGGAAACGGCGGGAACGCACACAGGAACAGGCCGTCCCAGGGGAACGAGAAAGCATCGCTCATGCTCCTCGGCTGGGGGAACCTACTGGCAAACCTCTGGCACTTGGAGTTCGTCGCCGTCAGGTCGATTTAGGGTTTGCCCCATCGCCGGAAGAGTTGATCCACTTGATCGTGGCATAGTTCCCAATCGTGGCACGAGCGCAGCTCCCTGCTGAGTGAGTTGGCGATGGTGTTTTTTTATCCCTGCTAGATGAAAGGGCACCAGAAACATCCCCTGGGCAACGGCCCAGTGCCACAGATCCTGGGCTTCCTTGGACAGGACTGGGGATATGGTTCCTGCCTGTTTCCGGATGTAGAACATCGTGGTGGTGTTGTCGGTGAAGATCCTTGACTTGAGGGCCCAGAACACCGCTCTGAGCTCCAGTATGTTGATGTGGAGCGGCCTCTCCTCCGGGAGCCACAGACCTCTCGTGAGAAGATCTTTGGTGTGCGCTCCCCACACCCTCCAGGGAGGCATCCGTCGTCACCACTGCCTTGTATGCTGGGGTCTGAAAATCCGTGCCTGCTGGGAGATGCGTGCGGGTGCCCCACCATCGGATTGCCTGGCGGAATACCTTGTTGAGTGAGATCTTGTCCTCGAAGCTGCCCGTCGCTTGCATCCAACGGGCGTCTAGGAACTCCTGCAGAGGGGGCATCCGAAGCCTGCACAGGCGCACCAGATAGATGCAAGAGGACATCATCCCGAGCAGGGACTTGATGGACCTCACTCTGGCCACGTCCGTGGCCAGCAGACGGTGTACCTTGGCCAGGATGGCCTGCGTTCTTTCCTCCGACGGCGAGGCCAATCGCGCCTCTGTATCGAGCTTGGCTCCCAGAAACAGTGCAACCTGCGACGGAACCAGATGGGATTTGGGGAAGTTGATGGAGAATCCCCAGGTGCGTGAGCAGCTGGACGGTCATCGCTGTGTGTTCGACGGCGAGTTCCCTTGTCCCTGCTCGGATGAGCCAGTCGTCCAGGTACGGGTAGACGTGGATCCCCTGCAGGCGCAGCCGCGCCACTACTGGTGCAAGGCACTTGGTGAACACTGTGGGTGCAGACTTCAAACCGAACGGGAGGGCCTTGAACTTGTAGTGCCGTCCCTGGACTACGAACCTGAGAAACTTTTAGGATGGGGATGTGAAAGTACGCATCCTCCAAATCCAACGACGATAGGAAGTCGCCTTCCTCCAGCTGGAGGGTGACCATCCGGAACTTCTGTGCATTGATGTATTTGTTTAGCCGATGCAGGTCCAGGGGGTCTTCTCGATAGGCTTAAAAGAGGATTCCCTCCGCGGAGGTCGCCTCCACTGGGATAGCCTCCACAGGCTTCGCCAGGGCCGCAGCAAATCCCTCGATAGAGGCCTTAGCAGGGTGGATCAAGGCCTTCGCCGCCTTGGGCGCGCTTGACGCCTTCACCTTAGGTGGGAGGGTCACTGCCTCGCTCCCCCTCAGCCGGTTCCTCCAAGATCGACCGGGGCCTCTCCAGAAGCTTAGCCGGGTTCTCGGATTTCCTCTTCCCCGAGCCAGAGCGTTGGCTCACGGTTGATGGCGTTGGTGAAGGTGCCCCCTGCCTGGCAGCCGAGGAGCACGACCGTTTGGCGCTCCCGGTGCCCACGGACTCGCGGTGCTTTGCCTTCTGTTGGGCCTCCGTCGCCGGGGCGCCCTCAAGGGACTTAGAAGACCGCTCAGACGACTTCTTCTTCTGCTGTGCTCTTGCCTTCCAGCCAGTTGGAAAGACGGGTCCGGCGATCCGGCGATCCCTCATCGTCCGATCCGTCATGTTAAAGCAAAACGCAAAGTCCTTCTGCATGTGCGTTTTGCCCTTGTAGAGGCAGTAAAAGCATTTTCGAATGCTCGTCCTCCTTGAACACATTTTGTAGGTTGCATCCAGGGCAGATCCTGAACAGTTTGCCGGGAATCGAGCTTCCCTTCTCCTGGCCGTGTTCTTCTCGTCCACGAGGTAGGCCTCAGAAACTTCTGGAATCCTCCAAGAAGCGTAAGTCGATGAAAACTTCACCCTTGAGGGGCGTAGGTAAATCCGAAACGGGTCCCCGTTGATCGGAAGTAGAAACGGTGGAGCTTCAGGCTCGATTAACAGAAAAAATGAGATAAATCTCTTTGAAAAAGCGCAAAACGCAGTAAAAGCTCGAGAGCTATAGCACGAGGACTCCCAACACTTGAACGTGCGGTAAAAATCTGAGGATGGCTGCCAGGGGCGGGGCTTAGGGAGGGGGCAGTCATTGGCTGGGAGCAGTATGACCCAGAGACCAGTGATTGGTTACTACTAAGAAAGACAGATCAGAAATTAAACTGATACTGATTTTTTTTCTTTACCAAGGGTTCCCAGCCTGACGATGGGAAATATTCATGAGCATGTGAATCCTTGCCAGACCCATGCTGGAGAAACATAATTTGTGCAAGGCTTAACCATTTTGGTCAAGTAGGTAAGTTCAGATATGGATCCAGATCCTTTGTTTTCAAGGTCAGTAACTTTGAACTTTATTGCATCTGCTCTATTGTCCTCCTTGCCTTTAATGTATTATTGGATGTATCACAACATACAGGTGTCCAGCATATTTCTAACCATTCCCAATATTTGTTGGATAAGAAAACTGTAGCAGAGGGGGGCGGTTTTTACCTACGATTGCCGAATATTAGACAAGTGGGGGAGCAGGCTTGCACAGAGTGACCTTATTTCATCAAAATCATAGCATTTACAGTAGCAACATCACACAATCTTTGAACCCAAAATTATGCCACCTGAAGAACATTGGATGATCTTGAACCCTGAGCTTGATATTTAGAGCAGGTTTATTGGAAACCTGAGTGTTGGAATTGAAAAAAGCTTACTGCTTTAAAAGGTCTATTTTTTCTTGCTTGCTCATTCACCCCAAACTTTATCTACAAGTTGCACATTTTGTACAGTGATCCATGGTTTCTGGGGAAATAAATATTTGGCATATGAATTTGCAGAGTAGCACGCCACAAGACTGGTAACCAATAACCTCACAGTGTCACCAGTGTAGCTATTTTCTATTTTCATAGATTCATATTACTCACTGTATAAGTAGCAAAGTCATTCAATAGTTCACCTAGATTAGCATGTGTGAATGATTCAGATGTGTCCTGACCTTGCCCACTATGCTTTAGGAATTTACCGATGTACAATACTCGTGTGCGTGTGTGCGTGCGTGCATGCATGCGTGCGTGCGCGTGTGTGTGTGTGTGTGTGTTTCCCAACACCAAGAAAGTGGATTTAAAAAGTTTGGGGGAAAAACCCTTTCATCCGAAATGTGAAAATAGGAAAATCCATTGTAGACTTGGTAGCGGCCATGTTGTTGTGGTCAAGTTGCTCAACCCATAGGAACAGCACTTTTTGGATGGCTCATTAAACTTTGCAAAAACATGTATATGCCCCCCTCGGATTGATTCTTCAAAGTTTGGTGCCGTTTCATCCATGGGGGGCAAAGTTAAAAAGGGGGGGCGGCAAAATGTGGTGTTTTCCCTCAGACGCAATGGGGAAAAAAAAATCTGCTCACGCCTACAACCCATTTGATTTTCACTAAATTTTCGTCAGCTTTGTCTTGAAAGCGTGTTTTTAAATTTTAGGTAAATCCGTTGAGTATTTTTTTTTTCTTTTTAAACAGCCAAAAAGTAGGCAAATAAAATTAGGGATATCAGGGTTCAGTCCACGGACTAACTTCCCTGTTCGGTGCACGGACGGCCCTCACATTGGCCCATAGGATTGCGTGATGTCTGCGGACATCGGAAGCGCCCACTGATTGGATGGTGAAAAGTGTGAGGTGCATCATGTTTTTGGAAACGCCGGCCATGTTCAATTTGCGGACAGCGACCAGTGGCCGCGAACATCGCGGTAAAAACATATAAAAGCACCACATTCCACTTATCAAACTAATGAAACAACGTCCGGGAAGGTGGGGTTGATCAGGATGGGATGGGATATGGCCATAAAAAGCCAAAAAACAGGTAGCATTTCATCGCTGAAGTACGCAAACAGTTCGGGGACAGCCCTGTGATGTTCGCAAACATATCAGATGTTCGGAGAAATCCATAAGCAGTTATTGGATGGCGTATAACTTAGGCACTCAATGACAAATGCATGGAACATTGTGATATTATTCTAGACGGGACCTTCAATGGTTCTACAAAGGTTGATGCGGTTTTGCCAAGAGGGAACAAAATTAGAGGGGAGGGGTCCCAAAAGATTTGAAAGGCTTATAAATCTGGTGCTATGCTATGTCACAAATCTGCACAAAGGTTTGCAAAAGAATTTAAGATCCAGATTTGAATGTTTTTGCAAAGATTGGTGGAATTTTGTGAAGAGGGGGCCAAATTAGAGGGGGTTTTAGATGGTTTATGACTTTGCAGCCGTTTGACGAACGTGCACAAAAGATTTTAGAAAGATTATAGACACAACCTTGAATTCTTCTGCAAAGTCTGAAAGGATTTTGTGACCTGGGAGCCAAGTTATATGAATATTTTATTTATGTATATTTTGACACTTCAAAAAATAAAATATGGATGGATTTGCAGTAAATTCGTGCAAGGACTTGAAAGCATGGTTTTGCAAATGTGTCCGTTTTATTTTTTGAAAAGTGTCATAATGTAGGTACAAACAATAGTGATATACCTTTGGTGACTGAGGTTATAGGCAGTGGCCAGATTGTCTGAGTCATAGCCTCTGGCCATGGGCAGTGGCCAGATTGTCCGAGTCATGGTTAATCTGGCTACTGGCCATGACCACGAAGGACTGGCAATGGGGCTAAAGCAGGCATGACCACCAGGGACTGTCTATGTGGTGAAGTTTAAAAAAAAAATGCTGCCTGTGGCTAAGAATTCTGTCTGCGGCTACAGGCCAAAGTGCTGCACAGGATTTCATCAACAGATCGTCATGACTATCACTGCATACACTCCGAGACAATGGTAATAAGCAGTTAATTACCAAGTACGCCGCACCAGGTGGCTACATGTCAGCAGGCTACCCTTTGAAATCATTAACCACCCTCATTTGCGACCATAGTGGGACACGGTAGTGGGATTGGATGCCGGACTAATTTCTACAACCTCGCAGCAATGACTGGCCCACAATCCACATGGCTTGAGAAAGACCCTAGAGAGTCAAATCACGTGTCGGCTGACTTCTAACAATAAATATAGCATCAAGAATGCTTTTGAAGACTGCTGCATTGCGACAACAGTTACTTATTGAATAACCCAGTGCTGAGATGAACAGTGCTCACTCTCCTATTCGAAACCTAACACTTGAAGGAAGGGCACCTTCAGAGAAGAACCCCATGACCAGCAGCAGGGTAATCTATTTAAAGTACTAGATGAAGCGCAGTGATCTACCCATTCTATTGCCCTGCACTTACTTGATAATCGTGTACTCTTAATTTGATTAGTAGGGCATGCCGCGTGGCCGAACCGTAGGTTTGAATAGGAAGAAATATTCTGCTTGCAGATACAGCCTGAAGTGCTGTATTACAACAAACCTGCGTGAGGACCATCAGTAAGGACCTGAAAGCATGACTTTGCAAATCTGTTTTGTGTTTATTTTTCCAAAGTGTCCAAATGTAAGCACAAAAAATTGTGATACAAGTTTGGTGCATGGATAATGGGCCGAGCCCTTGGCAAGGACAAATGCCTGCTCCGTTTTTCTTATTGGGGCATGCAGCATGGTTGAATCTGTAAGTTTAAATGGGAAAAAAAAGTCTGCTTGCGGCTGCAGGTCGAAGTGCTGGACGGGATTGCAGCAAAGTTGAGCGAGGAGCTTCAGCAAGAACCTGAAAGGATGCTTTTGGAAATCTGTCCTGTGTTTTACATTTTTGAAATTGTTGAAACGGAAGTACAAAAAAATAGTGATATAACTTTCCTGCGGTAGGTACAGGGCCAAAGGAGGTTGCAGCATGGTTTGTTAAAGGAGGTTTATAGTTCTTTCATATATGTTAAAAGAGGAATTATTAATAACTTATATAGAGTGATGTAACATTATGAAAACATATTCAATTGAGAGAATATTTTGTTAAAGGGACGTTACGGTTAAGATGTACTCCACCCTTGGGACTGCTCTGCCCGAGCAGTTAGCTGGTGGCTCCCTTGCCACTTCCTTCCTGGGCTCCCATGAGCACTTGTCCATCTATACTGCTCCTTTTATTTATGTACTTCTGTCACTGCACAATGCATATGTGCATTCATAGGAGCACTATATACAATCTTTTCATTTAAGTATGGGAAACGTAGATGCAAAAGATGTGTAGAACATTGTTAAGTGGCTGTTGGTGGGTGGAATTTTTATAAATTGATAGGCTATATGTACAGGTTTTTTTAGTGATTGGTGGATATATCTGTGAATGGTTTAAAGCACGCAATGAGCGAGTGTTACAAACATAACCGTAAAAAGAGTAGAAGGGCTGTTTTATGTGATTTTGTGCATGTGTAATCCGGGTTTTCTAATATGGCATGGGCTAAACGGGGGAATGTGTAGACTGGATAGTTCTAAACGGCAATGGATTATGGCGTTTATTGTATACTAGAGAGAAGAATTTCAGACAGAAGGAACAAGTTACTTACATGTAACTGTTGTTCTCCAGCATGGTTCTGGCATGGATTCACATGCTCATGAATATTCCCCGTCGTCAGGCTGGGAATCCTCGGTAAAGAAAAAACCAGTATCAGTTTCGTTTCTGATCTGTCTTTCGTAGTAGTAACCAATCACTGGTCTCTGCGTCATACTGACCACAGCCAATGACTGCCCTCTACCTAAGCACCGCCTCTGGCAGCCATCTTCAGATTTGGAAGCACGTGAAGTGGCAGTATGACCAAGTGAAGAGCCGCAGAGGGGTAGGCAGGAGGGTTCGCATGTGAATCCATGCCACACCCATGCTGGAGAACAACAGTTACAGGTAAGTAACTTGTTCCTTCTCCAGCATGGATTCACATGCTCATGAATAAAGAATACATAGCAGTACACACATGCACAACCACGGGAGGTGGCAAAGGCTCAACATTAAGCATTACATCAAACTCAACATTAAGCATCTTACCTCCTCACCAGGCTCACCTCAGGCGGACAGGTTGCGCAGCACTGCTTGGCCGACCCTGGACTCCTCCCTGGAATCCCGATCGACGCAGTAGAATTTCGTGAAGGTGTGCGTCGACCTCCACGTAGCAGCCCTACATATGTCCAGCAGGGGCACACCAGAAAGGAACGCCGTGGTAGCTGCGATCGCTCTGGTGGAATGGGCTCTCGGACGGCCAGGCAGCGTTCGGTTTGCCAACCGATGACAGTACATGATACAGCCGGAGAGCCATCTGGAAATGGAAGCCTTCGAGAGAGCCTTCCCCTGATTGACAGGTCCAAAGTTCACAAAGAGTTGTGACGTCTTCCGAAAACACTTCGTGCGGTCCACGTAGAACTTTAGCGCTCTAGCCACATCCAGCGAGTGCAAAGTCCTCTCAGCCGGCGACGAAGGCGACGGGAAGAACACAGGCAACACCAAGGGTTCGTTGAGATGGAAGTCCGATGGTACCTTGGGCATGAAGGAGGGGTGCGTCCTGAGCACTACCCTCGTGTCGTGAAAAGTTAAGTACGGGGCCTTGCAGGAAAGGGCCTGGATCTCTCCCACCCGTCGTGCGGAGGTGATGGCCACAAGAAACGCTGTTTTCCACGACAGAAACTTCAACGGGGCCGAGTGCAGAGGCTCGAACGGAGGTCCCATGAGCTTGGTCAGCACCACGTTGAGCTCCCACGCCGGGGCCGGAGCCTTCACCGGCGGGAACAATCTGAACAGTCCCTTCTTGAACTCTTTCACCAGACGATGAGACCACAAGGACGTCCGCCCCGTGGTTCTGGTGTATCGGGAGATCGCAGCAAGATGAATCTTGATGGACGCGTGTGCCAGTCCAGCTTTGGCCAGCGTCAGCAGGTACGGCAGTACCTGGGGAGCCGTAATCTGTAGAGGGTTAATCTTCTGTGCGTGGCACCAGACAGAGAACCTCTTCCATTTGTGTCCGTAGCATTTAAGAGTCGAGGACGCCCTGGCCGTTGCAAGAACCTCTCTGCAGTCGGCCGGTATGTCATATCCTCCAAACTCTAGCGCTGCAGGAGCCAGGCCTGCAAGTTCAGCGATTTCGGGTCGTGGTGGAGGATGGCGCCTCCTTCCCTGGAGAGTAGATCCGCGTCCACCGGCAGCTTGATTGGCAGGGACGTTGACAAGTCCAGAAGGTCCGGGAACCATATCTGCCTCGGCCACGCAGGTGCGACGAGGATCATCCTGCACCGTGACCTCTTCAGCTGGTTGACGAGCCGGATTAGCAGTGGCAAAGGAGGGAACGCGTAGAGGAACAGGCCCTCCCAGGGGAACGAGAAAGCATCGCCCATGCTCCTCGCCTGGGGAAACCTGCTGGTGAACCTCCGGCACTTGGAGTTCGTCGCCGTCGCGAACAGGTCGATCTGGGGTGTGCCCCACTGTCGGAAGAGGCGATCCACTAGATCCTGCCGTAGTTCCCACTCGTGGCACGAGCGCAGCTCCCTGCTGAGTGAGTCGGCGATGGCGTTTTTTATCCCTGCCAGATGAAACGGCACCAGAAACATCCTTTGGGCGACGGCCCAATGCCACAGGTCCTGCGCCTCCTTGGACAGTGCTGGGGACCTGGTTCCGCCCTGTTTCCTGATGTAAAACATGGTGGTGGTGTTGTCGGTGAAGATCTTCACCACCTTGCCCTTGAGGGACGGAAGGAAGGACCTGAGGGCCCAGAACACTGCACGGAGCTCCAGGACGTTGATATGGAGGGACTTCTCCGTCGGGAGCCAAAGGCCTCTCGCGTGCAGATTTTCGGTGTGCGCTCCCCACCCTTCCAGGGAGGCATCCGTGGTCACTGTCTCCTGGTGGTCTGGGGTCTGGAAGTCCATGCCCGCCGTCAGATGCGCGCGGGTGCCCCACCACCGGACCGCTCGTCGGAAACTCTCGTCGAGTGTGATCCTCTCCTCGAAGCCGCCCGTCGTTTGGATCCAGCGCGCGTCCAGGAACTCCTGCAACGGGCGCATCCGGAGCCTGCACATGGGAATGAGGTAGATGCAAGAAGACATCATTCCGAGGAGGGACTTGATGGACCTCACCTTGGCCGAGTCGGAAGCCAACATCCGCTGTACCTTGCCCAGGATGGACCTGGTCCTTTCCTCCGAAGGGGAGGCCAGAAGAGACACTGTGTCGAGCTTCGCTCCCAGAAACAGTGTGTTTTGCGCGGGTACCAGGTGGGACTTGGCGTAGTTCATGGAGAATCCCAGGTCCGTGAGAAGTTGGACGGTCCTTGCCGTGTTCTCCACGGCGAGCTCCCTCGTCTTGGCTCGGATGAGCCAGTCGTCCAGGTAGGGGTAGACGTGGATCCCCTCGCGGCGCAGCTGCACCGCCACCGGTGCAAGGTACTTGGTGAATACCCTGGGTGCCGACCGTAGTCCGAAGGGGAGGGCTTTGAACTGGTAGTGACGCCCTGGGACCACAAACCTGAGGAATTTTCGGTGCCCCTTTAGGATGGGAATATGGAAGTAGGCATCCTCCAAATCCAACGACGACAGGAAGTCTCCTTCCTCCAGCTGACCCAGGACGTGCTGGAGGGTGACCATCCGGAACTTCTGCGCCTTGATGAATTTGTTCAGACGTCGCAGGTCTAGGATGGGGCGCCATCCTCCCGTCTTCTTCTTCACGAGGAAGTATCTCGAGTAAACTCCAGAGCCCCGAAGCCTCTTTGGGACAAGTTCGATGGCGCCCTTCCTGAGCATCGCCCTTACCTCCAGGAGAAGCTGAGGGACGTGAAGCTCTTTCCTGGCCACGGGGGGACGCGCGGGCACCTTCTTTGAAACTCGAGCGCGTGGCCCCGGGCTAAGGCGTCCAGCACCCAACGGTCGGTGGAGATGGACTCCCACACGCTGACGAAGCTCGCCAGCCGGCCTCCCACCGGGGTGCATCGGTGGGGGCCCGACCCCACGGTCGGTTCAATCCTGTTTCGACGAGGCTTTGCCGCCTTGACCTCCTTGGCGACGACGGAGGGGTCCGCCAGACTTGCCTCATCCTCTGTAGGCCTCCTGAGACGACGAGCGGGCCGCTTGACGGTAGGTGGAGAAACCGCCACCGGAACCTTTGGAGGTGCCCTTGCCTCCGCTGCTCCGAAAGGGTGTCCGTCGTTGCTGCAGAACCCCAAGGGCCCGGGCCGTCTCAGTGTCCGCTTTAATGGCCTGAAGGGAATCTTCCACTGTTTTCCCAAACAGGTTGTTCCCATCGAACGGCATGTCCAGGACTCTGGTCTGTACGTCTTGACGGAAGTCCGTAGCCTTGAGCCATCCACGCCGCCTAAGGCACATGCCGTTGCCCAACTGGCGAAACCCAGTGTCGGCGATGTCCGTCGCAATAGTGATGGCGTGGTCCGATGCCACCTCACCTTCCTGTAGGATCTCCAGGGCATCCGCCCTCTTGTCGTCCGGTAGGAAGTCCAGCAGGGGAGCCAGTTTGTACCATAGCTCCCTGTCGTAGTGGGCCACGATAGCCAAGGCGTTGGCCGCTTTAATCGTCGTCGCTGCAGACGAGATGACCCTGCGTTCCATAGTGTCCAATTTCTTTCCCTCGCCGTCCGGTGGGGAAGTCGATGTGGAGCCCGACCCCCCCCCCCCCCCCCGCTTTTTTCCTGGCTGCCGCGGAGATGACGGAGTCCGGGGTAGGCTGCCCCCGGAGGCACAGGGGGGCCGCGTCCGGGACCCGGTACTTCTTCTCGTACCGGTCTCTTCTAGCTGGCGTAGTGGAAGGGTTCTTGAGGAGGGCGAGGCCCTCATCCCAAATGTCGTCCAGTAGAGGCACCGCGAGGACCGTCTTCCTCTTGGCCTCACGCCGTTGATCAAGGAATCCTTCCTTTTTCTTCTCCTCAGGGCAGAGTTGGAAAAGCTCGGATGCCCTGGCGATCATGGAGTGGAACGAACCAATCTCGTCGGGCGGAGAAGCCCTGGTGGGAGGTGACGACGGTAGATCCTCGTCGTATACCTAGTCATCCGTACCCGTCGCTGCCGTGTCAGTCCCCGTATCATCCCCTCGGGTGGACGGGGAGGAGGGCTGGACGGTGCGCGATGGCTGAAAAGGAGGTGGAGGGTGAATCCTTTTCTTGGGCGGGGGAACACCAGAAGGTCCCGGTTCAGGATCCCCCGACGGGAGAGGTTCCTCCGTCGGCAACGGTAGTCTCGTCCTTATCTCTGAGCATAAGGACTGTATAGCCAACAAAATGGCCGCCGAGTTGTCTTGCGGCGCTGGCAGAGGGGAATCCGACGGGCGATCAGGGGCCCCGTCGGCACCTGCGTCGGGATCCATCCCGACGGGCCAGTCTTCTTCCACGCCAAGGCCGTGGCTTAAGACATCGATCAGCTCTTCCTCCGAGGTTGAAGCCGAATCTACGACGAAGCCCTGCCCCCCCCCTTTTTCTTCCCCGCCGGGGATTTCACGGGGGTCCTATCGATGGGCACAAAAGAGGACTCCCTCCGAGGTGGCAGGGAGACTCTGAGCCCCGAGGTCGCCACCACTGGTGTAGCCTCCACAGGCTGAGCCAGGGTCGCCGCGACAGTATCGATAGAGGGCTTGGCCGGATGGATTAAGGCCTTCACCACCTTAGGTGCGCTCACCGCCTTATCCTTGAGGGGGGGGGGACACTGCCTCGCTCCCCCTCCGATGGGGCCTTCGAGCTCGACCGGGGCCTCTCCAGGAGCTTTGCCGGGTGCTCGCCCTTCCTCTTACCCCACCCAGAGCGTTGGCTCGTGGCTGAAGGTGCCCGGGGAGGGTGCGCCCTGCCTGGCGCCCGTAGAGCCCGACCGTTCGGCGCTCCCGGTGCCAGCGGACTCGCGGTGCTTGGCCTTGTGTTGGACCCCCGTCGCCGGGGCGTCCTCAAAGGTCTTAGAAGACCGCTTGGATTTCTTCCTCTTCTTCTCGCCTGACTGGCTCTTCCCTTCCAGCCAGTTGGCGAGACGTTGATGGCGGTCCTTCATGGTCCGCTCCGACATATTGCCGCAAAACGCACAGTCCTTCTCCACGTGCGTCTTGTCCTCATGTAAGCAGTAGAGACAAAAGGAGTGTTCGTCCTCCTTAAAGACGTTCTGCAGCTGGCATCCAGGGCAGACCCTGAACAGCTTTCCGGGCGTCGAGTTTCCCTTCTCCTGGGCCATGTCCGGGCCTGAGAAGCTTCTGGAGTCCTCCAAAAGCGTAGCTCGATGAAATCTTCACCTTGAGGGGCGCAGACGAATCTGACACGGGTCCCCGTTGATCGGATGGAGAATCGGTGGAGCTTGAGGCTCTTTTGACCGAAAAAACGAAGTTTTTGAGCAAAAAACGTGAAAAAATAGCACTAACGCTCGAGAGCAATAGCACGAGGATCCCAACACATGAACGTGCGGTAAAAATCTGAAGATGGCTGCCAGAGGCGGTGCTTTGGTAGAGGGCAGTCATTGGCTGTGGTCAGTATGACGCAGAGACCAGTGATTGGTTACTACTACGAAAGACAGATCAGAAACGAAACTGATACTGTTTTTTTCTTTACCAAGGATTCCCAGCCGGACGACGGGGAATATTCATGACCATGTGAATCCATGCCAGACCCCATGCTGGAGAAATGTTTTCTTTTTCTCTGTTATACAAATCTCCATTATTTCCATTAGCATAGTAGAAAATGCTAACGGGAATGTTGGAGAATCTTATTGAATCCAACTACTTTACTGAAAAATATAAAGTAGATGGTGTCTTTAGCTTATTTTTTAACTGTGAAAGATGGTTCCTAAAGGAACCTTTATGTTTTTCTTTTTTTTTTGTTTTTTGCAGGAGAGGCTAAAAAGTAAGGAGGGAAGGGGCACCAACCACAGATATAGAGGGGCAGGTGGACAGGAAAGATGTTGCGCGTGTGTTAAATCTAAGATAGAGGGCAGTATTTCTCATGCTCCTTGATTAAAGCTTCAAAAGAACTTTGAAATTGCTACCCCTTGCAGAGTGGTGTGTTGCAGTATACACAGAGTACTGTTTTCGAAAGATATGGATCAACAGCCTCTTTGATCGCTTGCAAGGTAGCTGGTGGGATTTTGTGTCCCACAGAAGTAGGCTGTGTGCTTACAGCATTGGTTGATGAAGATGAGGTAGATGAAGACAGCCTACTACTTCCTAAGAAAGGACCAGTGTTTCTGAGAGCATTGTAGTGGTTAGATTTGGAGTGGCGGTGCATTGAGGTGGTCCCTTAGGAGTACTGCCCAGGTTGTCCGTGACTGAGTACAACTCGGTGCATTTCACTTTGGTAGCTTTAGCCTTTGGTTCATTTCCAACAGTGGTAAAGAACTACCACACACATGAATCTCTCTCAGTGCTAGAGGTAGGCACTTATTCTACCTCATCTTCCTGGTCTTCTTCATTGTCTTTTGAAGTTTTGCGCTTCTTTCATTGTGTAGGTCCTCCAGCTGGTGGCTTTTGGGGAGGGGGATGGCAATAGCTGATGCCATTTTTAAGATAAATAGCAGTTTTCCTAATATTCTTCCTAGTATGTGCTGCGTGCTTGACTGTTAATAGATAATGAGTAAGAATAGGTGTAGGAGCTGTGCAAGGGTACCTTTCGAGCGTTTAAGTTCCTAGATCAGCTGAAAATGCAGTTCCAAACTTTGAGACGCAGACCCGTTCAAGAAAATGTGCGTGTGTGGTCACGTGACACTTTCCGAAAAGTCTGCAATTACGTCAGACATTCGCGAACATTGCTGACACAAAAACCATGGGAAAAAGTTTACAAAAGTGTATCGAAGTTTTATAAAAGATGCTAGAAGGTGGACAATGGCACAGTTTTAAGGTGAACGGGGAGGGAGAGCGGGACGCACGGCCAGAGGAGCCCGCTGTGCCGCGGGCGTGTGCGCCGCCGAACGCGGGCGCCGGGAAGGCATCCCTGTTAAAGGGAGAGCCTTGTCGGCGTCCCGCGACGGTGCCGACGTTGCAGCCGCGGCGCTGCGGGTGCTCACAGCCGCAGCGCCACGTGTGCCCGCAAGAACCGGGTTCACTGGCGCTGCGACTGGGAGACCCGCGAGCCCAACGTACCTCGGCGGCCTCCGGCGGCGAGTGGCGGCGAGGCTCGGGAACTAGAGAGCCCGACTCGTGCCGACCGCTCGGCGCCGGAGGTGCGCCAGACAGCTGGGCAAGGACCCATCGGGGCCAGCCAACCAGAACCCCCTCCTTACCTCATGCAGGACAGACCCAGAATGCTAGCATGGGGCTTCAAGCAGGACGGGCCTCCGGGAGACATGCCTCGAGGGAGACACAACGTTGGGGGGGCGGGGCCAATGGAGAGGGTGGGGCTGACAGCAGGGAGGGGGAGCTAGAGTCAGGCAGCCAGAATAAAGGAGGAGGTGGAGAGGAGGCAGCACTATTCATAGAGGGTGGGTGCCTAGAGTCCCCACCAATCAGACAGGGGCGGAGGGAAGTTGTCCCCGATTGGCCCTTTTTCCCTCCAAACCCCAGGTATAAAAGGGACTGGCCTAATGGCGTTTGTGTTGCTTTTTGCAGGGAGAAGGAGAGGAGAGTGAGAGCAACTGGTGGGCCTATCCGGGTCCGTGAGAGTAGGAGACCCTCAAGGAGAAGAGGAACTCCTGGTGCCTTTTACTCCCAGTGAAGTAACTGTGGGGTCAACCTGGAGTCCAACTACCTTGGTTAAGACATTGTGTAATAAAGGTCTACAAAACTCCACTTCGCCTACTGTCGTGATTTCTACAAAGTAAAACCGAAAACTCCCAGAAATTTGCCAGTTATGGTAAGCTAAGCAACCATAACTCGCGCCACCAACATGCACTGCTGCTAAGACAAACACCTAGTACATGAAAGATGACATCACAAATGTCATTGATGACATCACTGATGGAATCACATATTAAAATCATTTTGATGAACAGTACCTACAAGGTGCAGTGTTTATAATGTTGGTAACAAGATGTCTGAGGTGATCGGGAGATCGATCATAAACTACTTCATGTATTAAACAATGGTCTCATCTAAAGAAAACATTATATTGGAGCGCTGTTGTAAACACAGTAACCTAATCATACATATGGTACAAGTCATTTATAACATGCCTGTACACAAGTATTTCTAGACGCGACAAGACAAGAAGGGAGGGAGGACAGGAGGACAAAACAGCAATCTTACTAGGCCTTGTGTCATTCAGATCGCGCAAGTGCGGGGGGGATGGATGGGGAAGAAGTGCCGGGGCGGGGGAGAGTGCAAAGTAACTAGTAAGTGCAGCCGGGAGGTGGCTCATAAGTGCAGAGAGTCAGGAGACTGTAGGGTTGCAGATACCCTTAAGTGGTTGGGAGTTGGGTTGGGAGTGGGTGGGAGGCCCAGAGGCAGTGCAGGGCCAACCGGTTGTGCAGAAGCCTGGTCCTGTAAGTTCAGTCAGTGGCCAGGTAACCAGTATACGCAGCAGATGGGGACACCAGCAAGGGAGAGAGAAAGCGGAAGCAAAAAGGAAGGTCTTGAGTTGCTTCCAGAACCTTAGGTGGTCCTGCTCAAGTTTGAGAGAGGTAGGGAGGCTGTTCCAGAGGGAGGCCCCATCCCAGGACAGAGATCTACTCCCCTCTCTCTGCCTGGAGAAGTATCTGACCCTTAGAGAGTTGACAATAGTTGCAGATATTTTTTATCTGGTAATTCCTAATAGTAAAATAATAAATGCAACCTTATCCAAGTTTTGCGTAATGTTAAACATTGAATAAATAGCTAACAATTTCAAACTTACGACACACTTGTGTTAATACAAAAAATACATATAAAAACCAAGAATGCATACAAATTACAGCCACATACACGGAAATAATACTAAGGAATAAAGAAACAACAGCACCAAACAATACCAATAGCATTAGAGTTGATTATTATGTACACAAATTAATTGTGTTTGAGGCCTGCTTATTGCCCCATGTATATGCATTATACGGTCAAATCACATTTTTAAAATTCTCTTTGTCAGTAAAAAGAAAAACTAGCCTAGACATGTCGGTGAACAAAAACAAGTGGCACAGATATGTGATGTCATCAATGACATTTGTGATGTCATCTTTCATGTTCTGGGCATTTGTCTTAGCAGTGCAAGGTGGTGGCACGAGTTAAGGTTGCTTAGCTTGCCATAACTGGCTACTTTCTGGTGGGTTTTGTTTTTTCTTGTAACCATAACGTTCCTAATATATATATATCTATATCTATATACACACACACACAAACATTTTTAAAAAGAAAAAACTGTTTCAGAAAGACAGGCTTCTGTTTACAACTCTAAACTATAGAAAGGGCTTCATATATGTAACAAACACCTTGAGTTAAAAAATGGTGGATGAAAAGCTTGTCAACAAAGTATGTAACTGGTTAAACAGCAGAATGTTTTAGTAGATACTGATTCTTTCATTGATTATGTTAAAGTTGAATGATTTAGATTGGCGGTCTGGTCTCATTTATGCACATTTTCTCAAAACTTAAAAGAGGGAAGGACTATTTGGAAAATGAAATCAAAGAGGTAGTGGGTAGAGGAAGTAGCTTTTTTAAAAGTTGTTTTACATTGTTTTCCCAATGCCCAGAGAGCATCCCGGAAATAAGAGGCTGCCACATTTATTACCTAAAAACGGTCAAAAAATAAGATATTAGAGTAAAAATACTACCAATAAAAAAGGGGTTGGGGGACGAACACATAAGAGGCTGCACCCAACTTTCACCCACACAGTCCCAGGTATACTTTTGATCAGTGGTATCAGCCCAGCAGTAACAGAGATAGGAGTTCTAATACCGAAATCATTACAGCCTGTTCTGGAGAAGAACTTCTAGGTAAAAAGCATCTTTTCATTTGAATGAATTACTGGACGTGCAAAAAGATGTGGATTAAAATAGATTTTTGACTTGCCTAGAAAAATATCTGCTCTTGGAATGGCAATGTAATGTTTTTTGGAGGGTGGGGGAAATGTACTCCAAGCTTCAAAAATTAGAAGTAAAGTACCACTACACCATCTTATATGGAATGCAACCAGCAGAGAGGCCCACCCACAGCTTTCCCACATTCTTGTAACTCAGCTAGCCAACTACATCTCCTTTTGCGTGGAACTGGGCGCAGATATTTGACACTTAGTGTAGCCAGCTGAAGGTATAGGGCTAAATGAAAGAGCAGAATAAAAAGACCATGAAACCTGCTTGAGACCGGGCATAAGGCTGTTCCCTAGAGGTATAGACAACTCATATATTACTTCAATATGACTAACAAAATGGGAGGTGATATTGGGATGTAGAGAACATCCTAGCGGATTGTGATCTCCCGCTTTGGTATTATTAATGGGAGATCTTCCTAATAAGTTCCGGGCAATATGATCCTGTAATTAGACACAGCCTATTGTCCCCTTGGATTCTAGAGGCATGTGATTCATTGGCAGCTTACGTGGGTTAAATATTATATCTTGCAACTAACAACCATGTTACAACAAGATGTAAAAGCCCATGCTCAAGTGAGGAAGATATTAGATCACGGAAGACGTATAAGCGGACGTGTGAAAATAACGACGTGATCAAGTATGGAACGGGCGAGTAAAAGGTGTAAATAGGGCTACCAAAATTTGGGACTCTGGACTAGCATTAAGCTAGAGCATTCGGTAAAACCAAAGACAAAGGCACATATATACTGATAGACCAAATTGAAATAATAAAAAGATCCATGGAAACATTGAAATTACATGCTTACAGATGGAGTACGGGAGACGAATAAGGTTCATACTTGCAGCTGCCGGAGTCACTTAAAACCATAATGAAATAATGAAGGCGAAATATACATGAGCTGAAGCGCGGAAAGGATAACTAAGGGTGATGCGGCATAACAGCGAACAAGCCGCAGGAGCTCCAGTTAAGCAGGGGGGCCGAAGGCAGTTTTTTCGCCTTCGATCCTTAAATAGAAAAAGGCACCATCGCAGACGGATTGAAATCATGTGCCGAGGTGGTCACGTGCGACTGGATACGACCATAAAAACAGGAAATAGATGCTGTGGAAAGAGAACGCGATCAGCGAAGCCGCACCAGGCAAGAAGGAAGATTATAGTCTAGACACAAGGGATTCCGCAGGATAACACAGGTAAGAAATTGCGGGCAATTTCTAGAGAAAATAAGGCTGTTAAAGATCAGAAGGGATACTAGTTGAAGGGGGAGGGGTTTGGAGGACTATGCTAACACGTCCTCACCTTCCCTTTATACCCATTGCCTAAAAGGACATTATGTCAGTTTGCGTCTGCGTTTGTTTCTTGTCCTGCAGCAAAATAGCTGTACAATTGGAAAAACAGCCAGTTGGACATGTGACCTTCAGTACAGAGTAGGAGCCAAAACCCAAAGCTCTGCAAGACTCACAAAATTACAGCTGAAAAGGGAATTGTAGATAAACGGTAAGGCTTTAAATTCGACCTGACACACTTAGCTCCAAAGAGGAAGAAAAGAATCAATAGCTTAAGAAAGTAATTAACAGCCAAACTTAGTTCTTTTTTGCCTGGTTTTGTTGTAATTTTCCTCTGCATCTTAATGAATGTGGGGACAGTTGGAATAACCCGAAGAGGACGGGAGGATCCCAGAGCTAACAGTTTGAAAAACTAGCGAAGTTAAAACCGAGAGACCGAAATCGGATTTCTGGGTAAGACCTGAAACCGTGTTTAATTACTGAGGGATAACTACCATAATTAATGTAAGGAATAAATCTACCTAAAAGTGTGCGTTTGTCACCTTGTTCCCGCTACTTAGGGATGGTGTACCTGAATAGCTAGAAAAAAACAAAGAGACCCTACATATAGTAGCGGCAATTCAAAACCATAAAGTAGTGTGCGGAGAAGAGACAGATCTCAACACGGGATTGAATGATGACATTGAGGTACACATTGAGGTACAGTGAGATCATGCCGCTTTGTCTTGTTTCTCCCAAAAATGTAAGGAAAATGTTAAACTAAGAGATTGAAGTCACATTAAGCACAGACCAGAATGTGAATATAATGAATGTTAACAAAAATTTGAGTTAAGTGAGAATAATGTTTAAGAGATTAAATCATGTGAAGCCTGTGACAAAACCAAGTGTGGGTGCGTCATTAATAGATGAAAATGAGGAGTTAAAAAGTATATTATTGCCTCCTGCTGTCATGTTAAACATAGCAAGTTGTATCTAATGAAAAATACAACTAGGATGTGTTGAACATTAAAGTCGATTGTCCTTTACTTGTTTCCCACAGATATCCACTTGTTGTCTTAGTCTGAAGAGAAGAACAAAGGGAGGGACTAGGTGTGGATCCCCCAATGGTTCCAAGAAGATATCATATTATTTTACATTGCAATTGAATGTGGTTCTACCCCTGATGAATTTCCAAATAACAATTACAAAAGAATGAGGAAAGAAATATGTTGGGAGTGTTTGTGAATGTAGTATGAAAGATTGGAAAGAGTGGAGTAAACACTAGTAGGTATAAGTGGTATGGACAAGGGGTGCCGTCTCAATTGGAGAGGGTTTTTGACCACAGATCCATTCTGAAAATTAACTTAATGAGAGAATGAAAAAACTGATTAAGAGACCACAAAATATTGTTGAAGTACAGTGTTAATATGTTGTAATTGTAATATCTGTTTTAGATTGCTGTATATACGTTTGATACAAAATAGAAGTGTATACTATTTTATGATTCTATGTTTTATAGAAAAATGTATACATTGATATTTTTGATACTCAATAAATTGGTATGTGATGATTTAATGAACAACAACACATACAAAATGGGCAGACACGAATGGTATAGGGGAAACGGGTGACCCTGTGAATATAATATATTGTACCAGTTTGTAGAGGGCTGTTCACACCTGGTCTAGAGAAATATTTCCTCTAGTCTCTCGGGTGTTTGTAGTCAGCTGAGGGTACCCACTAGTACAAATATGGCACCAAGTAGTCAATCGGCAGCATTTGCCCAATGATAATCCATCAAAAAAGATAGAGATTATGGGTTTAATTCCTTTCCACGCTGTGCAGTTTTATTTTAACCAGTACTGCAGTTGGCTCATTCATGCACTAAGGTCATACAAGCCACCATGTCAACATTACACCAGATTCTTTAGTACCTGTAAGTTTAATTTTTGACAACCGTGCCAGTATCTCTGGTAAACTTTCTGGTTCGATCCTCATTTCCTTCCACTGCTTCTCGTCTCTGAATTCGGGCGCAGTTGTGGAAAGCTCCAGGGCTGCAGCACTGCATTCCTTTTCTCGTTCAGAGTCATTTCTGGGCAGATTCTCAGGTGATACTGGAAGGACAGTGGAAACTGGGTTGATTTTATGAAGGAGCCGAGTTTCCGGGAGTACCGATGATTTGTCATGAAGCGCAAGGGTTGTGGGTTCTGGTTTAGGCTTTGCTTGTTGACGCACATTCCTAAAATGTGTAACATACTAAACAGAAGAAATTGACAAGGTGTAAGGTAAAGTAAAAGAAACAAGTTTCAAAAACAGCATTAAAAATATGCTCTTATTCTTGTTAAATTGAACAATGTATAAAACCTCTAACTCCGATTCCACCTCCTGTGCACATGCTTTACTATGTTCAGTGTCATGCTCTAATGCACATGTTGGGATTAAAAGCAGCAACAGAAAATCAAGCGCCAAACCATGCAGGCCTTGTTGGTGGCAGATTCTCACAAGGAGCCATATAAAATAGAAGAACATGTGTGTGGTTTGGCTGAATCACCTAAAGTCACCATATGCGCGTTTCTGAATTCTGCACAGCACATCCCTTTTTCACTGACCAAATGGAAAGATCTAAAAAAGTAAAAAAAATGTCCAGTCCCATTTCATGCCCAAATAATTCTAAATCCCAAGTGGATAGAAAATATCTTTACTGTGACCAAAAAAATGTCCAAATCCAAAATGTCATTAGGGTGGCTCCCCATAGCTCACGTCAGGCCTATTGCCCCACCCCCCCAAATATTGGACTAACCCTCTTCCCTACCCTGTCTCAGGCCAGCATTAATTTACACTTGTCTGGGGCTCTTCCCACGCATCTCTTCTAGTATTCTATTGTGTATGATCATTGTATATATTTTCCAGTCTTCCTCCAAACTATTCTTCCTAGGATATGAAGTCACTACGGTTTAAATAACTACTTTGGAGTGGCTACATATTACTTGGTACACAATGGACTTGGACATATTGGAGTGCTTTAATAGCACTCATATTGAGGACTGCCTTATTAGTCCCCTTTTGGTCCTTTTGGGAAAACATGGTGACGCACACTGACTATTAAGTGACATAAAGTGGCTTTTTGTTGGCAGAGTTTTAAAATATTCAAGTTCATTAGACATATAGGAGGCAGCATAACTATTTAAAATCTTAGCAAAAGATTATCTAGATAGACGGCACCAATACACGCTCCCCAGGGACATTGACCCTAAATAGAGTCCAGTAGATACTCCTAGTCAAGAAGACTAGTAGTCACCCCTCCCAACTCTCCAGTTGGTACACTTAAGCATTATGGCTTGTTTCTATTACCTTGTGAACTTTAAGGTTACCATTAAGTACCAGATACCGCCTTTCCTTTTTAAACTTTTTGCATATTCCCACTATTGAGGTTACTACATATTGCACTTAAGTAGCACTTACTTCGTCTCCATGCATGCATGGCTGGACTGGCCTACAGGGAACTCTCGAGATTTCCCGGTGGGCCTTTGCACCCTGCGCATCTTTTGTATTTTATATGCAAATTTCCTCATAGGGCTTGGTCAAAATTTGTAATATGGGACCACTTTGAAAAGTATTTCCATAGCCTCTTTTGGTTCCCAGTCCATCCCAGCATGCATGTACTTCGCCATACCTTCACTTCGTCTGTATTTTGGGAGTGAATGGCTATAATAAGTTAAGCTGTAAGGTAAGTGCAAGGTTAGAGTAAAAGTGAGGCATAGGGGTAAGAATATGGGTTAGAAAAAAAGGGGGGGTGCATGGGGTCTCCTCCTGTAATGACAAAGTGATGGTATGGCGAAGTGAAAGAATGAAGAAGTGAATGAAGAAGTAAATGCACGACGAAGTCATGGAGACGAAGTGAATGCATGGTGTGGCAATTACTGGCGAGGTAAAGACATACATCCCATTCTAGTCGCACTGCAATCCATCAGCAATATCTTACCCACCTCCACAAACTAAGATCGCTCACAAGTTGTCACAGCTGCAAAAAGTTATGCCAGTCTGCACATTTGGAAATATATATATAGCTAGCATATGTATTTACACTGCACATGAACAACACTTTGGAGACATTGACTCTGGGATGAATGTGCATCTTCGAGGTACTTGCACAGTATGCATCACCACGCCAACAGCATTCATTAGCCATTCCAAAGATATAGCAAACTCAAGAAATGGCAGGACATGTATGTACTTCATTCTCTGTAAAATCTTAATTGTAAGGGTTGTTTCACCCAGGAAGCAGGACATAATGGGCATTTGCCAAACATACAAAAAATAGCATGGAAACGTTGGATGGAAGCAACGCAAGGTATACTGCCTTTAGGCGTGCCAGGACTCTAAATAGGACCAGTATATTTCAGATCCTCAGGGCTCATGAGACAATTCTTAAGCCTCACAGCAGAAGATGCACAGGTTCTGGTACCTCAAGAGAACGCCCAGTGTTAATAGAACAGGGAAATGGTCAGACTACTAGCTTGACTACAATTCTTTCTGATCACATCTTGATTTGGGCTTTCCTAACATACAACTAAAAGAGCAACTAAGTTGACCTTTCTTAAGTGCTCTGCAGAAGGATTCAGTCAGAGGGACATATAAAGCCTAACATCCACCGTGGAAAGGCCTCAGTGAGCTGAATAAGAAGCTAAAAAAATACATCCCGTTATCAGCAAAGGAACCAAAATGAACAAGGGAATAAAAAGGTCTTTAATCTATGTCTAAAATCCAGTAGGTCAGGTGTTGTGGGGTGTAATAGCCCCGGATGGCATACATAAAAGGGCAGAGTCAGTGGGGGACTTGCCCCTAAGTAACACGCCTGTGCTGAAATAATGCTGCCCTTCATGAAGGAACAAAAACACACATGGACCAAAGGTGTTAACCAACCTAAATATGTTCTACCGTTCATGAAGGAACAAAATCACATATGGACATCTGCACTGGTATTTCCAGAAATCATAGCGCACAGAATATTAAAAAGAAAATGCCTAGATTGCGCTTCAAGCCATCACAGTGAAACAAAGCCTTTTTCTACTGTGAAATAAACACATGCCTGTAATTTTGTTTTTCTTTTAAACTAAAAATATGCTCACCAAATTGTTCCCAAGACATTCAAAACATGAACTTGGTTTCTGTCTAGCATGAGCCCATCACATATGAAACAGTGCACAGAATATATAATTGGATGCTGAACTGGGTTTAAGCAGCTGCAGTAAAATCAAGCCCTTTCATGGGTGAAACAAACAAAATGACATTTCGATTTTGCCTCCAAAGTGACAATCTGCAAAGCAAGATGTTCACCAAAGCCCTCAAAAATGTAATTATGATGTCTTCTTTAACAGCTGTATGCAGGGGACAACCTTGCAATGACCCTTATAAGTGCTGTAATTGTGCCCTCTCTAAAAAGCTTATTTAAAGGTAAAATGCAAGTTAAAAAGGCAATTTTCAGCTGAGTGGGGGAAGGCTTTGGGCTGCTTGTTATTTCTTCAAATGTGGAACTGCATTCCTTCCCATTGTTGTCCTGGAAACCAAGAGAGGCCTGTAATTTCAAACACGAGTGCCTTCCCTTAGGAATACAAGGAATAAGAGGCTCTGAGATCAACTCAACGGGCTGGACAAGATAAAGACAGGTCTATTCCTCAGCCTTTATGACCTCAGGTCACAAAAGCCGCAATAAAACATAAATAAGCTAGTCAGAGGTTGAAGATTGAGCTAATCAAAACACAGAACCCTCTCGGACGTCACAGTCATGAACAGTAATTGAAACTGAGAAAGCAAGGGTGGGGGCCAGACCCAAGGAGTGGTTGGGCAGCCCACTGTGTAAAATGGGAGAAATGTATTTCATTTCATTGTGTAAAATCAAAATCTACCCCACACTAGTTGTTGTGGGATTTCTGAAAGGGGTCAGCTAACCCCTTCTGGTCATCCCAAAACGTTTTTTGTGGGATCAACACAACTGAAGTTATTCATGAAAACGTAATGTGGACCTTCTTGTAAATTTGAGAGATATAAAAAGTTGATTAAAGCGGGCCCAGTATGATTCATATGCCGCCCACCAAGGGCCATATTTTTCACTGATACAATTCAGGAGTAAAAACTGTAGCGATGTACAGGAAGGACACAAACTCAGATCTGTCAAAACATGGGCACTTGTTATGCAGTGAGGTTTCTATGTCCAAGAACCAGACCAAGCCCCCTGTCGAAGTGAGATGATGAAGTGGTCTCCTCCCCTGGTGTCCCAAAACACTCCCACATTTTCTGGACCCATCAGCACACAGGTGGTAGTGGGGTACTGGACCATTAACCAATCCCTTCTGTGGGAATCTGACACATCCGTGATGTCATTTGCCCTATAACTAAGTAAGCCCGCCTCAGAGCAGGACTTTTCCCCCCCTAAACCCTGAGGCGAGCTACTGCCGAAATCTGGAGGAACATCCCAGCAGTAAGAGGCCTAGCTTTCAGTGGAGGCAGGCGATTTAGAAGCCGACTTAGGGACCCCTTGGAGGACTCAGCAGAGACCTTGACCGACCCCTTTTGCTGTCCTAGCAGTGTCCCGATGCTCCCCGATGTCCAGTCCAGACCTCTCTCCTGTAAGTAGAACTAAACTCCAAAAGCCATCAAGTGTGTAGGCCCTGTATTCTTTTAGCATTGATTTAAATAATTCCCCATTCCAAAATCCACGTTTGCCTCTATATTTCAGTCATTTCTCCATTGAAGAAACCTTTGTTTGCCTGTGTATTTCAGTCATTGTCCCATTGAAGAATCCCCATTTGCTTGTGTAGATCCTTAGCATATTTGTCAAAGTAAATCAATTAATTTCCCCATTGAATCCACAGCATCTGTATTGGTGGACTTCAATACTAACAATCTTTTACCAGTGTTTTGTGAGCCAGTATAGTCCTAAAGACCTGCAAAAGAATTGACTTCAAAAAGCCCAGTTTCCATGTGTGTCCCATTGTAAGGCGAAAAACGAAATTGTTCAAATGTTTCCATTCTGTTCCTAATTCCCCATTGTGAAGTAAAAACAAATTCCCATTTGCATTTTTCTTTGCCCATTTACATTGTGCTAAAACATCCCAAAATCAGATTTTCCCATTGTTTGCAGACTGATAATCCATAAAGCCATGTCTGTCTGTTAAGTGTACGCAAAATGAATTCCCTTCCCCTCAGTTCTTTCCCATAGCAGTTGTGATAAATAATTAAGAAACCTATTCTTCCATTGAGCTCTAAAAACAAATGTTCCCATTATTTTCCTGTCCGCATATTGTTCTGTGAACCATATCCCAAATCCGATTTTTCCCTTTCCTTGCCACTACCTTCCATCCAAAAGAGACAAGCCTAGTGGATGTTTGGGAGGGGGTGGGCAAAGGTTGCTGGGACCCACACATAATTCTGTGTGCATTCTGTTTGTTTGCATTTATTTTGGGTGTGTTTTGAACTGTTCTCCGATTGTAGTGGTGGGAGAAGTAAAAGGAAATTCTTGTCACTGTATATTTGTGAGTTATCCAAAAAGGATATTTTGCGTTTGTGTTGCCACAACATTGGTGGCTGATGTAAGCTGATTATTATTTTTTATTTTGGTTGGTTCAAAGTATTAAACCTTTCAAAACATATACAAATACAGAAACAGAATCACTTTGATTTTCAACAATTTGATTGACACACATTAATATTCTTCTTTGCAGAGTCACATGAAATTATCAATAAAGGGTAAAACATATAAGCTACATAAAATTCACTACTTAAAGTCAAAAGGAAATTAAAAAAAGAAGAAATGCGATCTATTAGTCAGATTTGAATAATGCATTCAGATATTGTACAATTGCGATTCCCACCGACACTTTCGTGTTGGTAAATAACCATTGCCACGCTTGTGTATGGTTCATAGGAGGTAATGAAAAAGTCACTCTTGCAAAATGTTTTCTCCTCAAATCTGCTAAATCCGGACATTCAATTAAACAGTGTTGCAACGTTTCTTTCTGAGTTGGTAATTTACACCATCTACAGAAATTCTGATTTGGTGATATCAACTTCCTTTTTGCTAGGACATCTCGTGTATGCCAGAGATTGAATCTAAAGCATAGATACTCACTGCGTATTCGAGGAGACGGCCACTTATAAAGATAATCGGCCATAATTCCCAATTTGTTGTGGCAAAATAACATTATGTCAAAATCTTTTGCTCGTGAACATTGATTGATGGTGTTTATCCAATCCATTTGAAATAATTTTAGTTTGGCTCTATCGGGATTGTATAAAAGCATATCCAAAGGGATGCTAGCATCAGCAAGGATATTTAGAGTGTATTGCAGCCATTTACTTGGAAACACGTCCTCAGAAGATGTTAGGTAACGAGCTAGCACACCAACTACATTTGCAGCTGTAAGATTGCTTAGACATTTTCTAAGGAGTGCACATAGTTTCCACTGGACTTGGGAGAATAGTGAAGGCAAACCAACTTCGAAACGTACACTTGGGCAAACGTTTTTTTCCAAAATTTGGCAAAAATCACGTTGTTGAGTTAATGACGTCTCCTTACCATACGTTAGTATGGGAACTACTTTGTTTATAAAACATTACGATGTGATTGTATGAGAATTTTGCAAATTTATACGTTAACAACTTTGCTTGATTAGTTAATAGTTGCAACTTTTGTTGTAGTTCTATGGTACCATTATCAATTCTTAACAAATTTGTAATCGAGAATCCTAAATACTTATAAATTTAAACTTTTTCGAGTTTGTCTAATCCCAAGTGCCAGTCCAAAGATTTGATAGTCGTCTTAGGTTTACAAGCTTGCACGAGGACTTGTGTTTTCAAGGTGTTTATGCCCATATTATTTGAAGAAGCATAGGCATTCAACTTATTCCAACATATTTTCCAGACCACTAGGAGTTTGTGATAGCAGGATTAGGTTGTCTGCATATAGTAAGTAGTTAATTAGATGTGCACCTAATTTTGGGGCATCGCAGATGGTATCTTGAAAGGCATATCTTAGATCCAATATAAAGAGATTAAATAAAGTTGATGCCAGGATGCACCATTGTTTTAGTCCTCTGAGTTAGAATATGTGAGGATAATAGCCCATCCAACGTTAACCTTACTTGGATGGAGGTAGGGGTATGCAAAAGCATAATCAGGGCTAATAATGAAGGAGGACAATTATACTTGCTTAGCTTCTGATACAATAATAACCGGTCAATGGAGTCAAAGGCAACTCTAAAATCTACAAATGCCAAAAATAAATTTTGGCCACGCTTTGCATATTTTGCTTTGATGAGATTTAAAATCATGATATTCGTAATGGTGCCCACTCCTGTTACAAATCCCGCTTGTAAACGGTCAAGTAAGTTTGAATTTAAGATCCATCTATTGAGCTCTTTCAGAAGAATGCGAGCAAAGATCTTACCTGGTGCATCTAAAAGGGCTATTGGACGATAGCTGCTTGGTGCTTGATGGTCTCCTTTTTTATATAAAGATACAGTTACCAAATGTCGCCAGGATGGGGAATAGTTTGATATTTATTCACTAAAGCAAAAATATTGTAAAGGATCTGGGCCCACAGAATTGGATTTTGTTTTAATGCGAAGTTAGAGAGGCCACCTGGGCCAAAAGCTGTCGAGCAACTAATTGTTTTAATGCATAGTTGAATCTCCAAGAGATCAAACCTCAGATGGACTTTAGAAGGACAAGACAATTCATCGAGACTCACCTTATTTATTGTAGGGGCATATAGAGTAGTAAAATGAGTAATCCAATTACTTTCCGTTACGCTATTGACTTGAACAATTGCCTGCAGTCCAGTGCGACTACCATTAATAATAGCCCATACGCTCGATGAATTTTTGGCTTGTATCAGATTTAACATGTAGAAACCATCTTCTTGATATAAGGAGGCCCGTCTAGCTCTTAACCAGTTTTTGTACCTGGTTTTGATGTTAGCAAGAGCCAGACATCTTAAACCTGTCTGAAGTTGGAGGATAGATCTTTTTTCTGCCCTAAACTCAGATTCCCTCACTTTTAGCTCACCATCATATTGATGCAACAGGTTTCTCAGGTGTGTGGAGTTCCTGGACTTGCCAGTCAAAAAGAGTGGCATCTTCGTGTAATATGATGCATCTAAAATAGAGTAATGATCTATTGCAAAGAGATGCTGTACCAAAAACTTGTTATAGTTCAGCAGATGTTGCTCCGAGCATCATAGTCTATTACCTCTAGTGCTGGCACACAAGTTCGAAAACGATGAGGCCTTCTCAACATTCCTGAACCCTGAGCCAAGTCGCCATTTGGCAGTGAGCAATTCATGATCACTATGATGCGAGTTTACAATCTGAAATGCATCCACTGTTGGGAACAGGGTAGCACTCACATAAATATAATCAATACAAGCAACAGAATCACCCCGACGCCATGTTGGTTTGGCGGGCATATCAGACGAACAGCATTCATTGAGCATCACCAAGTTATGAGCGATAATACATTTGTCTCAAATTCTCCGTCTCATGGTGGATTGCAAAGTGACTTTGCCTAAACAATTGAGATTTAGGTCACCTGCAATGATGGTATATTTAATTGAGTTATCTTGCGAGATTGTGAGCATAAGATCATAAAGATTTTCAATAAACCGTGAGCCTGAGATGCCAGCTGGATTCCAGTACAAGTTGATAAATGCATATGCATGCAATGTAGTTGTAACCTTTACCATTTGTACAGAACCATTAGTAGTCGGCCATTGATGAGATGTTTCCCGTTTGAGTTTTATTGGCCATAAGGAGGCCTGATGTGGGGTGACCATTGGATGATTTAGAGGCAGCAATGAAAAAGACATCAAAGCCATCCAACAATGGGGGATTCATAAGCCAGGTGTCTTGAAGCATTATAAGGTCATAATTGATGAGATCCTTAAAACTCACTGCTAGATGCTTGAAGCCTCTCGTGTTCCAGCTGACCAATGCACATATATATCCTGAATCGACTTGTGTTAGCTACTTTTGAGCCTGTAAATATGTGCATAGCACCAATTTTTTTTTAACATTAGAGCCACCATTAGAAATACATTTAGGTGACTTTCTACCAACCGGCTCCTGTTTTGGATTCGCTTGAAAATTTTGAACATCAACCACTGCAATAACAAAGCCTAGGTTATTAAAGGGATTCTTTAGCTTGCAATATGGTGTTTTGCATAACTCTTGAATTCATCCAGAGTTTTATGGCCAAAATCGCTTTGTTTTTAGTAAATTTGACACGTGCAATGTCAGACGATCTAATAGCTTCCAATTGGGGCAAGTCTAAAAAAATTGCCAAAGCTGCACGTCGATTCAAGACATATTGTGGCAATGGTGCTGGGCGACACATTAATGTCAATGCATAGGTCGCAGGTCACCAAAGGAAACACATCTTCCTTGGGTTCACAGGGCTTTTTTTCTTCATTTTTGTTTGATCCCTCTGTTTCGGCTGGATTCAAAAACCCTGCCAATACAGACTAGAGCAATTGAATTGCTTGGGTCCGGTTCATTACAACCGACTCACCAGTTTGAGGTTCTATTGAAATAGGGGGGAGTAGCTCCACAGGCGCCAGAATCTCTTTCTTGCATTTTCTTTTGGCTTGGGTATGGTTGGGCTCTGATTGCTTAATTGGAACGTCTGAGTTACAACCACTCACAGAGTTTAACACTTTCACCTTCGAGTTGAATAGATAATCAGATATTTTCTTAGAGGGTAAGTGTGCCGACATGTACGCATCTATAGCTTTGCAAATCTCTCGACGCTGCAGCGCTAGGGAGTCATTGGTCTGTGATTGAGAGTTTAATTGGCATGCCTCACACGATCGTTGCTTTGTGACGGCATTCACCATACTATCTAGTGGGGCATAAGGTAGGACTTCTTTATTTACTGTATTTTTAGAAAAGAAGGTCACCTTTTTTGCCAGATCAAGTCTTTTATACTTTTTAGAGATTGCTTTAGGGGTGAGGAGCGAATTCTTCGTTGCTTTAGGCATCGATAATTCTTTGATGAATTGCTTGGTTTTGGCTCCACTCGTTTTGGATTGGGACTTCTGGTTTTTTGGGGGGAGTTTGGAGCGTTGGAGTGAATCTAGGGGTGTTACCTTAGCTTTATTAAAGATAGTATAGGCAGTTTTTTTTATTTTATAGGGGTATTGCTGGCAACTGCTGTGCGCCAGACGACAGTTGAGATTCTGTCGCTTGCAAGTCGGTGGGTATAATCGGAGGTAAATTTGTGCAATTAACAACTACCTCCATTGGTTTGGTGGTAACAGACTTCTGTTATAGGGTTCCGGAACACATGCAATACTATCTGCATCTCTAGTTCAGATGCTGGTTCACAGATCGTCTGCGAGGAACACGATATCAGTGATGAAGGAATTTTTGGATTTGGATTTGGTATGTGCAACATCAACTTTCTTTGCAGAAGAGCTGACGTTTCTCGTTGCCACTGCAGAATTTGTTCTATTTGAGTGTGCTGTACGCACATTTTCCCTTCTAGGGTTTCAAAAAGTTTAGTCATGGTTTGGAGTGCTAAATTCATGGTTGTAAAGGTAACTTCAAGCACTTTTGCAATAGAGTCAGGGGGGGACACTCTGGGGGCTTCTAATGAGTCTCGTACTTTGCGCAGGGTTGGTACAGTGTAAGAAGCTATAGAACTGACGGAAGCATGACTTGAATCTAAAAACACCACCAGAGACCTTGATAAAGAATGAGGGGTCGCATCATTATTAGATCTCAACGTTTGGTCATCCAGATTAATTGCATTTGGCTCACTTTCTTGAGGCAATACCTCCAATACTGGACCTTTAAGAGAAGGCACATTAGATATAGAGTCCAAAAGCATACTAATCAGAGGGCGCAAGGTGGGATAAAAAGACCACCGACTTTGTTGGCTCGAGTGGTGTACTTGCTATGTGATGCCACTTCCTGTTTTGGCAAGAGGTGAATGGTCATGTTCCATCGCTTCCCGTGATGTAACTTTGGGGTGGGGGTCAAATGACATCACTTCCTGTAAGGTCAAAGGTCACGTGATGTCACTTCCACTACCCCTGGCATTTCGGTGAAATGACGTCCCTGGTATTTGGTGATTCTTTTCATCAAATTATATATTCCTCTTATGGGGTTTGGCAAAGTCTCAACCTTCTCTTTTACTTGCTTGGTCCTTCTTTTAATTTCCTCTTTACGGATTGTCCAACTTTTATCTGGACTAGAGCTAACTTCTCTTTTGTTATTCGTCCTATTCCAGTTCCACTGGGATGAGTATGAACGTTCCAAGAATAATGAGTACTTTCGTCAGGTACTTTAAATATTTTTTCTTCACTCACCGTGTACTAGTCCCAGTAATGATTCTCTGTGTCTTAATTTTCACTGGGACGAGTACGGGTGTTCCAGTAATGATTCTCAATAGCTTTATTTTTTATGGGATGAGTAAGAGTATTCCAGTAACGATTCTCTCTTTTGTCTGATGCTCTCAGCACTTTCTCTGCACTAGGACGATGTACAAGTATTCCAATGACGATTATAGGTCTCCATGCCGGGTCTCTCGCTTTCTCTGTTAGCTGCAGCCTTGCAAGGATAAAATCACTGGGGCTCCCAACCGTTGGGGATCTTCTTTTGTTAGGTTGGCTTTTGTTGTCTCAAACGCCACTATGAACGGTTCCTCCTCTGTGGTTACACCATAGGGGTTTGTCCGCGTTGTGACCGGACCTCCTGGTCCACCACTTCCTGTTAGTGGTCACACCACTACCCAGCTCAGATTATGGATGCCTTATGGGTTCTCTTCGGTTTCCCGGAATGCCTCACGGTCGGAGTTAGGCTTCACAGTTACACGCCTCTCAAGGCTGGGACCCCGCACGTCCTCGCTCTATTCCACTAAGCTCGAATAGCTGATTCGAACTTCCCGGCTTCTCCCTCTGGTGTCTCCGCCTTCTATTTTTTTACACCATCAGGGTACTTCCCTGGAGGACTGTCAAAGTTCTTTCTCTCGGTTGAGCTCCTATTCGGTATTCCTCCATTGCGTTTCTTCGTCCCAGTACCACAGGGATTTGCTATTGTAGGTGTCATCAATGCATATGATTGACAATAGCAGACATCGATTCATCCTTTTCTTCAGCAGGGGTCATTTAAGGTTTGTTAAAACCATATGGAGTTCCTTCCCAGAACGGGAGTCCCAGAGGAGGATGTCTCCCACAGTGACAGCCCGCTTTCATCTACCCCTGGGGAGGGTATTGCGTAGCGGACTCAACTCCGTAGCCTCACGGGGAAAGGCTACCCCATGGGGAGAAGTGAGAGAATCCCATGATTCGTCACACTTTCCTAGTCGGAAAATCAATTGTGTGCAGTCAGTGTAAATATAAAACCTGGCGCCAAAAAACCTAATTAAATCTACTAAAGGTCTCATATATAAATTAAACAAAAGGGGACTTCAAGACGAACCTTGGGGAACAATGCAAGTGATACGTTTAACTACTGATTGAAACGGAGGCAGAAAAACTGACTCTACCTGTGAGAAATGAAATAAGCCAGGCCAGTGCTTTATCTCCAATACCATACCAATTCATAAAGGGACGATGGAAGAACAGAATGGTCGACTTTATCGAAGACAGCAGAGAGGTCCAATAAAATAAAACCTCTGTACCTTCTCTGTCGACCATACATCTAAGACCTGCCCATAGCAGTGACCATCATCAATTTGGTGGTACTTCCTGGTCAAAACCCTGCCTGTGCAACATCCAACAGACCATGACTTTCCACAAAAGATTGTAATTGTGACACTGCCATGACTTTCAGCAATTTACTAGGATCAGGATGAAGAGATACTGGGCGAATGTTGGATAATATCCAAAGATGTTTTTTTTTTTAGTAAGGGAGTCACTTTAACTGATCTGTAACCACGCTGGGTTCAAAAGGACTATAAATCAAAAAACACAGATCAGCACCTACCTATGTTCTTACATACTTTCAAATCTTTGTTCAACATGGACCATGTGGTGAGCCTCTCCCCCGCCCCCATCACCTCCAACAGAGAGGATTCACAGATGGGGTGGAACGAAGAAAAGAAGACCACAGGGGTTCTACCCTTAGGTAGACCGCATGTAAAGTCAGATTGTTTACCCCACAATCAAAGGCACATGCTCAATTTGATTGAAACAATTGGCTAAATCATCACAGAAGATCTGCGAAAAAGTGAATGATTTATATAATGCTGTGGGACAACAGAGCTCTGACAACACTTTAAATAGTTTCTGAGCAATATTAGGGCTGAAAAATATACGACTTGAGTAATAAAATTGCTTTGCCTGAATCAGCAGATGGTCCTTATTGGATCCTTATAGGCACATTTATAGGGGGCGTGGCTAGCGCGTATGGCGTGAGGCAGCAGCTCTGCTGAGCTCCCATCCCAGATCCTGCAAATGATCCTGTTGCAGCTGTAATTTTATATATTTTTCGCAGCAGAACACAGCACCTGCTGTATAAACTCCTTTTCCACCATCCGGTGCATTTTCTGATGAAAATCGGACCCTGTGCATCGGAGTAGCAGCCGCAGAAGAATACCCCCCTGCGCTTCGCAAAATGGCGCTGTGTGCCTGCAGTGCTTGGTCGGAGAGGGATCAAGCCCATCAAAGACGGCAGATCCCTCAGCAGTGCAGGGCTGACTCAGCGCGAAGGCTGTTTCTCTGCCCATGGTTACAGCTCGGATCAGCTCGAGTGCGAGCTGGAGCCTCCTTTGCTGGGGTCAGAGTCGAAATGCGGTGCGCAACGCCGTGCAACAGGCTGGAACGGCGACTCGTAGGCCCACAGAAGGGACAGACATCGGCCTCAAGAACGCTCCCTGGACCCTACCTGGCCGCCGGAGTGCCACGGTCTAACACGAAGAGGACCGGAGTCCACATCTAGGTACGCCGTGCCGTTACCCTTACATCCATAACACCATTGAACTACTGCCGCTGCCTTAGCGCGGACGTTCATCCCCGTGTTTAAGATTACTGCCACTACCAACATTGCTGACAGACTCCATTCCTGCCGCCATAACTCCAAGGACACTCTTACTAGATCCACAGAACACAGAGGCACTAACCGGGCATGTTGACCCTGTGGGTCTGATTAGACCCAGACTTTAACACACGCCGGGGGCACCCGCTCGTGAAGCCCACCAGGAAAGCCTGGGCTGCCTGGTCTCTAATGCACACTGTGTGCTTACCATACGAAGAACCGAGACGGTCGGACTGACCACGCAGGGCTTATTGAGACTCATACTTGTCATTTGCTAGAGGCGCCTACATGAGCCAGGCCACCAGAAGTGTTTAAACTGTCCGCAATATGGTGTGCACAGTGAGCTTCCTAAAGCCAACACAGGAACCCTGGAATCGCCCTGCACTCTGCCTGTTTCTGGAAGGCTGTCGTTGAAGGGCTTCCCCTTCACACACCTCCTTCTCCATAACTCCTCTAGGGAAATTATTGAATTGGCCCTGGATCCTAAATCGATCTAAGCACCATAGCTAAGGGGTAACACGACTACGCAGGGCACCACACACCGACCTCAGCGCCACAAAACGACCACCCGCAGGTGCAGGTCTCCCACGCTTGTACACTAGCAGCGAGCACCGTGCAGTGTGCTACGACACTGTGCAAATGGACTCTTGCTTGCCCACAATTGAGGCGTTACAAGAGCACAACAGCACACCACCAATGGGTGTGACAAAACTCACTTCACTTTTGTGAAGACACCACCGAGATATTTGGAGGACGACACAACAGTGATTGAGCATACACCCTACCCATTGGCACCTGTAGTGACGGGCCCTCGTCCGAGGGCATCTTGCCACACTTCTCAACTGAGGACTAGTCACTGGAAGAACACAGATCCGATCTGGGTACAGCTGGCTGCATAGCCACCCACACGCGCCTGCTAACCTCAACATGAAATTCCAAGGCCGTTACGCTACCAGGAACGCTCACTCACCAGAAGCAACCACCATACTCCCAGGGACCTAGGTGGCATGTCCCATCTAAAGGTAAACCCAAATTGTCAATAATGGATTCCTTCTCGGCTGTCAAACAAACAGCAGGCGCAGCAAGCAGCGGCCACCCAACAGGTACCGCTTCCCTCAGACGACAACTCTAAAGACGCACAGGTGCTACAGGCCATCACGGCACTTCGATCATTTATTGACACCAAAATCGATGAAGTTAAATCTGATATTCAGTTGATGCGCCAAGACGCTCGCAACCTGACCGAAAGAGTGACCACAACAGAGACAACCCTACTGGAAACCGTGGACGCTGACCTGAAGGCCAAGGTTCAAGAACTGGTGAGGAAAGTAGCCCGACTGGAGGCGAGGTCCGAGGGCGCAGAGTGACGTGCCCGCCACAATAACATTCGTATATTAGGAATTCCAGAGGACATAGAAGGGTCGATCCCAACGAAATTTGCGGAAACCATGATGCAACAGGAGATTGGAGCCGGCAACCTATCCCCGGGTTTCTCGGTAGAAAGGGCTCATAGATCCCAACAAAAGAGACCCCCCCCAGGCTCATATGCACATCCAATGATCGCGAAAATCCTGAACTTTCGGGACAGGGAGGTGATACTCAAGCACTCAAGGGAAGGGGCAGAAATCAAACGAAATGATTCCAGGATCATCATGTATCCCGACTACACACCTACGGTGCAACAACCAAGGAACTCCTTTGAGCCGGAAACTCAACCTCAAACACATGCTGCTATATCCGTCTCGCCTCAAAGTGCTATACAAAGGTAAAGCGATATTCCTGGAGTCACCTGCCACGGCCAACATGTGGCTGGAGCACAACAATCTAGACGGAGACAAGGAACCCATCACATGAGCGATGGCGAGATGATGGGGGGATCCACAGGGATACTATAGCATGTAACTGCAAAACGTTAGCTACCACATCTAATTGTCACTGCAATGCCACCTTGATTGCTGGTGCGGACGGAGTGTCAGCCGGGCCTCATGTACAGTGCACTACAACCCACCCTACGAAGGACCAGTGCAGGCCTGTTGTCGGCAGACTACCTGCGTCAGATGGGCCTATATGACGAAGGGGCTCCTGAGCGCTGCCAAGAGATGGCAACTGCTGGGAGCATTTTTTGTTAATGTTATTTGTTTATTCGTTCACGATGATGAATGTTTGTGTGGTTACAAAATCTCTGGAGGAAAATGTGGAGGGGCTAAAAGGGTTGGGGTGAGGGCGTTGGGGTGTGGGACAGAGGCTGGCTAGATCAGGGTGCCTGGGATGTAGGCCACCTTTACTGTTCAACCACCACTAGAAGAGGCGGGCCGGTGGGAATATGCTCCTGATGTTAGCTCCTAATTTGATATGGCAGCAGGCATCAAGGTGTTAACATGGAATGTACGGGGTCTGGGCACATATCTTCGTAGGAACAGAATTAAATCCTATTTACATAGAAAGAAGGTATGAATGGCTCTAATACAAGAAACTCATTTAACAAAAGAATCCATGCTCAAATTACAGGAACACTGGGGGTTGGTGGGGCAGGGGTTTGGGGCAGCTTATTCCAAATATGCAAGAGGGATGTTTACGTAGATAAGTCGCCTGCTTCCTTTCAAACTAGTTAAGGCCGAAGTAGACCCGGAGGGCAGGTATATGATATTATGGGGCCACGTTGAACAACTAGAAATATGCGTAGTGAACTCCTATTTCCCCAATTGTAACATCCCGGCTCACCTAGATCTAATGTGCACCAAGATAGCACAATATAGGAATGGCTTTTTCATTTGGGGTGGGGACTTCAATTGTACACGTGATCCAGAATTGGACAGGTCTTCACCCCCCCCTGAAACGCTCAACAGCAGCCACTACTGCATTGAATATCGCGATAGAACGATTGGATCTCGCTGATGTTTTTGCAGGAACTGCACCCAGGGGAGCTAGGCTACTCTTACTTCTCATCCCCACAAGACCTGTTCACCAGGATAGACCATATTTTTACGGGCAGAGAACATCTTCCCCCAGATGGAGATGGCGCAATATCTGGGGCAATCTATCTCAGACCAATCACCCGTAATAGTGGAGTGGTACATGGCCCCAGACCTCCCATTCCATTATGGAGAATGCCCACTGAGGCGTTGAAGGACCTAGCATTTAGAAACAATCTCTGGGATTCCCTAGAAAAATACGTAGAGGTAAACGTGGGCAGCGTTGACCGACTGCACAGTATGGGACGCCCTGAAGGTGGTGATGTGCAGAGAAATTATAGCGAAGGCAGGGGGCATCAGGAGACTACTGCTAACTGAGCTGGAACAACAGGAGAAGGAAATGGAAAGGATGGAGTCCACCACCCTGGGGACATAGCAAGAGGGAGCCACACTGAGTCGGATTAGGGGCGAATGCAGGGATGCATGGGGCAGGCTGGCAAAGTTTGACTATACCACCAGAACCATTAGAGCACACACGGAAGCGGATAGACCAGGCCGCCTACTGGCATGGCTCTGTAAGAAGGAACACCCTAGACACTTAACGACCGCGCTGAAAAGAGGTGATGACACCTTACATCAGACACAACAAGGCACCAATGAAACTTTTAAACTGTTGAACACCTAGTTATATTCACATGACACCCCAGTCCCCCCATAGGAAATTCTAGACACTTGAGGAAATTGGATTACCCGAGCTTACACAAGCACAAAGTGAAACTCTAGCTGCAGACATTACCACTGAAGATATCGCAGAGGCAATAAAATCCCTGGCCACTTGCAAGACCCCGAGCAGCGATGGGCTGCCGCCAGAGTTTTACAAAACATATGAATCGTCCCTCACACCACTTCTACAAAAAGTGTTCCAGGAAGCGTACGACAAGGGGTTTCTGCCGGAAAGCATGAGGGAGACGCTTGTGATCCCAATGCTTAATCCCAGAAAACCTGTAGATGAGTGCGATTCCTACCGCCCACTTGCGATGCTCATTTATAATGTAAAGATATTGACCACGATACTGGCCAAGAGACTTTCCAGATTGATAGGGGGTCTGGTACACACGGACCAAAACGGCTTTGTACCTGGTCGCAACACTATAGTGAATCTCCGTAGGCTCCAACGCATTATGGCTTAGACAAACCTAAAGGGAAGCTCCTATGCACTGCTGTCATTAGACGCTATAAAGCCTTTTGATTCCATTTATTGGCAATGGCTACTGGCAGTTCTCAGTGGTTTTGGATTTGGGGAGAAATCGTATACACTAGAGACCAAAGGCAAGAGTGAAATCTGGGATGTTTGTTTCTCCGGCATTGGACATATGTAGAGGTACCAGGCAGGGTTGCCCGCTGTCTCCCATGCTTTACATATTAGGACTGGAACCTATCGCCATTTATTTTAGGAAACAGTTTTTCCATGCAGATATACAGGTGGGTGAAGTGAGCCATATAATTTCATTATACGCGAATGATGTCCTTCTGTACGTCAAAGACCCACACTTAAATGTGCCGAGCATGCTAGAGGTCCTGGATAATTTCTCCAGGGTCTCTGGTATACAGTTCAGTAGACAAAAGTCCTGCCTGTTTCGCTGGCAGATTTAACGGGCATGAGCATTGAGGACCTGCCTGCACTAGGCATCCAGTGGCAACTGACCTCATTTTGATATTGTGGTGTCAATATAATACACACCCCGGAACTGATCCACGAACATGACACCAGAGTTGCGCTTCGGGCCCTACGCAAATCAATTGGTTTTTGGTCTAAACTTCCCTCATCTATGATGGGTAGGACATCAGTCATCAAAATGATTGTTCTTCCCAGATTTCTTTACTGTTTCCAGAATGTGTACTATTACATCAAGGCCCCTTTTTTTCGTCTGCTTGACACAATATTTCGAGGGTTCTTATTGGGGACGGGCAGACATAGGGTGGCACTGTCCACACTGACCCTGCCTCACAGGATGGGTGGCATTCAACTCCCAGATCTAGAGAAATATTATTTGGCAGCTCAACTTCGTTTTGTGGCCAGATGGTTATCTGACAAGGTTACGGCTGAAACTACTTTGCTGCAACACTTAGTTGCCCCACTACGGCTACATGAACTCATTTGGGCGCCCCAACACTTCCTGAACAATGCACCTCTACTTGCAAACCTTGGAAGGCAAATATGGCATAGGACCAAAGCATTCTTACAATTAGAACACTCAAACTCCCCCGAGGTGCCAATGATCTCTGATTTATGCAAGAATAGCGCGGATCTAGCAAACATCAGACTCTGGGAAAGAAAAGTGGTTTATACATGGGGGAATTTGTATGCAGATGGCATCTTTCGCGATTTTGCCTCGCTCCAATCTGTGGAGGGCGTGCCAGGTGGTCAGTTCTTGTGGTACCAGCGGATCCACGGGGTAGTGCGGGCAAAAAGGGAAATGTGGCCCTGAATAACCTGAGGCGAGCTCCCTTGTGACATTATTGTACAGCCTAGGTGATGGCTGGAAACTGGTATCCCAAATACTTAGCAAATTAGTAGACAGACGTAACCCCCGAGGCCCCGAACTCAAATCCAAATGGGAGGTGGACTTGGGGCTGGAAATTGAAGACAATGAGTGGGAAAGGGCCTTGGCGTTCCCTAGGGATGTGTCCAGGAATGCCAGGTTTCGGCTACTCCAGTTGAACGTGTTATATCGTACATACCTAACCCCATACAGAGTGGCCAAGTTCAATAAACTAGCTTGTCCCAATTGCACATGGTGCAACGCAGAAAAGGCAGACTTAATACACATGTTTTGTGAATGCACCAAGGTCTGTGGGCTAAAGTGGAACTAACTTGCAGGAAAACCGGTGTGTCTCGTTATGACTGGACCCTCAAAGAATGTCTTTTAGGAACTTATCCTAGATGGCTAAAATTAAACATATTGTGAAACTTATGGACATGGCATGTGTACTAACCAAACAAACCATAGCAATGGCATGGAAGCGAAGAGAGGGCCCAAGGTACAATGCATGGCAAGGAGAAATGAAATGCTAGGTGGCAGCCAAACCTGGGCATGGGAGGATAGTGTCTCCAGATCTCCTGATGGTACAAGCGTGACATTTAACGCATGGAAAATGTTAACGTGGAGCATGTTTCATCCTTCAGATGACAAGCCCCCTTGAACGCTGTCTTTTCATTGTTGTTGGAATTTAGCACCAGCAGAACCAACTGAGACTCGAAACCCCCCTAACTGTGCCAATGTTTCCCCTTCTTCCTCGCCCCTCCAAGCACCGTCACTGTATTCTGCTCACATATGCTGTACTAGGTAAACATATTGTACGGAGACAGTTAATGTTTGATTATACTTTTGTTCGTTTGTTATTGATTAAAGCATTTTTATGATTTCTCTATCAAGTTATGCCACGTATGTAACCTTTGAAATGCCAATAAAACAAATAGAAAATAAAATAGGCGCATTTATCTGTCGAACATTTTTCCTCTAAGGCCTCTCAAATGGTATCAATTTCTTTTTTTTCCAATTTAAGAACTCCAGAAAACCATTGATTCTGCCTCCGGCTAGCACTCCGGAGTCTCCTAGTAATACTAGGTGTGAACATGTCCTCCCTTCTAATCTCCACAAGGGGTCAAGCTACCATTATGCACATTATCCAATTCATGAAAAGTGAAATACGGGAGGCTTCTAAGGGGCGCAGAGAAGATGATGGTCTGAGGAACGTGCTCAACCACGGGATGGTAATAGGGCCCTGAGCTCCCCTATCAACTCCTAAGGAACGTTGACATCAGCTACGAACAACTCCTACAATGAGGTGAGGTGAAAGAAAAACTTTCAGCACAGTCCGCACCGCCTCTCGCTCTCCTCAGGAGCGTAAATCAGAGCCAGCTAAAGGGAGTGTGGAAACTCTGGAAGAAGGCCCGACGTCAGCAAGCCTGGGCGGTGTGCATCAGCTCCACAAGGAAGCGAGTGGAGGCAGAAGAAGTGACACAAATTGGGGAGATGGAGCACCCAGTTCCTCAAGGGCCACAAAGGCAAGAAGGGTGTGGAATGAGGAGGAGGGAATTCCCTGCCCATGAACCTGCTCAGTGACCACTGAAAGGAAGCGCCCCCAATTTCAGCACGATCCTCCCCGCAATGAGAGACAATAAGGGACTCTCCCGTAATGGGAATAAGACCAAGACAGAGTGCGGGTGAGCGTAAGTGGGAGTTTATCCAAAGATTAGGGCATGCAAAGAACTCTGCAACCTCCGAGAGCGCTCTGTCTGACAATAGCAAAGACAGGCGTATTTCTAATACAAAAAACGTCATCAGAACCTACACACTATAGGGGGCACAAGTTAATTGGGATTGGGTGGCGTCGACTAACTATAGGTGTTGCTGCAGCGTGGTTGGTCTTGGCGTGAGGACGTCACTGGTCAGCCTCGTGGGTTTGGGTTGGGCCTGGCAGGCCAGCTTGAGGTCATCCGAGCGGTGTTGGTATGCTGGGGCAGCCTGTGACAAAGATGAATACCTTTCCTGACTCGTTTGCCCTAGGCCATGCACACTGCAGTTATTCAAGAAACGACATCTAAGTTCATCAATAAATCGCTCAGCAGTTTGTCTTATAAAATAAACGCAACACATGAGGAATGCACCTCGTGAGAGGTCCGGTGGTTGTCGGCTGGGGTGAGATTTACCTGTGTCCTATTGACCGGTATTTTAGGTCGAGGGGCTGGGCTCTGGGGCCTGAGCCGAATGATACACGTCTGTCTGCCGCGTTAGAAGTTATTACATAAATGGGTCTCTGTGTCTTGTCCCAGTGATGGGGGTCGTCTTTGCACGGGGTCATGATTCTTGGGGTGGTCTAGGGGGGGTTGTGGAATTTACGAGAGGGTGCTGGTAGATCAGTGGATTCAAACGTGGGTTTATTACCGTGCTGTAAATAACACAGGTGGCGGGCTGTGGCCTTGGGTGCGATACCGGGGCCTCTGACTCTCTGAAGCGGCTCCAGCTTGGTTGGGGGAGGTGAGGGAGCGCGGCACATGCCTTAGCTTCTTTATCTGGCAGGCTTGGTAAGGTGGGAGGGAGAATGGCCTTGCATATATTCACAAAGGTTTTTTCCTCGTGCGTTGCTAACTTTTGAATGCAGAACTTTTATAATGTTCCGCCTTATTTTGATGTTATTTAAACACACATATATATTTCAATTTCGTTACACATTTCTTTAATACAGTCGGTCCGAGTACCTTTTCATTACCTAACATTATATTTACTACATGGTGTGATTATTTTATGTACATTAGACGTTACACGAGGTAGTTCTAGGTTATGGCCTACAGAAATTGATGCTCGCTGCTTTAGGTGATTAAGAAAACATATATGAGTTCAGGTTTCTACATAAAATTGTAAGAACACTTATACAGATAAAGGCTATACATTTGGTCGACATCTTTCTCTGTGGTTATAGCAGCACTAGTCCAGACCTGGGGTGGTATCATGTAACGTTACATCTTTATGGTTTATTCACAGTTTACAGGATCTGTTTAAACAGAGGTAGTTCGTTAATACCAATACTTGAATTATTTTCTACTTTCTTCAGATAGTGATGCTTCAGCTTTTTTCCCGTCACCCCGGCCTCGCGGACCAGGTCATGCGGGGTGCAATATTACATTGTGAACGATAAAATGTTACAGTGTTAGCATCTCGGGTTAGCTCATACCCGACTTTCTCATGGGAACGCGCTCGCAGCGGATCTACCAGGGCTACTGCGGCGGCAGAGATGCATGAAAGGCCCTCCAAAGGTGGGGGCCTCGTTACAGTGTGCTGAACTCACGCCATGTTTGCTAGACAAGATGGCTTCTAGGCCTAACTGATTTTTGGTATATGCAGGGAACGGATACGTGTGGGCAATGTCGTCGGCGGGTGAGCCCTCCTCCACCTGGGCCCGGGTGGCATGAGGGGACGCCCACCGAGTCATGGTCCTCACCTGGGAAGAAGGCTGCAGGTGAGGAGGGCCTCGCGGCCAGTCCTCCCCTACATTTCCCCCCTTTCGTTACTAAAGTAACGAATTCTTTAGCTCTTCTAATCTTCTACATTCTTGTTCCTCTATCACTGCGTCATCCCATGCAGGTGTTCCTTTTCTAGGCATCCAGGCTCTACATACCCCCCTCAAGCTCTCACCTCTTCTAGCATACTCGTCTGGTGTACATGTTAAATATATACAGTCACCAGTTTCTTCCAAGTCTACCCAGACCTCCTCATACCACTCCAGTTCCACGTCTCGGGGTTCTTTGATAGTGGTGTGCCATAGTTTATCTACTGTGTACTTATCACGGCACATAGGCACTAACTGGTATCTGGGAGTGTTATCTGTTCCTGTCTGTACATGTACCTCTTGTGTCGCCTTAATTGTACCACCAGAGTTGCCCATTGTCACCATCATCATTGCACCGTTAGGGACTGCGTTAGCACAACATCGGAGGCCCACCTGGCACAGGCAGAACACCACGAGGAGGACCACCACAACTGGTATCAAGAACTTCATCGCCATTCCAAGCCATGAGGGAACCCAGGAGAAGATATTGTCGAACCATGAGCTATCTTTAGCCCCACCTTCCAGCTTCATCTTCTCTCCCAGGTTATGTACTGCTTCAATGACGTGGGACAGGGACCCATTTTCTGCGTCTTCAGAAGGTACGAACGTGCAGCACGCACTTCCTATTTTTCGGCAAACACCTCCATCGATCGCTGTTAGCAGGTCCAGAACATACCTGTTCTGCATGGTCATTAGTCGCAGAGCTCGTAGTTCCACCTTTATTATGTTGAACCCTTCTTCAGTGTCATTGGCCAGCTGAATCAGTTCCCACCGTGTGATCTGGAGCCATTTTGCATTTGCTCTTGCTTGGACACTTGAAACTAGTGAGGCAAAAAATGTTTCCACGGAGCTGAACAGGCGATACCTGTCTGGGATCTGTGCCAATAAATCGGATGATGCTTGTGATATGTAGTTCGATGCTCGCTTGTTCCGTGATAGCTCCTCTTCTTTCCCTCCGGAGGACAGGACATAGAGGTGCGCTTCTGCAGTGGGAGACGTCGCATCCTTGTTCACGTTTCCTTGCGTCCTTTTATTTTCGTCGACGTGACTTTCTGGAATTACCATTAGGGCCGAATGCAAAGTGGCCATTGAGCAGCTGCCACTCCATGCCTGGGGAAGGTGCAAGTAAGCCTGATTCCCGCATACCCAGTATGTGTCCATTAGTGCTGCTGTTCCTTTTTTCATGTCTGGGATGGTGAGAGTCTTGTTACAGTTTTTATTCGTTCCCATTGCCACTTTTCCTTCTCCCTTGAAACATAGTTCGTTTTGTATTTCACTTTGTAGCTTGAAGGGTTTCTCCATCGCTGTTACCCATGTTAGTTTAGAGATGTGTTCTTTCCATATTGGTAAGCACGTTTTTTCCATCCACCGCAGCTTGTCTGGTTGGACACCTCTCAGTGCTTCCGCTTTGCACAGTACTTCTTCATCTTTCCATTTGTTTTCGGAAAACAGCGTCCCTTGTATTGCAAAGAAAGGTTCTTTAAGACAGACCACTCCAGACGCTTTTGAATAGCACGTTTTGTTGTCCTGTATCATATTGAAAGAGACATCGTGTGCTTGGAAGGTGTTCTTTATTCTACACAGTGTGAGATGAAGGAGACATTGGGCATCCACAATGGGCAATTCTCTTGGCAACAACACTTTGGGTGTACCTGATGCATGGGGGATGAGCGAACAGACATAGCAGCTTTCATTGGTTGTCTGTTTAGCTGTTGTACTCATATCTGCATACCATTTATTTGCTTGGTGGGGGTGTCGTGGGTCTTCCATCTTGTCTAATCCTAACCCATAATACTCATCATACCCCCTCCTGCTTGTCTCTCTTCTTCGCCTACTTCTCTCCCTCCTCCTATACCTTTTAGTTTCGATAGGTGAAAGAATAGGCCCCCCTTCCTCATTCCCACCCCCCTTTTCCAATTCCTCATATAGGAACTTGTGTTCTGTCATCGTAATTACTTTTCCATTTTCCTCAATAAACAACAAATCGCTGTTTTGTATCGGGGCGGGAAGGGTAGTGGGGCTGTTATATATTTCAGGTAGGGACATTGTGTCATTTTCCATATCTTTATCTCTTGATTGTGACGGGGCAGCAGTGGGTGGTGCAGTATAGTAACCCCATACAAGGTGTGATCCATCCCAGACCAAAAAATCACCTTCTTTAATATTCATACTTGTAATTGAATTCGTGCCAGGGGCAAGGGTGGTGTTACTCCCCCCTCCCCCCTCGTTCATCTCGATAGAGATGAACGCTATGACCCAATATGTCACCAGGCAAAATATTGAGATGAAGAACACAATAACACACATTGATAAACCACATTCGTATGAATATGTCAATCTATCTACTAACATTTCTCTAAATCTAACAAATCTATTAGTTGCAGGCTGCCCATTCGATGCCATAGTAAATCCTGTTTGAAACATAAAAGTGCATTAAGTACAAGCATGTAAACATTTCTAACGTTGTGACATTGTTTCGACAAAGTATGGGAGTGGGTGAGGGAGGGGGTGTGTCCACAGACAAGGTAACTTTACAATCATTACTATCCGTACATTATTTCATATATAAAAAGGAAAGTCGAGAGAAAAAAACTTCTCCAAAACCAAAAAAAAGAAAACCACAAAAACCTTCAAAAGTTGTAAAAAATTATATATATATATATATATATACATATTTATTTCAGTACACTTGTCGTGCGCCAGTCGCGTTCAATGTTCATCACTCAATGCACACAAAATTCCCATCATTCATTCTGCACAACTCCATTGTCCGCAGTTGCCTGTGCCTCGTCCTGTACCTCACCTTCCACGGCGCTATAAGTTCTGCGTACGTCTGTCAAATGCACCCAGTATCGTAGGCCCTTCACCTTTACTGCTGTGGGTGTGCAAAACACTACCTCATAAGGGCCATGGAAACGTGGCGCATTCCACCTTCGCACAAAACTTCTGACATATATAAGGTCACCAGGCATTAGTTGTAATGGTTTTTCAGGCATTGTCTCTGTTTCTGTTGTGTTCCCCTCCTCTCTTGTAGAGGGGGGGGCTAGTTGCTTCGCAATTACGCGCGCTGCCCGTGTCAGTTTTTTCAAGTACTCTGTGAACTCCTCTCCCAATATCGCTGCACTTCTGTGTGCATCAGAACGTTCACGGAGAGGCGAATGCGCTGTGTGCATTCTCCTTCCCGTGACGATCTCATGCGGGGACAAATGGTGGTCTTTACTTGGCTGATTTCGTAACTCAAACAGGGCCAAAGGCAGGCAGTACATCCAGGTCTTTTTAAGGGAAAAACACAGTTTTGACAATCTGCTTTTTAACAGACCGTTCATCTTTTCCACTACGCCATTGCTTTGAGGATGATAAATCGAACATAATTTGTGCTTTATTCCCAATAGCGTAGTCACTTCCTTGAATAGTTCATTAACAAAATGCGTGCCGTTGTCTGAGCGAATAACTTCGCAAATCCCCCAGCGCGGGAATACTTCCCGCACTAGGAACTTCGCGGCGCCCTTCGCATCAGGGCGCGCACAGGGGCCTGCCTCCACCCACCTCGAAAATGGACATACAACCACAATCATGTAGCGAGCCCCGTTACATCTTTCTCCCATGTCTACATAATCAATGTGGAGCTCTCTGAATGGGCCATTTGGTTTTGGTATCGTTCCTCTTAGTGTGCGCAATGTCATACCTGAGTTGTAAATCTGACATGTCGTGCATTCTAAAGCCAGCCTTGTGATGTGTTCATGGAGGCAAGGTGCAAACCAATCTTCTTGTATGTCCGCCATTATGTGTTGCTTTGCGTTATGTGCGGGAAAGTGTAGTTGTTGAAATGCTATTTCTAACAATGTAACTGGCATTACCACTTTTCCTGAACTTTTTTGTCGCCACAATAAATCAGTCGGCGATTTGCTGCATCCCCTCTTAGTCCACAGCAATTTTTCTTCTGCACTAGCTCCCTCTTGCAGCTCTATTATTTCCTGTGTGGGCATCATGTTGTATCCTGTGGGGACCTCTTGGCTTGCTGTGTGGTGCAACATGTACTCTCCTACTTCACCTTTCTGTAAATACGAAGCTTCTTTGGCAGCGGCGTCTGCTGCCGCGTTCCCCAAAGATATAAAATCTGTATTTGTGGTGTGGGCTTGGCATTTTACGATGGCCACTGCCGTGGGGTCTTGCAGGGCCTCAATCAGTTCTTTCAATAATTCTGCATGCTGAACCGGTGTTCCATCTGCTCGTCGAAACCCTCTCCGCCCCCACCGTGCCAACCCGCCGTGTACTGTTGTTGTCATGTATGCTGAGTCTGTATATATTGTCACTGCGCACCCCTTGGCGGCATGTAATGCTTCTATTAGCGCTATTAGTTCTGCTGCTTGGGCTGAAAAGTGTGATGGGAGGCGGTGTTGCACTAGTGTCTCGTATTCATCTTCCTCTAACCGTACAACTGCCATACCCACATGTTTCTCTCCTGTCTCCATGTCTATTGATGCTGACCCGTCCACGAAATACACCTCTCCCTCGTTCAAGGCATTTTCAAAAATCACTTGATCCTGACCTTCGTCACCTGTGTACGTAGCGCAGTTGTGGTTCTGCATGTCCTCTACGGTGCACGCCTCTGTGATGAATGTGGCCGGGTTCACTGTTTTACATCTTACTATGTGGATGTTTGCGCTGGACAGTATTATTTCATATGCTGTGGCGCGCTGTGTCGTCAATGTGCTCTTTGATCGCTCTAATATTGCAAAGAGTGAGTGTTCCACAAACAGTGTCACAGGACAGCCCATCACTATCGTGGCACTTTTTTCAATAGCGAACGCGGCTGCAGCTAGGGATTGCTCGCACGCGAAATGACCTTGCATTACTGCGTCCAGGGTGCCACTATAGTAAGCCAGTGGTTTGTGCCCTAACGATGTCTTTTGTGTCAGTACTGCTGTCATCAGTGTTCCTTTGCAGTGTGAAAATAAGAAGAATTCGCGCCCATAATCTGGATTTGCCAGTACTGGAGCGCTTGATATCAGCTCTTTTAGTGAGTTAAATGCTGTGTTCATCTCTTCTGTCCATTCTATGTGTTTGTTTTCCTGCTGTGCTTCTTTTAGTGCCTGTAACAAGGGCCTTGTGTACGCTGCATAATCCAATATCCATGCTCGGCAATAGTTGCACATACCCAGAAATTTCTGCATCTCTTTTACTGTTTTGGGCTCCCCAACTGTTCTAATCGCCTGTGCCCTGTCTGGTATGATCCGCTTGCCATCCTTTGATATCAGCTGTCCCAAGTATAGGACCTCTGTCAGACAGTATTGTAACTTCCCCTTGTCCACCTTGTACCCTTTATTGGCCAATAATGTCAGGAGTGTTATTGAGTCCTCTCTACACTCCTCCTCAGTTTGTGCACAAACCAATAAATCATCAACGTACTGAATCACTGTGCTTTCTACAGACAAATTCCCCAGATCTTCATGTAGTACCCTGTTGAATATGCTTGGGCTCTCGCAATATCCTTGTGGTAGTCTGCAGTGTTCGAACCTCCTCCCCCCTAGTGTAAACGCTGTTAAGTACCTGCTCTCTTCTGCTAAGGGGATCGAGAAAAATGCATTTTTCAAGTCAATAACTGTGAAGTGGGATGCCGTTTTCGGAATGTTGCACAGTATTGTCGCCGGGTTCGGGACTAAAGGGAACTCCTTCTGAATCACATCATTGAGTGGGCGTAAATCTTGTATCATCCTCCATGAACCTCCCTTCGCCTTTTTAATCGGGTAAATGCACGTGTTGCATGGGGAGTTTGAGGGCACTATTATTCCTTGTGCTAGCAGTGCATCTATTGTCTCTCTGATCCCTTCTTCTGCTTCGCGTGACAATGGATATTGTTTTACCCGGGGTAGGATTGCTCCCTGTTTAAGTTTTATTACCACAGGCTGAACCCCATGTAGTAACCCCACATCGTGGGTGCCATTTGTCCATAGGTTAGTGGGTACTGACCTCATGTCATCATCAAAAAATGTATGTGGTGCTCCTACTACTGCCATTAATTTAACTTTAGTTTTTCTGGCTGTAACTACAATGTCGCACGGCATTGCTAGTTCCATCACTATTTCGCTATCTGTCTCAGTGTCAGAAAATAGCTCCTCGTCCGAGAGCTCCCTCAGTGGGATATTTGCATTTGTACACAGTACTGTCCGCCACTCACATCCTTCCATGTCAACGCCAATCACACATATTCTGTTTGCTGACACGTGTACTGCGTGTAAATCCAACGATAGCACTGACCCGGGAGCAGTGTCGGGGCTTGCTATGGGGCGGAATAGGAATTCGGCTGGAATCCTCCAATCCATCCTTTTTAGTTCTGGTACTATGAGAGCCAATGTTCTCATGCCCTCAACAAACATCTCCTCGTTTCTTGGTAACCCTCTGATCTCTTGCATGATTGTGTGGCCGTGTATTACTGCTAATATGCGGAGGGGGCATATGCCTGGCGTCGAACATACGATACCGCTCCCTGTGAATGATATTGTCATATTTAGTTTGCTTAAGAGATCTCTCCCCAGCAAATTAATGGGAGAGTGTTCATAGTACAGTAAGGGTGCTTTCACTGTTTTACCCCCCACTGTCACATCCAATGCCTCTGTGTAAGGAACTTCAATTACAGCCCCAGAGAACCCCTGCGTCTCTAACGTTCTATTAGATAACGGGAACCGGCCCTCTCTAATGCATGATTTCTCCGCTCCCGAATCCACCATGAATATGAACTGCTTGTCTCCTATCTGCGCTCCTATCAATGGTTCCTCTGATGCATTGTGGGTCGTAGATAGTACTGGACACGCAAGTGCTCTCTGTGGGCTGTCCTATGCGGGGTGTCTCATTGCCCCTCCTTGATCAAAAATGTTCCCCGAAACTACTGACACCCCGCTGTAAGGTGCGGGGGCAGGCGCTCCATTAGCTACTGTGGCGAAAGTGTTACCTGGCGTGTATTGCATATTGTCATTATTCTGTGGGTGGTTTTGTGTTCTGTACTGATGTCCGTGTAGTTGTGCGTTACTTCTTTGTCCTACATTTTCTGGTTGCTGGTATTGTCCCATGGGGAGGCCGTAGGGGCTTCCTGGGTGGAGGTGACCGTACTGCTCTGTCTCCTGGAACCCGTTGTTTTGTCTGCTCCTGCACTCTCTTGAGTAGTGCCCCCATCTCCCACAATTCCAGCAGCTCCCCTGTGGACCTCTGGGACCCTGCCACCCATTTCCTCCCATTCCTCCATACCCTTGTCCTCCTCTTCGGCCCCTGTACCCACCTCTTCCCCCTCTTGGGGCCCACTCTTGCCACGTTGGACCTCCGTTCTGCTCCTGCTCAGTCCACTGTCGTTGTCCTTGTCCTGCCCAATTTGCTGCTATTCTTCCTTGTATTGCTATTTGCCCCTCCTCTCCTTCGTCTCCCTCCCTCATGAGTGGGAGCCCTGCTACCGCTGCTGCAACCTTCACTAGCTTTGATTGTACCAACTTTGCCTCGTCTGCCAACCTTTTCTGTGCTACTTCCCTCTCTCTCTCTTTGATCCTTTTGCAATGGTGCACTATTATACTTTGGATCTCTGGCCACCCCTTTGCCTCAACGCCCGCTATTTTATCGAGTGCCTTCTGCACCTCTTTTGGGAGCCCTCTCTTAATGATAAAATAAAATAGAGATGTGGATTGGTGCCAGGGCGTGCCCGTTTCCGCTCTCCACATCTCCTGCACCCGGAGAATGTAATCCATAGCATCCTCCCCGTCATTCATTGTACATTGCATTACTGACTGTAAATCAGGGGTGTCTGGGAATGTCTCCCGCAGTGCGTCCCACACCCTTGCTCGTACTGTATTAAAGGAAGCCCCATCATGGCGGTCACAGTCTAACGTCACGGCCGGGAAACCAGCCTTAGCCCATACTCTGTCCGCTTGATCTCCTACTGCGGTTACTAGTAGGCTTTTCACATCGCCTACTGCCAACGGTATGCCAGCGGTATGTTTCTCAAATGCATATATCCACTTGCTCGCCCCTCCTGACAGCTGGGGCAATAATTTCATTAAATTAGCCTTATCCATCTGAGCCCATGGTATATAGTTTGGTCTCCCCCCCCCTCTGTGTATCAATGGAAGTTGTAACTTCCCTTTTGCAGTTGCACCCTCCCTTTCCTTAGTCGCTGCTGACTCCAATGACGCCATCTTCCCCACCCTATTTCTTAGTCGTCCCATCCATTCGTCGTCTATAGCCCCTAGCGAACATGCACCGTCCACTTCCTCGCTTTCCCCTCCTACTGCCATACTCAACCTATCACTCTCATCCAACCCTCCTCTGACGTCACATAACAAGTCCTCTCTGATCCCTCTCTCTCGTGATACATCACCAATGCTCCCTTCTACTGCTCCTACCTCTATTATTCGTGTCGGCTCTTCCTCAATTCTGAACAGTATTTCCCCCTTTTTCCATCCTTCCTCAATTTGTCTACTTTCGCTCGACGCTCTAGACGTGCGTCCTGATTGTGTAGGGGCGCACGCTGTGCGCTCACATATGTCTTTTATTCTTGAGAGTTCATCCCTTGCCACAGTAAGCCTCGACTCTAAGTCACTCGTTAGCTTCTCTATATCCACCCTCTGTGTGCTTCCCTGGGCGCGCTCTCTGGTGCTTTCGTATGGCGGGGGGGCTGTTGGTCTTTGTGGTGTACCAGTTGTGGGGGGAGGCACATAAGTAGGGTCGCTATATCCTGCTGCGGGGGCCGGTTTAGGTAATATCGGGTACAAACTAATCACCTCCGCAGGTTGTTCTGTACTTAGCTGTTCCTTTTCCTCTCTTGGAATCATCAGTGGATTATCTGTGGTGGACGGTAGATCAATATTTGGTGCCGGAGCTTTGGGTGGGGGTACTTCCTCAAACAATCTCCAGAGGTCTAATATCTCCTTCCTATTTTGCCATTGTTTCCCCTTATACTTGAGGCTAATGCATGCTCGTACCATATCAAGAACGCTTTTGTCAAAAGACCCTCCCTCGGGCCAAATCTGGGGCAGACCCTCCCCTTTCAATTCTGTTACCCATTGATCGTGATATTTATTTATTCGTTCAGCGTATCCCGGTAAGCTCTTACAAATATGTGACAAGGGAGTTTCTGCCCCCATACTCTAAATCACTAACACAGCCGTGTCCACCTTCTTTACTTTTAGTTAGGTGTAGATATGTGTATGTATACCTTTATGGCACAGACAAGAGCGGACGTCTCAAAAATTATCACCCAACTTTATTCACTGCGCAAATCCTTTCTCACTCACCATAGCTCATCTCCTTCCCATTCCCATACACTCATGTGATTTCACTTGCAACTGATCAATTACTAGTTATGGTCAACACTCTCTGGCACCACCTCGCGGTCAACCGTTCGTCTCCAATACTCACACGGTGCGCGCACCCTTCACAATGCTTTTCCACTCACACCTCGTCTTTTTTCCTCCCTTTCCTCCCTGGCCAGCTGTCCCTGTTTTTCTGCTAAGGTTACTGTGTTCACGTCTGTACGTGCCACTACTTGGTCCCCACTCCTCAAAATGTGCTCCCTATTTTATAGTTCTTCTACAAGTATATTTATCTTATACCCTTTTCGCTTTCTCCCCCTGCCCCGTGGAATGGAAAAAAGAAATAGAGAGAGTAGCAATCACTAAAAAATATTCCCGGTGTCTCCCTTTGCCAGACACCAATAACTTATTTCTTACTTCTTCATATATTCCCAGTACTAGTTTAGATAGCACTATGCGGCGCCGCCTTCCACCCCCTTTCGGAGCTAGGTTTCCGTCACTTCTACCACTTCACTTATTTCTTACTCCTAATGGCCATATGCAGAGAAAAGATAAAGAAAGTTTCAAGACCCGTCTTTAGTAGACCCCCGTTATTCTTCTCCTCTACCTGTCCCCGTTCTTCTGTTCACAATTTCCCCTCCCTTCCCTTTTACGATCGCTCGCACTCAGTACTCACGTGCCCGTCTTGAACCGATAGTCTCCGAAACTGGGTCCGTCCAGGCAGTGTCACCGGTAACTCAACGGTCAGCCCCTGGCTCCGGCGAGCGGCACTCAAAGGGGATTTTTTTCCAATCGGGATCCCGTACCCTTTCTCATTGAGTGCGCACTTCTTATTGTGCCGGTCGCCGTTGGCGGGCAGCCTCCCGGAGCCGGCTCACCGTGCGTATCCCTTCTCGACCGGAGATTCTCGTGCCACAAGGGGGTCGTTAAAAAGGAGTTAGGAAAAATAATTTGGAGATATCACGCTATCGGGGTCACCACTGAAAGGAAGCGCCCCCAATTTCAGCACGATCCTCCCCGCAATGAGAGACAATAAGGGACTCTCCCGTAATGGGAATAAGACCAAGACAGAGTGCGGGTGAGCGTAAGTGGGAGTTTATCCAAAGATTAGGGCATGCAAAGAACTCTGCAACCTCCGAGAGCGCTCTGTCTGACAATAGCAAAGACAGGCGTATTTCTAATACAAAAAACGTCATCAGAACCTACACACTATAGGGGGCACAAGTTAATTGGGATTGGGTGGCGTCGACTAACTATAGGTGTTGCTGCAGCGTGGTTGGTCTTGGCGTGAGGACGTCACTGGTCAGCCTCGTGGGTTTGGGTTGGGCCTGGCAGGCCAGCTTGAGGTCATCCGAGCGGTGTTGGTATGCTGGGGCAGCCTGTGACAAAGATGAATACCTTTCCTGACTCGTTTGCCCTAGGCCATGCACACTGCAGTTATTCAAGAAACGACATCTAAGTTCATCAATAAATCGCTCAGCAGTTTGTCTTATAAAATAAACGCAACACATGAGGAATGCACCTCGTGAGAGGTCCGGTGGTTGTCGGCTGGGGTGAGATTTACCTGTGTCCTATTGACCGGTATTTTAGGTCGAGGGGCTGGGCTCTGGGGCCTGAGCCGAATGATACACGTCTGTCTGCCGCGTTAGAAGTTATTACATAAATGGGTCTCTGTGTCTTGTCCCAGTGATGGGGGTCGTCTTTGCACGGGGTCATGATTCTTGGGGTGGTCTAGGGGGGGTTGTGGAATTTACGAGAGGGTGCTGGTAGATCAGTGGATTCAAACGTGGGTTTATTACCGTGCTGTAAATAACACAGGTGGCGGGCTGTGGCCTTGGGTGCGGTACCGGGGCCTCTGACTCTCTGAAGCGGCTCCAGCTTGGTTGGGGGAGGTGAGGGAGCGCGGCACATGCCTTAGCTTCTTTATCTGGCAGGCTTGGTAAGGTGGGAGGGAGAATGGCCTTGCATATATTCACAAAGGTTTTTTCCTCGTGCGTTGCTAACTTTTGAATGCAGAACTTTTATAATGTTCCGCCTTATTTTGATGTTATTTAAACACACATATATATTTCAATTTCGTTACACATTTCTTTAATACAGTCGGTCCGAGTACCTTTTCATTACCTAACATTATATTTACTACATGGTGTGATTATTTTATGTACATTAGACGTTACACGAGGTAGTTCTAGGTTATGGCCTACAGAAATTGATGCTCGCTGCTTTAGGTGATTAAGAAAACATATATGAGTTCAGGTTTCTACATAAAATTGTAAGAACACTTATACAGATAAAGGCTATACATTTGGTCGACATCTTTCTCTGTGGTTATAGCAGCACTAGTCCAGACCTGGGGTGGTATCATGTAACGTTACATCTTTATGGTTTATTCACAGTTTACAGGATCTGTTTAAACAGAGGTAGTTCGTTAATACCAATACTTGAATTATTTTCTACTTTCTTCAGATAGTGATGCTTCAGCTTTTTTCCCGTCACCCCGGCCTCGCGGACCAGGTCATGCGGGGTGCAATATTACATTGTGAACGATAAAATGTTACAGTGTTAGCATCTCGGGTTAGCTCATACCCGACTTTCTCATGGGAACGCGCTCGCAGCGGATCTACCAGGGCTACTGCGGCGGCAGAGATGCATGAAAGGCCCTCCAAAGGTGGGGGCCTCGTTACAGTGTGCTGAACTCACGCCATGTTTGCTAGACAAGATGGCTTCTAGGCCTAACTGATTTTTGGTATATGCAGGGAACGGATACGTGTGGGCAATGTCGTCGGCGGGTGAGCCCTCCTCCACCTGGGCCCGGGTGGCATGAGGGGACGCCCACCGAGTCATGGTCCTCACCTGGGGAGAAGGCTGCAGGTGAGGAGGGCCTCGCGGCCAGTCCTCCCCTACACCACCTACCGAGGACGCCAGCCTGATCGAGTGGAGGTCATCTCCTGCCCACAAACGAGGCTGGAGCCCCCTCCCCCACCATAACTGGAGAACTGGCAGCGCAGTAGCAGGCGTCCTCAACCAGAGGAGCACCATGCAAAAGGTGGGAGAACCTTGACTGGAGTCCCAGGAGCCCAAACGAGAAGATAACATGAGCGGGGGTAAGGCAGCAGGGGCCCTGAGGATGCCCCCCTCCCAACGTGATCGGGCCTACAACGTTCGGGTGGGGAGTTCCCAGTCCTTCACTCCGCACTGTGTTAAAGCTTGAGTGACCAGAGTATCCTTGGGGACTGGGGCCCAATAATGAGGCACTAGGGAAGGAAGTCCACCCCAAGCAGACAGGCGTTCACTCGAAGTAAAGAGATTATATTGAGAAGTGAAACCTGTACAAAATAGAAGTCGCTACAAACAGCTGACTGTAGGAGCGTGCCCATGGCCCCAGGAGGCACCTCAAAGAGGGGAGAACACACAGAGGGCTCTAAGGGGGCTACAGGTATATCTGGGGAAAGGCTGGACTTGGCCATTATATATTTGAGGGCCAGCCCACCTAGGCCTGGATTAGAGACCTAAGAAGAGACTTTGCAGGGATAACCCCTTGGAGAAAGTCATGGGCTCCTGAAAACATTTGAAGAGGCCTAGAGGTGCACAACCCCACGATAGCACGAACCCTGCCTGGTAGTTGGTTGGGGTTGTTTGGCCTCCATGAATATTCGTGACTCGAATTAAGACCCCAGGGGGAAGTAACAGTGACCATATAGGGAGATCACAGAGTGGGGCAGGGCGGTGAAATACCCCAATGAGTTGGAAGGAGTTCCTACGAAAAAATAAAAGTCCCTCCGCGACACCCACAGAACAAGGTGTAGCTGGGCCCAAAATGCCTGTTGAGATGGAGGCTCAAACGGCGACTAAAGAAAGATGTAACCGCTGGCCGCTGGAACATACCATGCACTATCCTGTAAATGTTCTTATACTATGTCACAGTCAATTCTATCTCTGTACCATACTGTATTTTATTTATATAACATACTGTTAATCTATACATGTGCCTAAGTAAACCTGCTGTAACAGAGCCACAATGCCTCAGGGCCGTTGCATGCTTTATAAATTCAAATTAAAAAAATATATATATAGCGACGCTGCTGGAAGAGATTAGAGGAAAGGACAGACATTGGTCATAGGATCGACAGTCTGGATACTAAAGTGGAATACTTGGATAGAAGTCAATCAATACTCAGTGGATATACTAGAGATGCTTTTAGACACGAGGATCTCTGAACTAGAGAGACAAAAAGAAGCAATGCGCTTGAAGATGCATCATTTCAAAAACCGAGAAAGGCGAAACAATCTCAGTTTTTTTTGGCTTCCCAGAAAAATAAGGTGAAACGGAGAAAGATAGTGAAGACTATACAAGAGGTTATGACAAAAACATTTGGCAAAGAAGGAGTGCCCCCCGCAAACCTCCGTCTTCTCTTCATGAACTCCCTCTTTCTGGCCCTCCTCTCTTGGTTCTTTCCTGGCACCAGTGTCTGTGGTGAAGGATCTGGGAGTAAGCAGTCTTCCTCTTTGTCACTTGAGACTTAGGTGGCATCCATATGCCAATCTGGACATTATAAACTTAGGGTCCTTTGTTGGGTACTGGGCTTTCTGCCTCCACAGTTTCATGTGCCAGTGGTTGCAGCTCTAGTACTTAGTGTGGTAGATTACTGCAGCTCTCTGTATCTGGCCCAGCCACTCTATTTACTGCACCGCCTTCAAGTTTTGCAAAACGCGGAGGCGAGACTGTTGACTCGAATGCCCTTACCACAGGCACATTTCCCCTGTCCTATGGCAGTTACACTGGCTTCCTGTTGCACAAACAGTCCAGTTTAATTCCATGTGCATAGTGCACAGCACCTTCTATGGCAAGGGGCCGAGTACCTTCAGTGTAAGTTCCGCCCATATGTCCCTAACCGCCTTCTCTGCTCTCAGGAGTCCCGCACTATTCTAGTTCCTCGTGTGTGGCTCAGCCGGTTGGGTAGGCGTGCCTTCTCCATCGCTGCAGCTAGGCTTTGGAATTCGCTTCAATTCCATCTCTGCGCGACCGCCTATCATCTCTCCTTTTGTCGCTCGTTGAAGACCCTTCTTTTTTTTTAGTTTAAGGACTGTCTAGCTGACTGTAATGCTGCGTTAGCGTCAAAAGGCCCTCAAGCGTACACACACTTTACAAGTATTTTTAAAATAAGATCATCTTCTTCACAATACTCCAGACAGAGCCATATGTAGCATATTTTGTATTGTCTGCTGTTTTAGTCTACTCAAGCGTATTAGGTTGACTAACCGGACAATAGAACACATTGGCTCCACCTAAAGGGGGGGGATTTGGCATTGAAGAAGTTGTTGGGTGTAATGAAGCAAGGGTTTACCGCGTTCCCTGAGAACTATTGTCACCATTGACGTCAACAGCCCGTATACATCTATTCCACATGTCAACAAGCAGTGGAATGACCCTTACTACAAGGCGACGAAGTGGGTGCATCTAAGAAATAGCTCATGAGATTATCTCACAAAATCCGTATTTCAACATAACACGTATTATCTGCAGACAAGTGGCACAGCCATGGGAGTCACAATGGCACCAGCATATGCAAAAGCATTCATGCTTAAATTTGAAGGCGACCACATTATCAAACATCCTGTTTGGAGTCGATACATCGAACACTGGGGAAGGTATATCGAGAACATTTTCATGGTCTGGAACGATTCAAAGGAAACATTGGAAGCATTTCTCATTTACTTGAACATGTTCGACCAAAGAAAACAGTTTACCCATGAGATTGGCAATACCCAAATCCACTTCTTGGATGTCCATTATACCCCCAAAGCACCACATTTTGAAACAAATGTGTACCATAAACCTACAGAGCCTAACAAACTACTGCATAGGTTGAGTTTTCACCCTTCAGCAACTATTAGGAGTCTGCCATACAGACAACTATTACAGACCAAACGAATAACCAATACAGCATCAATGTATGAGCAAGAGAAGAACAAGATGATGACCCAGTTTAAGGAGAGAAGTTACAAGAAAGATGAACTGACTGCGGCAGACACAAAAGCAGTGACCATCTCTTTTGTCTCCCCCCCCACCCAGTACTACAAAATCCAGCAACCCACTGGTATTTGTCAGCAAGTATAGCACACAAACGTCCAAGATCAAAAAAGCAATACTGAAACATTGGCCTCTATTGGCATGCAACAACAAACTATAAGTTTATTTAAGGACAAGCCGATATTTTCATTTCATCACAGCAGTAACGAGAGATCTTCTGGTTAAGACACATCCCAGAAGATCTAAGAAAGTAATCACCAAGAAGAAAGGGTCATTCCATTTATGTTATGTGGGAACTACAACAGTATTGTTAAAGGTAGCTCGGTCACACATCCCAAGACAGGAGAAAAGATTGCCATTAGAGAATATTCAACATGTGGTTTGCAAGGAGTGATATACCCGATAAAATGTCCCTGTGGTCTTCCGTATATAGGACAAACCAGTAGAAAAGCCAGAGTGTGATGGAATGAACATAAGTCCAACATTAGAACAAAAAACCAACAATCACTAGTTGCGAAACATTTCAAGCAAGACATACATCAGCTGTCACAAATCAGGTTTCAGATTCTTGAGGTTAACCCTATACATTTAAGAATAAATGTCACCAAAAAACTTGAACAAAGAGAATCACATTGGATAGAGAATTTTGCCACGGTTCCTCCCAATGGGTTGAATGAGGAACTTGATCTGAACTGTTTCCTGTAAATTTAATGACATTATTGCCGTGCACTGATAAGTAGTGACATCCATTCATTGTGTGAATATGTCACCAACTCATTGTGTAAATGTGAGACCCTGTTATACCATTGAGTGATTCTGATATTGCTTATTGCAGCTTTTTAAGTTTGTTTTTCTCAAGCGCTTCACGGTGACTGACTGTGTGCACACAAGACCAGGTTAAACTGTAGAGTGATTCCTGAATTTACTTATTGCAGCCTTGTCAGATTGTTTTTAACCACTTTACACCAATGTATGCATGTTTATCATTGTGTTCAGACAATCACTTCATTAGCGTCATTACAGTATTAAAATAATGTTTTGTTTTGACAAGACGCTATTGATGATTAGACTATGAGGTATCCATACCTCCATCTTATTTACCGAGACCGCTTTTATGACACCTTGCAATTATCACTAACTGGACTTGATTTTACGCATCACACACCTCGTCATGCTCATTATGTTACAGGTCATTGTTATAACTCAGTTGTCACGATCGCCCAGTGGCGCTCATTTCTGATATTGATGACACTTTACATTCACTCGGGATATGTCCAACAACGAGAGAGTTATACTTCTGCATTATCCTCTAGAGATACTCACACACGGCATAGCCGACAGATAATGCATACAAATCACCACCGTTTATGTACGTTCCAATCCACACCACTCCTTAGCAAGACTGTATGTTGGAACAGATGTACTTTTCACCGGTTTCCATGGGAACCTCAGACGCTGTAAACAGGCTATTTGTACATGTCACCACATGAGTGTGTGGTTGCCCTTGACATCAAATCCATATACAATGCATTAATCTCGCAGACGTGTTCTGTCCGAGTCTCCATGCAGCCCGCTCCACACTTAACCAGATGAATCCACACGCGATCATGGTAAGCAGTGCTCAGAACTTCCTCAACGTTCCACTTTGTCAGCTACAATATTGACATTAGACAGAGGCAACAATGTCGCTCAATTGCTTATGACAGGCACACGTTTGACAATGGCCATGAGGGACGCGTTCACTCTTACCGTGCAAGGCGCATTTAGATCCACTTTCGTGACATCTCGATAATGTTTTCCCAGACAGCAGAACACAACGTGTACTGCAGCTTTAAAGTAAGTGTGTTTTAACACGACAGTTTTCACTTTGCACAAGTTATTTAATTGGTTTTTCATTGGATATCCTTTTTATACGCATTCACTCTTTCTTTGAAGGGATGGATTAATATGCTTTATGCATATTCAAACGCTCTTGATTTCACAACATTGCAGGTACCAGGATATTTCTCCTTTATTTAACTTGGTCTTCTTTTGAATGTATGTAATGAACACTATGTAACTACCCTGTTGTTATAACGAAATACCTTTCTAAATAAGTATTAATTTATTATTAACATTGTAGAACTCGCCCTAAAGAAGGACCTCTATCCGAAATGCATCGGCGCTAGAGGCTTCTGCTGATTCACATGAAGGAATTAACTTTAAATAAACAACAAAACAGCTTCATTCAGATATGTTTTAGCTCTCAATTAAACTGTCAGATATGACCTTTTGTCCAAAACTAGCTATTTCCTTGTTCGTTGGTTGTCAGTATACCCATCATTACATCTTTTGGCTTTTTAAATATGTTGTGATCACTTTATCCATTTGTAATCACTTGCAACTGGGTGATTATTTTTCAATGATAACTAAACTTTGGAAAATGATCAATGACTGCCTGTTTAGCTGCCAATCGCAAAGTCGAGTCTATAGCTGTTGGTAATTTAGTGCAGTGATTTAACACGCTAAGAGATGTACCAGTCATAACCCAGACTAGTTTGTCATGCAGCACATTGACTGCACTAAACAAATCGGTCACAGTTGTATTTAACACTTATTTACATTACAGTGAGCATTAAAATAATCTCCTTGAATTACAACCATGCTTCTAGTGTCATTACATATCTTGTACTGTATACATTTATCAATAGTATTTAGAATGTTATTTGATTGAGTTCCACCAGGAGATGTGGAATGTGGAAATACACATTAAATGAAAACCAGTTCTCTTTTCTGTCAAAATGTCACACGACTGTCCAGCGAAAATCCAAAGTGAGTGTGTGCGCGAGTATGTATGTGTGTGCGCACACGAGTGTGTGAGAATGTGTGTGAGAATGTGAATGTGTGTGAGTGCACAAGTGTGTGTGTGAGTGCGTGCGTGCGTGGGTGCGTGCGTGCGTGCGTGCGTGCGTGCGTGCAGGGGTGACCCTTCCCCCCTGAGCTCAAGATAGAAAACAGCACACGTTGAACCTCCCCATGCAAGTCTTTTTGTATTACACTATAATTTATCGCTGAAACGTTCTGTTCACCGTCAGTGAGTTACCTTTCAAGGATCCTGTGTTATTTACGTATCATGTTAACACAGCTGAAATATCATATTTAAGGAGCTAAAGACTGTTTAAGGCAAAGAGCACTAGCGAAGCATATGTTGTCGCCTCTCTCCACTCTAGTGCTTTGTCTCAGGCAAATAAATGTATTTATGTGACTATCTTATTCTGTGAAGGAGTCTCATTCTTGGTTTATATTCCAGGTGGGAGAACGGGGTGTTCACAGCTTTACTCTTATTTCCACCTTTTTTTAAAGACTATAAAAATTCACAAGTAATGTCTCCCCCTCCCCCCAAATCAAGTAAACATGTATAGCTTGTACATACGGAATAGCACGTTTTGTTTTAATGACTGCATGAGACAACAAGTACCTTCTGGCTAATTGCATATCACACATCGGTCAACCTTTAAGACCCTTACTTGCTACATTCATCACTATGTTATAGCCATCTAACAATGTTGGAGTTCTTAGCCATGTCTCTTGCATCAATATTAGTTCAGCATTTAAAAATAGAGGGAAAGTGAGCGAACGGTTTAAATGTTTGTGCCTCCTAGTGTTCCATGACACTATATGCAGAGTACTGTGTTCTATGTTTGGAGCGTTGTTTTGCTTTGGACTAAAGCCTTGGAGATCCATGCCCAGTCAGTAATCACGTGGAGGCTTCAAGTCCAGACATCATGTTTGTCACCCCTGGCTAATACAAGTAACTAATTTCCTGGAATTATTTCTGTTGATTATCCGTCCATCTCTCCCGGGCAGCCAGGTCAAATTCCTTTATTTTGAAAACGGTGGCATGTGCAAAGATAAAATTCACCACTGTGATGAATCTAGTGATGTCGTCACTTCTTTGCCTAAAGAAGTCTCCCCCTATGTGGCTAGGGGAAGGCAGCCGCTACGTGATCCTGACCCATGGGGTAGGAGGGCTAGATGAGGAGGGGACCACCTGGGGAAAGAAACAGCTTGGGGAGATGACAAGGCATTGTTGGAGGAAACCACATACCCACCCTTCACTTCAAGGATGTTTGACAACTGGGACAAGGAAAAGGTAAGAAGAAGTGAGGATCACTCCACATGAAGTTCAGTATCCACTTCCTCAATGCCATTCAAGAAATGTTCCCATAACCAGAGACACGAGAGTACAACAGAGTAATGAAGATCACTAGGACTAGGTGACCGTCCCGTTCTTGGAAAAGGTATAATCAAGCCGGGAAGTTTAAATACAGGCAGGCTACAGTAGACGAGGAGAAGGGGTGGGGAGAGCTGTAGATCTGCCTTGCAACCCGTAACAAAGCCGAACACCACGCAGAGGGGAAACACGCAGCAGCAGGTGACGTGAAAGCCGAATACGAGAGAAGCCAAGGTGCAAATGGTTCACCGCTTGAGGGGAGAGTAGCGGGAAGCACACACTCAAAGAAAACACAGTGAAAGTCCATCGCTTAACAGGGTGCACGCAGTGTCAATATACTGAAGCAGATGGAAGTGAAAGAACACTGGAGGCAACCAGTAAACCCAAAAAATACAAGTGGGTTACCGGGTTATTTAACAAAGTGTGTTGCTTCATAAAAACACAGCAAGAGACCAAAAAAGCCATTAAAGAAGTGAAAGTATTTGTAGAATCAATTACAAATGGCTTGTTAAACCTCCACCTCAAAGAGAAAGTGCTGTGTACAATAACATCCTGGCAGTTGAAGTGAAGAGAAGAGAAAGCTTGAGGAAGGGAGCGATTTCCACAGAAGACGTGAATGCACCAAGGGGAGAGAGTAATCCTCTTGGAAACCTGATTATTCATTTTTTTTTTTTTTTTTTTTTTTTTTTTTACTTGTTGCGTTGGTACAAGGAGTCTGGGGAAGGAAGCTATTCCCTGGAACTGTGAACATTGTCCATTTGGAAACCTTTTTCGTTGGATCTGAACTTTTGAGAAAACAAGAAAATACCCTTGACACCATTTTAGAGTGCGAGACCCAGAATAGGATTACGGACACAGAAGGTACTTTTGTTTGGACATCTTGACAAAGGACAGACCCCTATGTTTTCGTTGAGGTAGGGAAATTGCTCCTAGATTGGGGGGATTGAGGCATTTTCCAACTCCCACTTGTTTTAATAAATGTTTGTAGCCATAAACATGTATCCTCTGTGTCCGCGTCTCATTTCTGGCTCTGCACACCACCTTGTTAGAATGAAAGTGGATCACTGATTTCCTGTGAAAGACATTGTTGATCAGTTCGACATAAGCGATATTGCTTGAGGTAATTACACCTAATTCTACTAACCAATAAGTATAGACAGGAATGTTCCCGTTTATTGGCCATATGTCCTGTTGGTCTAGAAGAACATTTATAGCCAAACGGTTGCTTTCTGATGTAAGTTTTGCTGATCTCTGACCACTGGGGCCATCAGAATTCTCTTGCTCCCCATTTGCAGATAAAGCAGATTATTACTTCACTTAACATTTTCTGGTCAGTAATAGCATTGGCTTCAGTGTTTTCATTTTCAAAAGGAAATGTTAATATTAGATTGATGCATTTTTCATTCCACATCCTTTCTTTTCTCTGGATGCGTTTTATTGCTATGTAATACTTTGGTTTGTATTAACCATCGATCCAGTTTTATTTTTCTGCTAGGGAGGTTCTATGAGGACTTTTTCTTCCTTTTCTTTTGTTTGCTCTGGTGTGAAATATTCAATTCCTGCTGTATTTCCTCAATTATGGATATTATGTCATCCAGTGGTTTCCCATTTACCAAATCTTTTATTCTTTTTTGGGGAATCCAGCTTTTGTATATTTGTATTCTGTTGAGTTTCCTCAATTTCAGTGTGATTTATCTCACGAGTTCCATAATTAGGCCGATTTAATTGTTGCCTTAATAGTCTACATTTCTGTTGTCGTGCTTTATTCTTACGACCTTTACGTATCGGATTAACTTGTATCCGAGACACAGCTGTTAGCGAAGAGGTAATCAGCAGGTAGGCACTATCCAGGATTTGCAGATCTTTGAGCTTTAGCCCACAACCAGCATGGCAGAGGGTTCAATCCCTCCTTTGGGCTTGTGGGCCTTGTTTTAGGGTAAGTGGCCTTTCCTGCCCGCTCCCCGCTTTTATTTGATCATTTATTTCCACCTGCTCCCCGTTTATTTATTCCTTCCTCGCACATTTTTTACGCTTTAATTTATCACACCTGTTCGCAACCTTCACCCAATTTTACCCGACCCGCGCTCCCTTATACACTTCCCTCCTCCCTCCCAACTCCCACCCACGCGGTACTTGATTGGATGTTTGCTTCAGGAGCCAGCCCTTTCACAAAGGCCTCCAGGGCAGCCATCGGATAAGGGCCCCAAGGCAAAGGGCTGCTCCTTACTGAGCAGCTCCACCTCATGTTTGCCTGAGACGCCCGACACAAACAACCTGCAGTGGCCGATAAGATAAGTGTGGTGTGGGCGAGGGTACAGTTATTACTGTACTCCAGTAAACCCCCACCACTCTCATTACCTAAAATCTCCTATCTACTTGCATCTAGCCTAATTGTGTAATTGGTTTTCATTGCAATGCAAAATTTGAGTGAGTATTTTTTCATTGCAGTCCATAAGACAGTCAGTTAGATGTGTTGGAAGTTAGATGTGTTGGAAGTTAGATGTGTACTGCACTTGGCTTTATTCTGGGAAATGTATTACACATGGCTGGTTTGCTGGGGGTGGGGAGCGAGTTGCTCATAGACGGATTTGTGGAGTTCATGGGGGTGTGCTGTACTTGGATGGGTTGTTGGGGGTAGGAAATGTGACATAATTGAGTGGATTATGAGGTTAGAAAGTGAGTTTCTCTTGGATTGATTTATGGGGTTGGGAAATGTGATGCACTTGGATGGATTGCTGGGGTTGGGAAGGGTGTTGCACCTAAATGGATTTTCAGGGGGGTATGGATGGTGTTGCACTATTTCGTTAGCTTGTCCATTCACGCAGATGTTGATGATTTACTTTATTGCATTTGTATAGCGCGGCCATAGACCATAGGGCGTGCGGGCGCTACAAGACAGACAACAAATAACACAGATCATAAGAAATACATTGGTGGAAGCTAAAAAGAGAAGTTACAATCATCAGGTAAAAACTATCACTACAATCATTAAAAAGGTGAGTCTTCAACCTTTTCTTGAAAATCTCAAGTGACTCAATGCATCTCATATCCAGAGGAAGAGCATTCCAGACCTTGGGCCCAATAGAGAAAAAGGCAGAGTTGGCCACTTTAACAGTTCGACATTTCGGCACATGTAACAAGTGCTGGTTATTAGATCTTAATGTTCTAATATTAGATCTCGCGACAAGGAGCTGCTGTAAGTAGTCAGGCATATTGCCAAGTCTACATTTTTGTACTAAAGTCAGAGACCTGAACAAAATTCTGGACTCTACAGGCAACCAATGTAGAGCACGTCTTGCAGTCGTGACATGGTCTCTGCGTTTAAGTTTCATGACAGTTCTGACCGCCCCATTTTGGCGCACTTGCAATTTGTTGCAGTCAGACTTATTAAGTCTCATTAAGAGACTTAAACAATAGTCAATTTTTGATCCTATTATCGCTCTAGCAATGGTCTCTGCATTATCTTGAGATGCAAGGGGCCTTAAATGTGCTAAAAGTTTATTATAATAGGCGCCTGATGATACCAGACTGCTGACATGTTGCTTCATAGTCAGTCGTTGGTCAAAAGTCCCCCCCAAAGTTTTTTACCAGCTTACTCACCGTAGTGACCACCTTACTCCTAAGTCCATAGTCCCCTTTCCTCCATACTTATGGGACATCTCTCCGTCCTGTGGGACAGGACCGGAGCACTTTGTAAAAAGCATCCACATTTTTTTCAAAAATGTGTCCCTCCTGTGCGGGGCCCGGCACGCGGCCGTAACCCCGCCCACCTTGGCTCCGCCCCAGGCATCGCCCATCAGTCCTTTTCTATCGCAGGGTCAAAGACCCATTAGCAATAACAGAGGAACCTTATTAGAGGGGACAGCGGGCGGGCGTATGGAGGAAAGGAGACTATGGACTAGGAGTAAGGTGGTCACTACGGTGAGTAACCTGATAATACTCCTACGTCCCGTCCCCTTTCCTCCATACTTATGGGAGATTCCCAAGCACTCCTTACAGGAACTATGGGTGGATGGAAATACCCCTTACTGAAACAGGTTCTTCAGCACAGCCTGGCCGAACTGAGCGTCAGCTCTAGAGCTCATATCGAGGCAGTAATGCTTACAGAAAGCAGATGGGGAGGCCCAAGTAGCCGCTTTAGCGATGGACTCCCAGGGAACATACTTCTGAAAAGCAACCGCGGCTGCCTTGCCTCGCACCCGGTGTGCATGGAGACCTTTATGAGGTTTCAGCTTTTGGACGGTGAAAGATTCCGTGATACAGGCGGTAATCCATCTGGAAATAGATGCATTAGCCGCCGGCCTGCCCTGAGGCTTACCGAAGGTCACAAACAGTTGGGAAGAGCTCCGAAGCTCGGAAGTCCTGTCCAGGTAGAACCTAAGAGCTCTTCGGACATCCAGGCAGTGTAGAACCCTTTCCGCCTCCGAGGCAGGGTTCGGAAAAAAGACCGGAAGGGAAATCAACTGATTCAGATGGAATTCGGTCACTACCTTTGGTAGGAAAGCTGGGTTTGTCCGAAGGACTACCTTGTCCTTGTGAAAGACCAAGAAAGGGTGCGCCACCGACAATGCCTGGAGCTCACTCACTCTTCTCGCGGACGTAACGGCTACCAGAAAGGACACTTTCCAGGTCACGTACTTGAGGTCAACAGTAGCCATTGGCTCAAAGGGTTTATGGCACAGCGCCGTCAGGACTACATTTAGGTCCCAAGGCGGGTGCGGACTACGAACCGGAGGGTAGAGGAGTGTCAAGCCTGCAAAATGCCTCTTAACCATTGGGTTACTCAGAGAATAAGAGCATTGGTCTATAGCAAGATAAGCGGAAACCGCTGAAAGGTAAGTTCTGCATGACAGAACGTAAACACCCGACTCTGCTAGGAAGGACACAAAGGACAGCACCTTGTCAATCGGAGCCACCCTTGGATCCAACTGCTTTTCCAAACACCAACAACAGAACCTGAGCCATTTACTCCTTTTTTGGGATCTGGTCGAGGGTTTCCTGGCTGCCTGGATAATACGCATGTTATCCGTAGACAAGTTAAAAAGCTCTAAGACTTGAACTCAGGCACCATGCCGCCAAGCTGAGCGATTGTGGGGAGGGGTGCCACATCTGCTGTTCCCCTTGATGAAGAAGATCTGGGGTTACTGGTTACCTGATCAGCAGAAACACTGACAGGTGTTGAAGTTCTGAGAACCAAACACTGGCTGGCCACCACGGGGCCATGAGCAGAAGGGAATAGTTCACAGAGTTCTTCAGCTTCCCAATTGCTCGATGAACTAGAGGCAAAGGCGGGAAGGCGTAAGCTCTCATGTTGTGCCATGGAATCTCGAGAGCTTCCCCCAGAGGAGGAGGCTCTCAGCCCCCTCTGGAGGCATACCGAGGAAGCTTCTGGTTTACCACCGTAGCGAAGAGGTCCACCTCCGGTGTGCCCCAACGCAAGAAAATCCATGAGAGGATCTCCGCCTTCAACTCCCACTCGTAGCTGACCACTGTCCGCCGGCTGAGGGCCTCCGCTGTGACATTCAGCTGGCCCGGGATGTGCACCGCAAGCAGCCAGACGCCATGAAGCATGGCCCACTCCTATATCTGGATGGACAGATCAACCAAAGGTGCCCACCCCGCAGTCAACAAAACATTGTGTGGAAGGGGTATCCGAGCATTCCGGTCATAAACTGACCGATAAGGATGCGCACAAGGCCGAGAAACCAGCCCTACACCTGAGGCCGATGGCGCAGCTGTAGGGGTAGTGTTCAAAATGGCCGCCACGGTCGTGGCAGGAACGGACGCCATTTTGTCATCACCTGAGGGGAACTGCGGCACGTGAGGAAGTGAGGCAGGGGTCCCCGTCGATGGATCAGGGGTCTTAACTTTAGCCTTAACATAAGGAACTTCGGCAGAGCTGGTACTATGTGGCCTGGAATGTTTCTGCAACATACCAACCGCCAAATTAGCCTTCTCAGGAAGGACCTCGGTGCAGCCGGTAAAAGAAGAATTTCCCTTCTTTGCCCCCTCAACAGATCTGGTGTCGCTGCAAGAGCGGGAACGGTGAGAAACAACCTTCACCGATAAGGCCTTGCCAGACCCTCAGAAATGTTGGTAGCTTTAGCCTCTGTACGAGGGACCTCGGAACCAGGTCTGGTAACAGCTTTACTCACGCGGGCCTCGAACATCTGTTCAGTAGCACCAAGCCCCACCAAGGCCTCGGGCGCACCCCGGCATAAGAGCCAGTCGTCCAAATATGGATACTCATGGATACCCTGGAGACGAAGTTAGGCCGCAATGACTGACATCATCTTCGTGAAGACACGCAGCGCCAAGCTGAGGCCAAAAGGAAGCACTCGAAACTGGAAGTGCTCCTCTCCCAAAGAGAATGGGAGATATCTCCTTTGTGGGTTCCAAATCAGGATATGCATCTACGCGTCCTGAAGATCCACAACGCTGAGCCAATCGCCCATCTGCATGGAGGAGCGTATCTGGCTGGGCGTGATCATCTTGAATTTCTCTTGGGGTAGGAAAAGATTGAACTGGGAAAGGTCTAGGATGGTGCGCAGCCCAGCCTGGTTGGGTTTGGGCACGGTAAACAGCCGGGAGTAGAAGACATCCCCTCGCTCCCCAAGGGGAACGGGTTCCACAGCTCTGAGGTGCAGAAGTTTCTGAACCTCGGCCTTGAGGGAGGGTGAGCCCGACAGCTGAAAAGGACGGTTGAGGGGTGGGGTAGAGGGTAAAGGTAAGCGGAAGCCCGCTCGAGCAACTGACAAGACCCACCTGTCTTCTCTGATGGCCTGCCACGCCTCCCAATGAGACGCAATGCGTCCTCCCACCGGGGTCTCGTGCAAGCGCGGAAAACCCTCATTTAGCAGGCTTATCGGTGGCGGTGCCACCTGAACCTGATGAGGAGGCTGAGGAGCGGGAGAGAAACCGCGTACGCTGTTGTCTACAGCGGTTATTCCCCGCAGGAGTATCCACCCTGCGAGATTTGCGGTCCAGGAAGCCCCTAAAACCAGAGGAAGGCCGACCTTGCGACAACGGCCTTTGAGACTTGAAGGAAGTTTTAACCAGAACAGACAATGATTTAGCCGTCTGAATGCCATCTTTGGTTTTGGTGAGCTCTACATCAGTAGAAGAGTGAAAAAGCTCCTTACCATCAAATGGAAGGTCCAGAACCTTGTCTTGCACCTCCTTCGAGAACTTAGTGGCATGCAGCCACGCTTGCCGCGAAGTATCAACCCCAAGCATCAGACCCCGAGCCCAGGTGTCTACGTGATGAGTCGCAGCCTCCAGGAGATCCTGGGCCAAGACGATGGCATCGGAAAGGCCTCCTCTGAAATCCTCCAACTTCTCGACCAGAATGTGCTCCTCAAACTCCGACAGACCTCTCCACATCCGCATGTTAGCTCCCGCCAAAATCAATTCTGCATTGGTCTGCCTGAGCTGTAAGGCCGAATTGGCAAATATTTTCCTTCTTAGGGAGTCCAGGAGCTTGTCCTCCTTTCCCAAGACCTGAGTACCCGTTGCGGTGGAGGATGCTGCAGGCCTGGATTGCAACATAGCCGCAGCCACCACTGTGGAGGAGGGAGGTGGACAAGACAAGGCCACTTCTTCCGAAGAATGCAACCTGTACCTCGTGTCAATCTTTTTATTGACAAAAGTCCTGAGTGTGGCTTTTCCCAAACTCTTCGGACCTCGGCCAGAAAGTCCTTCTGCAAGAACAGGCTGGTACGCTCCAAAGGAGACAAGGTGAATGCCCCAGAAAGCACGCCCTCCTGCGGAGCAGGTGCCTCGGGCACCGGTACATCTAAGAAACTCATGTTCAGCACCCAGTCATGGAAAACTCTGATAGAGCGGGGAAGGTCCTCGTTGTCCTGATCGCCTTGAGGGTCATCTGACGGGTCAGGATCCTGCTGAGCCGTGTACGGCACTGCCTTGTCCACTTGGGACAATGGTGGCACAGGCGGAAGCGCAGGGGGAGGCACCATGAGCAAGGGAGGCGCCGGCGGAACCACCGGCCGAACGGGTGGAGCCGGAGGCGCTGGTGGACATATCTCCTTGAAAAGCCCTTTGAAATATTCCCTCATGGGGTCGGTGCGCATAAGCGTTTGAAATTTACCGAAAAAAGCGTCCTCAGGAGATTGCTTCGGAATCTGAGGAGTCCTCTCATGAGGTGGGCAAATCCAGGGACGTAACGGAGAAGGGTGCCACACCGGCCCCTCCACGGACGAATCCACATAAATCAAGGGAGCTGCCCCCGCGGGCAACGAAACATTGTGCGGAAGAGGCATCCGGGCGTTCCAATCATAAACCGGCCGGTAAGGATGCGCACAAGGGACCTTAGGTTCACCCGAAGGAGCGAACCCTACACCAAGTGCCGATGGCGTAGTTGTAGGGGTAGTACCTAAAATGGCCGCCGTGGTCGTGGCGGGAACGACCGCCATTTTGTCCTCATCTGAGGGGAACTGCGGCACGTGAGGAAGTGAGGCAGGGATCCCCGTCGATGGGTCAGGGGTCTTAATTTTAGCCTTAACGTAAGGAACCTCGGCAGAGCCGGTATTATGAGGCCTGGAATGTTTCTGCGACATACCAACCGCCAACTGAGCCTTCGAAGGAAGGGCCTCGGCACTGCCGGCAAAAGAAGAAACTTTCTTCTTTGCCCCCTCAACAGATCTGGTGTCACCACAAGAGCGGGAACGGCGCTTTCACCGACAGGGCCTTGCCCGGCCCCTCAGAACTGTTGGTATCCTTAGCCTCTGTACGAGGGACCTCGGACTTAGGCCCGGTAGAATCCTTATCGGCACGGGCCTCGAACATCCGTTCGGTAACCTCAAGCCCAGCCAAGACCTCGGGGCGCACCCCGGTTTTGTCTTTAAGGGAAGCCGAAAGAGCGGGCTCAGAGCAAGCTCCGGTACCCCACGACTCAGTAGAACTGGGTCTACAGACAGCCCCCACAGGAGGGGCCTCGGAGCGTACTCTGGTGGACACAGGCCCCTTACGGAGACCATCGGAGAAAACTCTGGTAGAATTATTAGGCCCGACAGGCACCTCAGGGCGAACCCCGGTAACGGAGCGATCAACGCCCCTCCCAGCTCGAGAGGAACCCAGACAGGTATCCCCTGGCAGGGGTGCTCTGAAAAGTAAAGAACTTACCGGGCGTTTTTTTCTTCTCGTCGATGAACGCCTGAAAATGCGAAGGAGGAGTCCGTCCAACACCTCCTCCCACCGCTCCAACCGACGTTGAAGTGCCCGGACCGAAAGGGAGTCACAGTAAAAACAGGAGTCCCAACGGTGTTCCAGACCCAAACACTCTAAACAAAGAGGATGGGGATCCGCCCTCGCGAAGCGACGGTAACACGATGAACAGTCTGGAAAATCTAGTTTAAAAGACATAGAGGGACTAGTAAACGAACGCTAGCGAGAGCCAGAGACGGAAAAAAGGAAGAAAGTCTTCTGAGGATGCAAGTGCATCCAGCCCCGATCGTGCGGAGAAAAGGACTGATGGGCAATGAGCGGGGCGGAGCCAAGGTGGGCGGGGTTACGGCCACGTGCCGGGACCCACGCAGGAAACAGAGGAGGGACAAATTGTAAAAAGCATCCAAACTTTTTTCTAAAAAGTGCTCCGGTCCCGTCCCACAGGACGGAGAGATGTCCCATAAGTATGGAGGAAAGGGGATGGGACGTAGGAGTACACCTTTTTCAATGGCATGATAGTTTCTTCTCTCAACTGAAAACTATCATACCGTGGCCCAAGTTTGCTTAGTGTATGTGAAGATCCTATAACAAGCAGCTTAGTCTTCGATTTATTCAGGGCCAACTTGTTATGAACCATACATGTTTCAATTATGGCAAAAACATTTTTGATGGCAAGTTCATCTAAGCTATGTGAGCCAGACAGCAGGATAACACATTGAGTGTCATCCGCGTAGTTAGTGAATATTATATTCTCATGGTCAAGCATTGCAAATAATGGGGTTGTGAATATATTATAGAAGCAGGGGAAAATACAGGCTCCCCCAGGTACCCTGCCGGTGATCATAAGGAATTCGGATTCTGTCGTGCCACAAAAGACCTTGCTATCATGGTTGTTAAGAAATGGTGAGCCCCATTTAGATGCAAGGGGGGAGAAGTTTGCGACTTCATGCAACCTGGTGGCCATGATATCATGATCCACCAAGTCGAAGGCCGCAGAGAGATCATTACCATCCATGCGGGACATTAACTTAGACTTGAGTTCCAAAAGAGCAGTCTCAGTTCCGAAGCCAACCCGGAACCCAGACTGGTGGTAATTTCATACAGGATATTTCTTTAGGTGGTCTGCAATTTGTATGTAGGCCACACAATCAAGATTCTGAGAAGAAATGCCGTATTAGTGATAGGCTGATAGTTATTTGGGACATCAACTGAGAGGCCATGTTTTTTTAAAATAGGCATAACCCAGGCCTTCTTGAGATCCTATGGAACCGTGCCAGAGATTATAGAAGTATCAACACATTTAGAGATAGAAGTGATTAGGCAGGGGGCACGTGTTTTGATCAACATAGTGGTTTAGATGTCATTCTTACATTTGGTGGGCTTAAGTTGATTGATGATGATGATTTCTAGTTCCTTTTCCGTGATAGGGGATAGGTTAAAGATAGGAATGACGGAGATCTTTGAAAGGACCAATCCGCGGGCTTAATCTCGTTACATTTTAAGTTATTACTTTTTTCCATGATGTTTCCCTTAATAGTGTCTAGTTTCTTATGCATGGCTTGTTGCATTACATTACAAAAGGAGGCATCGTCTGTGAAAGATCTCTCTGGGGTTGTATGATTGGTTCTTTCTTGTCCTTTCAGTATACAGAAGAGTTCTTTTGTGTCGTGTTGAGCATTTTGGATCCTGTTATTGAAAGAGTTACGTTTGGCCTTGATAATGGCCTTTTTATAGGTGGAGGCAGTGGCTTTATATTTACTGAGGAGCAGGCGTGTATTACATGTCTTCCAGATGTGTTAAGATTTGAGAGTCAGCGACTTCAAGGATTGAAGCTCTGGTGTAAACCATGGGTTACATTTGAGATCAGGGTTTGAGGACTTCTTTTTAATGAGGGCCAAGATATAAGCTGCAGTTTCTAAATTGGTAGAAATCAATTTGGGTAAATCTTCCGGGGTATCAATTTTAAGATGCATGGGCAGGCTATTAAGTATTGGTTCTACTTTACAAATAGTGATATTTTTTAAATTCCGATATATTGTTTCGGTTTTTGTTTTGACATTTAAGTTTAATGGGGGGATCCACCGTGATGATGATGATGTCCTGTCCCCAGCCCTCTGAAGATCCTAGGGAGAACCGGCCCAATTCGCCTGAAATCCTTGAATGTCAGACTTTTAATTGCATCAAGAAGATGTATTAGGATTGCCCTTCTGTGCTTAAAGAACTGCTAGGATAGCTTGCCACTGCTTCGGGGCCTTGATACTGGACCTGAGAGTTCCTTGATGTTAGCACACTTATATGCTTACAGTTCCTGTAAGAACAACCATGGGGTTGTACCTGAATGTGCAGGTAGCCTAGCATTGTAACTAGAAGAAAACACATGCAGGTTAACACACATGGTACACTTACAGCATATCCACCTTATAATTTTCAGGCTGCCCGGGACGCTCGAATATATATGTTGGTAACCCTCCATTGCACTTATACCTGCTTAGGTTAGCCATTGTAACGCACAGTGGTAATATGCAGGTATCCTTGATATCGCACTTCGTAGACTCCTTTAGTTAGCGTTTGTAGAACTTGGAAGATTTGTAGTAAGACTATAAAGGTTACCTGTCTATTGTGCTCAGAGAATCCCATTATCCTAGTTTCTATGGTAGCCTGCCTGTCCCACCGAGAAGATTTCTGGACAGCCACTCTATTGCACCTGGTAGACTTGAGGGTAGCCTGTCCATAGTGCCTAGAAAAGCCTACAAAGGTAGCTGGCTTTTCCTTCCCCACTGAAGATCGGATGACACAGCGATATCACAGATAAACTCCATGGGAGCTTAAGGTATGTATAAAGGCACCACTTCAGTGGACACCGGCCGAAGTCATAGCTATCCATCCACGCACTTTAGAATGCAGCTACGACTAAGACACTTCGGTCTAGAAGGTCACATGACCGCTTCGCACTGAAACACCAGACTTGCCTCAACACCTCTGCTATTAGAAAACAGTGACAACTTCCAACACATTTCAGTCTAGCTGTTTTCATATCGAGTCTCCTGCACTAGCACTGTCGTGACTTCCTTCAGTACCTGTCCACATGCCTGACCTCTTGGTTTGCTTACTGGAGCCTAGCCAGCTCTCCTAACTCCTAATCTTGGCCAAATGCACACACGCACACATGCAACTTAAGCCTCCCGTAGGAGCTTTCTCATTCCCTGGCTGGACTTCGGTCCCCCGAGGGTGTTCCTACCACAAAGTGCTTTGAGGGAATACAAATGGGAAAAGGTGCTAAATAAATGACTACTACAATACAAAACAATACACATTTGTGATTTGATCACACAACTCTTCGAGTGTGTTACGATCTTGCTGATTTTCTTGTATTAGGATAACATCCACTTCCAGTAGGTTCTTGGTGGGCCCGATGGTTTCAGGGCAATTCAGTAATGTGTCCGGTATTTTTCCCCCCAGTAGGTTTTCAACACTACTCAATTGCAAATATTTGTAATTTTGGATAGCCAAAGTACCTACACATATTTCCAGGTTTTTTTAAAAAAAAGTGTGTCTGATGCACATCTACATCCCCATTGTATTCACTCAGAGTCATATGACTATGTACCTGAGAACCTAAAGCCTCATGCTCAGGAGGAAAAAGGACCCAAATGAGGGCTGCCATTCAGATTGTCAATTCATTCTGTTTCAGATTGGGGTATCATATCCAGATGGTTTTTTGAGCCCTGGGGTATCGGTTCTAGGAATGCTAGCTTTGTGTGTCTTATTGCTACCTTTTCGCAAGCTAAGACAAAGCTCCAGTAGGGTATCATCTACCGACAGTGCCATTCGGTCACTGATAGACCCAGGCATAGTATCTTAGCTGTTTCAAAGGCCACCACGTGGGTTTTTCTAGGATGTTTCAAGAGTGGGAGCAGTCAGGAAAAAATGTGTGATTTTCCATTTCCCGTCATCATTCCTTATAGCTTTGTTAATGCTTGCTTCCTCACTCGAGACATGGTACTTTGCCCAGGGTGCGTGAGTAAATTATAGACCATAGGCGTGCAATTATTTATAGCCAGAGCTCAGTAAGAGCTTGGCAGCCGCCAAACAAAAAGAACTGCAGCAACTGCAGTGCTCACACTCTGACTTGCACTCACCCAGGCGATGACCAGATAATACCCAGAGCTGAGGGGTCTTTAGTAAGAAGGGACCCCCTCACAGTCACTGCGTATTGCTCCTGGAATTCCTAATGCTGCCTGTGAGACAATACATGCTTCAGTAGCACTGCATAAACAGACTGAGCAGTTGAGGATGCTAGCGATAGTCTTAGGAAAATTAAGGTTATGGAGTCTGCTTACCCGAGTCAGCCGGTGGCGGGAAAATGTACTCTCTTGATGCAAGCGAAAATTGAATATTATAAAACATGCACTTACAAGGCATCGGGCAATCTGCTTAAGTGCCAGTCCAGGTTCTTTGGGGGCACAAATAAGGTGGGCCCTATGCTAGCCAAATACTTGAAAGCCAAAAAGCATATTAATACGGTGGTAGCCATAAGAGAGGGACACTACTGTTGTAAAACAAGATTTAATAGCAGACGCTTTTGCCACCTACTATAAGGCGGTTTAAAGACCAGAATTGAAATCAGTGAGGGTCCATATTAGAGCATACTGTTGTAAAACTTGGGGTTTCACCCTAAGTAGCCATGGGTATTCCAGACGTGGACCCCTTGCTCACTGTGCATTAGAGAGGCTCAGCTTCATCTCCCTGAGGAGCCCAAACAAGGCCAAAACACGTGTCTGTGGTTGCTGGCGGTACTCTTTTTCAGAGGAGAATTGCCTAGCATTTCGGTGCTGGACTGTGGGTGGGACAAAGACTGATATGCGAATGGGTTTTTCTCCTCTATGAAGAGTGCAGTGACCTAAAACATGGTGGTAGACCATCCCGAGAGGAAGAAATTCCATAGAACAGGGTATTTGACCCAGGTTCGTTCTCAGTAGAGGGACTCCCACACTCCTTTTCATACCTGAATGACACCCCACATTCCACAAAGGACACGGCTGGCAATGAAGAGTGGTCTACCATAGGTATTAACATCACACTGGCAGAGGTAAAACTAGTGATCACCAAACTGAAGCTAGGCAAAGCACCGGGACCGGACGGCCTTCCCGTAGACTTCTACCATACATTCATAAACATGCTAGTGCCAAAATGTTAGCCCTGTTCCAACACTACAGAGCAGACAGTGGGAGACACGGTACATTATATGAAGCAATGATTCATGTGACTCCCAAGCCCGGAAGAGATCCCATGGAAGTCAAGAATTATACAAGCATCTCCTTGATCAACGTGGAGGCAGAGATCTTTGCCAAGTTACTTGCCACCCAACTAGAACAGATATTACTGTGGCTGGTCCAGAAGGTTCAAACAGGCTTCGTGAAGGGCAGACTAGCTGCGTCCAAAACATGTTTATTCTGTGAGATTATCAGTCTGGTAGCCAAAACAGATAATCCATGGGCAGCAATCACGTTGGACACAGAGAAGGCCTTTGTCAGAGTGGATTGGACCTTCCTTGAAGAGGCCCATCAGTGGCATGGCTTTGACAGACATGCCATTCCCCCGATCTTCACCCTCCATCAACAGTCCAGATCAGCAGTTTTTGTGAACGGGAGATGGTGCCTATTCTTCCCATTACACAGGAGAACCAAGCAGGGATGGCCTTTGTCACAGTTATTTATTTTGGCATTAGAGCCACTCTTACAGCGCATAAGGGTTAACACAGATATTAAAGGAGTGGGGCACGGCTCCAGGGTTACCAAAATAGCCTCATACGTGGATGACATATTAGCTTTCATTAAGAACACAGACAAATCCCCAACGCCCTTCATTAAAGAGATAGAGCTATATTCCACGATCGCTGGGTACAAACTCAATCTTGATAAAACGGAGATCATTCCCCTAAACAAGTTTTGTCTCAAGGTGCATTTCAAAGACACAGGCTTGCTAAGGAAACCTTCTGGAATTAAATATTTGGGTGTCATTTTTGCTAGTGACATGCAACAACTGATAGATTAAGCGGGTCCACTTTTCTACCTCCATCCTAGTGGAGTAGATTAGAGACAATATAAATGTGCATTAGCCCGGTGATTACAGATTATCTTTTGATCCTACCTATTCTCGGGGCACCACAATTCTTCAAAGATATTAACAAAGGGTTGACTTTTTTCTCTGGAAGGGGAAGAAGCCACAAATCGCAATAGAAATACTTAGCCTGCATCCTTGTAAATCGTAGAGTCAGTTTCCCCCACTTTAGGAGATAATGCAAGGTATTTCTCATAAATCAGGGTAGATATTGGTACACAGATTTTGAGGAAACCGCTTCTCAACGTTGGCTGGAATTTTAACCTGAACTGGCCCTACCCTTCTCAGAAGCAGATGGCCCCAATTTAAAATTCAAACCTTCTCAGAGAGATAGCCCCAATCCAGGCAACAAGAAAGGAGATACACACATGGTCACAGGTCTCCGGAGGAGGGATAGACTGCCGAAGACCAACATGGTTCAATGAAAATATCACGCTAAAAGGGAAATCAATTTACCGGCTGAGCAGGGTATCTTTTTTGAAAAACAGATTTAGGCGGGAGATGGAGTCACCTCTTTCCTGTTCCTTCTGGATACTGTCAATCTGCAGGTGGGTGAATTTCTGAAATGCTGGCAACTAACCAAATGTAAAAGGCAGACTAGGGGGAGCCATCCAAATTGGAGAAAGCTTGTCACAATTCACCTCCCCCTCTGTTGGCCAGGTCAGACAGAAGACACCATGAGACACGTCAAACGAATGTAGATTTGTTTCAAAGTTCTGGGGATCTATTTGGCCAATAATGTTAGATGTTTGGGAGTAAGATTCCTCTATATCATCGATTTTATACGGACGTGCTAACCCACATTTCAGCAGATAAGGCTGAAGGGGAACTTCTTGACATGTTAATTGCGATGGCCCTTAGATAGTCTTAAAGACAAAAACATCCAACTAGAAGAATTGAGAGAACAAAATAATGGAATCAAGTAGTATTAAGCACGGAATGAACAACTAGTTATTAAAGAAATAAACTGGTAATTCTTGCGCCACACGAGCATGGCAATATATGGAAGAGTACGTAAGTAAGACACTGGAGTAAGCAGCAGAGGAGTACAGACATGAGGCAACAACCTCTGAATAAGGTCCAAATGGCATTCAGGGGAAGGACGGGAAAGTACTGTCACCTACTGATTGAGTATACAGCGCAAAAGTAGCCCGGGTGGCATTGCGTTATGAAGGCCTAGGTGTATGAAGGACCCAGAAGACTTGTTATGCTTTATGGTTGTATTAAAGTCACTACTTGGCACAAGCTCTGATGAGATTAGCTTCAAATATTGGTTCATGCATACTTGTTCCTCCCCCTTCAAATTCCCTTTTCTTGGAAAATAAGACTAGCCGACAATGTATTTTTCATCATGAATGGGTTGTACTGTTAATGCACTGTATTGTTTTTGTTCTTAGTTTCCATAAGATATGAGGACGATTTTGTAACCCTGCAGTTGATGACCTACCTCGCAGGGTGGACATAAATTAAGATGTGGACAGACTTAACCTAAGCCATTAGCGCAATCTGTTTTTCAGTGTTAATGTAAGACTACTATATGAGATGGTATGGAAATTGCATTTGTTTCTAAATGTATGCTGGCAAAAAATGCTCAATAAAGTATGTTAAAATAAACATGTAGTTAAAGACTACAGTCTCAAGGGTTTTAGAGTTCATGGGAAGGAGAAAGACAGACCTGTAAGATGAGGGGCTGCTTGGGTCAGCACTTGGTTTCTTTAGGAGGGGTAGGACTACGGCTGTTTTGTAGCAATCTGGGAAGATGCTATTTGAGCCGACAGGTGCAAGTGCCTTCACTTTTGGTTCCACAAGGTCAACTGGAACACAGGATAGGACGGCAGACTGAAGGTTGTGGGGGAGATGCGAGTCTGAGGTGAGTGTGGGGAAGGTAGGAAGGGAAAATGGGGGTTAAGAACAGATAAAATATTTGACAAGGCATCCCATATTTTGGCGATTTGAGTGGAGATTTAGGAGCCAAAGGCACTGGTGGAGAGAGAGGAGGAAATGGAGTGCAATAGGGGGATTTAGCGGTGTTGAGAGCTGTGGTCAGGATAACTAGACAGGAGTCGTAGCAGTGAGAGGGATCTGCGTTGCACCAGCAGCAATGCACGGTTGTCTTTACCAGCTGGATGGTTTGCAAGATCCATGGTTGAGGATCCAGGTAAGATTTTGATGCAGGAGAATTCTATGTCCTATTCCTTGAAGTTGAGTAAAATTATATTTTACAGAGTAAAAAAGTAATGTCCATAAATTTTCTTAATGATTCTAATATATATTTGAACTATAAAATTGATATATTTTTGTAATCCATACTTTATTTACACCTAGTAATTCATCTAAAATATAAAGAGTATTCGTACCTTAAAATCTGTCCTTCAGATCAGGCAGTAATAATAGTTGAGCTCATTTTTGTGGCACTAATCTGCTGTTACCACTCATCTGCTGGTACCACTCATCTGAACATATCAGTAGGGCTGAGTGGTTGGTACCAGGGGGCAAGCTCTTTTTTGTCAATAGTTCACCAGTTTATGATGGGAGTATTTTACTACCTATTATTTTATTGGCAGCATTTGCCTGTTTTTAGGGAACATATGTGGCTGGTACACATTTTATCTGTAGGGCTCCGGTTTAGGGGAGGAGGTGAAGGAGCAGGAAGTGCAGTGATCATTGAAGGGAGTAGATGGTACAGAGGGGAATTCAGTGCTGAGTGAGTAAGTGAAGAAGAGAGAGCTTGGAGCAACATGCTGACTTAATTGAGATGGGAGGGCCATGGAGTCTGGCTTGAATTGAAGTTTGGTGCTATGAGGGAGCAGGATGGGAAGAGAAGTGACAGAAAAGATTCGGTGAAGTGATCAAGAGAGGGGCGAGAGGGGGAGGGTTCCATTGTAGGAGCAGAAGAGAACAGGATCGAAGATGGTAATATGGGATCAAGAGTTGTCTTCGGTGTGGGTTGGAAGGTTTAATTTGTGAACTGTCCGAGCGAGTGGACTCAAGTTGGAGCTGTTGGGTCTTTGTCATATTGGACAGGGTGAGGTCATCCATTAGGACAGCAGGGACCTCAGCTGGGAACATTTCACGTACGATGTCAAGATCAGACAAGAAAGGGTTGAGGGTGGGTAGTAGGAGGAGGATATTAAAGTGGGTGTGAGCAAGGATTTGAGCCTAGCTAGATATGCTCAAACAAGGAGGGAGTGAAATCGGGGAGGGGATGAATTACTGATGGTGTGTGCTTGCTGATAATGAGAACAAAACCATCTTTTTTGCAGAGACAAAGGCAATCCAAGAAAGCAGCAAAGTCAGTGTGAAGGTCTGCCAGGGTGGAAGTGCCCTGGGCAGGAGTCCAGATTTTGTCATTAACGGTCACTAAGAAATTGTGGTGATCAAAATCTAAATGATTTGTTTCCAGAGGGAACAGGCATTCCAAAGACCCAGACTCAGGCCGATAGGGAGAGCAGAGGTAGAGAAGGTAATTACTGGAGTAGATGAGGTTGAGGAGGTTCGAGTGGGTGGGATGGGAGAGAAAGGAGCTTCCCGAAGTTGTTTGGGAGGAGGATGAACAATTGGCATTGGGAGACAGAGGAAGGAGTAGTGGAAGGAAGAGAGGGGGTTGTTAGAGGCCATGGAAGAGGGAGACAGATAAGGGGCGAGGTGGAGACAGACAGAGACCAAGAGAGGGAAAACAATTAGAATGAAGAGTTGTTAGAATATAATAATATGCATCTTTCTTATCCCTAAACTAATCCCTTTTTGCGATCAAAATCCTGTTTGTTTACTAATATTCAAAATGGTGTCGCATTTGTCAGTCATCGAGTAAAAACAAAATGGAAATGTGTTCATAACTTCCTCTGTTAGTCATTACAAGAAAAGGCTGGTCTGTGCAGAGGGCATGTTTAAGCCGCCTGGCCTTCACCGATAAAACTAGGTTAAATAACATTAAGGACAGGGCCTCCTATTCCGCAAAGTAAGAAAGGCTGTTCCAATATGGCTCCATTCTCTTAACTAAATGTTATGTAAAGACTGGCTGCACTAAGCAGAGGTTAGTTGCACAATGAGTCATAGTGTTCAACCCTTCCACTTTTTTAAAAACACACAAAGGGTTATCTTTTAAAGGTTGTGCAAATATGGTGACCATTGTTGGAACGGAGGGCAAGTGGATTCTGTGTTTAAGGCCTCAAACATATGTCACCATCTGTGAACTGGCTGAAAGAGCTTGTAATTAAAGCCATAAGCAAGGTGGAGACTCTTGACATAAAATAATGATTTGCCCTTATAATGCGTTGAAAGCCCGCAGGCATCAGGGTGCAAAAAAAGAACAGGCAATAGACATCGCACAGGGAGGCCCCCAGAAAGAATCAACCAAAGACAGTAGTTTTAATTCCCTTCCGGAACTTCAGAAGATTAGTTTCAGCATGTAGAGACAGAGGAAGCTTACTCCACAGGGGAGCCACCTGGGCGATAAAAGATGTTCCCAGTCCTCTGGCCTTCTTACTCCATGGAACTAAGATCCAGATTCCTTCACTGGATCTAATGAACCTAGTCGGAGTACAGATTTTGACGATTTCTTTGAGATAACTAGGGGCTTGTCCATGTATGCATTTATGCACTAGTGTCAAAGTCTTGAACTGGATACGAACTTCCACCGGGAGCCAAAGGAGGTTTTTCCTGTGGACAGAGAGGCTCATGTCTCGGTATATTCTTGACGATGCACACCGCATCATTCTGAAGGACCTGGAGACGTCCAAGATTATTATTGCTGGAACCCAACATCAGGACATTACAATAATCTAACTGGGGCATTACAATGGCACGTACCAAAGTGGCACAATTTGTCTCTGAAACATAAGGTTTATCCAGCCTTAGAAGACGCAATGTATAGTGTGCCTTGTTCACGACACTCCGTGTTGGCATTAATGTTCATAGAGGACACAAACACAATACCCAGTGTCTTGACTATCCATGGTTGGTATAACATGGCCTTCCACACAAAAAGCTGATTATTATTTAACATCTGTTGAATATGCAATTTGTTCTGCCTTCTGGTGACTAGGGGTGACATTGTGTATGCAGTCTGAACAAACGTCTGTTATCTTTTGCAAAAAATAACAAATGACCTATGTTGATGCAGACTACATTTCTGTATAGAATGAGACCTGTGTAATATTCAGGCACTTCACTTCTCCACTCCCTATGAAATAATTGTCATGCATGAACCTGAAATCCGCTTGAGTGTACAATATACGCAAAACACAGAGGATGAGTGCACTTTGGATAGACGTAAAGGAGAGGAACCTGCCGAATAGACTGCTTGGTTTCAGGGATTACAGAGATTTCATTACTCGCAGCTGACACTAGCCTCCATCGGCGGACTTCTATCCATAGTTGCCCTCTCTCGGCTGCGGCCCTTTGAATTGCACGCAATATTTCAACACAGAGCAACTGAGACAGAACTTTGTCAGTAAGTATAGCTGCTTGGCAGGTAAGACTTGGTTGGTGGGGTTAAACGGAAGATATTTGCAAAGAACAAGTAACTTACCATATCTGGTAACTTTCTTTTGATGGGATGTTCCTCTGACGTATTCCACATCTATGACAGGTAATGTACACAGCTGTGCTGCTTCGGAACATTTTCGGCAGAGGGCGTCCTGCGTCGATCCGTTGTCCCTCGAGGGCCTCCGTTGAGGGTCGATGTTATATATAGGACGCACGGCGCCCGTAGCCTCAGTTGTAGCTTTTTCCCAGAACGTGTGGCACCAATCTGCTGCCAGTATGACTGCAGAAAGACTTGCGGAAACGTAAGCTGCAATCACATAGGAAATTCAGTAGAGGGGCAGGCTGGGAGGGCGATGTGGAATACGTCGGAGAAACATCCCATCGAAAGAACGTTACCAGATATGGTAAGTAACTTGTTCTTCGAGGGGATTGTGTCCTCCGACGTATTCCACATCTATGACCGACTCCCAAAGCAGTACCAACTTATGGAGGTGGGAAAAGAAATTAGAATTTTATTATGCCCAATCAAATGGCCGAATAGAGGATTGCCTTACCAAATGCCAAATCCTGCCCATGGATGGAGGCCAAGGAATAGTGTCTCACAAAAGTATGGACAGAGAACCATATGGCTGCTTCGCAAATATTGCGAATAGGAACGCCCCTCTGTAGAGCAGTGGAGGCAGCCACACCCCTAGTAGAGTGAGCCGGTAAGCCTGCTGGAGGGTCCGTTCCCGCCAAACGGTAACACTTAGAGATCGTCAAAATGATCCATCTGGACAAGGTCTGCTTGGAAACAGCCTGATCCAAGCGCCTTCCAGCATAAGCAACAAAGAGCTGATCGTCCACTCTGACCCGGGACATCCGTGAGAGATAGAAACTCAAAACCCTCCTAGAATCCAACCTATGGAGCGCCACTCCTCTTCCTTACCAGGATATTGAGGAGGATAAAACACCAGAAGAGTCACCTTCTGGCTCAAATGGAATTCCGACACAACCTTTGGAAGAAAAGAAGGCTGCACCGGCAGGACAATCCTGTCTTTATGGAAAACAGTAAAGGGTGGCTTGGCTGAAAGTGCCTGCAACTCACTCACTCTGCATGCGGAAGTAACCGCAACTAAAAACACAGTTTGAAGGACTACAGTCGCAATGGACAAGAAAGTAAGTGCTCAAACGGAGCTCCCATTAGGAACTTTAAAACCAAATTCAAATCCCATCCCGGCACCTGGAAAGGCGACGGTGGAAACACATTAGTTAGCCCATTTAGAAACTGGGAAATCAAAGCAATCTTAAAATAAGAACATTCCTCAGACGAGCGCATAAATATGGACAGCGCCGCCAGTAACCCTTAATGGTACCCACTTGCAGGCCCTTGTGGGATAAAGAAAGCAAAAAAGACAAAACCAAAGGAATGGAACATTGGAAAGGTACCACATTCTGTACCCTGCACCAGTCACAGAACTTTCTCCAACGGCAACGGTACAGGGATTTCGTTGCGAGCCTTCTGGCCGAAAGCAACACCTCAATCACGTCTTCGGGGAGGTCCCAATCCTTATACCTCAACCTTTCAGATACCAAGCATGAAGGCTGAGAGACTTGACCTCTGGATGGAGTACCCATCCCCCCCTCCCGTGAGAGCAGGTCGTCTCGGTAGGGAAGACAGCGTGGAGGGCAGATGGATATGTCTAGAAGGTCCGGGTACCATGCTCTATCGGCCCATGCCGGAGCAACGAGGATCATTTGGGTACCAAACCTCTGTAACCTCTGCAACACTTGCGGAATGACAGGGACTGGAGAACACGCGTACAGCAGTGGGAAGGACCACTCCACTACGAACGCGTCCCTTAAGGCTCATCTTGGGGGAAATTCCCACGAGCAGAATCTCTCGCACTTCCGGTTTACACTGGTGGAGAAGAGATCCACTTGTGCGGTTCCCCAAAGGGCAGAGATCTCAAAAAGAACTTCCTGAGCCAGCTCCCACTCGTGAGAGACCGTGCTCTGCCTGCTCAGAGCGTCCGCCACCGCATTTACGTCTCTGGCCAGATGAACTGCTGAGATTGAAATTTCCTGTTGGATGGCCCAGAACCAGAGCTGCATCGCCTCCCTGCACAAAGGGAGTGACCCTGCCCCCCCCCCCTTTTTTAGTGCATGGCCACTGTATTGTCTGTCATAATCAGGACATTCTTCCCCCGCACAGACGGCAGAAAAGCCTTCAGGGCTAGCCTGACGGCCTTCAGCTCTAACAGATTGATGTGAAGTCTGGACTCCGACCGAGACCAACGTCCGCTGGCTGTCTACTCGTTGGCATGAGCGCACCAACCTGTGAGGGATGCGTCCGTCACGATCGTCACCTCTGGCCATGGTTGCCAAAATGGTGCGCCATTAGATTGCCTTTGTCGGCACACCATAGAAGATCCTGGGCGACCGAGGTCAGAATCTGAACGGGATCCGACATCCTGACAGAGAACTGCGACCACTTCATCTTGAGAGCCCACTGCAGGGATCTCATCCGCAGCCTGGACTCTGGCACCAGGAAAAGGCAGGATGCCATGAGGCCGAACAACCTCAAGAATTCGAACGCCGGGAGACTCTGGGCACGTTGAAACTTGTCCACCATCTGCAGAATGTGATGAGCCCTCACCTGGGGAGGCGAACACTGCCCCAGGGATGTGTCGAGGACTGCTCCGATGTATTGGAGCCGCTGGGTAGGTGTCAAATGGGACTTCTTTAATTTGAGGGAGAAGCCCAGCTTGTGAAGGGAGTGGCAGTTGACGGACAGATGATCCAGGGTTTGCTGATCAACCAATCGCCCAGGTAGGGGTAGACGTGAATCCCCCTTTCCTGAGATACGCTGGCACCACCATCAGCTTGGTGAAGACCCTCCGGGTTAAGGTCAATCCGAACGGCAGGACCAGAAACTGAAAATGTGAGTCACCAACCGCAAACCTCAGGTACTTCCTGTGCTTGGGATGAATCTGCACATGACAGTAAGCATCCTTGAGGTCCAGAGACACCAACCAATCCTGAAGTTGAAGGGCCTGGAGGACTTGAGAAAGAGTTCACATGTTAAAGGACTTGGGAGATATTTGATTAAATGGAGGGACTAGAGAAAGCCCAATTGGAATTAGAAACAAACTAATACTTCTGGATATGTCCAACAACATATTATCGTTATAGCATGTAAAGAATCTTGAGTGTCAGGTGAAGGATTACAGTTAATTACGCATACTGCTCTTTGATGGGCCACCACTCTGACCCCTCTTTCGTTCATTTGTAGTACTTATTGTCAGTATTCCCCCAGATGCAGATGCATGCTATGAAAGTAATGTTGGATGCAATTATGCAACAAAATGAAGGCGAATTAGAGAATTCTGTGGAGTTACAACACTTGAAACTAATAATAGATAATGCATCCATGATGAGTCTCTCAGAGAAACTCATCCATCTAATGGCACTTATAAACTTATGAAAACCACTTAATTGTCAGCTTCTTATGCAGGAAGTGCTGCCAGTTTATATACCACAACATGCTACCCTTGATGCTCAAGGAGACCCTGTCCTCGATACTCAAGGGAAACAAATTATGCAGCCCGCTAAATAGGACAACAAATTTGTTCACATACCCTTTTCTAGGCAAGAATTGAATGCATCAAAACAAACAATCCCATGCATCAGGAAACATCCTACAGGATTTTATGAAGAAGCCGTTTTGAATACCTCTATATTTACTAGTAGGGATTAGGAAACCATTCTCAGTAATTTTACTCTTGGAAGCAAGACGACACAGAGAAACACAAGTTCGATCTCCGGGTCTGTGATTAGAAACCGCTGGGTATTAAGCGTGTTATAAATAATCTATCATATCATGATACATCATATCACTGACCCTGAGACTTTGAGGAGGACATGGCATGCACTTATTCAGCTTGACGCTAACAGGACAGCTGGTGGAAGGCCTACTCCAGCAGTACTTAATCTTCCCACTATGATAGTTGCACAACTTAAAAGGGTGGTGGTACCTGATAAAAAGATTAATTGGGATAAACTGTCCGCATGTGTCCAGAATAAAACTAAAAGGGTAACAGAATATTTTAATAAGTTTGAGCCAGAATTTATTGATTTTTCAGGACAAGAAATGACTACACCGGCAGGGAAACAATCATTCGCAGATAACTTTATACGACAATTGTTAACTGAAATCAGCGTTCTTATAATGCAATCAGAGAGTGCTTGGCAGACTAAAACCTTGTCCAACATTTTGCATATGGATCAATATTATGAGAATAGAGTACATGTGGAAAAAGAAAGCAGAAAAGAAGAAAGTCGATCTTAAGACAAGAGTTAATACAGCAAGTACAACAGGGAAGTAGGGGAGGGTCATTCAGTGGCTCAAGAGGAAGAGGTGTTGGTCTATTTGTACCATTTTCACCACCAGGGCCTAATCAGTGTGCATATTGCAGACAGAAGGGCCACTGGAGGGCACAGCATCCAGCCTTGTTGAATAAGGGAAGCGTAATGTATCATAGAAGGGGAAGAGGACGTCGGGGAGGACAGCTAGGAAATAGGGGTGGGTGGGTACCACCTGGGCCGGCAACTAGCCCTGTGGCAACTACTACAGTCCCTATTAACTATAATGTTTTTGATAATCTAAGCAAGTCTTTTGTCACTCATCAATACAATAGTGAGGATTGATCTTGGAACCAATAGCCTTCCCTGTGGATCAGTCAGGGCCCTACCTTCACATTAGTGTTGGGAGACGGGAGCAACTATTTATAGTAGACATCGGGGCGCAAAAGAGCTCTATAGACCATGCTAAGGTTCCAGATATTCCTTTGAGTGGGCATACTAATATTTCAGTAGGGTTTGCTAAAACACCTGTAGTTAGTAAAGTATCAGCCACACTGCTTGTCCTTTTAGGACCAGCAGCCAGTGAGATACCGTTCTCATTAACTATTCGGTGTGGAGAAAAAGTGTTGGGGTTAAATTTGTTGAACACATTATGTTGAACACATTCATTGTACACCAGCCGGAGTAAACATTACAGTAAGTCCATCAAAAATTAATCTGTTTTTAGCACAACCTTTGCCACCCGAGTTTGATAACATTCCTGATATCCGATACTGCCCATAAGGTAATGACATTGGTTTTATGGATATTGCCCCAGTAAAAATAAAAAAAACGATAGGGAGCCATTTATCCATGTATTTCTCAGTACAAGGTATCCCCTTAAGGTTATTCAGCTCTTGAAATAATTGTCTCAGACTTAGCAAGACAAGCCATCGTAGAAGAAAGATCGAGGAGTCTGTGGAATAACCCAATTTTACCTGTTTTTAAAAAAGGTGACAGGTCTGCCATATCGTCTTGTTATTGATTTAACAGCGATCAATAAGATTCTAGTAACTCAGTTTCCAATAGTTCCAGATATTACTACCATTCTTACAATGATACCATCATTTGCAGAATATTTTTCAGTAATCGACTTGAAAAATGCATTATTTAGTATACCATTACAGCCAGAGAGCAGAATTCTATTTGCTTTCTCCCTCGGAGGGAGAGCATATACTTTCATTAGAATACCACAAGGTTATACAGAAAGCCCAAGTTATACAGTAGGGGACTTAATGAACAGTTAGATTCCTTGAAATTGCCAGAATCCGTTATGTTGATTCAATATATTGATGATTTGCTCATAGAAGCTCCCACAGAGGAATTCTGTAAGCATGCTGCTATATTATTGTCATATCTAGCTTGTCATGGTCATACAGCATGTTTGAAGAAATGTCAGTATTGTAGACAGGAGGCAGCATATCTTGGGTACTCCCTCCTGTCTAAGGAGGATAGGAAACTAGCACCTGCAAAAATACAAGCAATTTCTAAAATGCCACAGCCAAAAACGCAAAAACAAGTTAGAGCGCGTATAGGTGCTGCCTCCTATTCAGGCAATGGAAACCCAATTTCTCGCTTATTGTCAAACCTTTGATACTAGTTACAAATAAAAATTTACAGGATCCAGTGCCATGGACTGCTGAACATCAAGAGGCATTTGTTTTATTGTGCACAGCGCATTGTTCCGCTCCCGTTTTAGGGATTTGGATTACAATAAGGAATTTGTTTTGTTTGTGCATGAAGTCGATGGATGTGCTTTGGCCGTTTTGACACAGGAACATGGAGAAGGGAATAGACTGTGCAGCTAGTTTTTCCTCCACGTTCGACGCCGTTACATGTGCTTTGCCTGAATGTTTGCGTGCAGTAGCAGCTGCAGCTTTGTCCGTAAAAGGTATGGTTTTTAGGTCACTCTTTAACCGCGATTGGTACCTCACTCGATCAATGTCCTTTTAAATAGGACTAAAACCCATTAAATGACTACGGCCCGACTTGCCAGATATGAATTGATATTGTTTTCACCACATATCAAAATTAAGCACTGCAAAACACTCAACTCTGCTGAGCTATTACCCATACCAAATCAGGGCATGGGGGACAATGAGGCAGCCGACCATAATTCTATCTTTGAAACTGAAGAAGACACCAAGGGCCGAAATGATTTGTGAGATACTCCCCTTCCGCAAGCGAAGGGGAATTATACTGTGACGGGTCATGTTTTAAAATGCCCGATGGAACTACAACTGCAGCTTATGCGGTTACTACTTAAACGAATACCCTTTAATTCAGCACAAGCAGCAGAAATCATAGCTTGTGAATTATCGGAAAACCTTTCTGTAAATATTTTTACTGACAGTATGCTTTCGGAAAAACTATGGGTGGAAAGGGGATTTTTGACTTTACATGGAACCAAGATAGTGAATGGTTCCTTAATATTGTGACTGTTGTCATCTCAAATGCTATTAAACAAACTAGTAATAGTTAAATGGGCAGCCCATCAGAAAATAGTGACTGAATTCATAAAGGAAATGATTTTGCTGACTCCATAGCTAAGCAAACAGCATTAGAGTGTACCTCGGGGATGCATAATGCTGAAAATATTAGAAGGGTTCAGGATTTAAGCTGTATGGATGAAACCTCTGTTAGCATTAAAGAAATGCAAGCAATGGCCACTGAAGAGGAAATAAGGGGGGTGGGAAGACAGTTTTGCTACACAGGATGGAGAGGGGTGTTGGGTCACAGGGTCTAAAAAACAGTGCATGTTACCCAATGCCCATGTACCTCTGGTTGCGAGTATGACCCATGGTCCCGCCCACATACACGGTAAAGCTATTTGTAAACAATTGGAAAATGTTTGGTATAATTCATTCATTACTGCAACATCTGAAAGTGTGGTTAGAAATTGTAAAATATGTCTAGGACATAATATAGCCCAAGGGACTACAGTCTCCACAGGACATTTTTATCATCCCCTACTTTCCAATTTGAAGTTTTGCATTTTGCCTTTATTGAATTAGAAACATGTATTAATTTGAAATATGTGCTAGTAGAAATCAGTGCCTCTAGCAAATTGGTAAAAGTTTTTCCCTTGTAAGATAATACAGGCATCTCCACTGCGAAGATCACGTTGAAAGAATATTTTCCCAGGTTTGGATAATACAGGGTAATCTGGTCTGATAACCGCTCCCACCTTATTGCCGAGGTAATACGAAATGTGTTTAATGGATTACAGATCAAAAAGAAATTTCACACAGCCTACCATCCTCAAGTGTTGGGTTAATTGGGTGCCACAATGGAATTACAAAAAAACAAAATAGCTGAAATATGTGCGCACACAGAACATAAATGGCCAGATGCTTTACCTTTAGCATTACTCTCTATGAGAACTATATTTGCGTCCAAATTAGGGCTTTCCCCTTATGAAATTGTTATGGGCAGACCAGCTAATGTTTGGGGTGTTCCTAGACCACAATCAATGAAGGACATTGAGCACCCACTGCTTGTTGATTATTGTAAATGTGAACTCGGGTGTCCGACCCAGCCCTTTAAGACGAGGTAGCAATACTTTGAGATGAATGGAGATGCAGAATATACTCAAACATCAATAATCAAACTGACACAGGAAGATGGCAAAGTGTAACTGTTTTAATATAAATTATCTAAAACAGAGTTACAACGAACATCAACGAATCCGCTCGATCTTCCCACTCAATGCATGTCATAAAAAAAAACTTTTATAAAGAAAACTCATCATCATTGACGTCAATCTACGTGGCAAACTACAAAAACCTACTTGGGAAGGTGATATAGCTTACCACCAATTAGCCCGTCATCTATCATCACCCTTGCAGTCTGCCAGTCAATTAAGGCTTTGAACTTAGCCTTGAAAATGTTCTCAGAGCTCGAGAATATGAGTGAGTATAGGCATACTCTGTCTTCTCAGTTTTGATACACCTCGTCCCAGTGTTTATTTTCATCCAACCACGTGACAACAGACCAGGTTTTCGAGTCTTTCTGCATTTAAAATACTATTAAATGATGAACCTCTGACGTCTTCAATGTTCTCACTCCTCACCTAAGGCAGGAGGTCAGTTCTTTCACACATTCTGTAACCACTGCTTCGAACATTCACGCCCAAGGTGGCCTTGACTTCGTGGTGTTGAGCCAGTCATGCCCTTCATTGATTTACCTGCATGGTTAAGTTTTCGACTTCTAACTGCGACACACTGAAAACCTTTCTTTTACTGGATCTAGCTCTGCTAAAGTGTGTAGTGGAATCATCCATAGTTCATACGTTTCCTATGCATATAGATTGGTGCATCGCCGCAATCTATTTACGACATAGCCAGCTTTTAAGAATACTTGTCTACTTGCGTTACTGCTTCTGTACAATTGGGAAACGACTGGATATCTTCTTCATTATTTCTGTTTGCATGTGCATCTTCATCTCGAGCCTCAAATGTTGCTCATCTTTGGCATCTCCTCTTTAGAGTGCCTATAGAATGTTGTCCTATAGCAGGTGTATGTTCTCTCATCACTGCATCTCTTCTGGGTGCATCAGCTCTACTCTTTGTGATGTCACCAATCTTCTCTTTTGCTCAGTTTTCACGCTTCTTCTGGGATTTCATTCAAATGGCCATCATATCGTCGTATATGCATGTATGGCTTTCTCAATGGGAATCTTACTTCCAGGATTCTCTTCGGTATTGGTACTCTCACTGGTACTGCATATGTCTCACACTTTGGCTCCCAACATACAGCCAACATGGGGGAGGAGCTTTGGGTGGGGGTACTTGGCTCCACCCCTACATACAATTGACTGAACAATTGCGTTCTATCCACCAGCAGGTGAAGGATAGTTTGCCAGACAAATATTTGTGAGAAGGACATCGGATGAAGCCTGGCCATCTGGTGATGGTCAAAAACGTTCAACGAAGCACTGCACGGTAAAATATGGACCACATTGGCTAGGGCCACACCAGGTGTTGGCTACCCAAACTGCAGTTTCAGTAAAGGGGGAAAAGGCATTAGATCCACACTGCTCACATCGAATTGGTTAATTTGCCCTCCCCCTTTGATGGAGATCATCCTCCTTTGTCTGAAATGAAGGATTCTTGCACCCTTGTGAGTTTGTCAAAATCGGAGATAAAGTCGTCAATACAGACAACCTTCTTGTTCGAAGATCATACAATCAACCAGATATAATCTAAGACCCATGAAGGAATAGGAGTCCCCACTGGAAACCGACAAAGTGCAGATCTGGTACTGATGTCAGGTTGTGCCCACTGGAAAACTACAAGTGCGGGGTTGACATTGGAATCAGCCTTGCACCTAAGCAAAATCAGCATGTCCTGAGCCATGTGCACACAAGGAGGTAACGGGGAATCTAAGGACTGAAGAAAACCTGCATTATGGAGTTGTAACCAGTTGGTGATCATATTCGAATGAAAAACAATGAAGTGGCATTACCTTCTCGCTCACAAAAACTATGGACAAAGGAACATCGAATAGTACTATTGACATTTTGTACGATTTTAGTGGTAGGAGGTTTTGCCTTTTTCTGGTTCCAACACAATTTTGTGCATCTTTTAAAGACGCTTCTTCCCAATAACACCGAAGCTACTACCAAGCTTCCTTTTAGCCCTCCCATCTTAAACCATACTCATCACCCCTTGGATGTGTTTCAAAGATATGGTTACCGTAATAATTCATATGTACAGGTTTTAGATAAAGTTCAAAAAGCTATCAATAGAATAAATTGTTGGCTTTGTTCACATATTCCGCAGAGTGGAGCTGGTGTAGGGATACCCTATTAAATAGATCAATATCGTGTGCTGCACTTTCTTTGTCTCACAGTAGGTTGATAAATGATTGGGATAGAGCTCCTACTGGAAGCATAATAATAATAATAATAATAATAATAATAATAATAATAATAATAATAATAAAGTGGCACAGAGTATGTTGAATGAGACTGCAAATAGATTTGTGAATTTAACAACTGAACAGAATTATATTAGATTGGTGGCACTTCAAAATAGGATGGTGTTGGACATTCTCACGGCTGCGAAAGGAGGGGTTTGTAAATGAGTGGGCTTCTCTTGCTGTACTTATCTACCTGATAGCGCTAGAGATATATTTGATGCTATTGATCGATTACATGTATTGGGAGAAGCAGTGCATTAAGGAGGTTAGACAGGAGAACAGCTGGTCCCCAATGGTTTTGGAGTTTGCTAAAGAATTGGGGATGGAAATGACGGTCTATATTGTTAGTGGTCTTTGGGTTAATGTTAGGTTGCTGTTGTCTTCAGTGTAGTTCTGTATGTTGTTCCTTTATATCTCAGAGGTGTGTTAGGGTAGTAAAAAGAATTAAGCCCCTCCCCAAAGTTAGTCATTGAATGAATACTATGATGAAGAAATGAAAATTCAGAATTTAATGGACAGAGATTGAAAGTGTAACCAATTTGGGCGAAAAGGACTTACATTAGGCTAAAGGGAATGTTTGTTAGAACATAATAATATGCATCTACCTTAGCCCTGAGATAATCCCTTTTTGTAATCAAAATCATGTTCTTTTAGTAATATTCAAAATGGGGTCGCATTTGTCAGTGATCAAGTAAAAACAAAATGGAAATGTGTTTGTGGCTTCCTCTGTCACTATGGGTGAGAATTAAGGACACTTGTACAAGAACAGACTGGGTCTGTGTAGAGGGCATGTTTGAGCCGCCTGGCCTTCACTGATAAAAGTAGGTTAAATAACATTAAGGACAGGTCCTCCTATTCCGCGAAGTAAGAAAGGCTGTTCCAATATGATTCCATTCTCTTAACTAAATGTTATGTAAAGACTGGCTGCACTAAGCAGAGGTTAGCTGCACAATGAGTCAGTGTTCAGCCCTTCCACTTTGTTAAACGCACAAAGGGTATCTTTTAAAGGTTGTGCAAATACAGTGACCATTTTTGGAATGGGGGGCGAGTGGATTCAGTGTTAAGGCCTGAAACATAAGTCACCATAGGTGAACTGGCGGAAAGAGCTTGTAATTAAAGCCATAAGCAAAGTGGAGACTCTTGACAGAACATCTGTTGAATATGCAATTTGTTCTGCATTCTGGGGATTAGGGGTGGCATTATGTATGTAGTCTGAACATATGCGTGTTATTATCTTTTGCATATGAATAACAAATGACCTATGTTGATGCAGGCATCATTTTTGTATAAAATGAAACACTGTGTACGATTCAGGCACTTCACTTCTCCATGCTCCATGAAATCCTGGTTGTGGATGAGCCTGAAGTCCGCTCGAGTGTATGATATGCGCAAAATAAATCTTACCTTGCAATTTTGAAACTCTGTCTCAGATATTCTACTTTGTTTGAATTATAGTGCTTAGAAGTCTGAGTAGGAGTGGCAGGAGAATGGTAGGCAAGGAGTGCTGGGGAGGTTTCTTGGTGGGGGAGGCAGGACGGAGGACTTAGGCAACCAAATAGTGAAGTTAAAAATGTTTTGAAGTCTTAGACGGTCAAACTGTGCAATTGGTACATCAATCAATAATCATTTAATTTGAGGACTTCAAGATGGCCACCAGCACGGAGTAGACGTGCCAACGGCGCACCAGTGCCCCACAGCAGCTTTTAGTGGTTCCACCAGCCCACTACAACGTCTGAGAGGGGAAAAAGGAACAGAACCCCAGGGAACCCACTCTGGTGAAGTTTGGCGAGTAAAGTTGGAAGAGCGGAGGCTCTACGCATCGCGGAGTAGCGGCCCCGAAGACAACGGGCCTGCACCCCGCCTTTACGGGAAGCGTCGGAGGAGGGGCACCAGAGGCAGAGCGGACCGTCTGCGCAGCGCAGAGGAAAGGAGGTGCGCACGGGGCTGGACTAGGGCAAGAGGGGGCGCGGAAAATGGCCCGGACCCCCAGTGGGGACCTTTTGGAAGCGAGAGGGTGAGAAGGAGAGGAGCAGCCCAGAGAGCGCGGGCAGCACAGCAACGGGCACTCCTGCAATAGCAACCCCAACACGAGCGACAGCGAGGAAGAAGAGCCGCCCACGGCCTCACAGGCCACCAGAAGAGAAACGAGCAGGAAGGGCGCCCAAGCTCGCCAGGGCCACGGCATAGCCGGACTTGACCAACACTGGAGGAGACCATAATCCGCGGGGTCCCCAGCCCCTAGCAAGCCGCTGGGAACGGGCTGCTTGGGAAGGGGAGCGGCGCACCAGACATAGGGAGGCTCTACGCGGGACGGCTGGGGAGGGGCGAGTGACAAGGCCGCCAGGGGCAATTGAAGGACCAGCACCACCCCAGGATACTGGCAGCCCGCCATCCACATTGACAAGACACTAGACAACTGCTGGGCAAGGTCTTCACTGCCTGGGGCAAGCATCTCGCCGAACACACAGGCCGCCCAAAAGTCAGGACAACAAGGCAGGGGGCAAGGCCACAAATAACACCCCAAGTCCCACATTTCTCGTCAAGACAAACCCGGACAAAGGGTCCTATAACCCGACAGCATCAATGCCACTCATCTGCGGGGCGCAGGTGAGACATCCCTAACGGGGGTTAGAGCCTGGGGACAGGAAGGGACCAGAAGGTCCCATGAATCAACAAGAGAAAAAGCAAGAGTGCTTTTAGCCCTGGCAGCAATGACATTAATAGCAGAGGTGGAAGAGTGCGAACAGTCATTTCAAGACAGGCTACGGAAAACATGGGACACAGTGGCTCTGGAATGGGCGACACCATGAAGGGGGAGGTGCAGAAATTTGGAAAGGACTGGGGGGAGACGCTGGCCTTCCTCATTACAGGGTGGTCTGGTGGTCTGGTGCTCTGGTGCCCTCAACGCCTCAAGCTTCTGGACCTGCAATAATTTCACTGTCCTCCCACAAGCAGGAGCAGCCCAGGAAAGGAGGGAAAATTGCCCTGGGGGGAGGGGGGAGATAAAGAGGGTGGGAGGAGGGGGTGTGGGGGACAGAGGGGGGGGGTTGGGGGAATGTTCTTTTTCTCATGTTGTAAAATCAATAAAGAGATGTTTAAAAAAATAATAATAATAATTTCATTTGGCTTCCACCATTAAAAAATACACAAATTGAAGCAGATCCGTTTTTTTACATACACGCTCCTCCCTAAAAAGCTTAAGTAAAAAAATAAATAGTATTTTTAAAACAGAGTTAAAAAACTCAGTAAAACACAAATTCAACTCTCTAACCTAGTTCGCATTACATTGGTTAATGAAGCGAGTCACATTGTAATTCGGCAATGAGTCATGTGTGACGAATCTAGGGAATTTGTCTCTTCTCCACAAAGCCCCAAAACCAATGTGAGGCTAGGGAGACAAGCCCGCTCCACAACACCCTTCGTAGGGGTTGAGGAAAGTGGGACCTCACCAGGAGAGACTGCCCTCTTGGAGAGAAGCACTCCAGTTCCCGTGGGGAACTCCCTGATGCCCTCCATGTTAAAGCCTATACGGAAATATCTAATACACCAAATCAGTATAAGTTCCATGACTGAAATTAAGATAAACTGAATGTATACCTTTACCAACGAGAAGAGGACACTGTCCTTTTAAATCAAAGTCTTCAATGGACTGTGCTTAGTTTGTTTAAAAGGGATGACAACAGAGTGAAGACGAGAGAGAGCGGAAAGGCAGAGACAGATAGTAGAAGCCCCCTGTGCGCAGAATACCTGAAGGAGGCAGAGATGACGTAGAACGCAGAGTTCAGGGGGGCTCTGTACTGGAGCAGGAAACACTGGACGCCCAGCGGATACGAGAAGCAGAAAGTCTGGAGTAGCGAGCTTGGTGGTCGCATGACCACAGAGGAATCGTGGTGGGCAGGCTACCTTCTCAATGATGCTGATGCCACCAGAGGGAGGAAACAACTCCCAAATCGATTACCCATAGCAGTATTGAAAAGCTGAGAAGGAGGCATGAACGCGTAGGAAGCAGATATCGTGGAAAGCGATCAGAGAAGCAAACGGAAGGAAGAAGCAGGTTCCCAGTACCTGCAGGCACCAGGGACGGTCCCCTACAACACAGAAGGTAACGGAGAATGGGAGTTCAGGGAAGCCAAAACGAAATTGTTATAGCATCAGAAAAACTTGTCCCAGTATCCATGAAGAAAAGTGAAAAGCAAGCTAATAACTTCAAAGTGTGTTAATGTGATAAAAAGAAGCACAGAAATCACAGAGTGAGATGAGTAGGAATCGGAGAATTATTGTCCTGGGAAAAGGGCAAAATCAACCAACAGTCAAGAAACAAAGTGTTGAGAGAAAGAGAGAAAGAGAGAAAGAGAGAGAGAGACATGTGTAGTAAAGCCCTGTGGGATACCTAGGATAAATCTTATACAGGAACATTTAGAGCCTTCTAAGAAAGAGAGGAGGAGACCTAAAGGAGCAAGAAAACAAGACCTATATAAGAGGAGAGCAAGGCTACCAATTCCTCAAAAATCCTTGTAGGTCAAGACCGCAGTGTTGAGCGACACAGGTGTTTGGCGATGAAGGGGTTTGCGGCGCTGACTGCAAGTGCAGACTCACCCTCCTGTCTTGGCCGCCAGGTAAGAAGTTGAGGGTTTTGCTTGCTGCTCTGAACTTCTTAGCCCTCTTCACGCACCACTACCCCCCGCTCTTGTATTTTTGTATTTTATTTATTTGTATAGCGCACCAGGCCCAGGGGCATCCGCTTGTACCCACATGCCCCAGCCACCTCCACACTCACTTCGCGCATGCCTCGCCTCCCTTGTGCGGCCTCCGCACGCGCTGGGCGTCCCTTGACCGTGTGATCCCTCGCAAAATTGGACTGCACATGCCTCTGTGCCCTCTCCTATGCCTCCCCACGCGCCCCCGACTTGCGTGGTCCCTCGCATTCCTGCGATTGTGTGTGCTCTAGTGCCCCCCTCCATCCTTGGCCACACGGTTGGTGTGTTCCATGCACGTCTGCGATTGTCGTGTGTCTTGGTGCCCTTTCCTTCTCAGTCTTTCTCGCGCATGTGTCCTTAGCCCACGAGATTGATTGCATGGTTCCTCACACTTCCACCCTGGTTTCGCTCGCAGTGGCGTGCCCCTGATTGCGTGGCTCCACGCAACTCTGCGATCGTGTGCCCCTCGCAACTTCCTTGCTACTCCCAGACCACGTGTTCCCCTCTCTCTCCTCCTGCTCCCACGCGCCCCCTTCTGTTCTTCCTCACCGACTGCCCTGTTTTTTGATTCCTACAGTTCCGTGTTCTGAAATATTTTTTCCTCCTTTGGGCTATCACTTGCAGATTTCTCTGCTCTTGTACATTGCTTTGTTGTTTACCTCATTAACTGCCCTGTTTTGCATTATGCCGTCTTGTGTTGTCCGGTTGTATTTCTCACTCCTTTAGGTCATCATTCATCGACTCACTGCTCTTGGAGTGGTTTTGTGTTTCGCCTCACTGACTGCCCTGTCTTACACTGTACTGCTGTGTGTTCCTCTGCATTCTTCCTTCCTCCCGGTTTACACTTGCCAACTACTTTGTCCTTTTTTTGTTTTTTGGTTCCTGTCTTCTTAGTAAATTGTTGCTCTCAGTAACTGCTCTACTATTGTCTGAGATCTTGTCTTCTTGGTAAATTGCCTACTATTGTCTCGTCCCTCCCTGTCTCGTCTGCATCCCTCCTTTTGTCCTCCCCTAGTGTTCCCTCCACCCTACTCTCCCCGCACCCTCTTCATATCTCCTCCTCCCCACCTACTCTATGTTGCTCTCTGTTTTTCCTATCTTTTCTAACTGCTTCTCTATCGACTATCCTGCTCTCCTTACAAAGTCTGGTAGGAAGAGGTTTAAAAAGGACATCCTGGTCTCCAACCCAGGCCTCACAATTGCTGACACCTATACCAGTGCTTCTTCCAGACAAACCCTCAATGACATCCTCTTTGTCGTTCCCTCGCCAGACCTATGGACTTCATATGGTGTCTGTGCTTTCTCCTTTCTCTACTTCTCCCATTAATGGTGGCACCCGGTGGGAGGCCCTCCTGGCCCCCTTCCACTCCTCCAAGGTCATCATTAATGTTTACCTGACTGGCACCGTCTTGGTCCAAGGCCCTCAGACCAACCTTCTCCTCTTTGATAGATGCTTCCTGTGCCTCATCAATTTCCTTCTCCTGATGTCCCCTATCTACCCTCCTTGGCTACCTTGCCCTCTCCTCCCACCTCTTCTGCCCCCCTCGGGCTCAGTCCACACCTCCGCAGGGCTTACCTCTGATTTGTGCCCCTCCCCGGAAGTCTTTCAAGGATGGCAACCTTCTCCATATTGCCACTCTCAACTCTCGCTCAGCTGTCAAACGCTCCTCTGACATCTGCCGCCTGCTGGAAGAACTTGACCTCGAGACATGGTTCACAGACAGCTCTGCCACGAACTTTGACACTCTCCTCCCTGATGGCTACAAGATCCTCTCTGTGCCCAGACCTAATCATTTGAGAGGGTGGTCGTCGTTCCTCCTCCTCCTATCTGCTCTACCTCTGGCCCCCCTTTGGCCACCTCTCATCCCTCCTTCTCTGCCTTTCCTCTGTTCTCTGCTGATGAGGTTTCTAGACAAGTCTGATCTATGAAAGACTCGTCCAAACAGGTTCTCCCATGTTCTTCCAAAACCATCAAGGACCACATTGACACCCGTGCTCCTGCCCCGGCTGACTTCTGCAACCACTCCTTTGCCACTAGAGCCTTCCCTTTCCCCTGAAGCACTCTTGAGCACCCTCTTCTCAAGAAACTCTCAGCCGACCCCTCATGCCCCGCTAACTATCGCCCGATCTCCATCACTCCTCTCCTGGGCAAACTACTGGAAAAGCTGGCCACCTCCCAGCTTAAACTTCATACTGAATCTATTGGTTGTCTCCATGACCATCAGTCTGGCTTCAGAGCAGCCAGAAGCACGGAACCTGCTCTCCTGAACATCTGTGAAGACCTGCTTTCCAACCTCGATACTAATCTTCCCTCTGTCCTCATCTTACTCGATCTCTCTTCTGCCTTTGACACGGTCAACCATGCCATCCTGCTCTGTGATAACCTGGGTATCAACGATCAAGCCCTGGCCTGGCTGACCGCTTTCCTCTCTGATCGACCCTCCCAGGTCCAACTTGGGTCCTTCCTCTCCTCCATCTCACTCTCTACTTGTGGTGTTCCCCATGGGTCCAACCTCTCCCTGGCTCTTCAACCAATACCTGGCACCTCTCGCCCACCGCATTGCCACTCTGCCCCGACTTTCAGTGCAATACGGGTGACACTCAGCTTGTTTTCAGGCTCCCTTCTTCCACCTCTACTCCTTCTCTCATCTCTGACTGTCTGCTATCCAGAAATGGTGTGCCGCCAACGATCTCTGCCTTAATGCCAGTAAGACAGATTCTACTCATCGGCACACCTGCACCCGCCTTTCCCATCACTCTCTGGCCGGCATCCCTTGGCCCTCTTCCACTCCACACTCTCCGTTTCTCCTCACATCTCTGACGTCTCCATGAAGTCACACTACCAACTGCACCTCCTCAGAGGTATTTTTCCTTTCCTCTCCTTCCCACAGAAGCTCACTGTCTCCAGAGCTCTGGTTCTCTCTAGGTTTCTACTTTACGCCCTCTCAAAATCCGTCACCAGTAGAAGAAATAGTAGAGGGGCCAGCGGGCATCCTTGTCTAACTCCCCTAGATGACTTAAAGGGAGCAGATGGCCTAGACCACATCTTGCATTGGTGGAAGTTCCTAAAATTGATCAGGTAGATTTAGGAAATGGGACTCACGTGGTCGTTCTGTTTTGATGGTAAAATGGATGGAGTGCATAATTGGGCAAAATCATGCAGTGATGCAGCTCTGGGGCCAACCTTGCAAAGACAAGGGAATCTAGTTTTCAATACTGTGTATGGTCATTCCATGAAGGCCAAAGTATCACATTGCTTGCTTCTAGAAGAAGGGTACAGAAACCAGACTGAGCTCAGGGATGTGCCCTTGAATCTTCTCCCTCCTGGCTGCGCACTATAACTCTGGCCATTCACTTAGCCATGGTAAGACAGCTCTGAAGCAAAATATAATGCCAAACTTCAATCGAAACTTAACACTTAATATTGAGGAAAGAACTGCAACCCTTGCTGTTTAGAGAATACCAATTGAAGCGCCACTGACCGGAAAGCAGCCAAACTAGCGCATGCCTCCATAGGAGATTGCCATAACAGAATGATGCTTTTTTAAACCTTGTATTTAACTTTGGGTAGTACTCTGTAGCTTCCTAGCTACGTTTGCACTGCATACCTAGCTTACATACACAATATCTTACCACAGACAGATTTGATGATGTATTAATTTAATCAAAGCCGAAAGCTTCTACGCAGTACAAATGAAGCAGACAACATTGTAGTTTGGTGGTCCTTCCCTGTTGGATTTGCTCCCCTTTTCGCAAAAGATGAACTCAATAACTTTTTGAAATAAAATCTAGTTTAAAATGTTGCCGCTTTTTTCATAATATCTTGTCCAATGCTCAGCAAGGAAACCACCATGGGGCAATTCAAGGTTTATGATATACAAGAGCCAATCAATAAACTAATAGAGCTTCAATCAGAGCACTTAACATGCTTCTAGAAATGCCACATTATTATTACTGCGATCACCCTCCTGCTGCTCCTGGGAACTGTTAATTCCTCTGATTCCTGCCACTATTTAAGACCCGTCCAATAGAAAAAGCACAAACCCTCAGCCTCAACCTGCAGGACGTACATCACAATTCAATCTCCAAACTATCATCTGGTGTTCATTTCCATGCATGTTGCATCGCTTTTGTGCTATACTTTGGTTCAAAATGAATATAGAAACAATTAACTATACGAAGTTATAAACTGTTCCACTAATCAGCTAATGACCAAAAGGAAATCCTCACTCCATTTTACAGTTACATGTACAAGATAGGGAAGTGCTACAAAGGGTTTCAAATGCTTAACGGCTTAGTATGGACTTAAATGAATCTTCCACTTCAAGGCAGATGGCTCAGAATGACATGGGTTAGTGTTGCAACCGAATTATTTCCATTATGAGGCAGTCTGGGTTCATGAAATGAGGTAACTAAATAAAATTCCAAGTGAGCTGATGTCGACTTGGCTAACAAACCACATCCACGACTATCAGTATCTGGTCCCTTTGTACGGACTCTCAGCCTAAAGCAAATATTTCATGAGCATGGAGTCTGACCCAGCATTAAGATCAGGTCTTAGCAGGAAGATATGTTACGTTATGCTTGTTCTTATACCTCGCAGTGTTGCCAATTGTGTGGTTTCTTGACGCTCTGGGGGGATCTGTAAAGCAAGGGGGGGGTGGAGAGAAAAAAACAAGAGAGCTCCGATGTGCTGTTTGCAGCTTCAATACAGTTGACACCGTTCACTGAGCGTAGGTGTTTTTCGGATGGTAGCCACCATGTGCTGGTGGGCGAGGCTATGTGTAGTTTGTTTCATTGTTGTGGTATAGTGAAGTGCTTGCGGTTTGTTGTGTTGTAGAGGTATGATTGTGCTTAGTTCAGAGTTTGAGAGGTGTATGCAGAAGGGTGAATTCTTAGTAAGGTTGGGTAGTGGCAGTACCCTTTCCTACCCCTTCTGTTGCGACTAACGGTGGCCCATATACCTTCCCCTGTAGTACATTCTGGAGTGCAGCAATTACCACCCCCACAGGTTCCTAAAGGGGTGATCTGGTCCCTGTGGTCTGCGATCCGTCCGTGCGATATATGGATCCCAAAAACAGATACGCTTCGTGAAAGATTGGCTCATTAACACAAATGGGCTAAATGCGAGATACTGGTCACTAACACAGCTGAGCTAAGTGAAAGATACGGCTCACTAATAAGGATGGGCTACACCATGGAGAAGACACCCACGTTTGAGATACCTGGGCAGTGGGAGAAAAATAGAAGATGCATATATTTGAGACACAGCAGTAAATGACGAACAACCTAAAATTGGGACATGGCAGCGATTGGAAAATGACCTGCTTGCTGGTTAATGTGTGTGGTGTGCTATGCAAGGTAATAAGAGTGGTATCTTAGGGGCAATGCGTTTGTCTTGGAAGCAAGACAATGCAGAGCAACACAGGTTCTCATCCATGTCCCGAGTTTACAGAGGGGTCTCTGGTCTTAAGCGTATTATAAAAGCTTAATTTAATTAATTTGAGCCACTGGTGTGACAGCGTCCGGGCGACACACTACCTGTGCAGTACTGGGTCATACCTAAAAACAGTACCTCAAATGCCAGAGTTTTAAATCCAGCATCTTTAAAGCAGAAAATAAATGCACACACGTGCCTCAAGATAGGTTTCCTTTTCTGCTTGCACATTCTTAATTGCCTTGGATTGGTCTGCTGCGACTTTGATATGTGATAAAAGAAAGTCTCTGCTCAGTTGCCATTACCAAAATGAGTGCGTATAGGAACAAACTAAAAGCCTTCCTGTTAATTTCAATAAGAGCACGATGAAATAAAGTTAAGCTTTCTGGTGCGATTCAGCAACAGGGAGTGAAGGACATATGGGAAAAGAACACGGATGTGGTGATATAAACAAACACAATGTTGCAGCAGTACTGGTGAAAAAAAAATTAGGATCTTCCAGTATTTCATGAAAGAACACCTCTTGCAAAATCCAAATGTATGCCACATGGCCCGTCCATTTATGAGCAAGAAAGGGCCTTTAACAGACTTCCACACAAAACCACAGCACTCGCAAACCTTGCCTGCGTGCTGCTGCTAACCACCACTCTGTCTCCCACAAGGAGCATGAAAACATTTAAGAAAGAGGGTTACAGGATACACTTACCTTGCGCTTGAGAAGGTGGATGTGTTGCAATGTAATCTGCTTTTTACAGGCCAAGCTGCATATGCGAAGAAGTCTGCACGGCAGATACTGCGGCATTGGGGCGATCTCAAGATGTGCAATGCATAATCCAACCCAAACTGCAGCGCAGCAGAAAAAAAAAAGGAAAAAAAGAGAACACCTTTGCGTTAATGCACACAGCAGGCCAGTTTTAGCAAGCAGATAGATTTCTAAAATGTTTTATGGAGTACCACGCAGACAGAGTGTGATAGTTATTTTGCATGCATAATGGAACATAAGGAAGGGAGTTCTCCTCTGCCCTGTACTCATAGCCCAAGCACAGACTGGGAAGGGGAAAACATCACTGTTGCACTAAGGTACATTACATTTCACTAGATTTAACTAATTTGGCCACGCTTGTGAGAATGTTTTCCAGGATAATAAAAGCATTAAATAATCCGAAAATGAGGTTCGCCACCACACAAGTCTACCCATTAACATTTGAGGGGAAATCACGCCTACAAATGTGGAAATGTCCGACCCCCCTGCCCCCAGAGGCATGGGTGACTTTGAAAATTCTCTCTACAATGTACTTCTCACAAGAGCGGAAGATTAACCCATTCTATCAAAACTAATATGCTGATCATCTACCCAGGGGAAAATCAACATTTTGTTACGTCAAGGCATACAATAAGCTCTGCAATTCGGTAGGTTTGCTAATTAAATTGACACGTGTGTAGGAAAGATAACTATTTATGATTCCCTGTTCAATTAAAACATAACTCACTCTGAATTCCTCTCTTGCCCTCAAGGCTTTCTGTGCCCTCTTTGCTCTGTTCACTGCAAGTTCAAAGGGGCTAATGGACAGAGTGCAGCAGTAATCATCGGCTCCACTCTTAAGTGCCAAAGGCCTGTGTGGGAGTGCTAAGCAGGATTTTGTTCTTTTTTCAAATAATTGCAAACGTGAAGTAATCGGTATAATACTTTAATGAAGCTAACTATATCCTGTCTGACAAAGACCGAGATGTGTTAACTATTTATTTTTTAAAGTCAGTCATGCAATTCCATTCCTAAAAAGGTAAGTTGTTACATACTGCATAATTACAGTATTGCTACTGTAAAACACTGCATGGTCTCCATGCTTTACAGTAAAGGTTAGTATATCTAAAAAAAAGTGTCAACTATATTTCGTTTTGTTGGGGGAAGATGCATCATAATGACACATGAACACTTTCTAAAATGTAGATACAGCCAAATACTTTTTTTTTTACTACAAACTTTATTTTGTTTTCAAGAGCTCTGATAATAAACATAAACATACAATAAAGCAAGGTATTGTTCATTTCTTTTCTTGCAATCTTGCCCTCCTTGTATTATCATGTAGTTCATTGAGTTCTTGAGCTTAATATCCAACCGTCAACAATTAACAATTAACTTTATTCCCTCCCCCCTCCCTCTCCCTCTCCCTGCTTATTCTATTTCGATAAAGTTAGGTTGAGTTCATGTGTAACATTTCTTTTGTGTATTCATGCAATTTTCTACTCCAGATAATGCATCCTTGAGTTTAGCTTATAATATGGAGACCTTATGTAACATTCTGGGCTTAAAGTACACATGTTCATTGTCTTTGGTGAATTTATGAAGGGGCTTCCACGCATTGAAATATTTCGGGTAAGAGCCGTAAGCCAAGGTCGTTACCTTCCACAGGGCCATGACTCCCCATAGCTTAACCCACCACATTGGCTTCTATTGGTATTGTTTGGTTTTCCACATATGTGCCAGATTAATCCTTGCTGCGCTTAACATGTGGGTGATGAGCATGGCTCTGTCTCCAGTTTGTGCGTAAATGTCCTTGATTGCTGCCCTTAGTAGTATTACTAGTGGGCCCATGGGGAGCTGCACCTTCGTTATTTCCTTAATGTGACTTAGGATTTCTTTCCAATATACCTGTGCCCGAGAGCAAGTCCACCACATATGAATCATATCCCCCACTTCTCCACAATCTCGCCAACATGATGAGGGGTAGTTAGTTTTGATGGAGTGTAATCGTTGTGGGGGTCATGTTGTGGGGGTCATGTACCATCTGAGGCATAGCTTAAATGATGCCTCTTTGATTGAGGCACATTTAGAGTTCTTCGCTGCTTGATGCCATATTTGCCCCATGTCTCTATAGGGATTGTCTTGCCCAACTCGTCCTCCTATTTCCTCATATATGGGAGGATTTCTTCCCGGGTCCGCTCCACAGAGCAGGCGATATAATTGCAATACCCCTTTTTCTGGAGTCCCTTCTTGTATGGTGAGTCCCAGTCCTATAGGTTGCCGGGAAGCACCTTCCTTCACTTTTGTATTTGTGACCCAATGCCTATTTTGCGTGCAGTGATATCGTTCGCTTTCGGGGGATCGCAAATTTCTCCTTACATCCTTCAAATGTCAAGGGTACCCAGTCTATGTAAAATTCGTTTAAGGTAAGGTTCCTCCCCCCCTCACCAGTGGGTCCAGAAGTGGGGCTGTGCACCTGGTGTGAAATCCGGATTATTGGTCATTGGTGTAAGTGGGCCTGCCCCTAGTTTTGGATTCTTATTCCGTAGAGCTTTATCCCAATACTAAAGGGTGGCCTATGTTGTTTCCAGCAGTGTGCCTCCATTCCTTCTATGTCTCGGGTGTAAGAATCCTAGATTTTCTAACTTAATTTTTGTTGCTTCCTTTTCTAGATTTACCCATTGGTTTTGGTTCTCCCTTGGGGGCCATTGTAGCATTGGTGCCATCTGTGAGATATTTGCGGAATTCTGGCACTTCTAGTCCCCTCATTATCTGGGTTCAGAAAATAATTTTCTTGGGGATTCTTGGCTTCTTTCCTTACCAGACGAAAGCCATGACTTTCTTCTGTAGATTCTGGATTGCACAGGGGGGGGGGGGGATTTTCAGCGGGAGTGCACCCACTATATATAGAAATCTGGGGAGCACGGACATCTTAACTGCCACTATCTGCGCTGTCCAAGATAGTTCCTGCATATCCCATCTTTTCAGGTCATCTATCAGGGTTAGCAGTCTCGGGATATTCGCCCCATAAATCTTCCTGTAAGTGGGTGTTAGGTTTATGCCTAAATAGGCTAAGGGTCCTTGGCTCCTTTTTAGCGCGTACTTCTTCCCCCATTTGGTTAAATTATCTGGGTTTTCAGTGATGTTAAGTGAGTTAGATTTGGGGTAGTTAATATGAAATCCCGAGACTTCTGCAAATCTCTTTAACATTGGGATTGTGTGGGGGAGTGAGCGCTCTGTATCCCTCAGAAAAAGGAGGATATCATCCGCGTAAAAAGCAATTTTTTGGATTCCACAGGTCCCCGTCTCCACCCCTAAAATGTTTTGTTCTGCTCGAATTCCCTGTGCCAGCGGCTCCATGGCCATTGAGAAAATTAATGGCGACAGGGGGCACCCTTGCCTAGTACCATTGCGGATCGGGATGCTTTCCGTTAGCTGGCCATTAATCATTAGTCTTGTGGATGGGTGTACGAAGTTGGCCATAACCATGCGGGAGAAAATCGGTCCACATCCGAACTTCTTCAGGACCAACTGTAGGCAGCCCCAATCTACACTATCAAACGCCCTTGTAGGCATCCAACGCCAATAACGACATGGGCTGGCCTGTTCTCTGCGCCCATTCAATGATATTTATAGCCCTGCAAATATAGTCATAGGTGTGGCGTCCTCTTACAAAACCTGCTTGGTCTGGATGGATTATTTTGGGGAGGATTCTCGCTAGTCTTTGTGCTAAGAATGTGGAGTAAATCTTCGCATCTCCATTTAGTAAAGAAATAGGACGGTAACTTGCACATTCTGTGGGGTCCATGTCTGGTTTTAAGAGGAGGACCACAGTCGCTGGACGCATGTCCCCCGAGATCTGCCCGGTATCCCTTATATAATTAAATAGGCATGTTAGTGGGCAGATTAGTACGTTTTGGAATGTTTTATACTAGGCGTTACAAAGACCGTCCGGTCCCGGGGCTTTCTTTCTTTTCAGGGAATTGATGGCTCCCTTCACCTCCTCTTCTGTTTGGGTGCTTCTAACTCTCGTCTATCATTCTCAGTGATTTGTGGTAAATCCATTTGTGCCAAGAATTCTGTTTGTGTCTCCTTTCCTAGGTGATCCCCTGATAGGTGTTTAGTGTAAAATGTGTGCATGACCTCGGTTATCCCTTTCTCATCCTTGACTATCCATCACCCTAAGGTTTGCTAGTTGGTTAATTCGGTTGCGGTTTTTGTGCTTTTCCAATTTGGCCGTTAATAGCTGATTAGCTTTGTCCCCTTTTATATAATATGTTTGTTTTGTTTTAAGGAGGAGCAGCGCGGATTCATCCGCGTACTACGCTTCTAGTACGGCTTTAGTTTGCTTGAATTCTCCCCAAGCTCTTTGGGATTTTTTAACTTTATATTGCGTTTCGGCTAACTGTACTTTCGCTTCCAATGTTTGCATCTGTTTCTTTTTGCTTTAGGAAATTTGCTGTATGTGCTATAAATTATCCTCGGACCACCGCCTTACTAGCATCCCATATTATTCCCCAATTAATCCCCGGTGTGGTGTTCTCGGAAAAGTAGTTCTGCAGCACCTGCTCTATATACGTTCTCAGCGCCAGATCTTTTAATAGCAGTTCATTTAGTCGCCATGGTTTACACGCTTGTGGCTTCGGACATGGCATTTTCATGGTCATAGAGACAGGTGCGTGGTCTGTTATACATCTCACCCCTATTTCTAACCCAGTGACTTGTGGGATAGCTGCGTCTGATATTAGGATCAGATCGATCCGGGATAACCCTTTGTTTACTGCTGAGTAAAAGATGCAATCTTTCCGTTGAGGACAAAAGAAACGCCAAGTTTCAATTAATCGTAGGTCTCTGAGGAATTGAGCCAGGGCTGGTCTATTCTGATTGTCGCTGGAAGAGTTTTATCCATTGAGGCATCCAGAAACGCAGTTGAAATTTCCCCCTATAAGGATATGTCCTCTTCCCCATTCTGCTATTTTTGGGAGGAGCTCCATCAGGAACCAATCTTGCTTTTCGTTAGGAGCATAGATTGCTACCATAGTCACTCGCTGGTTCATTAGTGTCCCCCCAGGATTAAGTATCTCCCTTCCGGGTCCCTTTTAAAATATTGTTTCTCGAAATGGACTCCTCTAGCAATGAGAATTCCCACCCCTCTATTTTTTGTCCCACTCGAGGCTAGGAATTGTGTTTGGAAGGCTCTGTGTCGCAACCTATGCTAGTCCTTCGGGAGCAGGGGGGTTTCTTGCACCCACACCACTGAGGATTGCAATTCCCTCAGTCGTCGCATGATTGATCTCCTTTTTATAGGAGAGTTTAGCCCTTGCACGTTGAGTATAATAAACGTTAGGTCAGACATTCTTGGAGCAGAACCTCATATTGCTAGTGTATCCCCTGCCTTGCAGGGATCCTAAAGGTATCACTTTTATGTAGTTTTGGTTCTCAACCGCTAGATGTGCTTTGCATGTAGTTCTTTCCCTTGCCCATATCCCAACTTCCCAAAAACGTTCAACTTTAACCGTTAATATTAAACTGCAGCTCACCAGGAATTAACTTCCCCAGGAATTTAGGGTTCCATGTTTTCCCTTCGGCCCCCCCTTCCCTCTTCAACCCACCCCCATTCTTGCATTGAACCTCTTTGCTTCAATTGCGTGATCCTTTAGTGAGAGTTGGGCAGGCCCCTGACCGGTTTACATCTGTAGGGCCAACAACCAGGATACTCATTCCTGAACACTAAGGGCAACCCAAGACGTACGATTACAACTTACAAGTAACCTTTACTCTTTCTTGTGTGGTTCTCATGGCGGGGTTGGCTCTTTGTGTCCTTTGGTGCAACCTCGTGGGCGAGGATGCGCTGGTTTCCACTGTTCTGTTTCATGGGCTCTGCTTTCCATGGAATGATACGACGAGTTTTTTGTTTTAGTAGCACTCTCGTCTTCTCCTTCTCTCACAAGTTCTTCCAGCTCCACTTCTTTCGAGATTGTGTATCTCTGCCCCTTCCATTCAAAATGAAGTCCGCTCAGGAAGATCCATCGGTATTGTATTGCCCTGCTTCTTAGCCAATCTGTTACCACTCGCAACCGTTTCCTCTTTAGTGTAGCTTGAGCTAGGTCTTGATAGAGTTGGATGGTTATTGTTTGGAATCGAATGGATTCTGTTCTACGAGCTGCCTTCATGATGACTTCTTTTAGTTGATATAGGTGTACTCTGGTCAGCACATCTGGGGCCAAGTTTCTATTAATCTGATATGGTACTGGACAGAACCCACATGGTCGATTACACCTTTCTCTCTCATCGCTCGGGCCCAGTATTTGCCAAAATAACTGACTGATCGCTGTAGTGCACAGTCTGGAATTGATTTAGGCATGCCCCGAATCCTTATGTTATTGCACCTTGATCTATTTTCGGCGTCCTCTTGTTTGCTTTGTACTTTTGGATAGCTCATCTTGTTTATGCCCCTGTTCAGCCAGTGTATTTTCTGCTTCATCTATTTTTTTCTCCACTGCTGTGATGCCTTTATTTAGGTCCGCTATTGACTTGGCTAGCTCTGAAGCGTTGTCTCTAATGTCTTTTTTTTTTAGCTCCTGGAGCATTTCTATCAGGTCGCATCTATGTAGTGGTAGATCCTCCTCTAACAACCTGTCCCCTTGAGTGGGGGAGTGTACATGAGCGGTCGTTTGTTGCAGATTGCGTTTTTGGGTGTCTACAGCTTGCACAAGTGCTTTGATGTATCCAGAGGATGGGCCTTTCTGCTTTGGCGCTTGTTTAGCCATATTCATTGGGGGTGATGCGCAGAATTCTGGAGTTAGTGTAGGCCTGAAGTCCCCGATGTGCAACTTGGTTATTTTTGGGGTTGCCCTGACTTCCTGTCCTGCAAGACACCCACCAATTCTTTGGATATGGTGGAATGATCCCTCTTGGTTCCTGCTCTTGTGGTTTATAATATATGCGTAGGCGTTTCTGGAACTCTGGTCATCGGTACAGTCCACAATATTTCACCAGATCAAGTTTCCTTATTGCAGATTGAGAGGTCTTTCAGCTATCAATTAGGACCCGTTATTGTCTTTCATCTTGTGTTTGTCGGGCATTGTAGCGTTGCCGGTCTGCCAGGCCACTGCGGCGTGGGTCTTCATTTCATGTGAACCCCGGATTGCACCTCGCCATCCCGGGGCTGCTCCCCTTCGCTCTCTGCCGATCGCCATCTTTATCTGGCGCTTATTATAGCCGACTGATGACATCTCCTCTTTTTATTTCTTCTTCTTGTCTCTCCGCTTCAGAGCGCGGGCAGCAGTGTACCTGGTGCTCCCTGATCTCTCTGCTTCCGTTGCAGCCGCCTCATTCACCCCCATCTATGTCGCCTGCAATGCCGTCCTCCCCTGGGCTCATTCCACGCAGGCTGCGGCACTCGTCTCACTCACTTCGCGCTCGTTCAGCTGCCACCGACCTCTTCACGGACAACGCGCGAGCCGGATCCGCTCCATTGGCCGCTCACAGATCCACTAGATGGTCGGCTCCTTGCGCCTCTCCGCTCCGTCAGGGTATGTCAGGCAAGTCCGGCGTCTGACATCTTATCTGACTTGCTGCAACTACTTTTTGCATGCATTCCAAGGGTCCGGGAGCCCCCACTAATGCCTCACAGCTCTTCATCAAACGATCGGTGGCCGCCATTTTGGCGCGTAGTTCGGTCCGCGGCTACACACCGCCGTAACTTTCTTTTGGGGGAATTTTGCCACCTACTTTGTAGACCGTTCTATGCTTCGAGTATTCACGTTTGCATAATTTGCATAATCTGTTTCTGTAGAGATATCGGCGTCTCCAGAAGGACTAAGGGCTTCAGGGCCGAAAGGAAACAGAGCTCACTGAGGAGCCATCTTACAGGTCCTCGGCCGGCCACGCCCCCACAGCCAAATACTTTTGATGGCAAACCTAGTTCTGTGACCTGCTGGTTGCATGCATCTGTGAAACTGATGCTCCACCAATAAGCTGATCCCCAAATTCCTTGAAATTCTATTGCATCACTCTGCTGCTTTATACCAGCTACCCTGAAAGTCAAATGGCCAGAAGAACAAGTTACTTTCTTACCTGGTAATGTTCTTTCGATGGGATGGTCCGACGACGTATTCCATATCTATGACAGATAATGTCCACAGCTGTGCTGCTTCGGAAAATCTTCGGCGTCTGCGTCCTGCGTCGATGACGTCGATGCGCCGTCCCCGAGGACCTCCTCCAACGGCCGACATCACCCGATGTGATAAGTAGGACGCACGACGCCCATAGCCTCAGTTGTAGTTTTTTCCCCCAGAACGTGTGCCACCAGTTTTCTGCCAGTCAGACACACAAGGCCTTGCGGAACGCGAGCTGCAATTGCAAAAGAAATTCTGCAGCGTGGAAGGTAGGGAGGGAGCAATATGGAATACGTCGTCGGACCATCCCATCGAAAGAACGTTACCAGGTAAGAAAGTAACTTGTTCTTCGAGGGGATTGGGTCCTCCGACGTATTCCATATCTATGACAGACTCCCAAAGCAGTACCAAGCAAGGAGGTGGGAAAAGAATTTAGAACACACACAAATTTAGCATGCCCAATCAAATTGTGGAATAAAGGACTGCCTTGCCAAAGGCCAGATCCTGCCCTCGGATGGAATCGAGGGAGTAGTGCCGTACAAAAGTATGTACTGAAGCCCAGGTGGCTGCATTAGAGATGTGACGAATAGGAACACCCCTCTGCAGGGCAGTAGACGCAGCCACTCCCCTTGGAGAATGGGCCCGCAAGCCAGCCGGAGGGTCCTTACCCGCCAAGCGGTAACACTCGGAGATAGCTAAAATAATCCAACGAGACAAAGTCTGTTTCGTCACAGCTTGTCCCAAACGCTTTCCAGCGTAACCAATGAAAAGTTGATCGCCCACTCTGACCGGGGACATGCGTGAAATATAAAAGCTCAACGCTCTCCTAGGATCAAGCCTCTGGAGCCTCTCCTCTTCCTTACCAGGATGTGGAGGAGGATAGAACGCCGGAAGAACAACCTTCTGGCTCAAATGAAATTCCGAAACCACCTTCGGAAGAAAAGAAGGACAAACTCTAAGGACAACCCTGTCCTTATGAAACACAGTGAAGGGGGCTAACTGCAAGTGCCTGTAACTCACTCACTCTGCGAGCGGAAGTAACCACAACCAAAAACACAGTTTTCAGAGTTAACAGTCTCAAAGGGCAAGAATGCAAAGGCTCAAACGAAGCACCCATAAGGAACTTAAGAACAAGGTTCAAATCCCAACCGGGAACCAGAAAAGGTTACGCGAGCCCTTTCAAAAACTGAGAAATTAAAGGAATCTTAAAATAGGAACATTCTTCAGACGAGCGCTTAAATATGGACAGCGCTGCCAGGTAACCTTTAATTGTCCCCACTTGCATGCCCCTGTGGACCAAGGAAAGCAAAAAAGATAGAACCATGGGAATGTCACATTCAAAAGGATCCACATTCTTAACTCTGCACCAGTCGCAGAACTTTCTCCAACGGCAACAGTACAGAGACTTTGTTGCCGGCCGCCTGGCCGAGAGCAACACCTCCATCACGTCTTCAGGGAGGTCCCAATCTTTATACCTCAACCTTTCAGAAGCCAAGCGCGAAGGTTGAAGTATCTGACCTCTGGATGGAGAACCCGACCCCCCCCCTCCTGTGAGAGCAGATTGTCTCGGTAGGGAAGATGACATGGAGGGCAGATGGACAAGTCGAGAAGGTCCGGGTACCACGTCCTCCGGGCCCACGCCGGAGCAATGAGGATCATCCGGGAACCGAACCTCCGAAACCTCTGCAGTACTTGTGGGACGACGGGGACTGGAGGAAACGCATACAGCAGTGGGAATGACCACTCCACCACGAACGCATCTCCTAAGGCTCCTTTTGGAGGAAATTCCCGCGAGCAGAACCTTTCGCACTTCCGGTTGACACTGGAGGCGAAGAGATCCACTTGAGGGGTCCCCCAAAGGGCGAAGATCTCCAGGAGAATCTCCTGAGCCAGCTCCCACTCGAGAGATCATGCTCTGCCTGCTCAGAGCGTCCGCCATCTCGTTGTCGTCTCCGTCTCAGATGAACAGCCGAGATCTAAACTTCCTGCTGGATGGCCCAGAACTCGAGCTGCATCGCCTCCCTGCAGAGAGGAAGTGACCCTGCCCCCCCCCCTTTTTGTTGAGGTAGTGCATGGCCACCGTGTTGTCCGTTAGAATCAACAACTAACTAAGAGAGACCAATAGAGTTATTTATAGACGTTTGTCCCGAACTCCTTTCAAAGCCTTATAGACAATATTCAACAAAAGGGAACAAAAAGTCTTTCTCTTCTACTTATTCTCCAAACTCTACCCCTATTCCCACACACCGTCCGTGGACCAAATAAAGACCGCGTATAGGGTTTTAAGAATCAAATAAAATACAATTTTATTAAGGAAAAAACATAGCAAAGTATTCTTAAAAGTCAACATATTTAAAAAGAATGTAAAACTTAGTGCACTTTGGTTAAAAAAAACACAATAAAAGTTCTAAATCAGTTTTAAATAAAATACTGAAAAACTTTCACAAACCTGCCTAGGTGTCACCTATACACCCAAAAGAAAGCTCCTGCCTATACAAATCTAAACAAAGCAGTACAACAAAAATGTAAACCCTGGTGTATAGTAAAGCTTTTGGTAGGTAGCACCTTAAAACAACCCCTTTTCCAGGTTTGTTAAAGGTGTGTTAATAATCCTCTATCTGTTAACTGTCTACCCCTTACAGTTGCTACTGGGGTGACCGTAACCACTAGATTGGTCAATGTACAACACCTTATCATTTAAGGTGTTATGCCCAACATGTTTCATTCAAAAAAGCATATTAGCCAAATTACTTGAAATTCATCAGGGGATCCAAAACAAAAATCCGCTATACACACAAAAGATAAACAAATTCCAAGACAAGTGATGTTAACTGTCTGAGAAGATGAGGTATGTCTGCACGTAGGGATGCTTCCAAGTTACTGAAGGCTTTAATGAAGGACAACCTGCTGGGAAAGGAAAGGGGAAAAGGGGGGTAAAGCCAGAGAAAGAAACAAAGAGAAAAAAGGGACTTGGGTTATAAATATACCTCAAATCAACTTACAAGGCTATGACTAACCTAAGTAAGACTCACCAATCTCAGTTTCGCCGAAGCAAATACTGCTAAGTAATGGTGAAGAAGGGAACGTCTCCACTGTGGACGTTAGTACACGTTCTGCGGATCAAGAGAAGAGAACAACAGAGTCAGTGTGAGCACATCATCGCCCATCACTAAACCACCGTTTTTTTCTTTTTTCTAGGTGAAGAGGGATAAATCATCTTTGTCAAACCCTGATGTCCACCAAATTGGATGGCTTACAACAGCCAAAGTCACAATGCACACCACGTGATTCAGCGTGACATAGACCTCACTGGTCACACAATCTATGTAAACAAGCATCACCTAGACCATGTCGCATGCATATCAGAAGGAGGGGGGTAAAAAGTGTAAGCTTTCCTTTTTAAGCCCAACCATGTAAAAAGTGTAAGCTTTCCTTTTAAAGCACCACCGTGTTTTATCATGATTCCACCAAATACCTGCCAGCAAGTAGTGAGTGCAAACTCCACGAAGGTGCAAAGGTTGAAACAAAGATACAGGGTGGAAACACACCGACAAAAAAACCAACAAAGACTCATACCCTGTGAAGGACGAAGGATGTTGAGGCGAGTCCAGGTAGCTCTTTCCAGTTCCAATGAACCCCAGCTCTAAAATGGAACCCAGGGGATGATCGCAGCATTAATTTGAAAGTACAGCCCACAACGTGGTTCACACGTGCACTACCGTTGTTGGTTACAAGATTGCAGAAGGAAAGCAAAAGCGGGCGCGGTACACAGCTTACCGAAAAAAGACAGCAGACCGCTAGTATGCAAGGCAGAATCTAGCTCCCGTCTGTCTTCACGCATCACTCAATAACCCAGTTGAAAAAAGGTTGCCTGTGTAGTGAATTTACACTCGCTCCCATCCGTCCTACCGATTCACTCGGTATGGTCGCTGACAATCATCCGGAACGGTAGGTAGAGGCAGGGGGCGTGGTTTACTGGTCACGTGATGATTCCAGAAGGGGAATGCGGGCGAATGCGTGATACGCCAATCACGTAGCAAGTAGGTGATCAACGTGTTAATAAGCTATGTCAAGCCGAGGGACTACAAACCAAAACACCAGACAACGAGGCGTCCTGATCAAGGAAGACCGAGGCGGTCAGAATATGCCCAACAACAGGTAAGATGTTATAAATGGCACACACTGGGTCCCGTGGATCCATCCATTCGGAGGGAGAGCACGATGTTACTGTCAGGCTAAGACTCCAAAAAGGAGCCGCGGTAAACCCAAATATTGTAAAGTGAGTGCCACACTAACTGAGCAAAAAATGAGAATGAGAACCAAGGGGGGAAAAAAAAAAACATTCATTGTTCAAATGTATCAGATGTTAGGATGCCAGTCAGATTTGTTCATTCAGACCAGTGATAGCTGACTTAGTAAGAAAGATAAGCCATTTTTTTTTCTTTAAACAAAAGTTAATCAGTTTTGTTTTCATTTATCTTGGACTTGTCTAGCTGCCATAAAACAGTCCATAGTATTTCGTCTGGGCCGTGTTCCATCATGATGAAATGGTTAACTAACGGGGCTGCAATATTTCTCCTCTTTATACAACTCCTGTGTTCGCTCATCCTACTTTTGACTTTCCTTTCTGTCATCCCGACAAAGTTTGTGACACGGGCACCATATGGCATATACCACGTCGGTGGAATTGCAATTGGTGAATTGATTTTGCGTCCAAGGACGCTTTAAACCAATGTCAACCTCTGTGGTGCGTTTTGTGTATTTACAATTGACACAGTGACCGCAGGGGGAATGACCCGTAAGTGTTGGTAAGCCCCAAGACTCGGTAACGCTTCTCACGTGTCCTTGTTTGGTCGTGATAACATTCCTTGTGAGCAACTCCTTTAAATTGGACGTTCCTTTATATGCGCACATTGGGAAATCCAAAGGATGTTCTCCCCCTGTCAAAATATGCCAGTTTTTGCGTATTTTCTTTGTAACCAGATTAGATCTGGGGCAAAATGTGTTCACAAAAACATTTTTTTTTGTAGTGGGCTCCTTTTGTTGGTATTCCAGGAGAGCTTCCCTATTATTATGCCTGGCTCTTTTGAAGGCCCTTTTAACTATCCTCGAGGGGTAGCTTCTGGCCTCCAATTTGGATTTCAGTAGTGCCGCCTCTTTCAGAAATGTGGGATTGAGTGTACTATTTCTCTTGAGGCGTAGAAACTGCCCAAATGGTAAGTTCTCACGTGTATGCTTAGAATCAGGACACTCTTTCCTCGCACGGTCGGCATAAAAGCCTTCAGGGCAAGCCTAACGGCCCTCAGCTCCAACAGATTGATATGGAGTCTGGACTCCGACGGAGACCAACGACTGCTGACTGTCAACTCGTTGGCATGAGCTCCCCATCTCGTGAGGGATGAGTCTGTCGCGATCGTCACCTCCGGCCAGGGCAGCCAAAATGGGGCCCCCTTCATCAGATTGCCTTTGACGGCCCACCACACAAGCTCCTGGGTGACTTGAGGGCGGCACCTGAACAGGGTCCGACAGCCTGCCGGAGGACTGAGACCACTGGAGCTTGAGTGCCCACTGCAAATATCTCATCCGCAGATGAGCCTCTGGCACCCGAAGAATGTAGGATGCCATGAGGCCGAGCAGTCTCAAGAACTCGGACGCTGGGAGATTCTGGGCAAGTTGAAACTTGTGCACCATCTGCTGAATGTGAAGAGCCCTCACCTGGGGAGGAAAACACTGCCCCAGGGATGTGTCGAGCACTGCTCCAATGTACTGGAGCCGCTGCGTTGGTGTCAAATGGGACTTCTTTAAATTGAGGGAGAAGCCCAGCTTGTGAAGGGAGTGGCAGGTGACGGACAGATGATCCAGGACTTGCTCGGGAGAGCTCCCCCTGATCAACCAATCGTCTAGGTAGGGGTAGACGTGAAGCCCCCCTTTACTGAGGTGCGCTGCCACCACCACCATGAGCTTGGTGAAAACCCTCGGGGCGGAGGTCAATCGGAAAGGCAGGACCCGAAACTGAAAGTGCGAGTCGCCAACCGCGAACCTCAGGTACTTCTTGTGCTTGGGATGGATCGGCACATGGAAGTAAGCGTCCTTGAGGTCGAGAGACACCAACCAGTCCTGAAGTTGAAGGGCCTGGTGGACTTGAGAGAGAGTAACCATCTTGAACTTGTCCTTCCTGAGGAGTTTGTTTCAACCGCGCAAGGCCATGATGGGTCTCAATCCCCCGTCTTTCTTGGAAATCAAAAAATAAGGGCAATACCATCCCTTGTTCCTCTCCGCTACAGACACCAGTTCTATGGCGCCTTTCTCCAGCAGGGCTTGAATTTCCTGCGCAAGGAGCGGATCCGGACTCTTCAAAGAGAGATTCCCAGGTGGATTGTCGTGAGGCCTCTGCCGAAAAGGAAGACAGTAACTGTGGGTTATGATCTCCAGAAGGAAGGAAGATGAGTGGGCACCACTTGATTATACGTCCATGTGTTGCAAATATTTGAAATTTTAAAACAAAGCAAAACGTTTGTTACAATAATTCGTGTTTAAATATTCAGAAGGGAGCTGGCTGAGACGAATTTGGAGACACCCAAACTCAAAATACATTTGAGGCAGAAGACCAAGTGAAATACAGGGTCACACAGCCGCTCTCCAAAAGGACCCGATCCGGGTGTATGAGTAGTCCAAAACTTCTTTGAAAAAATATATATACTACAAAGTGAACAAAAAATTATCTTTTGATTGAAAAAAATAACAACAATATTAAGATTCAATTGTTTTTCAAGATGGTTTTATCCACAAGAATTCTATAAAAAAAATAAGTCTCATAAAAACATGAGAGATCACTAATGCTTTCTTAGTGAGGAAGAAATCGCCACATTCGCTTTTTCAATCAGACCAACAAATTGCCAATGCATTTCGGAATTCAATTTCCTTCATCAGGGCAGGTCTACAGGTAATGTATATGGGTACATAAATTTAACAATAATAAAGAAAACAGTTCATCATGGTACAAAAACCATCATATAATGGTGCAAAAAAAACACATGTTATAATATCAATTACATACCATTCAGTTGAAGTCGCAGAAGAGGGTGCAGAAGTAAGTGAATAGGGTAGAAAAATAGAAGAAAAGAGAACAATAAGGCTCTGTATGATATCCAGGGAGAATAGTAAAATGAATGCAGAAAGCATTTTACCTGAGTATGTGAACTTGAATACTCGGAGTGTGGCATGGTGCATGTAAAACATGTAAATATCAGAAACTGCCTGACGTGAATCAGCACAGAAATCCAGCCGTCAGAAGATTGGCTGCAACCAAAAAGTATACGAGTTTGAGGGCCGGTGAAGTCCGTGATTGAAAACAGAATTACAACATTAAACGCGCTTACCGTGTGCAGCGCGGGGGACAGGAGTTCTCCTCTTACTGTCTCGCGTTCGACTGTGGCTTTTGCATCGAAGCGTTGCCGAGGCAACGCTTCCATTTATTACCACGTGATCGCAAAGCCGCCCAGATGGGCGCGCGGTCACAATTGCTAGGCTGCTATGGGGCCAGTAAGCTGATGCTGAGAGAATTCAGACATTTAACTGATCTTGTAGATGTAAATGTGAAATAATGGAATGTAAAAAGGAGAAAAGTGGAGAAAGTAAAAGAATGGAAACAGAAGAAATACTCAGTTGTGGATAATGAATAGAAAAGAAGAAAGTGTCATGCAAATGGTAACATTAAGGGCAGTAAGGACCCAAGCCCAAAATACATGTTAGTATGAATGAAATGCTCCGGCTGTCGCTGGTGACGTCGAAGTGGCGGCACCAGGAACAAAGATCACTTAGGTGTTGCAGGAAATTATGTGCAATCTCATGGTTGCTGATGTTGAACTCATCCATCAACATCAGCAACCAGTTGTACGTGGTGTCGTCGAAAGACGGCACCAAAGGTATGCAACAGTATCAAATACACATGATCAATATTACTTAAATTGAGTTTTCACATTAGCATATTTCAGACCACTGTTGTATGAGGTGACGTCCGAAGGCGGCACCTTGGGTCCTAGACGCAGTGTCCAGGAAAAACAACAGGATGGCTCAAGGGTCCACAGTCATTTGGTATACAGGATGGCATACACAAGGTGATACTGATAGTTGGAAACCTATTAAACAAAACAGTATAAATTATAAGAAACAGTGATAATTGATCTCTTCGTTGATTCCATTGGGAGTCAAACTACCAAGTCCATCGATCCAGAAGGTCTCTCTGCGGTTCAACCGCTGGTTCAGGTTCTCTTGCGGACTGTTTCTTGTAAGCACTTCCAAAATAACAAATCTTATCTGAGTCAGGTTGTGTCCATTCTCAACCCAGTGGCGTGCTACAGCCGAGTTGATGTTAGCATTCCGGATGCAAGACCGATGTTCGTTCCATCTAGTTTTGGCCATTCTTGTGGATTGGCCCACATAGAATTTCCCACATGGGCATTTAATGCCGTAGATGACATTGGTGCTATCGCAAGTTCCATAGGTTCTGAGCAGAATCATTTTCCCTTTTCTCGGATGATTAATGGCATTCCCCTTGATTATTGAGTTACACTTAATGCAGTGAAGACATGGAAACGTTCCAGTGCGTTGAGTTAAAGGTGCCTTGAGAGGTGGTCTTGTCTGTACCAATTCGTCTCTTAAGTTCCTGCTGCGCTGATAAGTAAACACCGGTAGTTCACTGAATAAACTTTGAACCCTGGTGTCATTTTTCAGGATCCCCCAGTGTATACTGATGGTTTTTTTGATTTTGTTGCTCTGTATCAAAAATTTGGATACAAATACAGGTGTCTTAAGTTCTCTCTTATTCTTGGGGTTTTGAGTAGATATTAGGGTTTCACGTGCCAGGATGCTCACCCTAGCTGACGCTGAGTCAAGTTCCTCTTGTTTGTAACCTCATGCCAAAAATGTTTCTTTCATAATCAGTTGTTGGGCTAAACAGTCTTCAGTATCGCTGACACTTTTCTTTACCCGTAATAGTTGACTGTATGGGAGATTCCTGAGCAGACTAGGCTGGTGGAAACTTAAACGATGTAAGAGGTTATTGCGGTCAGTAGGTTTGCAAAATAGAGAAGTGCTGTAGCTCGTCGTTTCCTTTTTGATGAGAACATCCAGAACATCCAGAAAGGTGATCGTGTCGTGCGTGATTTCCCTCGTAAACTGAATGCGTTGGTCTATGTTGTTGAGATATTCAAAGAAACTGTCAAAAGCTACCCTCGTACCTCTCCACACACCAAAAATGTCATCTATGTAGCGGGTCCGAGCTACAGCACTTCTCTATTTCGCAAACCTACTGACCGCAATAACCTCTTACATCGTTTAAGTTTCCACCAGCCTAGTCTGCTCAGGAATCTCCCATACAGTCAACTATTACGGGTAAAGAAAATTGTCAGCGATACTGAAGACTGTTTAGCCCAACAACTGATTATGAAAGAAACATTTTTGGCACGAGGTTACAAACAAGAGGAACTTGACTCAGCGTCAGCTAGGGTGAGCATCCTGGCACGTGAAACCCTAATATCTACTCAAAACCCCAAGAATAAGAGAGAACTTAAGACACCTTTATTTGTATCCAAATTTTCGATACAGAGCAACAAAATAAAAAAAAAAACATCAGTAAACACTGGGGGATCCTGAAAAATGACACCAGGGTTCAAAGTTTATTCAATGAACTACGGGTTTTTGCTTATCAGCGCAGCAGGAACTGAAGAGACGAATTGGTACAGACAAGACCACCTCTCAAGGCACCTCTAACTCAACGCACTGGAATGTTTCCATGTCTTCACTGCATTAATTGTAACTCAATAATCAAGGGGAATGCCATTAATCATCCGAGAACATAGCAAAAGATTCTTCTCAGAACCTATGGAAATTGCGATAGCACCAATGTCATCTATGGCATTAAATGCCCATGTGAGAAATTCTATGTGGGTCAATCCACAAGAATGGCCAAAACTAGATGGAACGAACACCAGTCTTGCATCCGGAATGCTAACATCAACTCGGCTGTAGCACGCCACTGGGTTGAGAATGGACACAACCTGACTCAGATAAGATTTGTTATTTTGGAAGTGCTTACAAGAAACAGTCCGCACGAGAACCTGAACCAGCGGATGAACCGCAGAGAGACCTTCTGGATTGATAGACTTGGTAGTTTGACTCCCAATGGAATCAACGAAGAGATCAATTATCACTGTTTCTTATAATTTATACTGTTTTGTTTAATAGGTTTCCAACTATCAGTATCACCTTGTGTATGCCATCCTGTATACCAAATGACTGGGGACCCTTGAGCCATCCTGTTGTTTTTCCTGGACACTGCGTCTAGGACCCAAGGTGCCGCCTTCGGACGTCACCTCATACAACAGTGGTCTGAAATATGCTAATGTGAAAACTCAATTTAAGTAATATTGATCATGTGTATTTGATACTGTTGCATACCTTTGGTGCCGTCTTTCGATGACACCACGTACAACGTGGATGAGTTCAACATCAGCAACCATGAGATTGCACATAATTTCCTGCAACACCTAAGTGATCTTTGTTCCTGGTGCCGCCACTTCGACGTCACCAGCGACAGCCGGAGCATTTCATTCATACTAACATGTATTTTGGGCTTGGGTCCTTACTGCCCTTAATGTTACCATTTGCATGACACTTTCTTCTTTCCTATTCATTATCCACAACTGAGTATTTCTTCTGTTTCCATTCTTTTACTTTCTCCACTTTTCTCCTTTTTACATTCCATTATTTCCCATTTACATCTACAAGATCAGGTAAATGTCTGAATTCTCTCAGCATCAGCTTACTGGCCACATAGCAGCCTAGCAATTGTGACCGCGCGCCCATCTGGGCGGCTTTGCGATCACGTGGTAATAAATGGAAGCGTTGCCTCAGCAACGCTTCGATGCGAAAGCCACAGTCGAACGCGAGACAGCAAGAGGAGAACTCCTGTCCCCCGCGCTGCACACGGTAAGCGCGTTTAACGTTGTAATTCTGTTTTCAATCACGGACTTCACCGGCCCTGAAACTCGTATACTTTTTGGTGGCAGCCAATCTTCTGACGGCTGGATTTCTGTGCTGATTCACGTCAGGCAGTTTATGATATTTACATGTTTTACATGCACCACGCCACACTCCGAGTATTCAAGTTCACATACTCAGGTAAAATGCTTTCTGCATTCATTTTACTATTCTCCATGGATATCATACAGAGCCTTATTGTTCTCTTTTCTTCTATTTTTCTACCCTATTCACTTACTTCTGCACCCTCTTCTGCGACTTCAACTGAATGGTATGTAATTGATATTATAACATGTGTTTTTTTGCACCATTATATGATGGTTTTTGTACCATGATGAACTGTTTTCTTTATTATTGTTAAATTTATGTACCCATATACATTACCTGTAGACCTGCCCTGATGAAGAAAATTGAATTCCGAAATGCATTGGCAATTTGTTGGTCTGATTGAAAAAGCGAATGTGGCGATTTCTTCCTCACTAAGAAAGCATTAGTGATCTCTCATGTTTTTATGAGACTTATTTTTTTGATATAATTCTTGTGGATAAAACCATCTTGAAAAACAATTGAATCTTAATATTGTTATTTTTTTCAATCAAAAGATAATTTTTTGTTCACTTTGTAGTATATATATATTTTTTCAAAGAAGTTTTGGACTACTCATACACCCGGATCGGGTCCTTTTGGAGGAGAGCGGCTGTGTGACCCTGTATTTCACTTGGTCTTCTGCCTCTTATGATCTCCAGAACCCACATATCTGAAGTAATGGCTTGCCACTCTACAAGATGCTGCACCAGCCTTCCCCCAACCGGCGAACCATGGGACCTGGCCTCATAACTGAGTGGTAGCGGCTACAGCGTTGCCTGAGGGCAAAGAGGCAATTGCCTGAGTGGCCTTGGCACCTCGAGTACCCTTGTTTCCACCTCTGGCACCCTTACGGTGGCCTCTTTGACTGCTAGCTCCTCTTGCTTTACTGAAGGACGAGTAATAGCGAAAGGAACCTCCCCTCCATTGCTGTTCCCTTGGACGAAAAGGCAGAGATTGTCAAACTGCAGCGCCCAACGAATTCGCTGCAGCGTTGGAGGTCTGCAACCTCTCAAGGCTCTCGTCAGCCTTGCTGCCAAAAAGATGTTCACCGTCAAAGGGCATGTTGAGGAGCCGGGAGTGCACATCAGGAGCAAACCCAGACTTCCGTAACCACGCAAACCTGCGTATTACGGTGCTCGCCGCCATGGACCGGCTGACACAATCTGCCATGTCCAAACCCGACTGAACGGCCTCGCACATGGCATCCTTGCCATCCTGAACCATAGCAAGGAAACCAAACCATCCCGTTCGTCCCCTTCGGGAATATGGTCAGCCGCTAATGCAACACAGTTCCACAGAGTGTGTGTGAAACAAGACAAGGCACATATGGAGTTGGCCGCCTGAAGCGCCATACCCCCTGAACAAAACACTTTCTTCGCCCAGCCGTCAAAACGTTTGTCGTCCCTATCCGGAGGGATGGTAGGATACGATGCCTGCACCACCAAACTCTCCGGAGTGGGGTGCCTGGACAAGTAGCAGGGGTCGCTACTGGCTGGACGGTATTTTCGCGACAAAGACTTTCCCACTGCCGGGAGACTCTCTGGAGCAGTCCAAGCCGCTGCCACCCTTCTCTGCAGAGCCATATGAAACGGCAATACCGGGTCAGTGGGGGGGGGGGGGATCAAGGATGCCCGTGAGATCATCCTGAACAAACTCCCCTGGGGGAGCCGACCAACCCAAGTACTCAGTGACCCGAGACATAAGGCGCCGATATGAAGAATCGGCATGAGTGCCAGGCTCCGGCCAACAAAACTCCACCTCCGGAGAATTGTCCAGTCCACTGGCATCATGCAGTGACTGCCTCAGATCTTCAAACTGGCTATGGCCCGATATAAATTCATCTGGTACCGTAACCGGAACCAAGCCTTCATCAAAGCCTTCATCACCCTCTGAAATGTACTCCAGGCGGTGAGAGGAAGACATCTGGGGACCAAAGCTGTGCCTGACCTTAGCCAGAGCCTTTCTAGGAGCTAACCTCGTGCCACAGGGCCCCTCCGACACCACTGCCTCGAAAGTCGTCGAGGGCGCCGAACGAGTCCGCACCGAGAAAATCGGCGTCGAGGTCAGCTGCAGCGCTCGACACAGGCCTCGAAGCCAGAGCTCCGAGCGTGTCTCTCGACGACCTAGGCGCCGACAGCGTCGACGACCCCCTCTGAGGCGGAGCCTCGAGAGAAATCATCGACGACCTCGGCGCCACAGGCGTCGATGTCTTCTTCGAAGACGGCACAGGATCACGCGGTCTCGAGCGCGTCCAGGACCGGGATCTGGTACGGGCATGGCGAGAACGGCTACCCTTGTCCGAGCGGGACCTCTCCCGCGAGCCGTGCCGACCACCCGAGCCCGAAGGCATAGGAGCGGTGTCTCTCGACTGGTGCCGACCGACCCCACTCGGAGGCGCAGACGGACCGGTGCCCTGCGATTCAAGAATCGCTAGAATTTGCTTCCCGAAGGAAGCCTATTCCTCCGGTGTCGCTTGCATGGTGGGATAAGCGACCCGCCGATGGGCGGAGTCCTCAATAGAGGACAGGGAAGGCGACCGATCCCGGCGCTTCCGGGAATGCATCGAAGAGGCGGAGGAGTGGCGAGACCGACTCCTGGAAGGAGACCCACTGGACTTCCGACGATGACGCGGAGAGTCGCCTCTCGAGTCATCCCTCGAAAGCCCCGTAGACCTAGACTTCCGGGGCTTAGACACCCAACCTACCGACAGCTTCTTCTTGCGTTCCCGCAATACCTTGGCCGTGAGCGACTGGCAGTCGACACAGTCGTCCGGATCGTGGGCCTCCCCGAGGCACCAGAGGCAGGCGTTGTGCGAGTCTGTGACCGACATCTTGGACCCACAGTCCCCGCATTTCTTGAAGCTCGGACGCAGGGTTGAAGACTAAGTAGACATCGCCACAAACAGGTCTTCACAAAAAACTGAACAGGTTCAACGAACAGAGAAAAAAACAGCAAACTCCAAAGAGTCGAGGCGTACCGAGATTCACGAAGCGAACACGTTCGCGGAAAAAACGGAACTGAGGCTATGGGCGTTGTGCGTCCTACTTATCACATCGGGTGACGTCGGCCATCGGAGGAGGTCCTCGGGGACGGCGCATCGACGCAGGACGCAGACGATTTTCCAAAGCAGCACAGCTGTGGACATTATCTGTCATAGATATGGAATACCTCGGAGGACCCAATCCCCTCGAAACTATAATTTCCCACCTAGTTTGCCCAGTTCTTTTCCTACTATACGATCCACTCTGCTTAGTGTTTTACTTTCTTTCCAATTACATAGTGAATACACAAAGCTAACTAGATGTTTCTGCAAAGTAGCTATCAATAGTTTGAGCCAGTCTGTTCATATGATATATTTTATTTATAGCGCGCCCATACACAAGTGTTTCAAGGCGCGATGAGTCAGGGGAGGGGAACAAGGGGCGGACAAGACAACAATCTTACTAGGCCCAGTGTCATTGAGAGCACGCATGTGCAGGAGAGAGGGAAGGGGATAAGTGGAGAGGGGAGGGGAGGAGGAGCAAGTGCAAGACATAGGATCAAACATCGAAAAACAAGAAGTGCAGCCAGCAGGTGGCAGTGCAGGGTTAAGTGCAGAAAACAAGTGTTAGATAAGTGCAGGTAGGGGGGCTGTAGGGTTGCAGATGCAGCCCCAAGTGCAGGGTTGCCGGGAGGCAGTGTAGGTGTGCAACCGGGAGGGAAGGGACCTGGGCCTGTGGCTTAGCGGGTAGCCAGGTAACCAGTGCAGTATCAGACAGGAGATCAGCAAGATAGCAGAATAGAGAAGGGGGAAGCAAAGAGGAAAGTCTTGAGATGCTTCTGGAACCGAAGATGGTCCTGCTCAAGTTTCAGAGAGACTGGGAGGCTGTTCCAGAGGGAGGCACCAGCCGAAGAGAGTAATCTGCCCCCAAATCGAAGCTTGGAAAAGCGACTGACCCTCAAGGAGTTGGAGATGGCGGAGCCAAGAGCTTGAGTGGGAAGATACTTCAGAAAAGCAAGCTGGAGATATGTTGGTCCCAAGCCCAAGAAGGCCTTGTGGACAACACAAAGGGTCTTGAACTCGATCCTTGCAGCCACTGACAGCCAATGGAGAGTTTTCAGTGCTGGAGAAATACGGTCCCTGGGCTTCATGACAAGGACAAGTCTCGCAGTCATGTTCTGAATGAATTGCAGAGGACAGTGTAGAGGCAGGAAGATTTAAAAAGAGGCTGTTACAGTAGTCAAGCCTAGGGAGAACCAGAGCTCTAGATACAGTAAGCTTCTGGGGGAAGAAGAGGAAAGGAAGAGGTGCAGTTGGTAGTTTGACTTCTTAGACACGTTGGAAATATGAGGAGAGAAGGAGAGTGAGGAGTTGAAGATAACACCAAGGTTCTTAGCCTCACAGGTGGGAGCAGGAGGAGGGTCAAGGGAGGCCTGCCAGAGAGTGGCAGGAAAAGAGTGGCACAGGTGTGCTAATGAGGAGGATCTCCATCTTGCTGGCATTCAGGCAGAGATCAATGGTGGCACACCACTCCTGGATTGCAGAATCACAATCCGGGATCAGAGAAGGAGAAGAGTCGTTAGAGGGGACCCTGGAAGCGAGTTGGGTGTCATCCACATAGAACTGGAAGTTGGAGCAGAGGGCAGCAATGCGGTGGGCGAGAGGTGCCAGGTATTGGTTGAACAACCAGGGAGAAAGGTTAGACCCCTGGGGAACACCGCAGGTGGAGAGAGAGAGATAGAGGAGAGGAAGGACTCAAGTTGGACCTGGGAGGGTCGGTCAGGGAGGAAAGAGGTCAGCCAGACCAGAGCCTGACCAGTGATATCCAGGTGATCATGGAGCCGGTTAAGCACGATGGCATGGTTGACAGTGTCAAAAGCAGAAGAGAGATCAAGTAGTATGAGGACAGAGGGGAGAACAGAATCAAGGTTAGAGAGCAGGTCTTCACAGATGTTCAGGAAAGCAGTTTCCGTGCTTCTGGCTGCTCTGAAACCAGACTGATGGTCGTGGAGACAACCAACAGATTCAGTGAAAGAATAAGCTGGGAGATGGCCAGCTTTTCCAGGAGTTTGCACAGGAAAGGAGTGATAGAGATTGGAAGATAGTTAGCCGGAAGGGAGGAGTCGGCTGAGGGTTTCTTGAGAAGATGGTGCACAAGAGAGTGCTTCAGGGGGAGGGGACGGTTCTGGGGGTGACAGAGTGGTTGCAGAAATTAGCCAGGGCCGGAGCGAGGGTGTCAATGTGGCCCTTGATGGTTTTGGAAGAACATTGGAAGAACCTGTTTTGATGAGGTTTTCATAGATCGGACTGGTCTAGAAACCTCGTCAGGGGAGAAGAGAGGGAAGGTAGAGAAGGGAGAGCGGTGGCTGCAGGGGGGCCAGAGGAAGAGGAGTGACTGGAGGGAGAAGCGGGAGTAGTTGAGAGGGTGGACAGGATGTCCTGGGTTTTAGAGATGAAGTGAGAAGCCAAAGCCGACCATAGGGACTGGAAGGGACAGGAGAGGTAGACAATAGGTCCGAATTGGCCAGCTCCTTGCAGATTTTGAAGAGTTAAGCCAAGTCATTGCCGAGTAGCTTGCTCGGAGAGGTTTGCTTATTGAGGCATGGCTTTTCTTTTTTTTTTGGCATTGAGACCCAGGGTACAGTCAACATAATGACTGTTCATACCTGGTTGGGGGGGGGGGGGGTATTTGTGCTGCCAGCAAGAAGATGTTTTCTTGCTGAGGCATAGATTTAGGCAAAGTCAACATGAGTAGTGTTATTTGGAGGGAGGGGCATTTGGGCAGGCAGCAAATAGATATTTCCTTACTGTGGCATTTCATTTTTTACTGGCATTATTGGCACAGTCAACATGAAGAGCGTTCTTACAAGGTGGGGTGGGGAGCAATTGTGCAGCCTGCAATGACATGGAGAATTCTATTGGCAATTTGGGCAAAGCCAGCAGGCATATTTTCTTACTTGGGGATACAAGCATATATTGGCAGAGCAAGCATGAACATGTTTTCTTATGGTATCATTACTGCACTATTACTGACCACGCACAGATGTGGCCTGGCATATCCTTCATATTTAAGCAGCAGAAGGATTAATAATGAGCCATGACGTTGAAGAAACAACAAACAAAGAATGGAGCAGTACCTGTACCACGTACAAACGCCATGTGTGATTCTCTTTAAAACCAATGAGAACATTTGAATTAGAAAAATATGAAAATAAATATCAGTTATGCAACATAAAAAGACAAATGAGATGAAAGGGTGAATATGCCCACAGTAATAAATGTGCAACTTGAAGGGGTGCCTTTTATTCCTCAGAGATTCGTAAATAGAGTAACTATGAATTAGAAAATTGTAAACACCTGTTGTCTACTGCTCTAACTAGGCAACAAAAACTATATACAAACCAAGCACGTTATTTGTCAGTCACTAGAAATCCACTTCAGCACTTTGCAAGCCAGTGCAATATGCATGGTATGCATTCATATCATGCGTGGAATACAATGGACTGCAATCTTTGTCTCTCCAGATGTTCGTAACTAAAATTCCCATTAAGCCTAGCCAGCAAAGCCAATGGTGTGAGGTCATTGGACTTTCAACCAAAACATCCGGAGAGCCAAAGGCTGCAGATGCCAGTCTTTGGCCAACAAGAATGGGTGGGCGGGAGTCTACAAATTATTAGAACAGTCCAGTTTCTGTTCAGATGGGCAGTGGCTTATTCCTGTTCAACTGAAAGATGGTTCATAAGTGCCTAACTGCCTTGCATGATTCACTATCCCTTGTACTGTATCATCTCTATTTCATTGCCTGGGAAAACCAGAGTGGACTTCAGACAATCATGGGGAGAGTTACTGAAACGTTTGGTGTGTAGCAGATTTGAAGCTGCACATGCCAAGGGAGGAGCGTGGCTAAAACTGAAACCCCAATTCCAGCGAGTTGGGAACTCTGCATTAGTACTTTATAGTGGGGCCTGGCGGTGACATCCTGCGATGAGAGGGTCCCAGTATAGCTCAAAAATTGTCTGATCCCAGAGCTTTGTGTCCTGAAGAACTTGAACTGATGTCAGTCAATCAGAATATCCTTGTCAGTAGAGGGCAATAAATGGTGGAACTGATTGTTAATGGCTGCAGCCAGCATAGGCAGAGCAGGAGACAGAATACATAGCCAAGGGAAACGAGTAGGGTATCAGCAGGGAGATGGGGGGCGGTGATGGTTGCAGGTGGATGCCGGGAAGCTCTGGATGATGCAAGTTCAAAGAAGAAACTAAAGAAAATGTCTATGTAAAAATAAATGTCGTTAAAATTACAGATGTGATGACTCATGTCAAGAGCAGGCCCGAAACAGGAAACCATTACAGTTTCTTGTTCACCTCTATGACCAGGTGACTTTACCTTCTATTCGATGCAAGACTGACAAGGCTGTACTGAAATAGAGAACATCCTAGTCGAACTGTGGTGAACCATAGTTACTCATACGTAAGAGAGGTGACACAAAAGGGAGGGGAAAAAGGCAGCCCTGAAGAACTGATCTTGCTGTTTTAAATGATAAGGGACCAAGAAACACCACTAGAGACCTGAAACTCATGGGTATTGTAGAGAACTCTGTGCAAAGGAAAAGCAAAATCAACATGGGAACTGCATACAGCGCACAGCATCTGAAAAGGACACGTGTGAGGAAATGTGCGATGTTAGCAGCCCATCTGCTACCAGAATATATGTCCAAAGTAACGGGCAAAACCAAGAAAATAAGTCCTTCCAGTTACCAGAAAGTATCTAGCAACCTTCTGTTAAACAGGAAAAAAATATATCTTGTATCTGTAAAAGCACAGCATGTTACAAAAAAGTGAAATAATCGAATCAGGGCTGTATTGTTTCGTTCATTTCCTTACAGGACTAAAAATCACTATTAGAAAATTAAATCTACAGATATAAAAAGTAAATATTTTACAGGAGATTGATTGCAAAGAAATTTTAAATTGCTCTGTTTAACCCCTTGAGTGCCAAGGACAAGCTATCTCGTCCTTAGCACTTCTGCAAAGCAACAAATCGCACAAAACTAAAGTCCAACCCCCAGGCCATGTGAGGTTCCTCTTCACAGCCCGGGGGGGTTGGATTTCCTGCGCGCTGACGTGAAAATGAAAGTACCTTTCACTGCTGCAGCCATTTTCGGCTGCAGTGGTGAAAGAGAAGGTAGGTTTCCACCTTCCTCTCACTAAATCCTCTGCATTATTGTGCCATTGAGATCGAGGGACGTGTCATTGGGAAGGAGAGACTCTCCCCTTTCCAACAACACCTTCCTTGAAGCATTGCTGGGCGCGGATCCCTCCATCCGCGCTGACCAATGCCACGAGACCAAGGATCTGTTTTTGAAGTAGGGGGTGAGGGAGCCGCTTAATATGTAAGCAGCCCTCTCCCATCTCCCCCCTGCCCCGGCACCCACCCTGGGGGCAGATGAGCAGACTAATGTGCCCATCTGCCCCTAGGGAAGGGGCAAAACAAAAGAAGTATTAAAACAAAAAACAAACATTTGGTGGGAGGCACCCTAAACCACCAGTGATGCTTGGAATGAAAGGTTGGGTGGCACTATCCCCCCACCCCAAACGGATGGGGGTCATCTCATGTAGCCCTCCTTGGGGGCAGACTGCTAGTGCAATCTGCCCCTAGGAAGGGGGAAATGTGTTTTTACTGGGGGCGGTGGGGTGAGGGTTACAAGACCACCCTGGAACCACCGCTGGGCTTGGGGACGTTCAAACCACATGCGAGTCAGCCGCCCAAGGCCAAGGACAGGATCCCTACCACCCTGGAGGTCTGGATATGTTGTGTTACAGCTTCTCCCTATGGGAAAGGACGGGGAGCCTGCAGAGGCTCCCTGAAACCGCCACTGGACTTGTGGACGGTCAAGCCACATGAGGGACAGCCACCCAACGCCAGAGACATCACACACAACCATCCTGCAGCTCTGGCTAGGCAGTATTACAGAATTACTGTTATTCAATTTACTCAGTGAGTCAGGATAAACACAATATCACCTCCACTAGATTTACACAAGTTTCAAGATGCAAAATCCTACTTGGTCTTCAACAGCCGATAGTGGATAGGAGCGATTCACCTGGTGGATTTCCACTGTGCAGTGTAAGACAGCACGGTGTGAAAACACCAGGGAAACCCTCGAGAGGAAGAAAACCCTGATGGTGTTCGTCGAAAGTAGGACGTGGAGTGGTTCGGATGGCCGTCTTCAGATGGAAGTTAGTCACCGTCTCGTCGCCCTTGGGATGTCACAAAGTCTTTCCGGTTCCGAAAATAGCTTAAATGAGAAGGGACAGTTAATATTCAAACCAGGTAAGTGGAATAACTGTAGGAAATTCCTACCATGTATGTTTTAGTAGTAGTCGGAACTGTTGTCGGTTGTGATTTCAAAGGTGGGAGAGAGCGGAACACTAAATGAAACAATAAACATCTAATCCTGTTCAGTAAGAACAGAGAATAAAAGAAAAGAGGAGAAGATTGTCGTGCTGAAATCCTACAGGGAGGATGGAGGGAGAGATTCTGTGAAGTGTTCCGTGATCGGGTTGAGGTGGCTGCTGGCTGTTGTAGTTCGAGCCTGTCCGAATCACGTGAGTGGCTGAATAGCGGGAGAAAGCGAATTAGTGATAGGAAACTAGGCTGGGCTGATGTTAAATAAAAAAGGATAAAGAATATACTGCTACCTAAGAGGCGCAGTTCTCTCTCTGTCTCTCTCTCTCTGAGAGAGAGAGAGAGAGAGAGAGAGAGAGAGAGAGAGAGAGAGAGAGAGAGAGAATCGGGGAATGTATTTCCGGGGAAAGCAAGCGGAGTTGCTCGGTCGAAGTGTTTGAACACCTAAAAATGGGAAGGAAGACGTGATCAAAGGGTAGCAGGTTAGTTTAGAATATAGGAGTTCCTAGCAGTGATACTCACGGAACGTAGCTTCTGTGAACAGTAGCAACGCGATGCAGTCCTATGTTTGGTGCGGGATATACCTTTGCATTGTGAATGGGCAGAACAGGTTATATCCCTTTCGGAAACTCTAGACCTGCACCTTGTGATATAGCGGCCATCTTGGGAGTAGTGATTTGTATGCTTGAGGTATTACGCCAACTGCGCCACAAGGAATATTGCCGAAAAATCCCGTGAGGGTTTATAACAATTACCCTCAGGGAATGGATGTGGACCCTACAGGGCTCACTGGGACTGCCGTTGGACTTGTGGACAGTCAACACTTTCTTTTCCGCCTAGGTAGGTGCACCCACACATGAGGGGTACCGTTTTCATCCAGACACCTGTGGGAATGTGGGAAGGTAGTACATGTGTTGATGGCGGCATGTTTCAGTAGTTTCCAGGTGGGAAATGTCTGAAAATTGTTTTTTATTTCCAACATTTTGGACTTTGCTGGGGCTTGTGAGTAATAAATTGTAAGGCGATCACCCAAGCCAGACATATGTGGATTCCCACAGGTGTTTCCTTTTCAGAAACGCATGGGGTTCCACGTTTTCCTTGGTGGCTACGACACCCCAGGCCCAAATCTGCAGGTTGTCCACAAGAGCAAATTCCAGCAAAATCTGCTCTCTCGAAACACTTGGGGTTACCAGTGGTTTCGCCTTTTCCCTTTGCACCCAGGTAGGTGCACCACAGATGAGGTACCAATTTCGTCGGGACACCTGTGGTAACGCGGGAAGGTAGGACGTGTCGTTGACTGCGTGTTTCGGTGGTTTCAAGGTGCCAAATTTCTGAAAATTGTGATTTTTTCCTCTACATTTCTGACTTTGCCAGGGCCTGTGGGTGATAAGGTCGAGGGCGATTTGCGCAAGTCAGACCTCTGTGGATTACCACGGGTGGCTCCTCATTTTCCTTGGTGGCTTTTACACCGCAAGCCCAAATCTGTGGGTTGTCCACAAAGCCAAATCCAGTCTTCCCCAGGGCATTTGATGTACCAGTGGTTTGGCCTTATCCCTTTGTGCCCAGGTAGGTGGACCCCCACATGTGAGGTAATGTTTTCGTCGGGACATCTGTGGGAATGTGGGAAGGTAGGAAATGTGTTTTCTCTTGGATTTCATGATGTTTTCATACATTTGTTAAAACCCTTTCATTTCCCAAATGTAACCTACATTTAGTCGCTGCTTTAGGCACGGTACGCTTTTGTAACCAGCACAAGTCACCTACCCTTCAAAAGGTCTGCTTGTGCGCTTTCAGAAAATTTATGCTTGCCATTCCTCACCAAAATTGTAATCCTTTTTTACACATGCTAAGTACGTCTGTTTAGGACTTCGGCATAAAAATCCTTTGTACCATGGCTCAGTTATTGGCTTGTGGTATTGCTTGTTTTGTGAAACATTAAGAAAAATGGGTGCTTTCCTAACTAGACTAGTCGGGGGAATGTAGCAGGGCATTGCTTTTCTCAATATTCACAGAAGCCATTACCTTACAGGTCCAACCATGTCCAGCAGAGAACTTTTTTTTCTCTAATATTTCACATTTTTCTCCAAACTATGGGAATTTTACCTAAATAGTTGTTGCCTGATCTGCGCAAATCACCCCTTCCTAAACTTGGAATTCTGTCTACTTTTCAGAAATGTATGCCTTTCTGTCTTCCCATTCAGCGTTCCTACCCTCCTCTTCCATTCCGTCCATGCATGTCCTATGGGGAAAAAGGGTAAAATCGCCTACCTCTCACAAAACTGATGGTAACCTTATAGAAATATGTTTGGTAATTGCCAAATTCAGAACAGCAAACCATTTACTCCTAGCTCTTAAAAGGAAAAGATCATAGGGTTCTATGTACATTTTTTGAAAAAACACGACAATTGCTCTCTTTTTGGTCATTTTCCTTCACCCCCATACAGCGAACTAGGATTCCTTGCTGGGGTTATGACGGCCTACATGTGGGAAGAAAAGGGGCCAAATTTTGCCAAAATATCACATGTATCAAAAAAATAACAAGGGATTGAATGGCGACATACCGAAATCACCAAAGGGTTGTGCACTGGGTGGGGGGTGGGGTGAACCTTTGGCAGTTAAAGGGGTTAAAGTGACAATTACAGTGCGGAAATAAATATGGGGAATAACAAGACTTAAAAGGCTGCACTTTGAATGAAAGTCTGAAAAACACAGTGGCATTGTCATGACCTCCCACAACACATACTGAGGGCGGTGGCTTGTGTGACGAATCCTATGATGTAGTCACTTCTTCTGAAGGGGGAACCTGTTTCTTTGAGGCCAGGGTGGTGAGGCCGCTACCCGATAGTCCCCCTGACACCACGGCTGCACTCGCAAAGTTCCAAGATGGCAACACGAAGCACGATGGACCTCTATACAGGCTGACCTTCAAACCACGCACCCCAACTTCAGGTGCGAATTTCAGTAAGCCTCCCTGCATCTACAAAGGCACCTCCCATCCGCGTTCATGCCCACCACAGTAGTCCACCCAGCAAATGCCCACATGTGAATATTTATAACAGAGGCATTTATTGCACTGTTCTCTCTTTCCCCTACAGAGTCTGACCATCGGGATCCTCTGAATTCCGAGGACATTTCGTGTTTCCGCTCTCAAGATGACCAGTTGAGTGACTCTTGCAACTTGCTGGCCCACCCCCTTTTTTCTGTAAGTCTGCGACCCCTTGGGAGAGCGGCAGTGAACTCACATATGTCAATACTAGTGTGCCACTCATAGGGGTAAATGCAGCCCCCGCCAACCACACCAGGGACACGGCTCACCTATGGTGTTAGTCCGCAGCACGATGCATGGACATAGTGCTCAAGCGCCCCAGGGTGTGACACTTGGAGCCCCATTTTTCCAGGGTAAGTTCCACCCCTGAGGAATTTCCACTCCAGCCGATATCCTATCTCTTTTAGATTCATTCATAGTTCCATACCTACATATGTTGAGCACTGATTTGATGTGCACAAGTTTCCACAGTCTCTTTAAGCATGCCCTGAAGAAGGCGGCCTTGCCGAGCGCCGCCAAAACGTGACCTGGACTGGGGGTCCCTTCCAACTTCGACCTCTATAACCACAACCCCAGTGCCGGAATCAGTTTTCCTTTAACGTCACGTATGCAGACGCATTGGTTTTTCTCTTCGGTATATTAAAAAATCCCTTACAAATTGGAAAGGGATTCAAATGGACATTATTTGGAAACACTTATCCCCATTAGCCAAATTAATGATGGAGCATATGTGATTCTTCACTGTTTGTATAAAGGGTAATTCATGATCATCACATGCAGGGGATGTGGCAAACCAGAAGTAATATTTGAACAAGATTACATGGTTGAACTTTTTATTTAAAGAAAAAAGAAAACGCCTTACTAGCCCCATTGCTGGTAGGCATTTCCCTTCCTAACAAAAAAAATAAAACTAAGGTGCTAGTTAGGAGGCCAAAACTCAAATATCAGTCCACTGTCCTAATCTGTCCAACTAAATGGCCCTAGCACTTTGTGAAAAAGGAAATAAAATGAGGCTAAGTGTTCTCACACTAGAGATTGTCAAGGTCTCTTGGCTGACCCCTCTCCGGTAGATATGCTCCAAAGAAAAATGCAATGTTCATCTTAGGACGCGTTTCCTGGCCTGGGTCACCAGCATGGCTTCCAGAAAAAGAAATCAAAGTCAAAAATCAAAAGTTCAAAGTCTAAGCCTGTCTCTGCCAGACTCGTTGCAAAGTCATTCCCTTCACGGAAAAACAGCTTATCACATGTTCAAAAGAAAAGTCACCCAATTCAATATAGGTTTCCAGGTTTAATCAAGAAGTGGATCGACCTATCCCCCCTCCAACCCTGCTCTATAAAGGTTCAAATGTTCAAAAGAAAAGTCACTTAGTTTAGTAAAGGTTTCAAGGTTTGTTTCGACTGGGGCACTCGACTTAGCCTGCTCCATCACTTCTGTATCTGAAGGCCCCACAGGATCACTCGGGTATTCACACTCCAGGCCAGCGAGGGCCTTATGCTTTTCAATCCACTCTTCCGGTTTTTCGCATTTGTGTCAATTTTCCATTGCTCAGGACACCTCTGATCTAGCGAAGGTTATTCACGGTTTCTCTAACCCCGGAGCTTCTCCCATCTTTGTCCAGCAGGATTGGCACCCCATCCTTCTCATCACTCTATTGACTCTTAAGTGCAATTATTATCTTGGACACCTCGGTCCGGGTGTATGTTATTCTGCTGGTGAATTAATGTGTTTTGGGCTTCCCTGCAACATTCAACAACCTGCCTAACTTATTCTTGAGTGGTTTGTGTATATGTGCTCACGCAGCACTTCCGCCAGCGAGGGTTAGTGATTCCACCATCGATGGCATCAGTCTCTGCATGCAGCGTTATTACTTCTTGCTCCAGCGGCCTTCTTTGAACCTCGCCGGGCACTGTAGTTCTCTCACTCTTGTCTCACAGCCTTCTCAGGGCCTTGTCGCAACTGGCTGTTCTCTCTACCTCAGTATCTCTCAATCCGGCGGTTGAGGAGTTTTTGCCCCAGCCGTTACTGGATTTTGCTGACTTTCACAGGCTCCTGGTCACGACTCCAGGCTGCCTTTGTCCCGCATTCCGGGAGTGGCTCTGCGTGTTTCCTCCCCTGCCATTCAACTCTGCATCTGGGAGATTCCTTCCCCAGCTGAGGACTTCTGTTGTTTTATAGTCTACCCTGTAACAAGAGGTAACGTTCTTCTGATTATAGGAGATCGAGTCTGAGAAGGGTTTAGCAGTGGTGTCAGAAAAACAAAAAGTTCTAACGCATTTCCAGGTTTGATGGCCTTTGTATAAGCGGAGAGTATGGATTTTACAGGGATTCTCACTCTAAACAGGGGTTTTCATCCCATCCCCAGAGTTCCCGTCCCCAAAGGTGTAGTTGGTCTCACTGAGGTCCCGGTTGCCCAAACCCCTAGGCAGGGTCTTGCAGAGCGGGCTCACTTCGCTCGTCTCAAAGGTGGCGGCTCCCCCTTAGGGAGTATTGACGCATACCCTGGATTCGGGACATGGATCCACAGGGAATCGCTGGGGAATCATCATGAGTTTTCACGGGTTTCCTTTGCATCACCACATGTGGTCATGGAAACAAAGAAGCAAAACGAAACATTTGGCGATACAGAGGTGAAGGTCTTGGGTGACGAAACTGGTCTGCAGTGATCTGTTCTGTCTTTTCAATTTGAGTTGCACACGTTATCCATCAGATAAGGCTCTACATGATATTTGGGATTTTGTATTGCAGTATACTGGTGTTGTCAATCTGGAAATATAACGAGATATTGCAAACTAGGAATATACTAGGATTGTAAGGCAAGGAGGATAGCTCAGGGGCAACGTAATTGACTTGGAAACAAGACCATAGCGAGCATCATGGACTTGATTACCACATGGTTCGAAATTGAGGGGAGCTGGAGCTATTTAGCTCCTCCTTCTAGCACAGTAGAGCCTGATTAGCTTGAAATCAACAGCTACCAGGAGCTACTTTTGGCTCCAAGTGCCAACCTGTGCTTTCCAAAGATGTAAATGTGAAATTAACTGAGTAATTGAGAATATTAATAAAGAAGAATTAGAACACATCTAATATACGTTTAAACACAATGGTGCATACAAAATGGACAAAAAGTGAATGGAGCATCTCTAGTAGCTCCTGGTTCCCCTGCAGTAGCTCCTGCCAAATGTGTGATGCCCGACACCCAGGAGCTGGTTTTAGCTCCTACAACCCGAATCCACATTCCGAACCCTGCGGTCCTTCGCTTAGAGGCTGGACTATGGCATTAAGCGCAATATAAAAGCCCAATTCAATGTAAGCTAGAAGAACAAGTTACTTACCAACTGTAACGTTTTTTCGACTGGATTTTCCTCCCACGTATTCCTCATCTTATGATAATTTGTTATCGCCAGATCCGCTGCTTCGGAAAATTTTCGAGCAGAGGGCGCTGCGCTCGAGGTCGTGGCGTCGATTGTCCCTCGACGGGCTCCATACCTTGTCGACGTCACTGATGGTATAAATAGCTCGAGCCGCGCCCGTTGCCTTCAGTTCTGTTTTTTCTATGAAATATTGGAGGAACACCCAGGCGTGCCTCATGACTGATGCACTCTTCGTGAGAGGAAAGTGTAAGAAAACGCAAACTGTACTGCAGGGTAGGTTGGGAGGGTCATCCAGTCGAAAGAACGTTACAGTTGGTACGTAACTTGTTCTTCGAATGGATTATGTCCTCCCACGTATTCCTCATTTTATGTGTATCCTCTGTAACAGCGCCTCAATGCCTTATGGGCTGCAAGTGCGCTTAACAAATGCAAATAAATAAAATAAATAAATGATAGACTCCCATAGCGGTGGCAATTTTGGAGGTGGGAGTACTAGATACTGTTTTCATGGACGGAATGAAGTACCGCCTTGGCAAATAACCCCTCATTGGAGGAGGAAGCATCTAATCAATAATGCTTGATGAAAGTATGCATCGATTTCCATGTTGCAGCTGAACAAATATCTGCTGCAGGAACTCCCCTCTTCAGAGCCGCAGAAGTAGCCATCCCCCTAGTAGAATGGGCTCGAAGCCCATCTGGGGGGTCCTTTCCCGCCAATCTGTAGCAATCAATTATAGCCAGAATGACCCAGCGGGATATGGTTTGTTTTGTCACGATAATCCTAATTTATGACCTGTATTACCTACAAAAAGTTGGTCATCTTGACGTAATTTTGACATTCTTGAAATGTAAAAACTGAGAGCCCTTTTTGGGTCCAGTCTATGCAGTCTCTCCTCTTCCTTACCCAAATGAGGAGGAGGATAGAATGTTGGTAATATGATTTTTTGTGACAAATGGAAGTCAAACTACTTTTGGTAAAAAGGAAGGTTTAACTTTAAGAACTACCCTGTCCTTGTAAAAAGTAGTATATGGAGGTTTGCGGGCTGATGTTAAGGCCACAAGAAGGACAGTTTTTAATGTTAAAAGCCTCAAGGGACAAGAGTGTAGAGGCTCAAATGGTATACAAGTTAGAAACTTAAGTACTAGATTTAAATCCCAAATTGGGACATGAAAAGGTCCTGGAGGGTATACGTTAGTAAGCCCTTTCAGAAATTGAATGATTAATGGAATTTTGAAGTAGGAAACCTCTTCCGAGGAGCGCTTGAAAATGGACAGCGCAGCAAGATATCCTTTAAATGTTCCGATCTGGAGCCCCAGATTGGCCAGATGTAATAGGAAAGAAAGCACCATTAGGGTGCCACATTGAAAAGGGTCCACAACCTTATCTTTGCACCAGTTACTGAACTTGTTCCAACGACATCGGTATAAAGATTTCGTTGATGTCCTTCTGGCCGAAAGCAAAAGCTCCATAACATCATCCGGAAAATCCCAATCCTTGCATCTCAACCTCTCAGAAACCATGCATGAAGGTTGAGCGTCTTGACCTCTGGATGGAGAACCCGACCTTCCTCTTGCGAGAGAAGATCCTCTCTTTGCAGAAGACGTATTGGAGGGCAGATGGACATGTCCAGAAGGTCCGGGTACCACGTCCTCCTGGCCCAATCTGGGGCAATTAGGATCATGGTTTTCCTGAACTTTCTCAACCTCTTGATTACTTGAGGAAACGCGTACAGCAATGGGAACTTCCACTCCACTACGAACGCGTCTCCTAGAGCTCCTCTCGGAGGAAATTCCCTTGAACAGTACTGTTCACACTTCCGGTTGATCGCAGTAGCGAACGGATCCACTTGAGGGGTTCCCCAAAGGGCGAAGATCTCCAGAAGGACTTCCTGAGCTAGCTCCCACTCGTGGGAGACTGTACTCTGCCTGCTCACAGCGTCTGCCGCCGTGTTCTGCTCTCCAGCTAGGTGAACTGCTGATAGAGAGATTCCTTCTTGTATTGCCCAGAACCAGAGCTGCATTCCCTCTCTGCACAGTGGTAGTGACCCTACACCTCCTCTCTTGTTGAGGTAGTACATGGCCACTGTGTTGTCCGTCATTATCAGGACATTCTTTCCCTGTACAGAGGGCAAGAAGGCCTTCAGCGCTAGTCTGATTGCCCTCAGCTCCAATATGTTGATGTGTAGTTTGGACTCCGATGGAGACCAACGACCGCCGATTGTCAGATCGTTGGTGTGTGCTCCCCACCCCGTGAGTGAGGCGTCCGTTACTACCGTCATCTCCGGCCATGGTTGCCAAAAAGATTCTCCTATGAGGATGTTGTCATTGCAAGCCCACCATAGTAGATCCTGAGCAACTGCGCTCGGGACTTGCAGAAGATCCGACATATTCCCTGAGAACTGGGACCACTGAGTTCCGAGTGCCCATTGAAGGGATCTCATTCTCAATCTGGCCTCTGGCACTCGGAAAATGCAGGATGCCATGAGGCCGAGCAACCTCAGAAAATCGAAGGCCGGTAGATGCTGGGCATTCTGGAACTTGTTACCATCTGCAGAATGTGGAGAGCCCTCACCTCGGGAGGCGAGGCTTTTCCCGAGGAAGTATCCAAGACTGCTCCGATAAACTGGAGCTTTTGGGATGGTACCATGTCGGACTTCTTGAAATTGAGGGAGAAGCCCAATTTGTGAAGGAAGAGGCAGGTGATAGAAATATGTTCTTGAGCTTGCTCGGGAGAACGTGCTCTGATCAACCAATCGTCCAGGTAGGGGTAGACGTGAATCCCCCCCCCCCCCTTTTTTTGGTGAAAACCCTCGGGGCGGAGGCCAACCCAAATGGCAGAACTCGAAACTGATAATGAGAATTGCCAATCGCAAACCTCAGGTACTTTCTGTGCTTGAAATGGATTGGCATATGAAAGTAAGCATCCTGAAGGTCCAATGATACCAACCAGTCTTGGAGTTGGAGAGCCTGAAGGATCTGAGAAAGGGTCACCATCTTGAACTTGTCCTTCCTGAGGAACTTGTTCAAGTTTCTTAAGTCCAAGATGGGTCTCAATCCTCCGTCCTTTTTTGGGATGAGAAAATATGGGGAGTACAAACGCTTGTTCTTCTCCGCTACAGGTACTTGTTCTATAGCACCTTTCTCCAGCAGGGTTAAAATTTCCTGAAACAGGAGCAGATCTGGAATTTTGACAGAGTTGGTTCCCGGTGGATGGTTCGGAGACCTTTTTAGGATGGGGAGACAGTAACCTTGAGCTACTGTTTCCAGTGCCCAAGCATATGAGGTAATGCCACGCCATTCCTTCAGATGCTGACAGATCCTGCCTCCCACTGGGGTTTTGTGTAACAAGGTCTCAGAGTGATTTGGAGGTGGCTGCAGGAGCGGCTGTGGGCAAAGATGCCGTTCCTGAGGCTGGTTTCGCACCTCTTCCTCGTCCACTATGCGGAACATTTCTTTTGCCTCTTTGAAAAGCCTGTCCTCTTCCTCTACCAAAAGAGTAGTACTGAAAAGAACAACCCCTCCAGGAAGATGAGCCCGAATAGGGTTTCTGAGGCTGTCGCATGGAGGCGCTAAGAGATTTAGGTGCTGCTTTTGACGTCTGAAGTTTTTCGAGGCTTTCATCAGCATTACTACCAAACAGCCTCAAGCCATAAAAAGGCATGTTGAGAAGTCTGGTGCAAACCCTGACTTCCTCAACCACGCAAAAGTGCATAGGACAGTGCTTACAGCCATGGATCTGCTGATAGTATCAGCGGTATCCAGTCCAGACTGGAGGCATTTCCCCATTGCCTCCTTCCCGTCTTTGACAATATTCAGGAAGCCTTCCCTTTCCTCGCCTTCCGGAATATGATCAGGCGCTGCCGAAATACACAGGGTATGGGTAAACCTGACCAGGCAGGGTACAGGTGACATTGGTTGATTTAAGAGCCATACTACCCGAAGTAAAAACTTTACGGGCCCAAGCATCGACTTTCTTATCCTCTCTATCCGGGAGAATAGTAGGATATGCAGTCTGTCTTGAAGTAGTTGCTGCTTTAATAACCAGACTTTCTGGAGTGGGATGTTTGTTTAAATATTCAGGATCAGAACTAGACGGTCTATATTTTTTAGGAAAATTACTGTTTACAGCAGCAATATTTTCAGGAATTTCCCAGTTCTTTTCCACTGTTCTCTGAAGTGCCCTATGGAAGGGGAGAACTGGATCCTTCTGAGGGCACTGAACAATTATGTCCGTCATATCATCCTGTTCAAAAGTGGGTGAGGTTCTACCCCAACCCATATATTCTATCACTCTATTCATCAGACTCCTGTACCCTGAATCTGCATGTTCTGCAGGGTGAGGCCTAGCAAACACCAATTCAGGTGACGTGTCAATGCCACTAGCAGAATGCAGAGTCTCACACAGGTCTCTCATCTTAGATTCTGGGTCTATAAGTTCTTCAGGAACTTGTCTAGTGCCATATTGCACTCCAAAAGGAGAGATTTCCTCATCCTCAGAGCCAGATTCTTAAAAAAAAATCGAAGACAGACTTATAAAAGTCTGATTTTGGTAATGGAGTAAATCTCCTCTCTTCCTCTTGAGTTTTCGTCGAAGGAATGGAAAGATTCTTTGAAGGTGTTGAAGGAATCTTCGACGACCCCGATAAAGTCCTCGACACAGGTGTCAAAGACACTTTTGGCTTCGATGTCGAAGCTGCTGGCGCTGATGGCATCGACGAAGTTGTGAAAGTTTGACGACTTCTGTTTATGTGGGATCAGAGAAATACTAGACTCTCGATGAGTCTTCGGCGACTTGGCGTCGACTCAAGTTTTTCGAGTTTCATCCATACTACTGGGTTGTACCACAGTGGTTCTCGACTTCCCTATGTCGTCCGATGAAGCGACAGGGATATGGCTCTTCTGAGGTTTGAGGGGGTTGAGGCCACATTCTCAAATACCTTCATCATCTTGTTTCGAAATTCCTCCCATTTTGTAGGGGAATCCGACTTAGTCAGGCATCGTACCACTTCGGTCGATGAATCGGAAGATGACGAATGAGATCTATGTCTCCTTTTCACTCTCTTAGAAGAGGAAGATGAAGAGCGCCTCGATCTACTACGAGATCTCTTAGAGTGTCTATGACTATCCGATTCTTTCGAATCGCTCAATTTTTTATGTTTTTTAGACAAAGCTGTCGAGGCTTTAGAAGCTTCCCACCCCACCGCCAGTTTACCTTTACTCTCACGAAGGGCCTTCTCTGTCATGGACTGACAGGAGCCACAGTTGCCGGTTCGATGACTTGAACCGAGGCACCAGAGACAAACACGGTGAGGATCTGTGATCGACATCTTCGATCTGCAGTCGATACACTTTTAAACCCAGTCTTGGGTGTTGAAGAAGACATTTTCAGTAGAATATTTCGAAGCGCGCCGTTCGAAAGCGAAGCAATCGGAAAAACAGAACTGAAGCCAACGGGCGCGGCTCGAGCTATTTATACCATAAGTGACGTCGACAAGGTACGGAGACCGTCGAGGGACAAACGACGCCACGACCTCGAGCGCAGAGCCCTCTGCCGAAAAAACAATTCCGAAGCAGCGAAGCTGCCGATAACGAATTATCATAAGATGAGGAATACGTGGGACGACACAATCCATTCAAAATATACTTGCTT